>NC_071117.1:18465000-19145000 GCF_024256425.1 Clarias gariepinus
CATAAATAAACACACTTGGTGTTCAAGTCAAACTGGGATTAAGTGTTCCCTTAATTTTTGGTTAATTATTTGGTTAATAATTTAAGAGCTAGGAAAGAAAAATTATATATAAGTACCATTACAGTGCTAAGACGTGGGTGACGTGAGACGTAAACTGTCTGTCCCGATCTTTGATCGGAATTCTAAACCCTGTTAGAACCATGTACAGTATGTATGTGGACAGACACTGTGCGAATGGATGTGAATCTGAATATAAATTCAAAATAAAGACCTAAATTTTGTTCTTTTGCCTCTGTTGCATCCTTTGTGCTGGGATGCCACTTCCTGGCATAAGTATCAGTATTTCCAGAGTAATCATTATTCCAGTAAATCATTTGTATCACAGTCACGATAATGGCAACACAACCCCAACAACAACAGACCCTTTCTGGTGAAAGTAAACACAATGATTTTTTTTGGGTCGGAAACTAGCCAGAGGCAGAGGGATTATCTGAGCACATAAAGACGCTTGAAAAGTTATAAAAGAAATCTCTTGATGTTTTTCCTTTTAGTTCCATGTTACAGTAGGTTGCATGACAAAACATTAGACACATATCCATGCCGATAACAGAATATACTTTAATTTAACCTTACCTGATATAGAGTATGTGTGCTACAAACGTAAGCATTTCTGATTATCGCTTCAGTGCAATCCTTTCATCTTATCACGTTTAAATTGTTTTTATAACAGGCAGTCAAAAGCTGGTATGCTGATGCCTACGTGGTCTAGGGTCTGAAAAAAGATTCAGGCCCTATTATATAATAATATAATAAATAGTACTGTTTATAAAACTTGACAGTAAATCTTTTAAAGAAGTCTGTAACCACATTGTTAACTTAATGACAAGCACAAAGAAAGCTAAGCACTTTTCTCACCAACCTACAGTACAGTTCACTTCACACAGGTGCACATCAGACAGAAAAAGTTCTTGTCTACGTTCTGTTCCTCTTTACTCGGGCATTTTAACAATGGTACGCGAAAAGAAATGAAGAAAAATGTGTGTGGGCTTGGCTCTTTACATCGAACTTGTCATTGGCTATTATCTATGCTCTAGTTACAGTTAGCAATTACAGATGACCGTCTACAATTTTAGCCTGAGCTGAGGAGTGTTTCTTATACACATGTTTGAATTATGTCCTTTAAGTACAAATATATCATGGCCATAAAAAACTTGGTATGAAAATGCATTTTTTTTATGAATAATTTCATTTTTATTTATAATGCATTTATATTTGAAGCAAATATCAAAGTGCTACAAATTATTTTAACCCAAATACTATATAACATTTATATAGAAAATATTTTTTATTCTGATAGAGGTTTTGAAGTCAGGCCAGAGCTGGTTGTGTCTGTCTCCTGCACCATAAAGTTGTTGCAAACTCCACATGTTGCAAAGAAAAAACTACAGCTGTTATTAATGATGTATGAATTATTTGAAAGTATTTATTAAAATCTAAAAAAGGTTGGTAAAATCATATGATCCTATAATTGTCCTAAATGTCATTTTATAAGTGCTAAGTCAAGACTTGAATTGACGTTTGCCAATTTTTGCTTTAACAACCTGTGTTTTATCTCATAGCCTCATTTTTCAAATTAAACGTTTTGTTATTAACAATTAAATAAATTCCCAAAATGAGTCCAAAGCTGAAAATGGTGTTTAGCTCCTCATTTTGCTGTCAAACTGTCCAAGCAATCTCATTGTATTAATGCACCATGTGATAAAAGCATACAAAAATGTAATATGCTTTTACTTACACAGCTAAATATAATAATATTTATAACTCACTCCAAATTAGCAATGGCTGACTCTATTAGTGCTTAGTGAAATTTGCTTGGCTGGTATATACGAGTAATGGAGTCTGAAGGTTAGTATCGACAAGTCATCTATCTCTGAACACTGATGGGTAGACAGGAAGAATGAAAATAATAGTTTTTTTTCCCATCTCAGCAACCATAAACCTGATTAGTCATTGGTGAATTTTATGTTAGTGACCAGGGTCTCATTCTAGTGATCAATAGTCTGTCATATTAGTGGAATCTACAAAGACATACTCAAAAATATGAAGAATTAATGAAACAGTAAATGAATCCAGTAGGCTTGAACCCAAAAAAGGAAATCATTTGAAATATAATTTGACCAAATTTACATGGATGGCTCAAACTTAAAGTACTTAATTATTTTGTTTTGACCAGCCTAAAGCAAACCACCATTGTTAGGGCCTGATGCATTCTAATAGCTTTTCTGCAATCCATTTCATCAGCAGATGCATACATCACTGTTGACTTTACATCAGTTTATGTCGATTCTTCACCCTGAATCGACATGCTATTCTTTCTAGTGCTTACCCATGAAGAATATTCATCTCGTGCTTGTATCAGCACTTACAACATTCCACTCACCCTGTGTATTGTAATACGATGAGACATCATTTGGTGTGATAGGTAGTTAACTAATGATGTGTCAAAACATCGATCCATCGGTTTCGACTCCAGGTTTTTCTCCGCAATGAAAATCTATATTCATCAATCGGCATTGAATCATGTCACCTTCCCTGGCAACTGATCTACAATCATGATGAGAAAATAGAAATTTAATATTGGAGGTGCCATATAAGTATCTGTAAACAGCTACGATCCGGAATCGGTGACAACACTCCATACGCAGCCTTAGAAACAGCCATGCTGTACAATGGTAGGTGGGAATGATGTATTTTATAGAGGCTTAAAGTACAAAAATCCCAAGAAAATAAATATTGGAATCAGTACATTAATCTCCATCCATCCAACCATCCATTTAGAAACCTCGAACTAGAGACCATAGAGGCCAATGGTGATCAGTGTATGTATTCCCATTTTTACAATCGTGGTCACCATTATCACGCGCATAGCCGGAGGACAACCGGCATACACAGAAGAAAACACATTAATTTTTCGCACTGCAATATCTAACAAGTTAAATAAATGATTTCAATCACAGATGATGTCAATCACGTCTGATACTTGCACTGTAACATCAGTCATACTGTAGTAACACAAGCCAACCAAGGTCATCTATGAGATCACACATCACTTTGGGTCTGTGTTTGGAGGGTTTCCTTCTGGTACTTTGGTTTCCTCCCACAGTCCAAAGATGCATATAAGAGGGTTAATGGCATTTCCAAATTCCCTATAAAGTGTATGACTGTGTATGTGCTTGTGTGCCCCTGGCATAGGCTTCAGGGCAATGGCATCCCTGTATAAGTTAAGAGGTAAGAAGAATGAGATGGATGGATGGATGGATGGATGGATGGATGGATGGATGGATGGATGGATGGATGGATAGATAGATACTTGAAAGCCTATCAGTCTCTATGTTCTACAGCAATAGTCAGTCACAGCCAGTCTCTTATTCCCCCCCCTATAAAAAAAAAAAACATTGTGCATCATCATAAACAATATTATCATATAATATCGGCTATAGCACTGATCACGTCTGGACACACAACAGTGTAATAATGTCAGGTAGAGAGGGATCCATGAGCACCTGAAGCTCCTGAAGAATCGATCAGAAGATAAGTTTTACACCAGCTGGGAATTTATGTAGTCATGAAAGCATAAAGTAGTTTTACTGCCGTGGTTCGAGAGCACCGGCGTCACATTGATTGAAACTAATCTGGGGGTATCTTGTGACAAATACAGCCATTGCGCTTCTTTTACTTTAATGGCAGACTTGCTGTATGTGATACTGTGTGAAAAAAAAATGGGCAATTAATTCCACACACACACATACACACAATCTCTACTTCCTTTACATGTTTAGATCTTCATCAACTTTCCGGCTGGTCAGCTCATCATCTGACTTGTCACTAAACACACGCTCATATGTACACAACATACACACACGCAACACACAATCTCACTAGTGTTGACAGGTCTGGCATCTGGTTTTGGTCCCCACACAAGCCGTGATGACATACCGTACTGTGTTCGTGTGTGTCACTATTACGCAAGGTCATTCTACCAGAAAGGGAAATAAACAAGGTGTTTTATTCCATGATTTCATGAGCACAATTAAAAATTCAACTATTTCCAGGACGTGGTAATAAGTGTGAATATTCATTTCCAAATCAATCCAGGTGCATGTCAGTCTTGTTCCTTTGAGACACTGCTAGCGAGAGAGAGAGAGAGAGAGAGAGAGAGAGAGAGAGAGAGAGATGTAGGTCAATAAACAGTCTTTTATTGGCAGCGGACTGAATGTCTTGCCAATGAGAGAGTGCTCTAAGCTGTGGATGTTATTGGCAAGTGATATTAATGAACCGATGTGAGTGACAAACGGACAAAAAATCTATAGCATGTACAAACACTGAACACACACCTAACTGGGATCATCCTCAACAAAGGATTACAGTGATAAGCTAAAAGTGTCTAGATGTATTTCCTTAAGAATAAACATGTAATTCTGGTTGGTTCTGCCGTACCTAAGAGTCCATACAGAACATCTCTTCATACTCAAGTCGGAATCTATCACTTAACCAATAACTATTTCACTACAGAGAAACGTCTCTTTAAGTTTCATATTTTCTTTCCTTTTCATTAATACCTGTTCATTAATATTAAAACCAGCACCCACATAAAACATCTTAACTCACTACATAAACGAAGTTTACTTCCCAAACTGCAATATATTATAATTAGTTCCAGGAAAGCACCATTTTACCTGGCAGAGCTACAACAGAGTCCCAGTCTGCACATGCCAGAAGGAAATAAACACCCATTATGATTATTATTATTATTATTTTTATTATTATATAATGAAATCTCTTCGCCAAATGTCTTACAAACAAGGTTTTGTTCGTATGTTAGTCATACTTTCTTGACTTTACTTTGGCGGCCATAAGAACAAAAAACAAACTGGAGTCATAATAAATGGGACAAATTTTGGACATTATGGACAATTTGCAGATATTTTACCATAAAGCTTTGGTTGACTATAAACTTCTTGTATGTCTGTATACAACGGCTGCACGATTTGATTAAAATTCTACAAGTCACATTGGGATTATTTTAACACAGTATTTGACACAGTATTCAAACTTATTTATCTAGGCTAACAGCAAATAATTGGACAATTATCTCATTAAGAGGACATTTGGAAATATTTATTTATCAGCTCAAAATTATATTGAATAAATAATTCATTATTGACAAACTCTATGAAAATTACTGACGATGCATATATTACCTGTAATAAATTGCAACCTTTTGCAATTAAATAGTTGCGCAGGTCTGTAGTGCAATTTAGATTAATTGTGAAGCCCTGCTCTATACAGTTGTCTCCTTGCCAAGCTGGCAATCAGTTATGACATTTACATTTCAGCATTAGGCAGACGCCCTCATCCAATGGGTCTTACATTTTCATTTCATTATACATATTTGCAGTTGGTTAAGAGCCTTGCTCAAAGGTTCAAATTGGTTGTGGTGGGGTTCGACCCTGAGACCTTCTGGACTGTAGTCCAATGCCTCAACCACTCAGCTACCCCTATTTTAATCATCAAAATATTAAAAAATGCACCATGTTTAAATTTTTTTCTGCACACCCAGGCAACAGCAATGCCACAGAAACACGCACATATACAGTATAAATGCCAAGAACTGCGCATGCTTACAACTTGGGTGTGTATGGCTAACCGGAACTAGCCGTATGGCTAACTGGGAATAGGTCAGGAACTGGGAACTGTGCGGTTATTAATCAATCATTGATTGGTCTAATCAAACCGATAATCAATTATGGAATGATTTCTGACTCCCATTACCACTATTAATCTAGACCTACTTTCCCAAAGAGATCAATCCCATTCCAACACAAGAGCTTAAGATGATCAGTAGGCTATACACTATTAATCAGACTAGAGCTGTTAGATAAAAAATAAATTCTAGGGAAATTCAATGTTATATTACACTGTAAGACCAGCTGTACAAAACGCTGTTGTTGTCCATAGCATTCATTTCTGCTGGGAAATTATTTATAAGGAATCAACTGAGCAGATGGGAAATAAGAAACAAAGCAAAACAAAAAATACACACTACAGAAAAAAAAAGCCCAGATGTTCAATTAACACCATGATAGACAAGCAAAGTAATTACTTATATTTTTACATCCATATATAAAAACTTTTCGTCGTGTTAAATTACTTTATATCACAGTGCTGCTAAATTCTTGAATACGACTGGTTCCTGGTCAAACCTCAGGTTTATTTAAATGCAATCCATCTGATTAACTATTGTTTCTATAGTAACAACTTGTTCACAGTGGCCTGCATGGCAGATGCTCCACATAATCAATGTAAAATCAGCTAATAACAAAAACATATAACCTTTACTAGAGTAAGGTTTCCGTAAGGTGACTGTTTCACTTTTAACAGCAACTATCTTGTTTTGCTGACATTGCATAATATTAAATATGTCCATAAATGGTTAAAAGTATGATATGTGAGTCTTCAAATAGGTAATTGTTGCCAAATTGCTGTGGTATAAGCATTTTTCATACTTACTGAGTGCAGCTTTAAGACAAAAACCTCCCCAGCCATACAGAAAGAATTTATAAGATGTGGTATAGGCCGTAGCATGTCTCAAAGTAATAGAGTGATTCAAAAAACAACCACAAGCATGCAAATTCCAATGAAGTATCTACCTCGGGTACTTCCACAATAGAATGAGGATGATGTCAACAAATTCTGAAAAAAGGGTAAGTTTTTTTCATATCCATGTCAGAAAAAAAACTGCTATCAAACCTTGATTCAAATGGACAGAGCAGTATGCAAACATATTCCAGCTTCCCTGACAAGGTATAGATTTGTTAAAGAACTTTTATCACGATAAAGAGAACATGTGAAGTAAACCCATCAGTCTTGAAGAAACCTTTTCAGTTATTTGGAAATAACAGTTTAAATTACTACTAAAACCACAAGCACAGATCCCAACAAGAAGAAGGATCCCCACAGGTTCTTCTGTAATCTGGCACACTCTTCCAATAAATAATGGTGACTAGACCAAATTCTGAAGTTAGGAATGGTGTTTCATGTCATATCAAAGCAACCACACTTTTTGCTGTAGAACATTTTTTGGTTCATATCTGAAATTATAGCGTTATTACAGGCCTTACTTGAGCAGTTAAAAAGAGGGAACATTCAAGTAGTAACTTGAAATTTCCAACCTCTGACTAGGAAAGAACCGGGAATTCCTACTTAGGAAATCATGAAAACCTTCTCAACCCTCATTTACCACCAATATGGCTGTTCACATACCTTCACTCCTTTAAAGGATATAAAAAAAACTCATAATCACTCATGAACATACTTAGTAAATGATTGCAAGTTAAGGTTTTTCCCATTTCCTAAATTAAATCAAATGTAGCATTACCACTGGCACCTCATCAGTCCTGGAGAAAAACAATGTTCTAAAACACTATGGACCTTGTAGTTAGTTATACTGTACTGCTCGGCTTGAAACCAATTAGCACCAAGTTTTATCCACCAGTTTGGAACTCTTGAAGTGACTCACTAACACAACCACAAAACACACATATCCCAACAAGGATAATCTACCTCAGCTTCCTCTGTAATCTTCCAGTGCTTGATTGATGAACAATGATGTCACTAAGCCCTGAAGACAGGATGGGCTGTGTCATATCCATGCAAACACACTTTTTCTGTAAGTCCTAAACAGTCCATTAGTGGTCAACAACATTAGTCTTCAAAACTAAACGTTGACAAGGCTCTACCAGACTGGTCAAAAAGGATGCTAGGAGCTAAAACTAAAGCTGGCCAAACATCTGGAGCAGCCATTGCACAAATTTAGGAGTTCCTACTGTACTTACAGATTACAGATTTGTTGAAAAATTACATGACCACCAAAAGAGAGATACATTTAATAATTAGCAGAGGTTACTAGTCATTTCTCAAGAAAGCGACTTCTGCTTGCTTACTTACTTAGGAGTTCTTTACCACCATTTAACAATAAAACATATACAGCCATCCAAGTAAAATATAATCAGAAGCATGCAGATCCCAACTGTCACCAACGTCACCAAGTTCTGAAGCAGAAGTCTGTTGTCAGTAATATTGTACAACCATATTTACTAAGTAGTAAAACTAAACTATATAATCTATCTAATAATAACATATAGTACAGTAATATGCAAATGTCTTGAGCCCCACCTCATTTCTTCATATGTTGCTTCCAAAAAGCCAAACTTTCCTGTATTTGATTTCCTTGTACTTCTCCAAGTTTCCTGTGCGATTCTTTTGGCTCTGTGTTTTGGCTCTAATTGTCTGTTCAGTCACTGTACCTGAACAAAGAATGTTTTTTTTGTTTGTTAAGCCACACAGTGACCTATGAATCCACACCATTTGACAGGTCTATATATTTTCTGGGGCAGGCTGTGTATCTTTAACTAGAGCTTGGTCAAAAGTAGTCATAGCCAAATGAGGCTTCAGGAAGCACCAAGGCTTTCCATTGGAACGATTTTGGAAATGGTCAATTGCTCATCAAGAAACACCAACATTACCAGTCAAAGGTTTGGACACATCTTCTAATTCAATGGTCTTTCATGATTTTCTTTATTAAGGAATCCAAAATATGAAAGAAAAAAAAATTCAACGATGTTGAGATGTGTCTGCTCTGTAAAGCCTTCATAATGGCTTTAGTTTGAGGTGCTGTTTGTTAATCTGTAGTTTCTGAGAACGCTAAATGAACTTCTCCTCAACAACAGTCTTTTGGTCTTGCATATCTGGGATGGTCTTCATAAGAACCAATTTCTTGACATGTACTTGACAATACTGTTCTTGCAAGAACTATTCCAGAACTGCTGACCTTCAAGGCTTAAAATAACAACTGACTGTTGTTGTCTGTGCTATTAGTCAAGTATTGTTGTAGAATGTAGAAAATAAATCATTTAAAAAAAACATTGAATTAGAAGATGTGTCCAGACTTTTAACTGGTACCATACTTCTAAAACATGTTTTGCTGCAAAATCAATTTACTTTCAGGAGCCTTTGGTTATGGTCCAAGAATTCATTACCGTAGGTGATATAGCAAGCATTCTGTCACCATTGAAATCAATGCAGATTTTATGTAGGTTTAATAGTCACCCACATACACACCAAAAATGCACACTACACTCTTTTCATTTACCGTCAGTCATGCAGTGTACATGGCATTAACACAAATAAGGGATGCACAGAAACAAATAAAATAGAATGACACTCCTGTTGGGGCTTCAGGGTGTTATGAGATGGGACTTGGTATCCCACTTGAGCAGTACATATGGTACAAGAGAAAATAAATGAGATTCTAATAGTTTTTTATTCAGAACAAGAATCTTCGCCACTATGACTGGATTGATCTGGCTTCTCTCCATCCCCACCATTGGAAAAAACAACATCTCACATGAAACTGAGGATCCAGATGTATGTAATGACTGAAGAGGTCACTGGTATAGTCAATGTTATTGTCTACGCCACTAGTCAAATGGATCCCAGCGCTTGAAATGTTTATTCTGTCAAATAACAGTCCACTTGAACTGTTTTTTGAATTTTTCTTTTTCTCTCTGGCTTCATTTGAGAACAGAACTGAAAAGATAGATACAAGAGGAAAAAATCAATGCTACTATAGATGTACTAACTATTAATTTATACAATTATCCCTACTAATAGGGATACTACAACTCACATACTTTTGTTGGATAAACACGTCCCACATTTCCGTTCAATGAAACGCTATCAATACTAACATCAATACGTTTCAAAGTTCCACCCTTTTCAAATACGTTTAACCAGGAAACAAGGAAAGCCTCGAGGCAAGTGTTCATCTGAGATACACCTCCTGCTCCACGCAAGCCTCAAAGCCTCAGTTTCAACAGTTCCATTTCTAGATCTCTAATTACTCCCTTTGTTGCTTCCAATTGAAACCTACCGTAGGACTGACAAGTTCAGTGGTATATCCAATGTTCAGCCACACATTTAAATGTAGTTGATTTCTTTCTGATATACTGGTTTATGAATCTCTTACTGCATGATTCATTTGAACACATAAATTAAATGAATTTTTATTATGGGTTTTCAAACAATACCTGTATAATATCCTCTCGTCTGTATCCATTCTACAATGTTCTCATCCTTGAAAATTTCACAATGTACTCAAAACAACATTGCATGCTACAGAGTTCCCCTGACCTTCTCTTGTATTGTTCTACCTTCTCCACCTCCACCTCTCTATGAAACATGGCATATCGATTTTCTTACACAATCCGGTCTAGACATGCCTCCAGTCTGTTAAATCCAAACTTGTCAAAAAAAAAATAATAATAACATGCGCTTTGCTAGTTTTGAACTTGTGCTAGTTTTAGAAGTGTAAGGTATGTGTAAGGTATGCCTTGGTGTGAACTACTCACACTGAGTACCAGGAGGAAACCCATCAAGCACAGGGAGAACATGCAACTACACACGCACACACAAAGACCTGAGGCAAGAACCTTACACGCACACCTCGACCATGGAGGTGTGAGGCCAAGGTGCTAACCACTACACCATCATGCTGCCACTGTACTTTACAACTAATAAAAGCACATCTCTTTTAGAGTACAGTAAAATGTCATTTATTAAAAAGTCTGATAAAAAGTATACATCTTAGAGGCGATTGCTAAAAGATCCAATTTTCACCTTTAGATTGTGGAAAGAAACAAAAGTAATAACCCTTTAAATTTAAGATGGGGGAAATCGATTCTGCTATTCTTTTGTAAGGCGATTCTGGAAACCCACACAGACTCCAAAACCTTTTTTTTCTTTTAGCATTTCTTAATTCATATTTACATTTGAGGTTGTAAAAATGTTGCTATTTCTCTATAATCCTACAGGTGACACACTGTTAACTATTCACACACTAGCAGGCAGCAACCTGTGTGTCAGGAGCAAATTATTTGCTTAATTTGTTTAGTATTGTGACAAAATCAGCAATTTTATCAGGATATTTATAGAAATTGTGATATTTAGATATTTAAAAAATTGAAAAAAAAAAAGATATTAAAATTTAAAAAAGTGAATCAGTCCCTGGTGATTCCCATATATATTCCTATCCCAGGAGACTTAGGGCACAAGGTGGGGTACACCCTGACAGTGTGGGAACGCCAGTTAACCTAATCTGCATGTCTTTAGACTGTGGGAAGAAACCAGAGCACCTGGAGGAAACCCACCAAGCAAAGGGAGAAGATGTAAACTCCATGCACGCAGGATTCGAACCCGGAACCTGGAGGTGTAAGGTGACAGTGCTGATCAATACAAGTTTTATACCTTATAATTTTCCATTTTAAATGATTATTTTCGCCCCAAAAGTCAGTATCACGAGGGTGCACATGGACCGCAGGGTTAGTACAGTGATGCATGAGATCAGAGCCCACCTGTACCACTCGAGTCCCTGATCGTAGAACCTGTCGAAGAAGTGCGGCTCCGCGCCCACGGCGCGGACGTCGGGATGCACGCGCAGGAACTCGAGCAGCGCGCGCGTGCCGCCCTTCTTCACGCCGATGATGATGGCCTGGGGGAACTCTTTAGTCCCGAAGCTGTCGGACACAGAGAGGTTAGAGAGCTGGCTCGGAGTTCCCAGAGCGCCGCGCTGCTGCACGGACGCGTTGCGAAGTTCGGGTAAAGTTGGTGCGCGCTCGCGCGGCGGAGTCGGTGTGAAGTCGCAGTATCCGGTGAGGCAGTAGAACACACAGGTGATGAAGATGATCATGGTGAAGAACACGGACGCTCTGGACGGCGCTTTCAGGTGCGGGGTGAACCTTGTCGCCCAACATCCCATGGGTAGCTGTCCTTCTCCAGGGCTGATGATGGAATCATGCCGTAAAGCCGAATGTCCAGACTGCTGACATGAAACACACTCACTGTCCTGCTGCTGCCTCTTTAATCACCTCGCAAGAAATCCTCTGGCAGCAGAGTGTGCCATGCCTCCTTTCATTAAAACATCAGAACTATTCATTAATAACGGTATAATTTATACTGTCTCAGGAGACTGATGTCTACTTATCTCTGTCCTGCTGCTCTTCTTCTAGTGCACAGGGTTACCAGTCCAGTGGACACCTCCCTGTTTGATCCTGAGCCACGCCCACCTCCAAGCCCCGCCTTTCCCATTTGTTGCTAATTAGGACTGTTCCTGAGAATGTCTTGCTATTTATAGTAATATTTGGACACCATTGTAAGACATACCTAATTACTGTAACATGTTTTTTTTTAAATATACTGCACAGTTTAACCATATATTAATCTCCTGCATATGAGAGTCATGCACACAGACACAAAAAAAAGTTCAAGTTATTTAATACCAAATACAAAGATATGCGAATAAAAAAATATTTAAAAATTTAAAAGTAAAAATACAGCCGTGGGAAAAGGGTTCAAAAACATCCTCCGAGAGCAACTTCTCCCAATCATCCAAGAACATAAACAATGATGTTTTCCAGCATGATGGAACACCTTGCCATAAGACAAAAGTGATGACTAAGTGGCTCCGGGAACAAAACATCAAAATTTTGGGCACATGTCAGGAAGCTCCCCAGACCTTAATGCCATTGAGAACCTGTGGTCGATCTTCAAGAGGCGGGTGGACAAACAAAAAAAAACAAATTGTGACAAATTTTAAGCACTGATTATGCAAGACTGGGCTGCCATCATTTAGGATGTGGCGCAGAAGATGATAGACAGCATGCCAAGATGAATAGCAGAGGTCTTGAAAAAGAATAATAGTCAAATATAAACTTTTTGCATAAACTTATTGTAAGTGTCAATAAAAGCTTTTGACACTCACGTACTGTACTGTAGAAAAGCATATATTTATATAGATAAAGCATTTCACTGCATATCGTACTGTGTATGACTGTGTACGTGACAAATAAAATTTGAATTTGATTTGAGTATACCATAGTAACATCTGACAAAAAGATCTAAAAACACTGAAGCAGACTTTGAACATTCATATTTGTTATACATATCATTTTTAAATCCTTTGGTCAAAGCTATACACCACTCATTTCTCTTCTTATTTTTTTTTCAAGTATGGTTTTCAAACTTCTTCCTGTACAACACATCCATAATAACCAAACCGCTGAAAATAATTGATTTCTGTTCTTGGGTTAATCGGAAGTTTTTCTTTAAAAGAGAGTTGTTGTTCTCTTTAGACAAATGCCATTAAGAGGTATTTCAGAAAGCCCAGATCAAATAAATCATGTCAACGTTGACTTTTTCCACATTTCTTTAAATAGTACTATAATTCTTTTATAATTCTAAAAACAGTAGAAAGGGAGAATTTGTCTCTGGGAAAATCAGTGAAGTCATTCTATAATATGGGGGACATTTCAAATAAGTAAAAAAGTACAAAAACAATGTTGTTGTGCAAATAGTGACTCAATTTATAAAATGCTGAACATGCAAAGTTTAAACAATAAAAAATTCATTTTTACATTCAATTATCTACACTACTGTATAACATAGTTAACTTTTTCCTTATTGGGACTCATAATGTTAGTGGAACGACTTGTTCGGCCTCATGAACAGTTTAACATCGTATTTGAACGATATAATTTACCATTACAGTGTACATAAAACTGTTGACTATCCATTAATGTCCTCAGTGACGGCGAGCTGTTACAATTTTTTTTTTTTTTAAATGAGAGGACACTTGGCAGTACGGTGGCTTAACGGTTAGCACTGTCCCCTTGTTCCTATACGTTCTGGGTTTGATTTCCAGCCAGGTCCAATTCCAGCCTGCCTCTGTGTGGACGGAGTTTGTTTGGTGGGTTCCCCCAGGTAATCCGGTTAGCAGGCTAATTGTTGTTTCCAAATTGCCCGTTGTGTGAATGAATGTGTGAGTGTGTGTATGAGTGTGTGTCCTGTAATGGATTAGCACTCTGTCCAGGGTTTACCCTGCCTTGTGCCCTAAGTCTCCTGAGATAGGCTACAGCCCCCCCACAACCCTGTACTGTATACAAGATAAATCGGTTTCGACAGTGAGTGAGTGAGTGAGTGAGTGAGAGGAGACCCAATGTAATGTGTTTAAAATGTACCCCACAGATAAGAATGAGATAATTTGATGCTGATTTAATTTGATGCTCCCAGGAACTCCTTTAATGGCCAAACATGTGGAAATGGCTTGGAGCGAGGTCAGGACTGTTGGTTTGATGCGGGAATAATTTCCAGCCGAGTTCCTGTATTGTGCAAATGGTGGTGGTGAATTATTGTGTTCACATTTCCCATGGACAAATGCGTCTCTTCCGCAAGTTGTCATCAAATTCTGATATTTCACTGAAGTGAACTGTTTTATGGCCAAAAGCTTCGATATGCCATGAACAAAAGTAGAAGTGAAATGTTATCCGAGGTATGTTTATGATTAGTACTTTCCTTAACATAGCAGGAATGCCAGTTTAAACGGCTGACGCCACTGACTCACACGCATACTCACAAGGTGCAACATGTAGAGAGACACCTGTCACTAAGGTCACCAGCTCAGTAGGGATCGTCTCCGAACTGTCCGTAAACATTTCCTCTGTCTCTATCTGTCTCACGCTGACACAGAGTGCCTTCTCCTCTCTAATTAACGCTATGAGACAGGTGTCATTACGGCCCAGACTCAGTGGTGCCTGAGGCCAGACTAAAATCAACGCTATGCAACTTTGCCCGAACTCTTTGATGCTCATGGTAGATGACTAATACAAACCACATCATGTTGTGATTCTTAATAATGAGGTAGAGGATCTTCAGGCTTGAGCTGAAATCAAACACATGGGGCTCTAGATTCCTTTAGTACTTACAGTTCTGAAATGGCTCTATGATTCCAGAGAAAATGGTGTTTAGGAAACTTCAAAGTGCAATAATTAACTTAACCACATGATTGTTAGATCAAAGCCTTTTCATATACCACGTGGAATATCATAAAGTTTAGTGTATTCGCTTATATATGCGCACACATATCCTACAGTACAGATGCATGATACGTCAGTTATTCATAAATGAAAACAAAAATCGAACACTATTCTGTAAAAGGAATGAACAACTCTGGGATAGAATAATCATCCACGTTAGGGTGCTTACAGGAGCTTTTGCATGAACCATAATATTCCATGCATCATGTAAACACCTGAATCAGAACAGGACATGAGGGCCGGTGTAAATATTGATACTCTACTTAATATGTAAATATTATTCGTGTAAACACTCAGTTGTTGGAATGAATACGAGGGTAAGTCAAAAATGATTCAAACTCGGTTATATTAAAACTTCTGTTGGCCGCACCGTCTTATCAGGGCTTTCCATTCAATGCTACTGTCTCTCCTGTCACGGCTGTGCAGGTGTGAACGTGTTACATCAGTTCATTTGTAACTCCAGTGTGAGTAAAAATGGACGCCCCGCTTGTGATTTGCGCAAAAGAAAAGCAGCGTGTAGTGAATAATTTATTATTTTATTCTTCATCAGCCGGAAAATTGATGGGAACAGTTTTCTGGGATTCTCCAGGGCCTTTTCCGAATTGGAACATTATAAGAATTGGAACATCAACAGTGCTCGTTACAGTGAGCCGCTTATTGAAGAGCCAAAGCCTAAACTTCGGATTAAATGCAGAGGACTGATTTCCAAGGGTGTTGTGATCTCTCATGACAATGCACGTCCACATACTTCTGAACACACTGTTGACGCTTTTGTTTTTGATGTGGTTAAAGCATCCTCATTATAGTCTTGATCTTCCAAGCTCTATCAGACTTTTACCTGCTTGGTCCTCTGAAATCAGTCCTACGAGGATGAAGAGTCACTTCTAAAGAAGAAGTGAGAACAGCGGCGCATTTGTGGCTCACAGCTCAGCCAAAAACATTTTGTAATGAGGGTCTGTGGACAGATGGACAAAGTGTACTGAGATCATGTAAAAAAAAAAAAGAATGTATTTGTCTTTTCTAAAAGTTAATTTTAAAAATAATTATTCTACAGCTAGAGTGTGGATAATTTTTTACGTATTCTCGTACATTTTGTCTGCACACAATTGGCTCATGTAAAGGTTAAATTAGGTGGCATGAAAAGTTATTGATCTGAAAACTCCAGTCTATCTTTGATTCAGACTTTCATCCTGGCTTATGGTCTTTGGTGGCGGAAGATTTGGTTGTGATTGGCTCGCATTTCATATGCGGAGATGTATCTAATCGATCAAAGATTAGAAGAGAACGTTAATAATTGTTCGAAGCCTAACCTAACTTCAAGAGCTGATAAAAATGTCTTCCTTTTTTTCCAGCAGAAAAAAAAAGCTTCACATCATTCAGAACCACTTTGAGCATGACTAATAAAACTACAATCTGCTTGTAGGCACACATCTTATCGGTCCGGTGTCAATTTTAACACATTCTCACTCTTGCTCTACTGTATCCTGCTTATCCCGTACAGGGCCTGGAGCATATCTTACACCATGGGCAATGTCCCAATCCATTACAGGGCACGAGCATGCACACACTCACACTCCAGGGAAATTTGGGAACGCCAGTTAGTCTAATCTGCATGTCTTTGTATTGTGGAAGGAAAATGAAAAACCCAGAGGAAACCCACCAATCACGGGGAGAACATGCAAACTCCATGCACTCAGAGACGAAGTGGGAATCGAACCCAGATCCTGGAGGTGCAAGGCGACAGGGCAAACCACTAAGCCAACGAGCTGCCCAATGGTGTAATTATCCACTAAAAACTTTACTCAGCTTTCGGCTTTATTACCATCATTTGCCTCCTTTTTAGTATTTTTAAAACAATCATTTATTTTTGCCACTTTGCAAAAAATGTTCCTGTTCTCTGAACTGCCCAAGCTCAAATTCATACCTTCAGTTAAAATAGACTGTAATTCTATGATATAAAATATAAAAAATAAAAGCTATTTTTGAAGTAGAGCTGATTAGGTATGAACGTATCATAGCAAGCATTCCTGCACTAGCTGCACAGTTGACATCAGATCACAGAAGTGCTGATTATAAAACCTGGCTTTCATCGTACACAGTAAACCCCAGTTCAGCTCAGCCACTTTTGGGATTCTTCTGCACACATAGTTCGCTCCTTATTTTAGTCCCCCTTCCTCTCTCACTCACTCACTCGCTCTGTGTGTGTTTCTCTGTGTGTCTGTCTCCCTTTATTACTACACCCATTCTGTACAGTGCACTACATTTTACTCTATACTTATAGTTAACCACAAGGCTCTCATACACTGCTCTTTGGAAGGGCTGCCTTGGCCCGCCATACCTCACTGCTCTTGCGTGTGTGCAAACATCGCACAGCAGGCCAGGAAAATAATTTTAGAGGGTGGAAGACTCCTCTACATCCATATAATTTGAACGAAACGCTGTACGATGGCATTTTGTTTTGATCTGAAGTTTCATTGTGAACTATGTGTCTATCTATCTATCCATCTATAAACACATTATTGCATCAATCATCATCTAAACCACTTTATTCTGTATATACATTAGGGTCACAGGGGCCTGGAGCCTATCCCAGGAGACTTAGGGCATGAGGCGGGGTACACTCAGGATGGGGTGCCAATCCATCGCAGAACACACACACTACAGGCAATTTGGGAACGCCGCTTAGTCTAATCTGCATGTCTTTGGACTGTGGGAGGAAACTGGAGTACCCGGAGGAAACCCACCAAATTCCATGCGCACAGAGGCAGGAATCGAACCTCGCCAGGAATCGAACCCAGACCCTGAAGGTACAGTACAAGACAACAGTCCTAACCGCTAAGCCACCGTACTGCTGATTTATACTTGTATTATTAATATAGACGTATAGTTGGAATACATCATCTGACAGACAGATGTTGCATTTCATCTACAGTGCTGTTAAAGAAAAACAGTCATTCATGGGGGAGGTCATGTGATGTAACCTGACACAGGTATCACCCTTTAATAATTTTACTAATTACATTTCTTTAAATTAAAGAACCACCCGTATCACACAACACATGCTTTCTCAAAGACACGCGAAACCAGCCAACTGTATCTCTTCACACGGCGTTAAATGGCACTTTTTATACCCCCTCCATTGCATGCATTTAAACTATTTCTAAGTACGTTTAGCATTGTGGAACAATGACAACTTACTATTCACCATACAAGTAGGATGTTACTCTAGAAACTCTATAAAGTCTGTGCTCAATGAGGCCCCAGATTGCGATGTGTATTGTACAGTATGTGTGCGTGCGCACACGTTTGAGGGTGTTTCTGCAAGTAAACACCTCTCCAGCTGTTCAAACCATCCCAGCACATCTGGACGAAGGTGATTATGGGATTTTACACCCATTACCAAAGGTGATATGGCGCATCGTCCTTGTCTACAGGTTTCTCATGAATAGGTAACAGTATATGGTCGACCAAAGTCTCCAAACGTACAGGAAATGGAAGCTTATTGACAGAAATCGCTATTTCATGCTTCTCTCATGATGTTTGAATGTGAATGTGTTGCAGTATGACAGCTTCCAGATCCAAGCCATGAGAGCGATTGCAGTACCTTCTTCTTATGTTAAAGGGATTCTTAAAGGATATCCAAAAATACATATTTAATACAAACAAAGTATGAATAATTTCAGAGGACATTTTTGCAAAACAACTACTGAATTTCCATAAATTTCCACATTAGGTGCCGCCAGCCTTTTAGATTAGAAAGCACAAACAGCAACTAGGAATACAAATGCAATTAAGTGGATGTGAGTGGATTCACAAACCACAAATAATTACAAATGAGGCTGAAACGGAGCTAATGTAAGGCTGGTAGCACTACATCACTACATAACTTAATTTCTACATTGTTAAATAGAGAAAACAGGAATGAGAGGTCTTTTGTTTACACTATTGTGCTGCTGTTAAAGATTGAATATTTTGTTACTTAGATTGTGTTTATCTATCTATCTATCTATCCATCTCGTATAATTTGATTTAATGAATTGGGTTTTGAACAAAACCATCAGGCGTCCTTGAGTAGATGAATTGCCACATCATTGATCATGCTCTCAACCAGGTGTGAAAGTAATGCACCGTGACTGCAGTAATATTTAATGTGCCATATTTTCATCCTTTAAGGCTGGGAACAACTTTGAGGTCCATAGTGGCTTCGTAGCAGATGGACATTTGTCACAATTTGGCTGAGGCATAAAGTCAGCCTGACAAAATGACAAAAGACAACCAGACAAAAAAAAAGAAAAAACTTAGTCACTAAGTTTGCATGAAGAATATTTATTTAGTCTGATTGGAACCATTCTAATTTGAGATTTAAATGTAACTGTTTACCTGGATGTGGCGTAGCATTGTGGTTAGCATTGTGGTTAGCATTGTGGCCTTAAACTTACAGGGTCATTTTGAGAGAAAATCGGGTTAAATGGTCAGAAACAATCCAGGAACCACCAAGGACCAAGCCTGCTGGAACACCAGTGTCACTGTCTACAGCCGGGTAAGTTTTACACCCCCATGGACTTAAAGACTGCCATCAGAGGATGAAGCCCCTATACTCCAAATGTTTGCAGTTGACCACATAAACAAAGAAAATGGTTTCAGGGGGAAAGATTAGACCTTAGGTATGTTTGGAGAAGTAAAGGTGAATTTTCACCCCCAAGAACATTGTACCAACTTTGGAGCTGTTTTCCTGGTGGTGGAAATGGTGCATTGCACAAAGTGAATCGAATAGGTAAGCAAGGTAACCTCAATCATCATAATTCACCATTAAAGACACCATTATCTGAACAACTTATATTTTATATCACTTTATACATCTGAGTAATTGAGGATTAAGGAGATTGCTTAAGCGCCCATCAGTGTCAACTTAGTGGTGTTAGGGTTTGAACCTATAAGCTTTCGATCAGTAGTCCAGCACCTTAACCACTGTGCTTCCCCTGCCTCATGGGGAACCTGCCTCCTTGTGGACATCCTGGTCTGGTTAAATTTGTTTGTTTTCTTGCACACAATCACATTTTTTAAATCTTGGTTTACAAATGTTTTTGATAGGATTTTGGTTCAAAAAGCATAAAATTACCTTTCTGTATAAAAACTGTTTTTGAAATAGGGTCAACCTGAGCTTCTTAGACCACATGTTAATGCTGCCTAGGAAACTGAAGACTGTGTTATTATTATTTGCTTACTTACTAACAGGTTTTTAAATGTCCTTACAGCTGTTTAGTTTCAATCCTGTGAGTTCTCATCACATTGTACGCATGTGGAAATGCTTTTACTTTCACTATTAGACATGGCTATGATTTGTACTATGCACCTTCAACAAGAGTTTAAGTGATTTCCAGTCACTGTCATTTATGATATTCATTTATTTTTTCTGGACAAAAAATTTATAGTGTGTTGGATAGTTCGTAACCCAATTTTGATAAATTAATTATCAATTAGTTCATAAACGTATTAATTTATTTATTAATGCTTAATGCACGGCAACAAATTTTATCTTTCTGAAATTGTGTTTTTTTTCCCCCTTCTTTTTTTTTGGCCAAACAGATTAGTTTCCTTTTATATTTGTGTCAACAACAGCTTTTTCAGCTTCGACTTATTTTTATGCGTCCACGGGATTGGTCATATCTACCAGCTGACTCGAGCCAAAGTTGATCGGTTATCTGGGGCAATTGCTTCCATTAGGACCACCCATACATGCCTGTTGTTGACCTTTTGTGTGTGGCAGTGAAAGTTTCTCAGAACACACACACACACACACACACACACACAGTGCTGTCTATCTCAATAAAAACTCTCGAACAGTATAGATGCATATGCTCCTGGGACTATATGCCACATTTCCAGATAAAGTCACAGCCAAAGTGTGTATGGTGTTTACTGGTCCTTTTCCAATGTAACACACACACACACACACACACACACACACACACACACACACACACACACACAATACAGGAATATAGTCATCTTAAAAAAAAAATCGAACACTGTTATTTGTGTACACATTTCATGAGCACACAATCTCCAACGCAAGGCGCTCAGACTTTTATTGCTGCCTTTCTTATCTCATGGTGTTGTGGATGCTGATAAGGAGTAAACAAGTATTTCTCTATTGTGAAGTAGGCTGTTTATCAGAATTTCAGGTGTGTGCCTGGAGGGTAGACTAGTGCTGCAGATAAAGCAACCTGAACGTGCATACTCGCTTTCATATGTGCATCTTAAAACAGACCACTCGAAAATTAGAATGTAAATGGTGTAAAATTAAATTGGGAGTAAGCCAAATAGCATGAGAGGAGAAGCTTCTTAGCTATGGATACAAAAGTAATCTTGGATTTTTTGTGAATAGGTTAGCAGTGTTAAAGTGTAAAATGTTAAATATTAAGGGAAAAAAACAGGCTATTCATTTAAAACCAGAGATTTTGAAAAATAACAATATAGATGGCAATACACAGTGTATTCACATTTGAGCAATTGGCAGATGCCCTTATGCAGAGTGACTTACATTTTATCTGTTTTTTTTTTTTTTTTTTATCAGAGCACTTGAGAATTTAGGGCCTTGCTCAAGGGCCCAACAGTGGCAAATTGGTAGTGCTGGGGTTTGAACCTGGCACCTTCAAATCAGTAGCCTTAATTACTAAGCTACCCCTGATCCCCTATTCACATCAGATCAGTTTATAAGGTGCTTTATTCCCCTTCAAAAGAATGAATGAATTCATTATATTAAAAATCAAGTTGTATATTAGATCTCTTATTTATTTACATTTTTTTCACATATATATATATATATATATATATATATATATATATATATATATATATATATATATATATATATATAATTACTACTGGGCAATATCAATATAGTTCAACTACTGGGCAATATCAAACATCCTTATTATCACCAGGTCCTAAAATATGTTTAAGTTCAGCAGTTATCCTCATACCTACTGTACTTAGGAATAAGATTCATTAAAGGTATACCTGTTACAGTTATATTTATGTAATATGTTTGGTGGTTGTGTTAAGCCGTGTGGGACGGGGAGGGGGTTGTTCTTTGTTTTTTGAGTGTTTTTGTTTAGTTGTTGTTTTTTTTATATATGTAAATATATTTATTTAGAAAAATGAAGAAAGGTAAATTGTATGTCTCTAACTGCAAGTACTGTATTGTTTTCCTTTTTTCAATATAAATATTTGCAAAAAAAAAAAAAAGGACTTCTTTAGGACTCATCCAGAACAACACAGGAACAGCACCGGTTAAAGTGGTAAATAACCTACAGGTCTCTGATCAGGGTTGTGTGATCTTGTTTGTGTTGCTTAACCTTAGTGCAACTTTTAAAGCCATTGATGATTCATTATATTTTCCATAGTGGTGGAAATATAAATTGCAAAAATAAAGGAAATGTTTTTTCCTCACTCAGGTCTAAGAATTTTTTATTTAGAAGTTACAGTCTGGATTACAGAATTCAGTCTGTCATTTAATCTCATGTTGATAAGATTATTATGATAACTTTCATGTGAGAAAGATTATTTACAGAAAAAATATGTCATTACATGATGTAGAAAAAAATGTTTATGTTTTTGTTGCCTTGGTAATTATTGTGCAATACATTACTGTCCGGATGTTCCAGGACGTACATAATAAAATTTCAATTTAATCTAGATTAGGTTTTTACCTTACCCAGGATGATTTCAAAGGCCCCTGAGTAAGTCCCTTGCTAAGGTAATTAAAAAGGATGGTCAACAGTAATGGAACAGCCTTCTAATAAGCATCCAGAGCTGAGAGTTTAAATTCGATTATATAAAGGTGGAGATCTGGATGGTTACCTTATGGATCTATCTTTTAGTTATGTTATTATAATAAGTCTTTCCAGAATTCTTGCTTGCACTGTGCGCACGTACAGCTTCTTACAGAACAGTGCTAAATAGAGCCCATCTAGCAATCTTTAAAAAAAATTTTTGGTGATAGTCATAAATCAGGTTTGCTGAATCAAGTGCACTAAAGCCTTTAATAAACGCTTAGTTCTTTTTTGTATCTTTTATTATTGGACTTTGTTTCCTTAGGAAACACAAAATATCAAGTGATTAATTATCCTGAATGTATTCAATACTTTTTTTACTGTTACTATTATAAAAAATGCTGTATGATTTTCAAAAATCAGTAATTGACACAAAACGTAAATGAAATATTGTGTTAGTTTTTTTTATCAATGTCTCACATCCAGAAAGTAAAAAAAAAAGAAAAGAAAAAAAGTATATTTTCACAATGAATAGCATCGTTTTCACTCATCATCATCTATACCACGTTGTCCTGTGTACAGGGTCGCGGGAGGGGGGGGTCGAACCAATTGAACCCAGATCCTGGAGATGCAGGGCCGCAGTGCTAACCACTACGCCATTGTGGTAAATGTATTAATTTTTGTTCATAATCATTATAATCATTATTAATATTTTTATTATATGGGTGTGCAAAAAGGGATATGGTAAAAATGAAAAAGGTAAGTAAAAAGATTTTTTGGGGAAAAAAACAACCTGCAAAAAATCAGAAAATCTAAAACTATAGGAGGGGAACATTTTAAACTGATCTCTCTCTTATATTTTCCACCATGATGCTTTGAGCTCGTTGTTATCTGAATTAAAGCGAATTGAATTTTGAGATGGAAAAGCAATGCCACCTGGTGGGAGACATTAGCCATTAAAAAAAATACAAATAAATAGTGCCTCCTACAGGCATCTCCATGTCACAACAGCATCAAGAATAATGTAGTTTAGTCGGATCGTGAATTGAAAAACATTTGATGGCTAGAATATTTTCAGTATAAACCAAGAATTAAACATTTAATGTGTTATTTAAATCAGTATGAAATGTTTACTTATCTAGTGTTCAGGCATGAGTGTTATTATTTTCTGTAGCACAGTGGCTTAGTGGTTAGCACGGTCACCCTGGTTAGTGGGCTTCCTCCAGGTGCTCCAGTTTTCTCCCACAGTCCAAAGACATGCTAATTATCAAATTGCTTGTTTGTTTACATACATATACAGGATAATTAGCCTGATGTAATGTGACCTAGCTTGTTAGAAATGTTGCATGAAGTTAATTAAAGTCAAATAGCTATTTTGAGGAGGACTATTAGCATAGGAAATTTATAGGACCTTAGAATCTTAAGCTAACTAGCATATAGCATTGACACACTGCTGTTTGAGTTATACTGGTTACAGCATTGCAGACAGGTTTTAAAACAAGCTAACATGCTTCAAATGCTCTTCACATTTATCAACTACAGTGAAATGAACAGGAGAGAAGAAAATTAGATATTGCTCATCTTGCAAAACGGTTTAAAATGCATAATAATCCACCTAATGTTAGCTGACTTGCTTAGTTGTTAGAAAATCCAATTAAGATTTATTTAACGTTTACTACAATCAAGTACCTAAATTAGCTCGATTGTGATATTTGCCTAGCAGCGGTGATGTAATGGTTAGCACTGTCACTTTGAACCTCCATGATCTGCGTTTGATTCCCAGTTTGCATGCTCTCCCAGTGCTTGGTGGGTTTCCTCCATGAATCTGGATACCCACTTCAATCGCCATCTACTGTATGCAGCTTTATCCTGTATTCAAGAGTGCAGGGGGACCTGGAGTCTATCCAAGAGGACGAGGTGGGATACACACTGGACAGGGTGACAATTCATCACAGGGAACACACACAATCACATGCTCATTCACACATCACAGGCAATTTGGAAACACCAATTAACCTAATTTGCATGTCTTTGGACTGTGGGAGAAAACCGGAGTACCCGGAGAAAATCCACCAAGCACAGGGAGAACATGCAAACTCCATGCACAAAAATCCGAGGTGGAAATCAAATCTGGACCCTGGAGGTTGCAGCATTCAACTTTTATCTTGTCATCATTTCTTTTTCCTACTTTGTAGATGTTGGACCTCAAGTACCCCTTGGCACCATTTGTGTTGCTCTTATTGTGGTCGGAGCAACAGATTGCCTGTCATCCGATAGAAAAAATAAATAAATAAATCACCTGGATTCGGTGAGTCTGTGCCCATCCAGATAGCCTCAGATTTCTGTTCTTGGCTGACAGGAATGGAACCTGATGAGATTTATCTGCTGTTGTAGCTCATTCATCAGGAAGTGTGATGCGTCTTCTGGGATGCTATTCTGCTCACCAGGGTTGTAGAGATTGCCTATTTGAATTAGTATTGACTTCTTGTCAGCTCAGACTAGTCTGGTTATGCTCCTCTGAACTCTCTTATTAACCATGTGTCTGCAGACCTTTCTTACCCATGATGTCTTAATGTTTTTTTTTTGTGCACAAATCTATGCAAATGGTTGTGTATGAAATTCCCAGGATATCAACAGTTTATGAAATCAGCTTGTGGCATTTCTGAGGTGCTATTGAAGACCCGGTTGCTTTGATAGCAGCATTCAGCTCATCTCTATTGTTAGGTCAGGTGTTTCTCATCTTCCACTTGATAATACCCCATAGATTCTCTATTGGGTTTAGGTCAAGCAAGTTGTCTGGCTAATCAAGCCTAGTAATATCATTAATTTCCTAATATTTCCAACAACTTTAAATAACTTTTAAATAAAAATTTTCAAATGCCATTTATGGCAGACCACCCACTGGTCAAGTGAGCAAAGGTATTGGAACATATAGTCTTGAAGTAATGTAAAATAAAATATCATGTATTAGCGAGTAAACCACTGACCTCAAAGGAAACAGTTGCATTTCTCTTTTGCAATGCTTTTCTTGGCTTGTACTGTACTTTCAGTACTTGTTTCTCTTGTCAGTTTCCTCTTCAGGAGGTGAAATGATGTTCAAAAGTCCAGTGACCTGGTCAACTGAAAACCTTTAACTTTCCACCAGATCTTGGTTCCAGATTTTTTGCCTTTTTGGCTCACCTCTGTATTTCTTCAAATTCCACTCTGGTCTTCTGATTCTTATGGTTGATGAGTGGTTTATATCTTGTTGTATGAACACAGCTGTTCTTGTCTCAAAGTCTTTAATCCAGTTGGATTATGATACCTGCACACAAGGCCTTTTTTTTCTTGTACTTCTTCTTAACAGCTATTTGTCATTAAATGTGATTCTTTTCCTTGGCTAACCTGTTCTTTTTCATGACATTCCAGATAACATATGACACCTGTTAATCACATGTTCTAATATTTATGATTTCCTGGGGAAAAAAATAGATGCATTCAAATTAAATGTGCCATGTTATGTTGTCTGAATGTAAAGGGCAAGAAACGAAAGCTGAAATTCTGTTCTGTCATCTCATATCCTTCTTTTGATCCCACATCCAAATGTCTTCCGTGGATCCCAAAAACAATACACACTACAGCATAGGATTTCAAACCTTTCACTATTGCAGAAACAGATTCCATGGTTGAAGGATGGAAATGACGTGCTTGGTGATGTAAAGATCGGAAATATTATCCAACCAGGAGAGAAACTTTAACAAAAGAAGCAATTTTGAGAGTTAAAACTGAGGAGCTAAAGAGACAAACCTAGTCAGAATCAGCACAGCAGCTTGAAAAAGGAGTCCCTGATAATAATGTTGTTTGTCTTTCGGCTGGTCTCGGTTGCCAGAGCGGCACTGCATCCAGTGGCGGGGTTTTGGCATTGGCTGGGCATTGAACCCAGGCCTTCTGCGAGAAACCTACCACTGAGCCACCGATGCCTTATTGTTCCTGTTAATAATAATAACCTGCCGGGGTCAGTGTAACAAGGGATATATTGTAAGGCCTGGGCAGTTTATGAAGCATGTTTACTTGTACATGGGCTCATGAAGGGGTTGTGTAAGCCCTAAAAACTATGCTGATTTATTGGGATTTATTGATGCGTCAGTTCATAATGACTTTGCGCTGATGGAAAGTATGGAGGATCAGCTGGAGTGAAAATTGCTTTTACAGCAGGTGCAGTCTTTCCTTTTTTTGCCAGTATTCATGGATTTCTCTCCTGGGTCTCTTGAGAGGACATTTAGTCAGAGACAAAGATGACAAGGTTTTTTATTATTTTAATAATATCTCTCTGTTCATCGTGTTCAAACGGTCCCAAAAAAACTCACCTGATGGTAAGTGAGGCTTCGATGTTTCGAAAAATTTTTACATTACATAAATTTAGTTGTTTAAGTTTTTCCTTGGATAGTTATTCTTCCTCCAAACAGTACCTTTTACAGGCCACTAAAATGTCATAATAGAATCAAGCAAAGCATCATTTAAGGTGGAAGGTGAAGGAGGGGAAAACAATGAGGCTACTTTCAGGGTTAAATAAATTATTTATTATTTATGATGTAATTTAGAATTTTAAGAATTTCTGTTCTGTTATAGCTCTGCCAGTTTACCATTTACCAAAAGGTCAATTTTAAAACCCTTTTTTTTTTTTTTTTTTAGGATTTATTTTATTTTTAACAATGACATATTGTCTAGTCTTATAGACAGGAAAAAAAAAACTGACTTCCCCAGTCAGGGTGAAGTAATCTGGGAAATCCTAAATCTGAATAGTTTATTTAGGCCAACATTGTGTAAGACTGATATGCACGTGTTTTTTTCTGTATTTAAAGCAACAGTTATAAAATCACCCTGATACATGACCAGCACAATGAGAAGGAAACTAAGAATTTATTTATCAAGTGCAATACTTAAAAAATAAAAACACTCAATGTACTGTATATGAAACATCGTTGCAAGTTCATCAGCGTAAAATCTCAACGGACTAAGGTTGATGTTTAAATTGCCGGTGAGTAAATAAGCCCCCAAAGTAACCCGGACTACCACGATAATACAGTATATGACTGATGTTTTGGCAGTTGACAAATTCACAAAAAAAAAAAAAAAAAACAGAGCTCCTTCATGACCTGCTGCCATGAAGCCCCAACCCTGCTTTCCCTCGAGTGTGGCCAGAGATAGACAGATTAAGAGAGCAAGAATAAGAGCGAGAGAAAGACAAGAGAGAGGCAACATGCAAGCTCCCTTCACAGAGTTCTGCACAAATACATTGACGTAAACTGTATTAGTAACTGTTCATGCGCTTTAGATCCCTCCATGTGTCAATGTGTTCGAAAAGGTGAGCCCCTGAATGGTAAAAGTGTTATAGATCTCCAAGAAAAGTCTGGATTAGCATGTCGGATGCCCAGCCTCCGCAGTCGAGTTGGCTGTAGGGGTCATGGTAACTCCCTTCCACTCTTTGCATTCACAGGTCACAGCTATTGAAAAGCACGCTGCTGCTTTAATGGACTACAGGACCCAAAGAGACATTTCAGCTCGAGGCTGAAATGTTTTTATTTCAATGCCGGCCCGACAGTGGTTTCACAAAAAAAAAAAAAAAAAAAAAAGTCGCTTCGTAAATCAGAAGCTTCACCAGCTGAGCAGATTGCTGCGGCCCAAGGTCATGAAGTAGACCTGACTCGCGCCTCCGGGACGTACAGAAGCAAAAAACACCTGCAAAAGAAACAAGAGTTCAACATTATTAAGAAACAAAGTCACAATTCACTTACTCTGCATGGGTTTCATCGATAAGCACTCAAGACATTCATTATTCTAGATTAAAAAACTAATTGTGAGAAGTATAAAGCAACATTAATTTCTCATTCTACACTTAATGGGAATGACTAGGCAGCTACATGAACAAATTTATTACGAGCCCATTAAAATGGGTTATAAATGTTGTTCGAGTCAAACCGGGACTTGTGATGAAATTTCTTTTACAGTACAGTGATGAGACTCTTAGCCACAGTAAAACATGAATGGCGATGACGAGGTTTCTCAAGGCCCAGCATACAGTAGCCTTCCTCATAGACATTCAGCGAGTGGAGCGTCTGATGTTTACAAATTCGACAACTTGTGCAAGAGACACCTCTAAACTGTACAATCAGTCACGAACACCACTTGCACATTACAGGAAATCACCTGGGAGTTATTGCTACAACCACTGTACAGTCATGACCTCGCTCAAAGCCATTTTCACATGTTTGGGCTCTTAAAGGATCTCCAGGGAGGCCAGCGTTTCAGATGTAAAGTACGCAGTCGGATAGTAGCTCCGCCGTACTTAGAAAACTTTCTAACTTCTTGATGGTATCTACGTGTTTGTGAAATACTGGGATAAGTGCATTAGTGTAGCAGGGGGTTACTTAGAGAAATAAAAGTAGTAGTTTTTACTGTGTTCTGTTCTCCTGCACAATCAAAAGTCCCGGTTTGACATGAACAGCCCATATTTTGCACCTCCAGGCTTTAAATAAAGATAACCAGTACAGCTGCACTGTTTGTGTTCTGTGAAAATTGTACAATTATAAGAAAATGCTTCAGATATTTTATCTATTTTAATCACCTATATTTACCTTTTTTTATTATAATTTTTTTGTAATGCACTAGACAAGAACAGAAGTGTCAGCAAGCTATAGAAAAGAAATCATTAAAACAAAGAGAAACCACAGTTTCTGGCCTAAATATTTAAATACATTTCAGCCAAATCCTCTAAAGAAATGTTTAGTTTTTACCCCAACGTGAAGACGTGCAGCTTGAAATTAGTCTCACCTTGTCATTTCTCTCGCACAGGAATTTCAGCCTTTGCGCCCTTTTGTGCATGAACACACCGTCCAGGTGGCCCGTCTCAACCGAGCGGATCTCTATGGCCTTCTCGCCCCAGCCCATGATCTGATTAGACCTGATGTATGCTGCAAAACAAAAGATGTGGTGTGTCAAATCGAATGATTATGCATTTTGGACGAACAAATCTTCAACTTTAACGACTAATTCACTTCTATACGGCCAAAACTTCTATACAGTATTGGTGCTGATTTTATATATTTATGTTACACATATAATACAGAAAATGTATGTGGCCAAAGAAGCTACTTCTGAACTTCATGTAACGGGGAAGTGACCAGTCTTGCTTCTTTAAAAATTTCTAACTTTAGTTGCCAACTTTAGCCGTTTTAGGGAGATGATTTTTATATGTGATTTTAAAATGGCAATTTACAGTGTTATACTGTCTCACGTCAAACAATAATTAAAAATGTGAATTATTTATATTTCTTTACGAGTATTGATACTAAAATTGGCATCTAGAAGTGTATCTGTAAAAATTGCTGCCCAAATTAAAAGCATTTCATGAAAAATTAAGAATTTTTCCTCCAAATTACTAACAGTGGTTTTATGTAAATGCTCTAAATTAGACACACACCTTATGTTTTATGGCCATAAAACATAGAAAGCTATAGTTTATTCAGCTAAAATAGCTTTTTGTAAACTGCCCAGTAATTATTGTTAACATCAAAATTCCAAGGCGAGATGGTTTTTAGTAAAAGTAAAAAGCAAAAAAAAATCTGTAGTGTCCGTAACCATGTCAGATTAATTTTGCAATAGCTTAATTTAGCATTTTAGAATAATACATTTTTCCAGTTTCTGTCTGGCCAAGCTTCATCTGAATGCCAATTAAGATTGTTGAAAGATTTTATTAAAAAATGTTACGGACACTACATAAAAAGGGGATAAAATTGTATTTTAATGCGCTTTGTGCAAATACGTTTCTTTTTATCTTATAAAAATATAAATATGTATGCATATTTACAAAAAAAATTAAGCATTAATTAGGAAATAAGAAGCATTATGAAAAATAGTGTTATATGATCCTATTTGAAAATGTACTTTTTCACCCACAGTAGGTAAGACATTTTGGCACCAATACCATGTTTTGGCTGATACCGATACTACTACATCAATTCATCACTGGTTTATCAGAGAACATGCTGGATCCTCCATCTGCTCATATCTATGGTGTGTTAATGCAATGACCGTACCCACAGAGGTGGGCATCTCTCCCCATTGCAGCACCACATCTTTGGTGATGCGCCCGTATGTGTTGACGTAGACGCCTTCGTCCTCGTAGCACACCAACAGTTCGATGCCATCTGTGTTGGGAAGGATGATAATAGCATGCGACTGGATGCTGGTCTGAATCTATTAGAAAAAGTGAAGAAAAGAAAAGAAAAGAAAAAAAAAAAGCCAGGGTTAATCAGATAAGTCAACCACAGGGTACTATCTATAAAACTGCAGACAGTGTTAATGTTAACCACAGGGTAGGACATATTCTTAGGCTTCCTGTCACCGCTTCCTGTTATTTAGAATGCTGCAGACGTGCACATGGGGCTTACATGGGTTGGTAAATAGATGTCGTAAACAGCGCCCGAATCCACGTCGACGGCGTGAAATCCAGAGCTGGAGCCGTAGATCACCTTTAACCTTTGACCCTCCTCTACCGTCAGGTCCACCAGCAAGGGCTTGTGCACCAGGTCCCCAAATGACTGCAGGAACAAACAGAAGTGAATACATTAAATACATTAAAGCATGAATTATACATTGTCTGTGCGTTAAGAATTTAATTTTTTTTTTTTAGTTCATTAACTTTACTTTAAAGGCCATGAATTTATGATATGGCTTCGGCGCCCACGCGTAGACCTCCACGGAGCTTTTCAAGGCGAGCACCAAGAACTTGATTCTTTCATATTTTACTGTAAAAAAAGAAACAGACGTTTATTATGTATATCATGAGCTTGGAAAGTCACGTTTCTATAACGAACCATTTCGTTATAGAAACGTGATGCATAACTAATACGTAGTTATATTACATACCAACTTTGTAGTGCACACAGCCCTCCAGCTCTCCCACTGTAGTCCATCCCTGCTTCTTCTCCACCTCGGGGTCATTGTGCAGGATCTTGTTCCTCAACCAGGACAGATAATACACCCGCAGTTTGTTCTTTTTTCCTGTCCCCAAACAAACAAATTAACAAGGTCCTCAAATCAAATGTAAATCTCTTTAAATAATAGAAGCGATATCTATTTAATTTTTTGGCTCTGTGGATCTTACCCGATATCGTGACCAGGACATTGAGCCCTTCCAGAACATCCATTTGCTGGAAACGTCGCCGGTTGATGAGGGGGTAAACTTTACCCTGCCCACTGCGGTCCAAAAGCAAAAGACCACTTTCCGTTCCCACCAATAAATTCACCCCTACGTAGGGAGAACAACGAGGTTCATCAGAACAAGGAGGACAAGCTAATGTAATAAACATCTCCTATTCAGCTCGTTACAGCAAAAAAAAAAAAAAAAAAAAAAAAACTTGCTTGTAAAATCATTGCTTAATCCCAAGCTTAGCCAAACGATATGAAGAGAAGCTAAGCTAGCAAATCTGTTAAACATTGTGGTGCATAATACATCACTATAGTTTGACTTGGAAACCAAATGCACAGGGATGTTGTGGCTTTGACATGCTATTTATTAGAGATGGGGCAGACTGATTAGTGAGGAGGCTGAATTTCTTTTTTTTTTTACATTTATACATGTTTGCATTTAAGGTGGCAAAATGCTGCCATTCCTCTATAATCCTACAGGTGGCACTCTCTAAACTATTCACACATTGGCAGGCAACATAGCAATCTGGATGATAGATAGGAGCTATATATGATAGATAGAAGTCATGTAGGCAGTAATGACAGGTGTGCGCCCAAATCTTTGTACGCCCTTAGCTCACTCCAAAGGGCTCACTACTTAGATGGCCTCTTCCTTCTGCAGGTGTGTGAAGGGGCATGGTCGCTAAATCTGGCACAACTCGTGCGAACTTGCTTAATTAGGGGCTCGGAAGGTCTGGTGAAACCTGCCCGAAAGTTCAGAAACAGCGTAAGGCACGTTAACGCGGTGAGTGGGACGTAAGTGAGGGACTTTAAAGACGGGTGGACTGTACACCGCTGTTTGATTGCTGGGAAAATTACAGCTGTGGAAGGGAGTGCATGAGCTGTACTCTTTTGCCATAAGACCTGGCCTTGTGTTTGTGTTCTTGTGGTGCACCCTGAGCAATATATAATCATGATATTTATAAAGATAAGCATACTAACAGAATCGCAGTACAAATAAGGTCGGCACATGGTAATCGTGATAATAACAATATACAATTATTTGTCACATGTACTTTACGGCACAATGGGGGCACTAGTGGCTGAGTAATAGGTGAAACACCTGCCATGCGGAAGGCCCGGGTTTGATTCCCAGCCAGTGCCCAAACCGTCCAGCCACTGGATGCAGTGCCGGTCCCAAGCCCGGATAAAATGGGAGGGTTGAATCAGGAAGGGCATCCGGTAGAAAAACCTGAGCCAAGTAGTTGTGCCGACCAGATATTCCGCTGTGGCGACCCCTTGCCGGAGCAGCCGACAGACCAACAACTTTACAGTACAATGAACTGATATTTTCTTTTTACATATACCAGTTAAGAAGCTGGGGTGAGCGCAAAGTCAGCAAGGATGCAGCACCCCTGGAGCAAACAGGGTTAAGGGCCTTGCTCAAGTTCTCAAACGTGGCAACTTGCCGGTGCTGGGGCTCGAACCCTGACCTTCTGATCGGTAACACACAGCCTTAACCATCACTGCTATATCGTATCAGCTGGTCTCTGGTGATTTACATGCTTACTATTAAATAATTGCTGCATTTAACCCAGTACATAAAATACGCAAGTGTATAGGCGGACAACTCTGCTTGCGGTGCAGCTTATATTTGTAACCTGATACGGGCATCACTATTTATGTTATTTCCGAATCGAACTTCGTTGCCAGAATAAACAAAAGCATATAAACAAATTTTCCTGTTCTTTTATTATTCTTCATTCTTTTTCTTATTTAAGCAGTGATTGAATTCTAATTCTGAAGACATTGCTGCTTACGTGTACTTGCGGTAGCTATTTACCTCAACGACTTCAGCACTGAATTCTCACAAGATTGAGCTATGAGAGCTATACAGCAGTAGTAACCAAGCATGAAGAGCCACTTAGAACTAGCCAACAAGTGGTCATCTATCTAGTGTAGTAGTTTATCATCATATGTAGGTTCTTATCAGAATTAGTCGAATCGTCGGGTACGTACCCCAGAGTGCAGCACACAGGATCTCGGAATTGAACCTCTTCTTGTACTTGCGGATCTCGGGCGTGTCGCTTTGTGGCCGAGTGTTCACCGGGTTCACGTTGACCACCGAGCCCTTGCGCATGGGGTCCGGCCTTATGGCTTCTTGGAGCCGGATGTCGTTCCCGATGACTGCTGCACAACAAACCCAGTCATTGTCTGCTTTATTAATATTGCTTAAGTTTGAGAACGACACTATATTCAAAGCAGAAATAATTTTCCGAACTGACTGATGCTCTCACCACGGTCCTTTAAACATAATTAGAACTGCAGCCTTTTTTTTTTGTTTGTTTGTTAAGACTTACCCATGTTGTTGAGAGAGCTGCCAGTAGAGGGCGATATCTGTAGAAGTCGAGGGTCAATGAAGGGAGTGAAGGAAGAAGAGGATTTGTGTTTTTGAAGAGAATTACTGCCGGAGAGAGTCTGGGTGGGGAGGGAACAGATCACAAGTCAATGATAAGGAATGTTTACAGTCGTGTAACAGTAACAGGGATATAGGTTGGTCCCAACTATTATAAAAAGTTTGAAAAGTCTAGATTTCACTCTTTTATAGCTTAAGGTTAAGACTTAAACTACTGAGCCACAACAGCTCACTAACAGGGTTAGTGCAAATATTATTAATTATATTAAATAATATTATTAAAGGATTTAATACAGTTTTAAATATGCACTATAAACAGAAACAAAAAAAGAATAAGGTTAAATTGTGATCTGGGAAAAGATGAGTGATTGTTAGAACGAGAATAATGTGGAAAATGAATCAAAGAAGGTTGTTAATGAATAATGAACTGAAATATGAAGGAGCTGAAAATGGATAGTTAAAAAAAAAAAAAAACAGAAAAAAAGGCGGGAAACGGTTATAGTTTCGCTAGTTTGAAAAAAGTTGTAGAACGTGGCTGAAATGTCCTAAAACTAATGATACTAAAATATTGTGAAGTTAAGCTTTAAGAAATTCCCTCTATGGAGCCGACGGGGAGAAATGTTTTGGGATCTCTCTGGGTGATTCTTTCAAATGCCAACATTCTCTCACACCAACATGCAAGCCAAAGTAGAGTTTTTATATTTGTGAGACCAAAAAGCAGGAAAACGGGTATCCCGAACAAGCCCACTACGGCGCTGGTGGTGCTTACGGCTCGTCCATCACCCGGCGTCTAAGTGAAGGGGTGCTGACGTGAATTAGTGGTGAGTAGTTCAGAATGAAGCGGAGTAAAATCTAGCCAGCATTTCAGAGTGGTACAAGGGCTAAACATACCTCGCTGGCAAGTAGCCTCTCCAGGGCGGATTGGGGGGACATAGAGGGACTGGTGTGACTGGAGGAGGGGGTGGAGGTGATGGAGGGGGAGGGGGAGTGATGGCTCTGTTGGATGAGATCAGGCAGCAGGTGAATACGGCCTGCGAAGCCATTTCGCTCCTGGGGGCCCAGAGCAGGGCCCTGACCAGGGCCAGGACCCGAGCCAGGCCCGGGAACCAATCGGACTTTCTCTGCTACAGTCTGGAAGCAAAAACAGGCACAGCTGAGACTATACTCAGTGGGGAGGGAAAAAAAATAAATAAAAATAAAAAGTTTTAAAAGGGGAGCAAGAGGGCCAGCAAATGAATTATTCGGATTTGCATATAAATGTCTCAAAGCTGGTGCCGTTTCTTGGGGTTTAAATGTAAAGAAAAAAATATAATTATTAAACATACACGAAGAAGGGATGGATGAATGATGTGAAACACAAAACATGTAAAACAATAAACGAGAACAGGAAGTGGCCCTCTGGTACCTGTCTGAGTACTAAAGTGCCGTCTTTAGAGGGTGTGATGGCTGTATCGCTTTCTGCTTCATCGTGAACAATCATGGTTTTCACCGACTCCGTCTCACCATTGCTAACTTTCGAGGAACTAAAGACAACACACAATTATTTCAATTATTTCCATATCTTAAGGCACGAGTTTTAAATGCGTAGAATGATAATATATGCGATTAGAAAACTTAAATCAAGTGTGCACCTTGCCCTCGAGTCCTCTGTGCCAGATGTGGACTCGTTGCCGAGCTCCTGTTCCACCTCATCATCCTCTTCTGATTCGGAGTCCTCACTGGATGAAGAGTAATCCATCACCTTGTGAGGAGGACGCGTCTCTTCGATTGCACGCACCTCATTGGCCTGAAGAGTGAGATCCTGAGAGTGCAATTTAAAGATTTAGTCTACACATGCAGAACAAGGGAAACAAAGTATTATTAGAAACCAGTATAAAAAGTTATTTATTTTTTTTTTTAACTTACAGAGGGCCTGGTTGGTCTGACAAAATCCCTTTTCTCCTCCGACTTTTTGTTAGAACCATCCGGGCGTTGATGTGGCGAGCCCTCGGATTTAGATGATGCTGCAAAAAGTAGAGAGAAAAATAAAAAAATCACTGTTATAAACTTTAATGTCCTATAATAACCTGTGCATACCCAGACATGCACAACCATTGAAGTTAATTGAGCATGCGTTCATAGATGATTTCATTATTATAGTTGGGTACTCACAGCGAACCCTAAACTTCTCCCCAGAACTCTGAGAGCCAGTCTGTGAGCTGGAGTTACTGGAGCCAGAAGAGCTTCCACTGCCTGGTCTAGCCAGCTTCTCCACCCGATCCCACAGCAGACGCGGCTCCACGTTACTGTCAGGCAGACGAGCAGTGGAAGACAGAATAAATAATGTGTCAACATAAAAAGTTTTTAACCATCCTTCACTTCTTTATATTTTGCTTCCTGAAGGACTTTGACTTTCGTTTTTGGCCTCTGAATTTAAATAATAATAAAAAAAAGAAGAATTAGTACTTTATTAATCCCCTAGGGGGCGTTGTGGTTACTGGGACAGGGTTAAGGGCCTTGCTTAAGGGCTCAACAGTGGCAATTGAGCGGTGCTGGGGCTTGAACCCCTAACCTTCCAATCAGAAATCCAGTAGCCTACAGCCTTAACCAGTTACCACTTAACCAGCCACCACTGCCCTGGACCTGATTAGTTTTAAAGGAATGTTTTGGTTTGTTAAGCCACACGGTGCCAAGCCAGTGATTAGTATACTGGTGATGCTAAATGCTAAGTGGTTGGAACAGACAAGAGGGGAAACAAGGTTGCTGCTCATGTTACATAAACAACATTTTTAAATTCTATCTTTTTTTAGGCAGTTTACAGCATGCTGAATAAAAACATTTGTTCCCATTTTCTTAATTTAATAAAAAGGAATGGTTCAAGTTCAACTTTTGCACAGTCCTGTGTTTCATACCAAATAATTACATATAGTTTAAGATGGGAATTTTTTCTCATGCATCTAAAGAACATATGGAGGTCAGACCTTCCAGCAGTCCTCTGTCCAGGTTGGCTGCTTTGCTGGTTGTTTTGAAGCGGGGAGTCTCTACGGGACAGTACGGGCGATCGGGACGTCGTCCTCAAAGGGACCTTTGAGAGAAAGGCACATGAGTGAATATGCTTAAAAATAAACAAACACACAGCTGAACAAAGAAGCACAAGTAATGCAAAGGTCACCAACATTGTTATGTAGCTTATTGTGATGTAGGTTGAAATGGAAAATTGCGAGCTTATCTCACCGGCTTATGTGCATGATCCAGAACTATGCATTATATCTGACCATATATAGTAATTGAGACTATTCTCAAGAATAACTATTCTTTTCAAAACTGTAGCACTTTTCAATTTGGAAGACTGAAAATTATAGTTGTATGTTGCATCCAGTTCAATTCCTGACCACATTTGTAATGTAAAATATATATATATATATATATATATATATATATATATATATATATATATATATATATATATATATATATATATATATATATAAATAAAACACTCCAATGAATCTGGGAAGTAAAAAAAACTAGAGTATAAATAGTGTTTTACAAGACGAGCAAAAATCGTAAATAAATTTTGACTCTGTAAACGAGCGAGGTCTTGAAATACGAGCAGTATTATGAGTAATCGTCTCCCAAGCTCATTCTCAGTGCACGTGCGTCACTCGTATGGTCAACCTCCGTGTGCACATATACTGTTTAATATAACACTGTGTCCACGTGTGTGCGCATAAAGCATTTTGAATTTATGTTTGTGTGTGCACGCTTGTGCGAGTAAGATTCTCCATCAGTAAATTGGTGCGCGTGTGTGTAAAATTAACCCTACACGGTAGCCCCCTTCCGCCTCCTCTCTCTGGTTCTGTCGGCACACTCGAGTGAGTGTGCAAGCGAGGTGGCTTAGTGGTTCGTACTGTCTGTCGCACCTAAAGGGTCCAGGTTCAATTCCTCCTTTGGATCTGTGTGCATGAAGTTTGCATTTTCTCCCCATGCTTGTTGGTTTTCTCCAGATACTCCGGTTTCCTCCCACAGTCCAAAGACATGCGGATTAAGGTAATTGGTGTTCCCAAATTGCCTGTAGTGTGTGAATGTTGACCAGAGGTCCTACAACGGGTGTACAAATGGGAAAAACACAGTGTGGACTCCATGGTCCTTAGTTGGACTACAGATGTTCCTAAATGGATGTTAAACCAACCTTTCCTTAAACCAAATCACAGATAGTAAATTATTTCATTCCATGCTTTTCTTAGTTTTCTTTGTGTCTACATTTATATTTATACCTGTACATGATCTCGAAATGTGTTAGTTCCACAAGCTTTATTCCTATTTCACCTTCACCATTCACTGGTAAAACAAGGTTTGGATTTTAATGATCATGTAATTCATTTAATCTGCATTAGAATGTTTCGAACTGCGTGCCTCTGGGGCTTTTACTGAAACGCTGTACACAGCTGTTTATCTAGAGCTGAAAAAAAAAAAAAAAAAAAAAAAAGGAAGGGGAAAAAACTTTGCAACTGATAAATCTGTTGTTTTGTTTTCATTAGCGGTGTTGCCTCTTGCTGAAGAGGAATATTTTTCTTTCTAATGAAAGACACTTTGTTTACTTAGATTATGTGATATGTTAACACAATGCTGTAGATTTAATGGATTTCATTGCAATCAATTCGCGTAGTACTCAACGAGACGTGGGAGATCGACTCGCTCGCTGAATGATTGTGGTGACCCGGCATCATTAATTATTACCCCGTGTCTGGTTTTAATCGTTTTCAGACTTACAGGCATCTGATTTTGTGCAGGGAATGAAAGAATCTGCTCTTACCTTTGGAGGAACCTCGTCATTTTGGGATGTTTCAGGTATCTCGTGGCTTCGGGACTGTGGATGGGGCAGAGGGTGAGGATGCTCGGAGCGTGCAGGGGGTGCGGGGTGAGCTGGGTGGTGTGGCTCCTGAGAGCGCAGGTTGAGATGTGCAAAACTAGGAACTGGATCGCTGAACGAATGGGAACGCGCAACGGGGGGAGCGGAGGTGTTGTTCTTGAGAGCGGCAAGGTGAGACCACTGGACCTTGCGGAAGGGGAAAGAACAGAAGGAGTGGGAAGGTTGTGGAGGGGGTTGGGTGGGGGATCAAAGACAAGGACATGGTGAGACAAAGGCGTAATCACGGCCAAAGAACACAAAACAGACACGGACATTTCCTAAATGAATGAATAGGTGAGGAACCCGTAGAGCCGTTGGGATTTACCTGGGGTTCCATGGGCTTGTGCATGCTTGGGGACTCGGATAAGGAGTTCCCGTTGGAGTAGGGCTCAGATGAACGAGGAGGTACCGGCGGCTGCTTGGGTGGAGCTGTCTGAGGAGAGCCCTGATGGTTCTTGCGGTATCTTTCATCAGCCTGGCACAAAGCAGACAAAATCATGGATTAGACAAATTGACGTTTGAACTGACGTGAATTAACAACTCTTTCAATCCAGGAAACTGCATGCTGGTGTTGATTTGTCTGGATTATAACTCCGCAAGCGACAAAACAGACAACTGTGTTAGGACATTGCGGTTCTGGCTAATGTGCAAGCCAACACGAGTTCCATGCTCATGTAAGAGGCTTAAAAATATATGTTTATATATATACACACAACATATTTCAAAATATTAAAAACAGCCAAAGACAATAGTATTCTTTAAGGAGTGGAATCATAGCCAAACTATCACATGCAAAAACAAACATGTGGAAACAGGACCAATGTGGGTTGAATAAAAAAAAAAAGACTAAGAAATAAATAGCTAAATAAATGAAAGGCATTTGTAATATTTTTAAATGTAGGAAAGTGAAACAAGACTTAAAAGAAGACAGGATAAGGTTCATGATTATGGTGGTAAGCAATATGGTTTTCTTTCTGGATGAACAGCAAGAAATAATCCAAAATTTACAGCAGGGACATAATCTTAATTCTTCTTAATCTAAGATTATTTAGCCAAACAAAAAGTTATTGTCCCCAGGAGCCTGGTAACTGTGTTCATATTTTAGATTGTAAACAAATCAAAAGCTGTACGAGTACCATGATAATATCCAACTTAATCAAAAAGGTACAAGGGGCGTTCAAGAAAACCTGGGACTTGTAATGAAATTTCTTATGAAATATGGCATAAAACATTGATGTTTACTGAAGACTTTGAGCACAGTACGGTGATGAGAATCTTAGCTGCAGTAAAACATTTGAATGGAGCAAATGTTTTAAAGGCAGCCGCATGTCCGTGGATGGCGATCGCATGTCCATGTGCATGAATGGCGATCCTGGCTGGCATGGCTTGGCACCCACTGCAGTCGATCTTGTAAACGTTCAGCGAGGTGAATGCCTGATCCTTGGAAATTGACGCAGCGTGGAGGAGACGCATGTGTCCGTCAGAACTATACACACATTCCTTCGTTCCTTTACACCACTCGTCCATTAAGGGGAACTCGGCTGAGAGTTATTTGCCACATCCCATGTACAGTTCTGACCTGGCTCCATGCCATTTCCACATGTTTGGGCTATGTTGGGAGTTCCTGGGAGGCCAGCGTTGCAGACAGGCAGTGCAATCATGACTCCGTACTGAGAAAACTTTCTACCTTGATGGTGATCCAAGCACTAGTGAAACTCTGAGTTTCGAGAGAAAATTTGAGAGTTTTCAAAAGTCCTGGTTTGACTTGAACACCCCTCATAACTTGTGCTTTACGTAAATGAAGTAAAATGTAATGTGGTGGATAAATGAGAATGATGTAGATCAGTATTTAAAGAAAACCAGATTTCTGCTGCTTCCACCAGCACACTTTTACCTAAACTGTTAAGTTAAACGTTCTTCACATGCAAAACTGAGCTGGGGTTAGCTCGAGAAGCCAGAGTGGCAGCAGGCAACACTGGGTGGACCAAGCGCATGGCTCATCACCTCTCCGACTGGCTGGGCTTCAGACACCAGGCCACTGGCTGGAGATGACTGGACGAGGGGGTCGTCGTCAGTCCTGTCTGTCTCACCCACCGGCTGTGTGACTAACGGGCTCGGGTCCTCGGACACACTCTCGGTCTGTTCCCTGCACTCATCGGTAAGGGCTTCGTTCTCATCTACTTGTTTACTCTGCACTGTGTCTGGATTGACACTTTGGTCACTCTCGGTCTGGCATGGTTGCTCAGCCTTTGGTGGACACTCGTCTGCGTTAGAGGGAACTGGGGGCTCGGGGCCGTCTAAGGGGCGCGCTTGGGGTAGTTTTGCCCACTCGGGCTGGGCGGTGAGGGAGGAGGTGCGCTGTTTCGGCCCGTGCTGCAGGGACAGCAGGTAGGCCTGCTCCTGCTGGAGCTGCCGCTGCAGCCGCTCCGCCTTCCGCTGCTCCTCCAGCTCCCGCCATTTGTACTCCTGAGCACAGAGCGTAGCTCCATGAAAAACCTCCACAATTAGAGTGTTAACTCATGATATGCGTTCTTACATACTGATGGTAAAATATTGTACTTTCGTGCTCTAGAGCCATGGTTCTCAGAGAGGGGTCTCAAAGAGATAAAACAAACAATTTGTTACAGTTAAAGTTTTTACACCTACACAAAGCTTTGCCGATTAAAAAAAAAAAAAAAAAAAAATACTGTTTTTAATAAACATTTTGAAACACATTTAACTAAATTTACCCACATTAAGTATGTCAAGAGTGACCGAGGTTTTTTTCTGTTTGTTTTTTTTCCTTTTAGTTAAAAAAAGCCACTGACTGAACGTGGTTTGAGAACCCCTGCTCTAGAGCATCTCGTCCTAGATGCTGAAAATTCAAATGATAATCATTAAAAAATGTCTTTAGCTCTGACAAGTAAAAGTGCAAAAGCGAAAACTGCAACCTTCTGCAAACATCACAATGTCGGCTTACATGCTCCTAACCAGTATCTCTAACACACAGAATGTGTTTGTTTATTCGCTGATGTGTATGTGATGGATGGAAATGGGAGAAAATGAGGTGTAAAAAAACAAAAAAAAAAAAACATTCAACAAAAACCCTAAGAGAGAGGCATTTAACGTTGTTTGCGGCAGTCGCATATTAACTCGTTTTCACTTTCTCCCCCGAGACATGGTGCAGGCTGTTTACGACATAAACATCCCCCTGCAAAGACAAGAACAATGACTCCGGCTTGACCACAGGAGAGAGGGGGGAATAGAGGGAAATCCCCTGCTCTTCCTGCTGGGCATTTCCTGCGGCCGTCTCATGAGACTCGGTTTATATAAATTTTACGGCCGGACAGACTGGATCTTCTCCCTCTGGGAGTGTGGAGTATACAGACAATGATACACAACGCCATTGAAATATCTAGTGAATCTTTAATGTTGCCATCTTAAATCGCTTCATTTTAGCTCAACAGGAACAGGCCAGAAGTAACACTAAACTTCCGAACTAGAAATACTGGACTAGAGTAAGAGGACATGAGAAGAAAAGGACACAGCGCTCCTACCAGTAACATGGCCTGCTCATGAAGCAGCTGCTGCTGAAGGATCTCTAGATGCCTCTGCTCCTCTTCCAGCTGACGGCGGATGTATTCCTGTCAATCGAATATCTCAAAGTTAAAAAACGTTGGTTCAGTTTTAAAAATTGCTATCAAGAATAAAAAAAAAAGAAATCTCACACACACAAATCAAATTCCCGTTAAAAAATTAAATTTAACATGGGGAAAACTTCCAAATGTTTGTTGAAACAACAAATCTTAAATTCTTATGGCTCAATTTCATGTTCCATTGATTCTAATGGGTTTAATCCAAATCTCAGTAACTGAGAACTAAAATATCTCATTGGAAATACTATAATCATAATTATCCAGTCATTGGTCACATGTAGTAGGCGGCACAGTGGTGTAGTGGTTCGCACTGTCATCTTGCACCTCCAGGGTCTGGGTTCGATTCCCGTCTCTGTGTGCACGGAGTTTGCATGTTCTCCCTGTGCTTGGTGGGTTTTCTCCAGGTACTCTGTTTTTTTCCCACAGTCCAAAGGCATCTAGATTTGGCTAACTGGTGTGAAATTAGGGTCAGCCAGGATACAGCGCCCCTGGAGTAGGTAAGGTTTAGGGCCTTGATCAAGAGTGGCAAACTGAGGCTTAAATATACTATATCATCAATGTACACATCTAATGAGCCAAACACTCAGTTTATGTGATTCTGTTTACAAGACTGTACTAATGGAGCACTTGGACCTCATTTAACTATAAAATAAATTCCTTTTCTGCCACTTGTATTCAAGAATATATAAACGAAACAAGACGAAAATAGGTCAGACACTGTCTGAAATATAAATACACAGTCACTACTGGGGCAGCAATCAAGAAGGTGCTGTGATGAACATGCCTGCAGGATGATGATTAGACATCGTTTCGCACATCACCACCACAAAGTTTCCAAATCAGCAATTAGGTGCCACGTTTATGATCGAAAACTAGTTGTAAAGCATGGTAGAATAAAGTGTGCTTCTTTAACTAATCCTAAAAGTAAGCATCAGGAATTTACAAGACACAACTGGGACTGGATTCTATGATCAGAAAATCAGGAGCTGACAATCACTCCGATGCTGGGGGTCAGAACCCACAAGATCCTGTTAGAAAATACAGCATCATGAACTGCATCATATTTAAGATAAAGTGTCCCTGTCTCGCCCAAGAAACTACACCTGGGTCATGGTTCAACCTTTTAGCTGAAAAAAAGCATGCATGCAAACCCAAACAAAACACTTTAAAGCTCATAACATGGCCGTCCTAATCTGTAATACCTACAGCATTTGGAGGTAAGCTTAAGAGACGAGGATAGAAAACACTGTGGAAAAGACTGAGAGAAATGTTTTTTTACTTGCTTGGTCTTTTCCAATCTCATCACCATTATACAAGCTTCAGTTCGGTTACATTACCAAAGGAGGTTGAACAAAGTAACAGATGCGGGGGTGCCAAAAATTATGATGTGGCTTTTGAAAATACGTACATAATTTCTTTTGGCAAGTTTAATTTCTTGAAATAAATTACCTTCAAATAATGCTAGACTTATTTAGGAATTTGTAGCATATTTTTGTAAAGTCTTATCGATACTGCGTTGATGCATTATTTTACATTCTAAAACATGGCATCCTAATATTCCTAAAATTAGCATCAACCATGAAGAAAATCCTGATATCTAAGAGTCTGTAAGACATCAGCCGTCTTGTTCGATTACCTGTTCGCGATCGTTCCGTCTTTTCTCCTCTTCAGCCCTCCTGCGCTCATCCTCCTCTTTACGCCGGCGCTCCATCTCCTCTACTCTCCTCTTTTCCTCCTGCTCCCGCCGCCTCTGCTCACGCTCCTGCTGCCTTCTCAACTCTCGCTCACGTCTCTGTTGCTGTAATACACCAGGAGAGGGCAACGGTGAGTGCGTTATGGGAGAAGGAAACTTAAACCCATGCAAAAGTAAATGAGTTTTTGTTTACTAATTGACACAATATCCATGATTTAAGATTTGGCCTTGTGAATTTAAATTATACTCAGAGTTTGGTTCAGATCCAGAAAGCTACACAAGGACGTAAACAGACTAAATAACATAAATACAAGGAGGAAATGAACAGAAACGCATGCGGCGTGCATCCTGCGATTTTCCCCAAACAAACAGTTCCTTCAGAAGTTTTCGGTTGATTATGCTGTTGATAAGGAACAAAGGCCGAACGGCCTTCATAGTCTCCTTACTTTCAATCATATACTTTTAGAGGCCAAGCCTGAACTCAACTAAAGTAAACTGATTTGACAAGTTTGCTGTAAAAGCCATCTGAATACAAAAAAAATTAAAATCCACTATTGACATTCCCGTCTCGAATTACTGACGCAACAAATCCATGGCTTTTCTTTCGGCTATGCACTGGAGACTTTTGGGATTGAGCTCACAAGATGAATACGAGATCTGCCTTCAAATCTGTCCGAAATTCTGATTCATCTTATATTCTTCCTTTGATCCCAGTGCAAAAACAACAAAGAAAATACTAAATAATTGGGTCTTGCTGTTGGAAGGAGGCTGTATTTCCCAGACAAACCAGAGAGCAGGATTTGATTTGAGGTGATACTGACTAATCGGTTCTCTAAACCACCATATACAGTACATACAGAAGATACCCCCCCCCCCCCGCACCTCCTCCAGACGTCTCCTTTGCTCTTTCTGCTGCTCTATGCGTTTCTGGCGCTCGGCCAGCAGTTGGCGCTTGTACTCCTCCTGCTCGCGGAGCTGCTGCTCCTGAAGGAGCTGTTGTCTCTTCAGGGCCTCTGAGCGCTCCTTGTTTTCCTGCTGCAGCCGGATGAAGTCCCGGCGCAGAGTCGACTCGCCGGGTACGTTCACTATAGAGCTGCGGGGGAAAAAAAAAAAAAAAGGAAGAGGTTAAGACACTATAAATCATTTCCCTTTTTAACTGGATCTTTTTCCACAGGTCCATTTTTAACTGGTATGAAAATGGATTACAAGATCAATGAAATGTTAGGCTAAAACAGTTATCAGTTCTTAAAACTAATTCCTTTGCCGTCTTCGAACGTACGACCTATTTTGTTGTTATTCCGTCTGCTAGTGCACATAGCGCGTTATATTAAGGCCATGTTGGTCTCATCAAACTAACAAAGAACTTGGCTAAATCTCATATTCCACCTCTCCCTCGCACGGTACAAAAGAAAGAGATTGCTTTATCTCACTAATCCGTTAAAGAAATTAATGGGACTCTCATGCCTAGGATTTTTACCTGAGCATCATAGTCGCTATAATAAAAGATAATGAGAGAGAAAAATAAATACTCAGTCATTTAGTTTAGTGATAATTGCAAAAAAAAAAAATATATATATATATATATATTACAAGTACCTGGGTTCACCTTCCTGCTCGGGAGCCTCATCGTCTTCGTCTTCACTTAGACTCCAATCATACTCTGTCTCATCTGTAGGGCATTTGTACAAGTTATTTATTAGGAATTTGACATCTGTAGGTACATAAGTGTATTTTTTCTATCATCATGGTAAGAAGGTTTGTGAGAGAACAATGAAAGCTGGGATTGGACCTTTGTCCCCTCTCTTCTTGCGCGTATGGTCGATGTGGTCCTTGAGCTGGATGCGGACCTGCCTCTCGTTCGGCTGGTCTCTGATGAACGGGTGTTTCAGGAGCTGGTCAGTGGGCGGTCTCTGAGTGTAATTCTTCACCAAACAATTCTCGATAAAGTTGATGAACTTCTTAGACCTGGTAGGTTGGGGAGGACAAAAAAACCCCAAAACAATTAAAAAACAAATTTAAAAATATCAATGTTTCCCAGAAAATAAAAAGAGAACTTTGTCTCAAGATGTTGCATCATAAGCCACTCGTCTAGACACAATTTTAGGAAGTTTTGGCCCCAAGAGGGAGAAAGTGGTCAGCCTTGAAACTGGCATGACTTCCTGGATTGGAGTTTTATTGCTAAAAACAGACAAGCAAGATGTTCAGAGGGTTGTATCATGGAAATTGTGAGATCATGTGTGAGAACTGAGATCGGCTCGCCAAGGTTATAAGGAAAGCCCTCAGTGCTGATTTAGTAATTTGTATATGCTAAACTATAGACGCCAGGATAATAATGAGTGGAAAAAAAAAAGAAAAGAAAAAAAAACATGGGCAGGATGTATATTCACTCTAGGCTTACATCATATCTTAAAAAATCTTAAACAAAGAAATTGTTTTACTTTATGCAAAAGATTCATCATAATCGGAAAAAGGCTCTCAGTCTTACACACTACAGTCAACCTTTTCGTATTTGGATAACGCACTCAGTGGTGGAATCCAATCACCGCATTCCTAACATTTAAAGTCAGCCTTAGGACCAAGTAGTAAAATAGATACATGGCTGGATACTGTGTAAGGACACTGATTCTTTAAATATACTGCTCTATAATACTCCTTAAAACTTATTTAATCATTAGTGTAGATGAGCTAAGGCATAAATCTTACCACTTTTTGGACTTGAGCCGAGGAGGCGGATTTCTTGGGATGAGGAAAAGAGCTCGCATTGGGTGCATGTCACAAAGTGCTGGGCGAGAAAAGGAAAGATAGGCAAATTTTATAAACTGCCTTGATAGCCACATGTTATATACAAGTGTAACACCTATATATTCTCCAGATGTTGAAATATCAGCAATCGTGGCTTTCATATCCAGGTTGGTATTCAAAGGAAGATGGACAAGTTACAGCAACCAGAAAAAGAAAATTCCAACTCATGGTTGATTTCACACAACCAATCAAATCAATAGTTTAGGTTAAAATGTAATATAAATGTAACATGCTTCAATGCAGTGTAACAAGACTGGGACTATATCTCAGGTTACTTGTTTTTAAAAATCACACTGTCTGCCGCACTACACACATCAGTCGAGACATGATCTGGAGGAAGACTAGGTGGACCGATTGGCTTGTACAGAGACAACGGACCGTTTTTTTTTTTTTGTTACAAGAAAAATGCAGGTATTACTCTCATAAGTAAACCTAAAGACATTATAATCAATCAAACTGCATAGCTCTACTTTTGTACGAACAGTTTTGCACATTACCCGAGCCTCCAATAACGGATGTGGACTTCAGTATCTAAGTTAATATGATCTTCCAGCCTCCTCTAACACACAGTATGATGCAGATCAATCCCTGCTATCTGACATCACCCGAATGAGGATGGGCTCCCTGTTGAGTCTGGTTCCTCTTAAGGTTTCGTTCTATTGCCATCTCAGGGAGCTTTATCTCGCCACCGTCGCCCTCGGCTTGCTCTTTGGGGACGATCTGATCATTATGGTTCATACATTTTTTTCTTAAACTTTTCAAACTCCTTCCAATATTTTTTTCATTCCTTTCAATATATATTTTTTTTATAATAAAACTGAATTGAATAGTTATAGAAAATATCCTTGTTTCCCTATTGCACATCAAGGTGCTTAGCCCAGCTTACATAACTAAAGTCATGTTAAAGGTTACATTTTATGTGTATTAAATTATGTTGAATATATACATGTTGCACATTTCTAGTGCTGTTTACATATAAATAAAAACTGCTATTGTACTTTTTTTTTTTTTGCACTGCTTTAAAAGTGGATAATTTCTGCTGCTCAACATCTCATTTCACACTCCATGATGACACATACTGCTGCGGTTTGCACACGCTATATACCATACACAGTTTATTTGTACAGTTCAAACTTCTTTACATATTTCTACTTTATTTTAACAGTATCTTTGTAATGTATGTAATTAGTCTCTATTGTAGTGTATTTTATATATATATATATATATATATATATATATATATATATATATATATATATATATATATATATATATTTATTATTATTTTTATTTTTTTTTTTATTATTATTATTATTTTTTTTTTTCTACAGGCATTTTGTCTCTATTCTTTTCTTTTTAGGTCACTAAAGGTCATGTAAGCATTTCACTGCATATCATACTGTGCATGGTTGTGTTTGTGACAAATAAAATTTTTAATGTGTTATTTTACACATTATGCTGCATGTTACGTCATCAAACACTTTTTGTATAGTGACTGGTCCCTTGCCCAGTAGACCAGCAAAAATATATAAGGTTTGTCCACCTTGAAGTAATAATAACATGATTTTACATATTCAACACTTCAATATATATAAAAAAAAATACATACGAGGAGCTCCCTCAGCCATTTCAATAGCGGTGATTCCACAGGACCACAGGTCACTCTGCACAAACAGACATTTAGTCATTTCAGTAATATTTACAGTAAGCAAACTGACCAGAACAATGAACAAATGTGTATTAATACAAACCTAATACTGGAACATTACAAAAGCCAGTTCATATATAGACAAATTTTACAGAACATAAACATACTCTGTAATCGTAGGTAGCATCAGGGTTCTCATCACAGGCAATGACCTCGGGAGCCATCCAGTAAGGCGTGCCGATGAAAGTGTTCCTCCTGCCGACCGTCCGGTCCAACTGGGCACTCACGCCAAAATCAACTGGAGAAGATCAAAAGGAATAAGTTGGAGCGTACACACACACACACTGGAACGAGCAGCAAATGAGTTGTGCGGAGAGGAATGTCTGCTTTAATTACGCACATTTGCTTCATTGGCTTCACTCACCTAGTTTGACCTCGGCGTTCTCGGTTAGAAGGACGTTTTGGCCTTTGATGTCACGGTGGATCACGTGGTGCGCGTGTAAATGGGCAAGACCCTGAACACACAAGGTAATGAGGACACACATTGCAGAATTGAGTCCTAACTGGCGAATTTAATGCACAAATCAGGGGGCGATGAACGAGGACTAGAAGGTTGGTTCAAGATTTCACATAGTAAATACATAGAGGCTGGAAACTACTCGCAAGTCAGGGATGAAAAATAAATGTCTATAAATAATAATTAATAATCAAAATAATAAAAAAATAAATACACCTTGAAGGAATATGAAAGATTAGGAAAGACTTTAAGAAATTTCAGCTGTAAAAATTAAGGTTTATAATAATGATTTTATTGTTAAGATTTAAAATGCATTGAAGCACTATACCCACACAGCACTATCCTGTTTTTATATTCAGCACTGTTTATAATGTGTGTTGCACTGGTGAATGAAAAAGAAATTTCGATAAGGAACGGTCAACTCTGCTTACTCGGAGGATCTCTCGTGAAATGTAGGCGATCCAGTCTTCCTTCAGGCCGTTCTTTGTGTTCTTCACCAAGTCTGTGATTGATCCAGCGCCACAGAATTCCATCACCAGCTGCAGTTACACACAACAAGTAAGGAATAAATCACTTGGGGTGTGCTGTGTAGAGAACAACAATCATAATGGACTGGTGTAATACGGGCTGATGCAAAGGTCCAAGTGTTTTACTTTTTTTAGGGCAATTTTTCAGGTATTAGAATTTTGAACTCATTGATAAATTGCATGCCATGTATATATACATATATATATATATATATATATATATATATATATATATATATATATATATATATATATATATATATATTTTATTAATGACATCCAATGTGAGTTTAGACAGTCCTTTTAATCAATTACATTCAAATTAAGTCCTTCCCATAGCAGTTCTTTATAGAATTATTCATTATGGGTTCACGTTCACGAGAGCAGCTGCCTGCCAAAACCTACATTCAAAACCAGTCACGGAGGTACTTTCAGCGAGTGAACTCATCTGATAACATTATGTCATCCTAAACAATAGTGACTAATCATCAACTTCCTCTGAACCATCCGTGTTGTTCTGTTGGTGGCTAACACGAGCTACAAAGCTAACTAGGTTCTCACACAAGGCTGCGTCCCAAATCACTCTCCAACTCCTGATCGAGGGCAAAAAAGGGATTCTAACTTGCACCCTACCTGGGGCTCCAGATTTCCATTTAACACTATTTGGGATTCAACCCAAAAACCACAGCCATTAACTGATATTCTAAAGAGGAAATTTAAGTTCAATCTCGTAAGTTTCTCAGGACTGTCCGCCTCACCCTTAGGCTACATGCAAGGGTGTAGTAGTAGTACCTGTAAGAATTTAAAACTACTTTTCCCTCGTTAATTACACTAACTGTCGGTCGCCAGCTCTGCCAGTCGCGGTTTGTTAGGATATAAACAAACTGGTTAAATAAACAAATCAATCATAATCTGTTTTAACGTAAATGGTGTTCATGGAACTGTTGTATAAAAGTAATATGACACTCAAGGGTGTGTTGTTGTACTGAATATCAGCAGGACCTGAAGTGATATTGGTTAATTCACTTCATGGTATATAACTTATCCAGTAAATCATGATTATGTCCCATGGCTCATGGTGCGCTTCGTGGTGTGTCCGGTGCATACTCACCCAGAGCTGGTCGTCATGTCCTGGGGGGCTCTTCTTAATAAATGCTCCATAGTATGTAGCAATGTTTCTGTGATGCGAATATTTCTTCAGCATGTTGATCTCCAGTTTAATCTCTTCCTCTTCATCCTTAAAAATAAAAAATATTTTTTTAAATCACATTAAATTGAGAGATGAGGCTAAGCATGACGTACTGTGATTAGCGTGGATACATTCTGTGCTTTGTATTAACACGGATCCTTTGGGGTCGTAAGTAATTCGCTTGGTGACATTGCATAAAACATACATATTTTTTTTATTATTTATTTTTTTTTTATTCGCCCATTTGGCTCACTTTCTTCAAACCTCAAAATGCCACTTTTGTTACAAAGACGCAAAAAGAAAAGCGTGCAATCCGTTTAATCGTGGCTAATAAAATTAAGCGTAATTAATTAGCGTTGTTTTGCTGCATTGGAATGCAGTCGTTTTTTTAAGTGCTACGGATAAATGAATGCCAAGAATTTTCTAATGAAAACTGTGATGGAAGTAAATAAGCAGGATTACCTTATTTGCCAAAGAAAAAAACAAGACGCTATGTTTTATTCTGAACAAATCGTTCTTTTATCGGTAGTCCTGGAGTTTAAACATGCTTCGGCCTTAAAACAATGCGTTTACCACCACGGTCGACTCCTTTGGAAAATCCAGCTGACAGGGTATTGGGGATAATGCTCTGTGTCCGAGTCTCGAAAACAATGACCATTCACTGGGATGTAGACTGCAGATCCACCCGATTATCTCCTGCCATTACGGAGTGATAAATGCTGTTGACCACAGCCGAGCTCCCAACTACCCCGCCGCTCATTATGGTTAATTCAAAACACACTGTTCCTCAGTGAGTCATGTGCACCGTGGATGAAGCATGCTTTCACAAAGGCTTTCTGTTTAATGCAATCAAACAGCCTCTTTTGTCTGAGCTAGTCCGGCTGACGGCAAACTCTCTCAAAAACTTTGGCCAAGTCGTTATTCGGCTAGAAGAAGAAGAACTCACTGCTGATTTACACTTAAAAAAAAAAACATCAAGAAAAACACTGAAATTCATTTACGCAGTCAAAAGTTTGGACACAAGTTTTTACATTCTAGAACACTGGATTTTTTTCAAAACTATGAAACACACATGGCATTAGGTCATTGAGGACCAACAAAGTCGGTCATTATTTTAAAACAAACATGTAGGTCAGATGTTCTGGAACAGTTCTTGCAGGAACAGTATGGTCACGTGCATTTGCAAAACCCATCAAGCACCAAGATGAAAAACTCTCCTGCTCTCATGAAGACCATCCCAGGAAAGCAAGACCAAAACCTACCTCTGCAGCAAAGGAAAAGTTCATTTATAGAGTCACCAGCCTCAGAAATCACCAATTAACAACCATCACCTCAGATTAGAACCGTTATGAAAGCTTTACACATTATATTTACACTCAGCGTTTGACAGACACACTTATCCAGAGCGACTCACATTTTTATCTCACTATGCATCCGAGCAGTTGATGATTGACGGTTAAGGGCCTTGTTTAAGGGCCCAACGGTGGTAACTTGGTGGTCGTTGGGTTTAAACCTAGGACCTTCTAAATCATAGTTCAATGGTTGACTGGGACGCGGTGTGCCCAAACTTTTGACTGGTATTGTAGTTAAACAAACCAAAAAGCCATAGTTACTGTAGGTGTGTATGGCTGAGAGCATACACCTTTTTTATTTATTAGTCATAAATTCATGACAAGAAAAAAGTACAAGTTAAAACTAGAGTAAAACAAAGAGTAAAAACTCGGCCAAACTCTCTTGCTCTCTCATGTGTCAATCACAGCTATGCTAAGCCATTCTCTGGCATCTGTGAACTCACGGATGTGGAAGAGGGTACAAGTAGCACTTTCTTCAACCCTCCAATTTGATGAAGTATAGAAGATAAATGTGTTTGGCGTCACCTGAATTGGTGTTGACACGTGGCAGGAAACTGGCCAATACTTAAAAAAAAAAAAAAAAAAAAAAAAAAAATCTTTGTGCAAATTTTCCCAGGTGCATGGCAATCCTGAAAGCATTCAGATCAGTCCAAGAGCACCTTAGAGAAACCGTTTCCCAAAGATTGAAATAAACTGAACATTCAATCACATACAGCACACTTCTCATTTTTTCCTCTACAATAGCAGACCACAAGCCAAAAAAAAAAAAAAACAACACTATGCACACTGAAACGTTTTGTCCAATGGGATGACATCATCCTCTTTCAGTGGTTCCTCTTTCTATACAACACTGAGATGCGTGTTCACTCGCACTTAAACACACACACACACACCCTGAGGGTGTCTGGATTATCCCAGTCTGATAGGTCACATTACAGCCATCACCTGACACTGAAGAACAGACAAACAAAGACAGCAGACAGAGCCGGCATATGCCTGGGTTATAATTCACTGGCGCTTGAAAATAAAGCACATGAGCCTGGAACAAACTGAAAGAGCTGACAACTGCGTGCCGTGACGACTAGCCAGGCATCGTAATGTGGGCCATAAGGCGTATAATGGGGGAACAGAATGATGGCTAGAAAAAAATAAAAAATAAATAAATATACACACACACAAACACACACACATATATGCACACATGACATGTACATGTGGTCTACAGTTGGACTTTTTGACTGTGACTTATCAATAGTGACCAAGATAGTGTCTCTTTGAAAAAAAGAAAGTTAGTACATTATGGATTTATAGTTGCCGATGCTGCAGTCGTCACCAGGAGGTGAACTGGGAAGTTTCTACCCTCCCAATAAGAAAAATCCCACTAGGTTAGTAAAAGCTCAGATTTATGTAAGGTTAAATTCGGTGTCCTCCTTTAAAATATCAGCATGGTGTTGTATAAAAAAAAATTACAATAAACGTGTAAGCCTTTTAACCAGACTTGTTTTTGCGTCTGATGTCTTTAACCAAATAAAAAAAAAAAACATAATTCTCACAAATGCCAAAGTTTCTCACATCCACACGCCTTCAAGCAAATTACAAGCAACTTTCTTTGTAGCCAGCTTTGCACATCAGGACCAAATTTGTCATTTTATTATTACGCCATCTGGTCAAAAGTATCCGGACACCCATCAAATCATAATCTTATGCGGGTCTTCCCATAAAAAGAATACTTAGAAGCAAACAATAGTGCAATATATAAAAATAGCAGTATAGAGTTTTCTTTTGCTTTTTCACGTGTGTCTGAGATGCGCTGGAACCCTTGCAGCACCCCAGAGACCTTTTTACTTAAAATCAGGGCCAGATCGAGAATAAGGTGTCCAACAATTAATTATCATGATATTAGATTACATCATATCGCACATGACTATATTTAAACCACGCAAAAAAAAACGCGCCATAAAATTTTTCATTGCCTACTGAGCCCAACACACACACTAGTAGTAGTTAAGAGTTGGGGGGGATTACGCCTACCCACGCAGAGCCTGTTAAGACTCCACACTTTTAAACTCCAGCAGATCCAGACGCTCACAAATTGACAGCCATCCAACGCAATCATGCAGAGCCGACTGCCCCATTTCAGCCAAATTCCGGACAAATACATGTTTCGTTTTTCTAGCCTGTGTTCGCGAGCCGTGTTTGGCTGTAGCTTTGATAAATCGGCATTTTTCCGGTGCCTTGTCTGTTTTTATTGATGCGTTGCTTTCAGGCAAATGAGGTGGAATGTTATCTCGGCTCCAATTGAACAGCCTCGCTCTCTGTTCCCATGTGGTAGAGATTCAGGTTAAAGGGAAAACATGCGTTATTGACTGAAAATATTTTCTATAAAAACAGTGTTCGATTCATAAAGGAAGACCAGATCCATCTAGTTGCTTCCAGATCTTTCGTTGCATTTGACTAATGGAGCAATCTGTCTGGTTTGAACTTGTACACTTTGTCGGTTCAGACTCAAACCCAACGTAGATCTGAGATCCGTATATTTTGATCACATCATGCTTTTTTTTTCCCTTTACTGAACGCTCGCCAAAACCCGTTTTGTTTTTACTGCCATTTTAAAACGTTGGCTTAAATCCGGTGAGAAGACCAGTTTTTTTTTTTTTTTTTAGTGTGTTAGAACTTGCCTAGGCTTCTCCCCATTTATGCCTCAAAGAAAGAGTTTCATCATATCTGAGGATTGCTCAACTGTTTCCTGTTACAGGTGGCTTTGTAAATCAGGTGACATTAAATGTTCGGTGCACACCCTAACCCTGCTGTTTGCTATTCCTATTACTTTAAACTTTAAAAGTCAGGCTCATAGAGGTTTAGTCCAATTGTGTTTGTTGAGTCTGGACAAAGTCATATTGTGAGAATGTTTATTCTAAACTCCAGAGATCTGACTTGAACAGATTTCTGAAGAGCAGTGTTCAGTTACAATGCTTTAAAATTACACTGTTCATTTGTGACAGTAAAGACAAATCTCAAATCAATCTCAAAATCTTTGATCTTATACTGTCAATGTAATATCCCAGGGTTCGACTCCCACCACGGGTCTGTATCTACTGTATCGTGCTTGGTGGGTTTCCTCTGGGTACTCTCCCACAGTCGAAAAACATGTAAAATAAACTAACTGGTATTTCTAAATTCCCCATAGTCCCTGAGAACGTCCCTTATAATGAACAGACACGTCTTTCTGGGTGTACCCTACCCAGTGTCCCAAGTCTATTGGGATAGGCTCTACACCCCACGCGAGACTTTGTACAGTACAAGATAAGAAGTATAGATAATGAGCGATAGACTGTTTGTGTTAACTGATTTGGAAAGAAGATTTTTTTTTTTTTTAAACAGCTTTTGTGTCATTTCTGTTCCGGGATCGTATATAGTGCCGGAGAACGAAGGTGAGAGGAAGAAAAAGTACCCAAAAAGTCAGACGCGACTTTAATGACATTATACCAGCATTTTTAAATAATTAACTTCTTTTTTTTTTTTAGGGGATCTAGACAACTAGTTGATTTGGCTAATAAAAAAAAAATCTCTCCAACTGTAGTGACGATGTGCGTGATATGGTTTAAAATATGAGACGCGAGAAGCGTTAAGTGAACCGAGAGCAGTTATACAGAGTGCAGGGCAACTTTATATTTAAAAAAATATACCTAAATCTATATCGTCTTACTCTGGACTGGATAAATCACCAAGAATATAAACATACTTTTTACATAGTCCCCTAATAAAGCTAGCTGAATCTAAAATCACTTGAAAAAACAGATCTGTGGCAAAAAGTAAGGGAGCGTCTATAAATTGTGCTGGGAAACTTATGTTGTTAACATAAAGGATTAGATTATTTTTACCCAACAATAAAAAAAAAAAAAAAAAAAACAACAGCAGCAATAGCTATATAGAGCACCAGTATAGAGATTCACATGGTTACCCTTTCACATGCATAATAATGTAGTGAGCATACATATGTACTGGTGCGCGCATTGTGATGTAGTGGTTAGCACTTTGAACTCGCACTTCCAGGGTTGAGGGTTTGATTCACGCACATTCTCCCTGGTGGGTTCAGATTAAGCTAATTGGCATTTCACAATTCTCCGTAGTGTGTGCGCTTGTGCGCTGTGATAGACTGGCACCTTGTCCAGGGTGTACCCCATCAAGTGCCCTGAACTTCCCTTGGAGCGGCTTGTGATGGCCTGACGTCCTATCCAGCATGTCTTCGAGTCTCTCACACTCAGACTAAATAAAATACCAGATCAGTGCTGGCTTCCCACATAGCATTGAAAGGTAGACAATTCAACACATTTACCACATAATTTAGAAAAAATCTGCAATCTTTTGATACCTCATGCAACTCCAATGAACACATGAAGTGATAAATGTTCTCTCTGGCCCACAAAATGCACAAAACCAGCCCTGAGTAAAAGGTCACACATTTATTCTATCGATACTCCATCAGCTCGAACCCCAAAGAAAGGAGTGGAAATGTGTTCACGTTAAAAAGTAACAGTGCTTTACCTCCGTGACGTCCATGACCTTGATGGCCGCCAGCTGTCCTGTTTTGACATGACGTCCCTGCAGGGGGGAAAGAAGAGAAAAACATAGTTAGTCATCCGTCTCTCGCTTGCGTAAAAAGATATTGAAGGAAAATACTGAACTTACTGAACTGAGAAGTGGTTTTGACAATTATTCCACAAAAAAAAAAAAGAACTTCACATTTTATTACTTCCTCATGTACTGTCTGAAGAGAGTAAACTAACACAAATAACGCAATGACCACATCGTTGACGAAAAAGAATCAGCTCGCCAGGATTTATCGTTTTTATATAACTTTATGTCTAGCTTACTCTTAGCTGTCAGAAGTAGAAGTTTAACCCCCGATCCCGAGCCCTTGTGTAAACATTCCCACACTTTGCTCTGCCTTCTTCATGAATCTCTTTCCCCTCTTTGCATTCTCTGACTTCACCCACTGCTTACATAAACAAGGCCAAAAATAGACAGCGTTCTTCCTTTTTCAAAAAAAGTCCCCAATGGAAAGTGTTATTATTGAGCGATTATAAAAATGATGCAACGTGAAACCAATCAACCAACCACATGTACCTGAAAATTCTAAAGCTTAATCTGGCAGTCGTGCCTAGATGTGGGCAAAACTACAGTTGTCTGTTGGGGGAACAAAGTGGGAACACCATCGTCTGAGGGCAGCCTAGTGCTAGGGAAAGGTTAAGATTTTGGAAAAAGGGTGTAATTAATCCAAAAAAAAAAAAAAAAAAAAAAAACATCTACCAGGAAATTAACAAATGTAATTTTTCTTCCAGTTAAAGGAGATTTTACAGCGTCATCGGAGAAACGAAGATGAAAATAGGTTTACATAATAAAAAGTATTGCATGAACTCTCATCACTGATGTCATGCTGCCTGAAGTTAAAGGATTCCAATGAACTCTAAAATGTGGTGAAGAAACAGAAGCTGAAAATGGTTCAATCCAACAGGACCTGCCTCTGGCTTCAGCCGTGCATCAATGCTGTTTCAGATTTCTTTTGTCTGCCAAAAGAGTTGATATAAGCGCCAAGGCCTTTGCTCTCCCAGGCTCCCTCGTTACAGAGCGGGGGCGGTCAGAGGTCTGGGAGATGACAGATGAGAAATCAAACCAGCTCCAGGATTGAGAGATTAGGATTGCTTTGTGGGTCAATACTTTGTCCTTGGCAGTTTTCCCAAAGAGAAAGGCTGCTGATGGCCAAATATGTGAGGGGTAGAAAAAAAAAAAAAAAACCCGCTAAACTGATCAAAACTCAAGTTTTAATTATAGCAGGAAACAGCGGATAAAAAATATGCCAAGACGAGGCGGAGGAGGGAGGAGAACCCGGACAGTCCACAATCTGATTACAGTAAAATCCACCTGCTCTCAGACTCCCAATGCAGACCTGTACTGGGAACAGGTGAGGCGTCAGAACTTGAACTGGGAAGAAAAATATATTTCCCTATTTGTCCTTCTTTCAAAGTTGTTTCTGTTAAGGTTAACAAGACGTCACTTGATGACAAGGACCAGAACGGCTGACTGATTCGGGAGCATCCCTTGAGTGCCTCACTTCCCTCTTGGCTATTAGCCTAACTATGGCTAAATCTGGTATAAATACAACTATGGATACTGACATACATGGGTTATTCAGGCTAACTTCCTATTTTCTTAGAAAACTTGGCAGAAAGCTTAGAACTAGGTGTGTGCATGGAGTCCGGGATCCCGCAGAGGGAAACAAAACAGTTCGCACTTTTATGTGGAGCTTGAAAGAACAGCTTGTGCGAGTGCACAGCTTTAAGGGGGTTGCAGCAAAATTCCAACTGTAGCAAAACTACCACACAGACATGAAACTAGCCCAAAATATTTTTTTTTCGAGCATGGGAAAAAGATGGACACATTGAGCATATTTTGGTAAACACTAACAGTTATGTGCATGCATTTCTGATTTGCGGCATTCCCCAAATGCGGATATCACATGCGGAATCTGGCAACCTTGCTCATGAAAAAGTTCAAGAAGAGGACGATCATCGTTTGGAGAATTTTTTTTTTTATGTTTCTTTATTTGCCCAACCCAAAAATGGCCCTGAAATCAACCCCCTTGGCAAACCTGAATTACACCTGTACCTCCCCTTAGCTTCTGGTTTAACTAACACAAACAGTTCATGTCAGGGAAACTAGAGTCCCTTAAACCACATAATGAAGGGAGTAACTTCACTAACACTATGGCCCACCAGTTGGTCACCCTTGATTTACAAGAATCCCATTAAAACTTAAAAAAAAAAAAAAAAGGAGGCAGCATCACAGCAATACATTGGACTAATTCCACTAGCTCCAGCTTGAAAAGTCTGCATGTCAGGTTTAACTCAAATAATCACAGAGAAACACATCTTGGCTGATTCCTTATAGCGATTAGTGACCTGACAGGATCCTCAACTGGTTCCATCCAGAGAAGAAAAACAGCGTGAATGTTTTATAAACACGCTGCTAAAACCGAGTGTCCAGTTTCTCCGACTCCTGCCTGACTGGGACGGCGGCCAGCAGAAATCTGTGCAGATAAAAGCAAAGATAAAAGCTGGATTGTGAGCTCATTGTCGTCTGGAATCCTGCAGGGCTTTTTTTTTTTTTTTTTCGTGTCGAGTCACTCGAGTTTTACCAAGCTGTAAAACCAGGACCAGATGAGATTATATCACTCAGCGGGCCCAGAGACTGCTAGGGAAACGATCCCAAATACATTTCGCATTTCACAACTGACAAGTGACGGCCTTTAATGGTACAAACAGGAAATCTGCAGGGGAAAGAAATAATTAGCGGCGAAAAAGAAAGAGCTTGCCCTTTCACATCTACTAAGTGCTACACATGCACTCAAGCTGCTTCTGCATTTCTCTCCATTATCTGTACGCTGCGTTTTCTGGCAACACACACTTCCGGCATATCCCTTTGTGAATTGACCCAGTGTGTGTGTGTGTTTTGATCTAGATAAAGGCAGAGGCCTCTTCAGTGCCCTGGGTAAATCTTTAACGAGCACGGTTTATCTGGACTGCTCATTAGGATCCCAGGCACCACCGGGTTAACCACCAGGTCAATCTCTACGTGACCCCATCTCATGCTCCAGATCATGGTTTAGTGCAACCATGATAAATCAAGATTCGGTGGATTAGTTCAAATCGGAAAAGGAAAAAACTTAGTTGAACAGGTACAAGGGTTTTCTCAAATATGGACCTTGTGGCAAGAACATTTTCTAAATCTCTCAAGCATGTGGTAGGAGAAATGCATTTATTATTATTATTATTATTATTATTATTATTTCTTCTTCTGTCAACCAGATAATTATAATAATCTCATAAACATTTAAACATGGAACCAAGTTTAAAGAGAAAACTAGAAACTTTAAAAAGGTCCCATAGTTTCCCATTTCTTTAACATATTAATATTAATCTCAAAGTATGTTATTGTTCTAGCTGAAATATCCCTCAGATAATGCTTTTTTTCCTTCTTTAAACCCCAAACTTGACTAAAAAGTGAATTTCGCGCAACACGTTCCCTTTAATCCCAGAAAATGTAAAAATACATCACAATCATCCAGAGAACCAGGAAGTGGCAAGTGAACATGCCTTAAATCCCACCTCTTAAACTCAAATACAGGAGAAGACAAAGAAAAAAACAAACAAAAAAAAAAAGCATGAGCCCAAAAGCTTCACAGTCCATGGTCACAGGTTTTCATGAGTTTGGGCTAAGAGGAGGAAGCGGAGGACGGTACCAAGGAAGTCAGTGTCCTGAACTGTACCGAGCCTCAAAGCGACAGTCACTTGATATCATCACTTGTGGAGCGCTGGACTTCCCTGAGGAAATGCCAGGGAGGACGAGTCATAGCGAACGCTGGAGGAAAAGCCTTGAGGACCAGCATTCACACAGAACAGTCAGCCCTTTAAAAGCTAAATTAATCACTGGGAAAACAGACAATCAGCATGGCCGTGCATCTGGACTCTAAACCTTTTTCTGGCCTGGTTCTTTGGTGGTGGAATGAACTTCGTCTAGATGCCCGAACAACCAAGTCATTGGCAATCTTTAAGTGACGACTAAAGACCTCTCTTTTTTTTTTAGCTTTTTGGGTCAACTCCTTGTAGGATGCATTGGATCCAGTAACAGTTTACCAAAAATCAACCATGAGCAGTTACACCTGACCAAAACAAAACTGAATCTGAGTTATTACACACGTGCTCGAATTTGAGAAGAGGTTGCAGGGCGTCACAGGGTGTCCAGTGGGAGGGTTTTTCGTTTTTTTGTTTTTGTTTTTGAAGACCAATATTTTCAAGAAATTCCAGCCAGACACAAAAAAAGAAACCAGTAGAATGAGGGAAAGTTGATTAAGAAAAGAACGCATAGAAGAAAACAGACAGGAATCAATGTGTACGCGTGCATACTAACGGGCGTGCATGAAATTGTTTATAATTAAAAAGGAAATGAAATGTGTTATTTTAGTCATAGGACAAACTCCGCCCCCACATCATGATAGACGTTTCCTCCTTTTCGTCAGCACAAAATATAATCCATCTCCGTCCCGCTTTCCTGTCTGTCAGTGAAAGGACTCGAAGCTAAGAGAGAGGCGGCTTACTAAAAAGGCTTTAATGTTTTTGTAGGTTTCCAGACACGTCTAAAGAGACATAGGAACTGCATGGTGGTGTTATTGAGTGTGAAGAGGAAATTAGATCAACTGTGACAGATGAGGAAAAGCTCCACTAGAGCTGCCAGAAGCTGCCCAGAGAGCAGTAATGTAGAAAGCGCACACCACTGCGTTACACGTTACACTTGAGCACCACTGATCAAGAGAAATCTCGGTTGTCCAAACGGCATGTTAAAGATGATGTTGGTTTAATATTTCACACAGCAGTACGTTTTTAATTCCCATCTTAATTCCCAAGATAAAATTAACAATTAAACTAAAGAAAAAGTATCGGCACCCTGCATGGTCAACTGCCCTTTGGCAAGTATGATCGCTTCTTTTTAAATTACTTTTAAACCTGTAAGGTTCTTGAGCCATCCTCGCATACACGGCTCTTTTGAGAAATTTTTCCCAAATTCTCCCTAATTTAGTCGTATTCGATTCCTCCCCGCCACTAGGAGGCTGCCACATTAAGGATATTACTACCGTAACACACTTGGAGGACAGCGCTATCCGCTATCGCGAGTTCGATTCCCGGGTGATGCTGTAACCTATCGCAGCCGGAGGTCTAGAGAGAGCTGATTGGCCGAGCTCTCTCAGAGGGGAGGGATGAGAGGTACTTGGTGCTCCCACTAATCAAGTCTCTACAGCCAATCAGGGGCGCCTGAGAGCTCACGCAAGCGGAAGGAGCGGAGAGCGCTGTCCTCCAAGTGTGTTACACCCAGTGAGCGAGCAGTTCGAAAAGATGCGGTTGGCTGGCGTCACGTGGTTCGGAGGGAACAATTGATAGTCTTCGGCCCCCCCGACTGAGTGGTAGTAGTAGCCTTAATGTGGGAGCCCCCTAGTGGCGAGGAGGAATTGGACACGACCAAATTAGGGAGAAAATCAGGGGAAAAAAAATCCAAAAAGAAAAAAAAGGTTTTGTTGTATGCCATCGATTATAGTTTTAGAAAGAAAATCAGAATCAGCACAGAGGCAACTGAATCAGGCAAGAAAATCGTGATCGGTCCATGTTTAAAGTTTAGATCATGGAGCTTGACAGAGCCATAGCTCATTGTGTGTTTAAGGTTTGTTCTGGATCGTTATCAGGTTGTAGAAGCCACCCTGTTTATCTACAGCTTGTTTACACATGGTGTGATGTTTGCTTCCAGAGTTTGCTGGTATTTAATTAAATCCTTTCTTTCCTCTACAACTAAAATGTTCCCTCATGCCACTGTCTGCAACACAAACCTAAACCCTCATCAATCCACCTTCATGCGTACCAACCAGTAGAAGAGATCTTTTCTTTCAGGAAATTTTGAACCCTCGTTTCTCCAAACATACCTTGATGTCAACTGATTGCAGCCAAGATGTTATGTTTCAACTTCAGCCATACACACAGGATGGGTTTCTGGTTATTTTATGATCCAGAATTTTTATGGCGAGGACACTGGAAGGTTTTTCTTCTCATGAATCTTCCATGAAGGTCATATTTGTTGAGGTGTCGCTTTACAGTAGAACAGTGCACTAACCTTGCTTGAAGGTCTTTATGTCTTTCAGTCAAACAGGGCCTTTGATTTACCTTTCAAGCAATCCGACAAGCGGTTCTCTTGGCCTTTCAGATCTCCTCTATTATGGTTAACTGTCATTTTTTAATCACATTACGATCTGACAAAACGGCTACCTGAGAACACATTGCTATCTTATTATAGCCTTCTCCAGTTTTGCGGGCACCAATTATTTTAAAATACAGAGTGCTGGGCAGCTGCTAGAAGGAGCTCATGGCTGTGGATTGTCGGGAAATAGTTGGCGGAGTCATTAGGAGTATCTATAAAGCTTTGAAATTTGCATCAACTGGCCTTTCCTAATGATGACTAAACAAGCCACGGCCCTAACGAGCTAATTAAGGTCTACTGAAGCAAATGAATATTGGAGCGCTTAAATCTCTTGGGGTGTTAAAACTTTTGCATGGTGCACCTTTCCTTTTTCCACACCTACAGTAAATTGTGCCTTTGACATCTGGTGCATCAGGTATGCACAATTTGTTGAGATTTAAAAAACTTCAGCCCCCCCAGATGTTCTGCAGAGGTTTAATGTTTATGCGGTCTTCCATTTTGTGCTATTTGCTATAAACTGTGCCTGAGTAAACCTGCAAATAACCTGGGGACTGGAAAGCATATACCTTTCACATTAAGCTAAATGAAGATTTACTCATTAACGATTAAGAACGAAATAAGAAGACGCTCTACAGTAGATATTTCACCAACAAAGACAAAAAAAAACGGACAGTCAGGTAAAGAAAAGAGATGGCACACTGTCTCTACTGTACAAGAGGAGATCATGCTAGAAATAGGTATTTAATAAATTCTACATCGTTTGCTATAAAAAAAAAGATGTTTTGATGTATAACTGTATAAATAAAATGTTTTATCTTAAGTCTTAAGAAAAAAAAAGGTTCAATTCCAGTGTCAGTGTGTATGTGTAGAGTTTTTCCTCATGTTCTCTCTGTGCTTGGTTGGTTTCCTCCCACAGCCCAAAAACATGCATAGTAAGCCATTTGTCATTTCCAAACTGCCCGGAGTGTGAATGTGTACGCTTGTGCCCTAGATCGCAATAGATTGGCACCCTGTGCTCGCCTAATGCCCGAGTCTCCTGCGATAGCCTCCAGGCCTCCTGCAACCCTAAACAGGATAAGCGGCATAGAAAATGATTGAGCGCTAAAGAAAGAATAGCTGTGAAATCCTAATGATTCTCTGGAGGAGGAAAAAAAAAAAAATCTTAGTTGCAGCATCCAAGACTAACTCTCGAACCCTGATTTTCAAGTGATTTCATCACCCTTGGAGAAGCAACACCAATCTAAAGCAAAGGTTTCTTCGCATAGGAGGAACGAGAGCGGATATTCAAAGCAGACCACAAATCCATCACGTTAATTAATGAGCGTTGCACAGAAGCCTGACCCTGAAGACAGCAGACACGATGATTAGTCCTCAACTAGATACGGAAAAAATAGATACGCAGCCCGAAGTAACACCGTGCTGGCTGAGAACTGAAGTCGAATCTCCTCGGCTTTGATGTTAAATGTGACTATTAACACGGCGACAGTTATCGATTTCGAGGTGACCCTGAAAGCGAGCCTTTGATGGGGTCAGGGTTCACACAGGTGCAACCAAGAGGGGTTGCCGGGGGAGAAGGCTGGGAGGAGGGGTATTGGGTGTTCAGTTTCCTCCGTCTCATCAACACTCAGCCTGCGCAATTTACGAGACGCGATAATTCTGGAACGAAGCTGTATGGGAGAGATAGTGGGTGCAGGAAGGATGGCTAAAGAGCCGCCTCTCGAACAGGAAGTGATGAGAATCAGGCTGGCAGGGAGGAAATGAGAAGAGACGTGCGAGCGAAAATAGCGTACGCATGAATCAAGATGATCGGTTTACGCTATCTGAAATAAAGGGGGTGGAGTACGAGATAGCGTATTGTGTAGGAAGCGTAAAAAAGCAACTGTAATTAACACTGCAGGTCTAAGCATTAGTGCATGTGCTTCAGTGTGGACTCACTTTAAGGCCATTCGAGCTTTAGCTCATCTGGCGTGCGCTCATCTTTCAATGTCTTAGCGAGTACTCCAGTTAAAGCTTTATCCACGATACACTGACATACAACTTCAAATAAGCCAGATGTGAACCCAGCTGGCCTTGGAAACAAGAGGAACTCATTCTGTAAACGGTCACATGGAGCGAATACAAATGCAAAGATTTGTTGTTTGATATATTGGCAAAAAAACTACCTAAACTTACTTGGACTTAATAATAGATACTAAAAAGTGACCGTAATGAACCAGCTGCTCATAAATAAAGGATAAAGCAAATAAAAAAAAGTGAGAATTTGTGGAAGGTGTAAGCAGTTTGTATTTTAAAGAAAAGTTGATTCGTTACAATAATAATGGCGGCACAGTGGCGTATTGGTTAGCACTGCGGCCTTCCACCTCTAGCGTCGAGGGTTCAATTCCCGCCTCGGGTCTGTGTGCGAGGAGTTGCATGTTTTTCCTGTGCTTGGTGGGTTTCCTCCGGGTGCACCAGTTTCCTCTCACAAGCCAAAAACATGCAGATTAGGCGAACTGGCGTTCCCAAATTTCCTGTAGTGTGCGAGTACTATAATATTAATAATAAAATAATGTGTAAACTCTTTCAATAAACCCGAATTACAATAATTGAACTGAATCGATTTAAATTTTAGATACAGAATCGATTCTATTAGACAGACCAAAAAAATAATAATTTTAACTGCATAATTGCTTACATCTCAAAGCTTGACTAATTCAACCAGCCAATTAAAAAGTGTGAGTTTTCCATCAGATCTGTCTGGTGTTCCCAGTACATTTATTATGATCTGCGTGAACGATGTAATATCACGCTGCGCGAGCGAAATATCGATTACAAAGCTGCTAATAAGCAATTTGCCAAACAGAGGGGAACCAGCATGAGAACGGCTGCAGGGGCCTGTGCTTGAGGAACCTCTGGGAAGCAGCCAGAATCTACATTCACACACACCAAGTTAAACAGGCATGCTTCTATACTGTTCCACACATTCCCACACCCGTACATGTTCCTCCACCCTCCTGAACACTAAACAGATGAGCAGTGGCGGTAGAAAGAGCCAAGCACCACGAGACACCAGTGCGATTCAAAGCGGCGATACTACCACCAGCACCACTTCTGACTACATTAGAATGAAACTATGAGCTGGAGTCACCGCAAGCTCTTGACAAAAATTTCCTCAGGATTTCACCTCCATGTGCATGCAATCAAGGAAGGAAAAAAAAAAAAAAAAAACTTAAAATGTGTCATGTAGGGCTACATGATTACACGGGGAAAAAAAACGTTTAAATGAAATACATCAACCTCCTTATTAATTTCCTCCTTATTCCTACATGCAATCTCATTTCTCATTCCGTGACAGTAATTCACTCGCCTCCAATTCCCTGCGTTTCGATCACGCTGCATTCACGTCTTCGCTTATTTACTTGACAACAATCCCAGGTTGTTATATTAGTCACACTCGTACTGCGTCACATGAAACACTATTAATTCACCAATTGGGCCAAAGGTTATCGATAGATCCAGTCATATAACCTGATGGCTTATCTCATCTCACTTCCTCATTTGCAGCGTTCACATCTCGCTCAATTCCAGCCAATCAGAGTCTAGAGGAGGAGCCAGAACCAGCCAATCAGAAACTGGAGACAGGAACCTTTGGACAAATTGTTGCTCTTTTTGATGCTCTGTGTCAAACCGTCACGTTTTCTTCTGTTCTTGCGTTCAAAATAATGTAAACGTCTCATGCATGCACATCCGCACAAAAAAAAACCCACACACTACATACTACTGTCTGAACAGAGACAGGCATCAGTGCAGCTCTGGAATAAAACGTTACCGTATTTGTTCATTAAACCCGACGTGTTGATTCTAGCTGGTACACAGAGACTCTGAGAACAGATTGAAAGCTACAGAGAAGTTATTAAAGTTAAACTTTTACAACAATAAATTCTAAACTGTAAACTACGCATTTAATTTCAATCCATCTATAAGTGACATCTACCTTATGCTCATAAAAATAAGAATAATGATTTAAATTAACAGTTCAAAAAGCACAGATGTTATTTATTGGTTATTTTTAATTATAATAGTTAACATTATTATGTTCAACAGCTTGTGAATGATTCACTATTTAAGGTTCTGTGTAGACGGCACAAATCATCATTATTATTTTTATTACTTTTACTTGAGGGCAACTATTTGGTTAATTTGAATTCCTATGGACAAAAATCATGATGCACATTTTAGTCAGAAATCGTCCCGCCCTAGTGTCACATTTTAAAAACATTTACTGATGAGTAATTACGGATGCAATGACGACCAGACGGCCTTTAAACCATGTCGAGTCATGCGCCTGGGTGGAGTTGTACGAGGAAAAAAAGCGCTTTCAAGGAATCAAAGATCTGCACAACACTGACGCTGGGAGGAGAATGCTCTAACGTATAGTGACGGGAAACGTAAATGTTTCACAAGTCACAAAATCACCCAAGCACTAAGAAAAGCAGAGCCGGTGTCTGTGTAGTGTTTGCTCGTTCGTTCAAGCCGAATATTCTGAATAAATCATCTGCTGCGGTCATAAAAAGGCTCGGGTGGCTATTATGCATTTTGGTTTAGCGGCTCGGATGTCCGAACGTAAAAGATAGCATGTTTGTGCCACTTCCCGCGTCTGGGTCGGATCAAGATTGAATTGTGTGTGCTAAAAAGTTTTGCATATGTGAAGGTTATAGCACTTAAATCAAAGTCTCGGCAGAGTTCATTATGCTCGGTGCTGGGGTACGAGTCCGCACGCACCGCGCGCTGAAGCACGCACCACATGACTGCATGTTTAATTCCCAACCCTATTTTGTTTTGATTTGCACAGACGTCTGGTCTCGCTTCACCCATGCTCCCTGATTCGTTCGGTGATCTGCGTCTTGCTCCGACTCCTAAAAAACATGAAGCAGTGCTGGAAAAATCAGCGAGATGAACAGAGAGCTCGGAAGCATTTGTTCATCTACAGATTGTGTATCATCAGGGTCGAGTCAGTCACACTGCGCGGGGTTAACGGGGTCCCGGCTTTGCTGCGCGGCAGGAAACACAGCTGCTCGATCACCTGCCCCGAAGATTCAAGTTAGAGGCTGTCTCTCGAATCATGTCCTCTTGGTGCCCAATCTGATGAGTTATAGTGCATTATTATTAAAAATCTGCCAAAATCTGAACATGTGATACTTTGTTATTTTTTTGCACACTGTGTTTGTAGTCTGCTCTGCCCGTCAGAACGTCTAGTCCAAAATAGCTGATGAATTACGGAGGAACAACGGAAATAAATTAAAATAATATTTCAGGATAAAATGATCCTGATTCATTATTATTTGGTCTACCTTTGTACTTCCTACGTTACCCATAATGCCTTTTGACTCCTGGAGAAAGGGGTGCCAGGGGGTATTTTTCCAAGTAAAGTCAAATGCAGTATAAGAATCTAAAGCAAAGTCTGGTGGGTGTGTGTGTGTGTGCTGGCTAGACAGCTTGATGCTTGATTTGGGTTGATGCAAATTCTATATTAAAAAACACAAGGAGGTGGTGAATGACATATGCGCTATAAACGGTCCCATGTTCAATCCTGGCGTCTGTGATGATCCGAGGCGCAACACGTGTGTGTGGAAACAGGATTTGCATGTTTTCGAAGACGGAGAAGCAGGTTACGTTTTCAATGTGAACGCTAATGTGTCTTACATAACGTATAAAAGACTGCGTTTATAAAATAGAACTACAGGTTATGTGAGGTCCTTAACGGTTCTCGACCGGAGCTGCGTCCAAGCAATCCTTCAAAAAAAAAAACAAAAAAAAAAACCCTAACAGAGCGCCTGCCAGAGTAAAGTGGCTGCAGATTGCGAGTAAACCGAGCCTGGACGACACCCCTGATTTAACAAATGTTCTTTTTCCATCTTAACCTCGTCTCACACGCAACACACACACACCTGCAAAGTGCATGGTGAAACAGTGAAGTGAAAGAGAAAGCAGGAACAGGCATTAGGAAGCCAGGCCATGCAATCAGCAGCAGGTCTACAGGACTGTCGTAAGCGCTGGGCAGTAATGGTGCGGCTATTGATCGAGTAATGCTGCAGCTCGAAGCGGTCCGGAGGAATCGCCACGGTGCTAAAACGTCTCCCGACCGCACAGCGGCATTAGGTCTGGTGTGTGTGTGTGTGTGGCCGATTTGGAAGAAACCGGCAGAAAGACTTCGCCTGGCGTTTCTGAACAATCCAGAAAGCGATTAAAGAACACCTAAAGCCAGAACTAGATGGATACAGATGGTTATGAAAACAAGGCATATTCTACTTTTTTTTTTTTTTTTTGTTGTTTAAACCTTTAAGGGGAAAAAAAACAGCATGTTTTTTCTCCTCTCCATGATGAAAACTTATTCAATCGCAATTTTTACCCTTTTCATTAGGACTGCGTTTATCACGGCGGCTGACCAGATTACAATTTCTGGTTCCTCATTTGATAAAATGCTGGTAATTTTATTTCGCTTCTTCGTGTTATTACACCCTCGGCAGCGGCACCGGAACACAATATGTTCTGTACTGCTCGGGTGGTAAAAACAACACCGATTATGAGTCTATTTACACGTACGAATCGACCTGGTTATCATTTCTAGGGTCAAATTTAAGGTGTGATAAAACACAACATTCAAAAATATCTGTATGTGTGTGCGCGAGTGTGTGTGGCATAGAAGAATAACGACATCGTGTTTATTGCCCGTTTTTTGATATAAGAGATCAAGTAGCTTCTCTCTGAGTTGCACTGAAATGTTAAAAAAAAAAAAAAAAAAAAGTCAGAATCCTGCTTTGTTTCCAACAGCCACATTCTTCGGCCACTTGGATAAAGAGGATTCCAGGGATCCGGAGTCTTTGATGTTGGGAATCTGCTGTATAAGCAGCCCATGGAGATGAACTCTGCCCTCAGGCTGCAGGGCAAAAAATCTTGTGAAGTCTCAAGTCTGTAGAAGTATGAACACGCTGAGTAGTGGTGTCCGTGTGGGAGTCTGTGAATCCGGTGGAAGAACTTGTGTGTGCATTTATTTACATGTCATCATTATTAATGCTGGGAATACAATCGAGAGGTCTAAGGGTTAAAAAAAAAAAAAAAAAAAAAGCGTGTTGTATTTAAAGTGTAGAATAAAGTGTAGAGCAAAAGAAATAGAGCAAACATATTAGGTTAAATCACGGTTAATAAAAATAGCGAAAACACAAGAAATACCTGCATTCAGGGCTGCAACGGATCAGAAAACTTCTTTGAATTGGATCACATTTTTTTATGGATCTGATCATTTTTTAGATCAAGCTAGACAAATCTAATTTTGATTTCCAAACAGCACAAAGATTAATTTATTTTGCCCATCATCTTACTCATGTAGAAATGAACACATTCAACATGTCCAATGTTTAAATGAAATCTAATAATAAAATATGCAGCATTAAATTATTCAATTAAGTGCCTGACGATATAAAGAACGATGATTTATGTGGACACTTTTTTTCATTCACTACTGCTAATAGAAAGGATGTCTTTCTTAGAACAACTATGAAGGAAAAAAATCTAAATAACTGGAATACTTATCTTTGTAATAAGGAATGCGCTACTTTCAGTGAGTTAAAGTATCTTGGTACAAAATATTGTTACAGTATGAGCTATAGAAAAGATATTTTCCCAGGTTTTTATCAGAATGGGAGGGGTTTGAGCACTGCATAGGGGGATTGTGTCAGTGTGATCTGGCAACCCTGACAAAAAGTTTGACTGAGCAAAAATACAATTAATTAGTGTGCATATGAGAAAGTCTGAATAAGACCAAATATTATGCAAACATAAGCATTTATTTTTACTGTATCTTGCACTATGATGTTCACTGATCGACTACAGGCTATTACAGCAATAACCTGCTTTTCTCATAAGTTTACGCTTTGAATTTTTCAACCATTATAATTGGGGTAACATAACATCTGGAAAAATAAGTGCGTGTACAAAAATGTGCAACGGCATAAAAATATGGCTCAACAGCGAAGGCACAAACTATCGTTTTACCCAAAGTGCTTTTCATCAATGCAAACCAATTATACTGACTGATGGGTTAATTAGGATTTATTGTTATGGGTGAAGCTATGACGCAAATTCACACTGTGGCAGCTGCTTCATTTGTAAATTGGCAACATCCCTCAGCCATGTAGCTCAAATAACTGAGGAATAGGAACCATGGCCAACATCTTGTCTTACAGCAGGGGTGACGGATTTGATCCATGCCTACGAGTTTTCATTAGACCTGTGCAGGAGTCGCATCTGATTCCACCTGCTGATCAGTTGATCTTGGCCTTCATTTGACTAGCAGTTATGGTTCCTGCTTGGTTGAATAAACAGTAACTTTGCTTTTCACTGGGGTATTACTGTCAGCGGTTCATCTTTTCGACCTTTAGTTTGCATTTTTTTCCCAGGAAGACAAAGTTTGGCTTTGCCTACAAGTCAACCAAAGTCCTGGGGAACGCTTCAGCAGTAAGGCTTCCAAGTGGTGCAGCAGAAAGCTATTTAATTGGAGACTTCAACAGGAATCCTAAAAAATTCAGCAGTCCAAGAGAGCAAACTGGGTTACTCCATCCTGATGCTAGCCAATCATGGGTGGGTTTAGGGCTGAAATGATTCCTCGAGTAATTCGATTACAAAAAAAACTTCTGCCTTAAAGCTTCTTTTAATTAATTTTAAAAACGTGTGTTATGTTTTTGCGCAATTATTTGTTAGACGTGACAGCGCGCTTCCAGATGCAAGTCGCCAGTAAACACCGACGAGAAAGAAGCGCTTACGTCACCCACAAAGCGGAAGGAGACGCAAACAGTTCGCTGTGTATTGATTTAAGGGGGCGTTCTGTTGCAGCTTGCGAAATAGAAGCGAGCCAAGAGAAGAAGAAACCACCCAGAGAAAACGACAAATTGTCAGTAAAGGCTTATGTTATGTCTGAGCTGTAAATTTTGAAACTTTTAGTCATGAAAGTTAAGTTGCACAACTTAGTGTTTTTGTATAATTATTTATTTTAATGTGTGCCTTAACTTTTTTAATATTTAGTCATTTGAAATACCTTTTTTTTTGCTTTTTGCATCTAAGAAAAGGCTTTAAAATAAAAATGTATATCATTGTAATGCACTTAATTCATCTCAGTCAACTTTTAGCTATTTCTTGTATTGTGAATAATGACAATGTTTATCTTTGATAAAATGCTGTATGCATTTTAAAAATAAAAGTAGATTTTCCTAAAATGAAAAGCAATTAATCTTTGTTTCTCATATATTTTACATTGGTGTTTAATTAAGCAAAAGTACATTTTATCCGATTACTCGATTAATTTTTTTTTTTGGTAGAATACTCGATTACTAAAATATTCAATAGCTACAGCCCTAGGTAAGTTTAAGCTCACCTAGAGAGAGAAAAGCGGTAGGTCGAAATGCTTTAGAGGAAACATTCTGACCTGTGGCTAGTTAGAAAAGATTAGGAACAAATCAAGGTGAAAAAATTGTATATTATTTATATATATATATATATATATATATATATATATATATATATATATATAAATTATATATGAATTATATATATATATATATATATATATATATATATATATATATAAATTATATATGAATTATATATATATATATATATATATATATATATATATATATATATATATAAAAGTAGTAGATTATTATGATCTCTTAAATTAGACGTTCTAGCCATGATCAGTTCCCCAGATTGAATGCAATGCAAGCCAATGGTGGAGTCGATTTGGGCAACAAGACGACATCATTTAGTACCTTTAACTCCTGATGAGCCGTTTTGTCACTACATGATTGTGGCATGTTTATCCTTTTAAAAATCAAGGCAGCTAGCATGGCGTTATGATTAACATCGTAATCTGGCGTGTTAAGCGTGCATGACGATGGGAGCACCGCTAACACGCCATCATTTAGCCCGAAATAACATCCACCCTGTAAAGTGATTACAGGACCCTTTGGTTTTGCTAACAGCCATCCGTGACAGTGTAACTGTAGCGAATTTAAAACCTTTTGTTTGTCATTGTCTTCAAAGAGTCTGGGATTAAACTAAACACAAACTGTGCAGTGAGTGGGGGGGGGTTATATTCATAGCAAGCTGTAATAAAAGATATCCACTTATGGGAAGTGCAAGAGTGCAATTATTCACCCAGTGGAGAAAAACGTGATTTTAAGAACAGAGATCAGGGCTTTTGGACTTGCTGGGGGCTCACGAGCGAGAGTCTCTATTTAGTGAGGGTGACACCTAGAAAAGTGTGATTTGAGGGCAAAAATGCAACAGAGCCAAAAGACAAGGACAAGCGAGACATGGCTAGGTGACTACAGACGCATGAATTTATGTTTGGGGAGCTTAGGGGTATTGAAGGGGTTAGATGAGACGCCCCCCTTCCTACTGCCTCAGCACCTCATTGCTTTTGTTCGGTTTTTCCATTCCGTCGTCAGGACCACACAGGCATCCGGCCAGAAAAGAAAAAGGAAAAAAAAAGGAAGAAAATAACAGCGGCGTCTGATAATGCTTCGGTCAGTGTGTGACACTTGGCTACCAGTTGAAAGGGTGACACATTCAACACCCAGCAGAACTGGATGACAACCCAGGAGAACATGGGGGGTGAGTTAACCCCTAGCATTTAACCTGATTTTGTCACCATCCAAGTTTCAACACAATGAAGCCACTCGTTTATTGCTAACAAAAGAACGTTAAAAAAAAGAAAAAAAAAAGGGAGAGGGAATGATTTATACTGCTTAATGTGTCACGCAGGCAAAAAAAAGTCCACGATTGAGTTCTGTCAAGGATTTTCAGACTGGTTTTTAAGCCTCACTGGCTGGAACAAATAGACAAAAACGGCCTTAATTAGTTAAAGAGAAAGCTGAGCAAAAGAAAATGTGCTTGTGCCCCACCACTCCCACTAGCACACTAACCCACAATTCAGTTTCCATTGAGCTAAATATAGCACTCAACCACAGTGAGGGCTGTTACCTCGAAGCGCTGGCCACATGACTTAAATACAAAAAAAAATTCTCGAGCAAAACAACTTGTTGACTTGTCCAAAGTCATCTTTACACTTGCACTCCTGGTTGATGTAATACACATAGGTTAAAAAAAAATCATGTGAATCAGGTTTTTAAAACACGGATATAGGAACTGCGAGTGAAACTGTAACCCTGGGTTTCACTTCCTTAGTTAGAATCGCAACAAACGTACAAACGAACACCCAGTATGGAGACGCCACATGTTAAAACAGACGGCCTTGTATACACGCTGGATGTATTCCTTAAAATACGAGTACGGTGGTGTCGCGCGTTTATAAAGGCAACTTTAAAATAGCCGAGCCTGCAATTAAAGAATGCAGAGTTTAAAGAGAAGTCTCGCGACGTGAGTCATGGCAATCATCAAAAACCACTGAATGATGAAAATAGACGACTTGGCCACAGCCATATGGCCGCCATGCGCAAGCCTCCGGTATAGTACGTCACTTATTCAAGATTAGCATAAAACTTTTCAATTCCTTTCAAGTCCGTTTTATTTATATAGCACTTTTAACAATGGTTAGGGTTAGGGTAAGAGAATAGAAAGGAGTGTGAGGGAAAAATGTATGAACCATAATGATCAGATCGTCCCTGACGAGCGAATCAAAGGCGACGGTGGCAAGGAAAAAACTCCCTGAGATGACTATGGAAGAAACCTAGAGAAGAACCAGGGAAGAAAAATCCAGGGAACCCATTCCTCCTCGAGTGATATCAGATATCCCTGCTGTGTGTTAGAGGAGGCTGGAAGTTCAGTTTAACAGGAGATGATATGAAGTCCACTTACGAAGGTAACAAAACTGTTTGTAGTTTTGTTACAAAAATAGTTTTGTAACCAAACTATTAAGCGACTGCAGTCACAAATCATCAGAGAACAGCTGCGTGCATCAGCCGAGGCCAGGATTGTCCTTGTCTTTACTGTGGAATGGAACGGTCCCAAGTCACAACACGACCACACAGGGTCCCTATGCTACGAGATCTGATTTGATAAACACAAGCTCCCGTATGCACAAAGCTTCTTAAGTCTAAAAGTTGCTCCTAGTAATGAAATACTAAGAAAATTCTTAGAATTATGACATTTTCTTCGAATTTTCTCTTAAACTTAGGACTAAATCTTACTAAAGATAAAAATGATTCAAAAAATATCTTAGCCCTAAAAACAGCTCCTAAAGTAAAAATTGTTTAAAAGAGTAGAGAGGAGGACTTAAGTGTTTCTATAGCAGAGGACAAAATGGCGAAAAGAAGAAATATTCTCCAAATACTGAACGTAAAACTAAAAGTAAACACAGAGGTCAGAGGTTATTTTTTAATCAACCAATCACAATCCTTGAATTGCAGCATCGTCTTTAGCAACAGGGTCAACCATACCTCCTCAAGATTTTTCTTCTTTTTTCTTACTCAGAGTTGCTCTGAAAAGTTTCCTAAAATCACTTTTAGTCTAGGACTCCCAGCTAGGACTTTTTAATCTAAGATAGGATCTCTCTGAGAGAAGTCTAAGAAGCTTTGTAAATACAGGCCCAGGTTTCAGTAGTATCACTGAGGACCCTACCACCTTTGCTTGCTGTCCTATAAAACTCATGCACATGGTTACTTCCAATTGGAAAGTAAGTTAACTCTAGCATGGACACTACGCAAAGTCAAACCACTAGGTAAAATAGTGACTCCATCCCATTCGGGTCAGAATGTTTGGATCGAGGGGTTAACATAAAAAAATGTTTTATTCTGCCCCATGTTAACGCATTTTACGACCAAAGAAAGTCCACTTGTTTGCTTCCAACAATTAGTTTTATGGACTTGTCCTCCTACGGATAAGTGGAATAAAAAAATTGAATATCTGAAACAAATTCCACTTTAAAAAAAATAAATAAATAAATAAATGTTTCGTAGTAACCGTGAATTGAATTACCACTTGATGATCGATTATCAGCCTGTTAAACGGTCTGCTGATACCGTCCCGAGGTTTTGCGTTTAAAAGGGGACGCAGAGTCGCTGTTTCTCCTTCCTGAAGTGTCTCATCACTCTCAGAGTCAGGTGAACCCCTTACTGGGACACACTGTGGGTCCATATGGCCTTGCTTGGTATTAGACAGCATTAGACAGCTTGTACTAAGAGGATGTGTTTATCCACAGCCAGTTGAACGCCGCAGGCGGACTCCAAGCTGTGCTTCTGCAGCAGCTCTGATTAGAAATGCAATTTGGATTGTGTTTTTTTCCCCCCCAGTTCAATGAGTATATTAGTAAGTGCTCTCATGGAGAAAAGAAAAGTCTGAGAATAGAGGGAAGGGGGGAAAAAAAGGGTTCAATTGGTCTAATTTCTTTTAAACAGGTTAGAATATTAATATAAAATCAGCGAACGAATAGAATCCCGGACAAAATATTATCATTCAAATGCACTTCCAAGGATGGGGAATATTTCTCGGTGGGGAAGCGCAGGGCAGACTGCAGGTGCCATCCACGCGAGCTTGCAGCCGATTGCATCATCCCTCACGGCTCAGCAGACGAGTCATTAAGGTTGTTAAGTTGGGCCACTTGAGCGGATCTCGCAGGAGGCATATAGACGTCTGTACAGAGCAGTGCATAACCAGATTTAGAGCCATCGCTGACTGCTTCTTCTTTTAGAACCGACTATATACAGTATGCTTTATTAATACAGGAGTCACAGTATAGCAAATTCATACAATAAAAAAAAAATAAATAAAAGAAAAAAAAAGAAAAATAAAGGGAAAAAAAAAAAAACAGCTTGGGTACGTAATCTCTGGATTAAAAATGGCTGCAGATGGCCTAACCCTCTTACATGGTGGTCAATATCAAGAGCCAGTGTAGACCACACATAATTGCCAATAACTTGAAAGCTTCAGGTCTCCTGTGAAACCGATCTATTGAATTTGTTTTTTTACGTTTAATGGTTTTGTCTTTCCGTGGCCTGTCATACTCGTCAAAAACGTGGTTGCATTATCCATCGTAATATCCTAATAAAATTATCCTAGGACAAAAGCCTGCGTTTCTGGATGATTGCTACTTCGCGCGGGAGATTAGCCGTTTTGTCATCCATCTTGCCTTGATAGTAGTTGTAATGCACTTAATACCGAGCTGATAGCCAGTTATATTACCCACTGGGAAGACAGAATCACTCATGTGGATTAAATGGATTATGACGGTCTCGAGTGCTTTGACTATCTGGCTTTTGCATCACATCTCTGGAATAATCCATGTTGTGAAGTCCTGAACGTGGCTAAAATGTCCAGTGGGTTATTTTTGTTCGCTGAGGCACTGAAGAGGAGCTAGCCATCTTAACGCTGCCATGCTTGAAAATGGCTGCCATAGTAGAATAACATGGGAGACGTTTAGACACTGTGTCTCATAGGGATGCTATGCATACGACAGTATCTAGGCACTTGTTCGATTTGTGTTGGGATGCTGAATTTTATAAACATCCTGACTGAACAGACATTTTCAGATTTTGTTGTAATTCTAAGCAAACCTTTAAAGCAAATAGTTAGCGCCTACCAAAGGATGCTGCGCTGTGTGTGCACCACCTGTAGGATCATAGAGGAACTGCAAGCATTTTGCAATCCGTCATACATACATTGCCAAACAAAAGAACCGTGATGCATTACTGAATCGATTTTTATCCCATCTATAAGTGTCTCATAAGCCCCACAGCAGACTACCAAAGCTAGTACTGGATTGACGTGAAAAAAAATAAAATAGGCGTTTTCTCTTGATCATAAACTGGCATACGACTTGCCTCCTCCTGCACGGCACTAGCCAAATATAGCAGAAAACAGGGCCTTGTTCGCTAGTTACCATGAGACCAAAACAAGTAAACAGTAGCCAAATGGGTTCGCTACACAGACTGACCTGTGAGCCAGCGGCAAGATTTTCTTACAAACATGAAGCGGTGCTAGAAAAGCTGATAAAAAAAGAAGTAGCGGAAGCTTGTCTTTGTCGAGATGCAGTGGTTACTTCTGAGCAAAAACCGCACAAGGGGCCTTTAGAAGGGATTCTGAAATGGTGTGTAATAATAGGGAAGAAAAACACGGGTAGGAAACACTGAAAAAAAAAGGGATGAAATGTCTGAGCGCTATATACAATACATAGTTCTGCTCTGCTCTAGCATGGCAAGTCTGGACCCAAGATCCATCACAGGAACAAGAAAAGTAAAAATCGTCTCGCTGTCCAGGCACACTGGCGACGCAATCAGCTGCCTTTTTATCTTGCTGTACTAACTTCTTTGCATAATTATATTTGATCAGTTTTTGAAAAACACTGGACTGTTACTGCATAAAATAAATAAATAAATAAAAAATAAAATAAACATACACCCTCTTCATGATTCTTGGTACAATAAGAGTCAGGAGGAAATCCAAAACGAGTGCAGAACCTTCTCACATGGACACATGGCACAAAACCTTGTTTCTGTAAAAAATTGCAACCAACAATATTTGCTTTCCCTGAAGATAAAGGAGTCCTGAAGTGGACAGACTGTTTACGTGTGTGTGTGCGCGTGTGTGTACTCTGTGTGACCCTGGATGCTGGCAGTGAAACATGGCAACTGGTTGATGGCAGAATTCTTGCCCTCTGTTGGGCATTCCCTAGACTGAGCATAAATAGGTCGAGCTATTTAAGGCGCCTCGGAGTAATTATGCATCGTGGAAAACCATCCCACCTCTGGCATTGAAGATACAACCAGAGTTACAGTTTCATTCATTCAAATGCAACAGGAGAGGAGATATGGCGGAATGCTCATGAAGGTAAGCTCTGGGGTCAAAGCACGACCAGCCACTAACCCCGAGGAAGAGTTAAGTGGTCTTATGAGATTTAATGAACCACTATAAAAGAAAAAGCCCAGCTGGGATCCGACAAATGATGCAAACTGGAGTCTGAAGAGCTGGAGGGGAAAACTAGTTTGACTATATATGGCCGTAACGTGGGGAAATTTGTTACTTGCTCGCTCTCGTACAAGAATTTAGTGTCTTTTCTGTAGTTTGGGGCGGTTTTAGTAAGAAGGCCACCTGAGGATTTCCATCCCCGAATGCCAGCTGGCACAGCGACAGGAAAAGCGATAAAAACCTCAAGCAGATTCCGTGAAGCTCTGCTCGTGCTCTACAAGGCATTAAGACGGCATCGGTAAAGCCTTTTACTGCTACTGTTCGAAAAATTAAGCTTCTTATTTCCACACGCCATTAGTTCTTTTTGCCTAAGTGTAGATAAGTGTACGAACGTTCTGCCGGCAAGGCAGAGTCGAATTGGGCTGTGAAGTCAGGAAAGACAGCCGTGTGTCGTAACGGAACGAAGGAAAAAAAAAAAAAAAAAAAAAAACACGAACGGAAATACATAAACAGGATTGATTATATACCTTTAAGCTGGCTTTACGACAAAAGGTTACATCTCATATCACCTCTTCCTTTTTATTCGCAGTGAATCTACAGGGGAAAACAAAAAAAACAAGAAAAAACGTCCGAAATTTGTAAGCGAATTTTATAATTGTTCCAGTTATATAACTGGACGCAACAATAACATGAAAAAAAACCCACAAAAACAGGTTTGATGAGAAAAGGAAGTGGAAGAATGCCGTCGGACGTGACACCGCATGGCATGGATTGCACTGCTGTCGCGAAATAAATGCCGCGCTTAAACATTACATCGTCTGTAGAGGAAGATATCGGATACGCGCTACACCCGAGGTTCTTGATTGCGGCCAGACAATTACACGCAGGCTGTGGCTTCTAGTCTCGACGTGTGATTTGTTCCCAGACACTGGTGTGTTTGTCAGGACTGTCAGTTGATCAGATATGGTCAGGGTCTGTGCAATCATGCGCTGCTGTGGCACAAAAAAAAAAAAAAAAAAAAAGGGGTCAGGTGACAAACAGACCGAGCGGTGAATCACAAAGGAAACAGGAGCTTCGGTTAAGGACGGATGACTGTTAACACCAGTAAAGGAAGGAAGAGCTGTTTTGTTTAAAGTTGCAAATTCGCGCTGATGAATCTCAGTCCGCTGCAAATTCCAAACTCCTACGTTAACGTCACGCCTACATCACATCGTTGGTTAATTAATCCTGAGTGAGCGTTCTCCACTGGACAAGATGACTGTTTTTATTTTTTGCAGATGTGCGACAATCAGGACAAAAAGATCAAAGCAAACGCTTTAATAATAAGCAGCTCAAACACCAGGAACCACCGTCTTGAGTTTTTGTTTCCTATGAGCTCACAAGACCAGGCAAAAGTTACCACTGACAGAAATGAAGGCATGTTTCACATCCTGTCTCCGTTCCTCTTCACTTAATTCAGGTTCCTGACAAATTCGACAAAAAACAAAAAAACTGAAAATTTTCGATTTCAGTTTCGATACATCAAAGTCCAGCATGAAGCCAGGGGAACAAAACTGGGAATATTTTTCCCTTCCTGTCAAATACATAATAATAAAATGATGAACAGTAGGTCCTGATCTGCCCTGGTGTGTCTGAATTTCCAACTGAAATCAGAGAAGTGATTTGAAACCTTTGATAATCCATTCATTCTGCGCATGTGAAATAACATTAGGTGACTTGGAGTCACTGGAAAGGACATTTTGCTTCCGTTCCTGATCAGTAAACTCAGCTCTCTCCTACCAGTCTTTACGTCAGACTTTTATCCACTGAGTCTATAGCTGAGGAAGTGGCACGGCCTTTGAAGAAGTGACTGAACTCTTGTAACCGTTCATAATACAGACGGTGTTGTGTTACCCAAACTCAAACCAAGAGTAAAATACGTCTTCCTCTTTTTCACTTATATTTCAGGAAGATGGAACACCTTCAAACATGTCAAAAAAAAAAAAAAAGTTCTCGTAAAAATATTCTTATGTAATGCTTTGAGATCAGAAGTTGGAATTTCTAATCGGAATGATTTCAATCATGTAAATGTAGCTATTGACAGCTGCAAGTTTATGTATGTGGAAAAGGGCAGACAGCGCAGTCCGTTTAAAAACACTTGGATGGCTGGCTGTGTGTGTCTCAGGGGGTGGAAGCACGTGTTAACCTTCAACCTTCACAGTTGGTAGCTGTCGTATATATCAGGCACTAACTGATAGAGCTGGCTGGTGGGTGGGAACTGGCAAGTGACCAAGTTGTGGGGAAAAAAAATGGTGTGCATACATGTCGGCACCTTGGCAAGACTCAAAACTGAATCGGTGCTTTGTGAGCAAGCAAAAGGAACCCATGCACCGAGATTTCGTGCAGGAGTTTGCAACCTCAATGTTTCTGGGGGAAAAAACCCTATTAATTGATCTAATTATGAAGAAGTGTGAATCCTGACACACTAGAATTTATGTTCCTTTCTGTGGGTGTACAAACTTTTGCATGCAGAATTACAGTATAGCTTGCCTACAATAGTAACTTACCACAAAAAAAGGCTAAATCCTACAATAAAAAAAAAAAAAAAAAGCTCTCAATTTACGGGCCATGGGTCGTACTAATACTAGGGTGGTGTCTCTGTGCTTTCGTCTCCAACCGACACGCTCGTTCATTCCCCGTGTGAAAAGAGAAGCCGTTTAAACAGCCCACTGAAAGCCAAACAAAACCACCTTTGTAATAAAGCAGTTAGGGCTCTTAGTGACACGACGACAGCTGCTGCCTTCAGCGTTCCTGCTCATTCGTCAGCCTGCTAAACAAGACGAGCAAAACCGGCCAATTGGAGGACTCGATAGGACAGCGGAGCGATTCTACATGCAGCACGCGCTCTGTTAAGAAAGGGCGGGGGAGGTAAAAGACAAGACATTTAGTCGGGCCAAACCGCACGGCAGTGTATCAAAAGGTTTGAATATTCAACGGCGGGTAAGCAAAAGGGCGACATTGAGCGAAACTTGACTGAGGAAACACCGAGCGCATTATGAGCTCTTCATGGGATAAACGCGCACGCCCTTCAGGGAGCTTCCAGACAGGGACGACACGTGACACTAACAACTTGCACTGATGTTTCACAACAAGAAATGCAGCCATAAATTAACCAAAAATGAGTTGTCATTAAAAATACAAGAGGAAAAAAAAAATCCACTTTGGAAATAATCAGCTTGAGAAGTGTTACAGTAACATCACATCAAGCTGAATCATAACTGACTTTGATTGGGTTGATTATTTTCCTAGAAAGTTGAGCAGCATCATGTTTTTTTCCGTACAAACCTGAATAATGGAGAGCAATTTTTTTTTAAATTAGTACTCCGTGTGTGTGTGTGCACGTAAACATCGTTCATGAAATTATTCCCAAGCTTGTTTTTTTTTCTCTACATTTAGTTGTCTCAACATGAAACCTGGCACACCTTAACCCTTAATTTCTGTTTATGCATAAAATAAGGAAAGACGGCACATTTACAGCGTTTTCGTCTTTTACAAGCGACTTCTAAATTTCCAAATGGACTAAAATATAATGCTCGAACAAGCGTAAAGAGCAGAGTCACCTCTAATGAACTGTACTGAACAAGTGGGAGGGTACAGTCGGCTTGTTTAAACCACTAAAATTAACATGAGGAGTGCGTCACGAACACACTTGCTCTGTGTAGTTTGCTGAATATGCATGAGTGTATTACATCAGTGTAGCAGAACGTGCACATGGACACACAAAAGAATTCAGACCGCAATTGTAAGCGGTTACACAGGACTATTATGCATGCTTTGCATAATTAAAGCTGGGATAAACTGATTAAAAATAAAATAATAATAACTATTAATATGGCTAAAAGAGATGTAATAAAATTAAACTTTTGCAGTGTCACGTTGATTATGATTAAAATTATTATTATCCATTACTCACCAAACAACCAGAACGCTCATTTTACTCAGACCATCTCTAATAATTTGCAATCAGGAACTCGTTTAACATTTTTAGATTTTTTTATTTATTTATACAGTATTAAATTTCTTGAACGAATACCAAGCAGAGTTTAAATAAATGCAGATTTTGCACCATTACATTTATTTCTAAACTTGATTCTTGAATCTGATTGGTCAGAATGGCTTCGCGAACTTTATAGAACACCACGGCATTGACCTGAATCCTTTAGACCCAGCTGTAATGGGAAGTTAATGGTGTATTCTGCTTAGATTTTACCTCAAAGAATCACAAAGTGTACGAGCGCTTTAATGCCTGAAGGTTTAAAATGTATTTATTTATGATATAAACGATGCAAATTGTTCATGAGCATGGGCGAATAGTTGAAAGAATTCAATCATATGATTTATACGCACTTCACATTCATTTATAATTTTATAGTGTTATTTTATGAAGATTATGTTTAACCCATGAAAAAGTCAATCTTTCTTTAAGGAGAAGGTTTATTTAATGTCCACCGGTTGATTTCTTCACACAAGTAACTTTTCTATCATGGGAATGTTTGCGTGTATTTGGTTTCTTGCAAACCTGACAAACTGCTTTTTTTTTGTCTTAGCATTGAGAGCGAGATAGCGAGGTGGTGGTGAAGGAACCTTCCTGATGCAACCCTCTTATTTTATCCGGGTTTGGAAACCGGCATTGCATCCAGTGGCTGAGCTTTGAACATCGGCTGGGAATCGAACCCACATGGCAGGCAAGAAACCTACTTTACCACTGAGCCAACAATGTCGCAGATTAGTGCATTAGTGTACTTGGGATTATTTTAACCCTGTTCAAATGTAGCAGCTCTTCTAATCCAGTTAGACGCAGTCATAGACCTTATGTGAAGGAGGAAACGTTTTCCTTAATTTAACGTCAATGTGTCCTGTGTTGTTTTACTCTACCCTCGAGTATAGTAGTAATGGTCCTAAAATATAATACATTTTTAAATAAAATAAACATATATTTTTAAACAATTGTATTTATAAAATAATTTAAATACAATTACTTTATAAATGAGACAATAAAAGGTAAGAACCCAAGGCGTCGGGACAAACTTCCTTTTCCCCCCCCTCCCCTCGCTCAATGTAAAAACGGAAGTGATGTCACTTTCGCATGCACGCGCAAGCAGAGCGAGACGGAGCTCGTGCACGGCACGTTACAGACAGAGACTGGCCGTTTTTTTCCCCCCACTATCAGGACAACACACAAACAAACACAAAAAAAAGTTGTGGATATTGTAAACGAAACGCAATATGGTGCGACATGAGAGCGTTGTATAAGGGTGGGGAGAAAAGGAGAGAGATAGAAGGAAGAGAGTAAGGATAAGGAGGAGAAAATCTCCAGCTGGAGAGACAAAAGACAAAGCCAGACGCTGGGAGTTACATTGTTCAAAGTGGACAGCGCGAGACATAGTGCGTTAACTGCAACCGCGGTGAAAGTCAGCTTTTCATTCTTCCTATTAACGGCTACAAAGTCACACTAGACGTGATAAGTCGCCTAATAAACTGATTCAAACACGCCTTTGTCCACAACAAGCTCAATGTAACTCCACCCTAACAGGTTTATATATACACCAGCAACGTCTCACATTTAGACACTAAATAATCATCATCATAATAATAGTCTACAACAATCCTTAAACAACATTAAATCATGAATCTAACCTTGTATACTTGTCCATATGTGCCATTTCCAACCACTTCCACTAACTCAAAGATCCCAGCAGGGTCCTAAAGGAGAAAAAAGAAGAAGAAATAAAACAACCATGTAGACGTGTAACATCATTCAAGAAACATTATTATTATTATTCGTAGCAGTATTAAAGTGTAGCTGAAATAAACAAGAAAAGCAGCTGTTGCTTTTGGGGCTTCATTTCCAAAACACACAAGCCAGGGTTTTTCAAACAAAGGAAAAACAAGAGCTGAACTTCAACACACCAGTGTGGTTTTGGTTTACATACGAACATGGACACACAAAAATAATGCAATACAAAAAAAAAAAAAACAGTTTAGAGCTTACAATAAATGTACACTCAACACCCACCCTTAACGACGACAGGTCTATATCGACAAGACTTTTAGCCGGAGAGTCGTTCGCCATCTTCTCAATAATAATAAATACAATATCTCCTCTTCTTCACTCTGAACCACTTGGACATCTGCCCTCAGTCGGGTCTCACCACGAGAAAGCAAAACGGCTGACTCCGGTGCCGTTCAAGTGAAACACACATGCACACACACGCGCACACGGTTTAGTCCATGTTGAGGTGGCAGAGAGATTGTGCATACAAAAACACACAAACACAGGAAGCCGGTCCGCTGATTCACACTGAGGGAAGGGCAGGGCTTAGTCAAGACAACGCGAAAATTACTCACAAAAACAGTCACGGGTTAAACCTAGGGCTGAAATTAATCATCAATTAGAATGAAATAATCATCATTACACTTCAAGGGGTTTCATATAATGAGGAACAGGGTGCTCGCGCTGTCTGAGCCGCGCGCACGTGCGTCCTGGGTACTCGGTAGGGTGGTCGAAACGAAAGGGCGTGGCTAATGGAAACAATCGGATTACAGTTTAGCTACAGTGCGCTAATAAATCACTCGTCCGCCTGTTTAACTCCCTGCCTTCAGCTCCAGGCTTGCCTTATGCCATGGTAGACATGTAACAATGATCTAAGCCCAATAATAAATCAAACTCACATCATGATAACAATGATAATTCCAATCTACCGGTCTATCTTGTATTGACCATTGTAAAATTATTAAAAATTTTACGACCATGATAGGACCTCCAGTGGCGTAGAGGTTAGCACTGACACCATGCACCTCCAGGGTCCTGGTCCCGATTCGGTCTGTGTGCATGGAGTTTGCATGTTCTCCCTGTGCTTGGTGGGTTTCATCTGGGTACTCTGGTTTCCTCCTATAATCCAAAGACATGCACATCTGGCTTTCCGAAATTGCCATTCCTGTGTGAATCAGCATGTGAGTATGTGTATGTATGCGTGCCTTGTGATTAATTGGCACCCCATCCAAGGTATACCCCACCTTATGCGCTAAGAGTCCAGGCCCCAGTGACCATGTATACAGGATAAAGTGGTATAGACGATGAGATTATGGTAGGACCTCCAGTCACCTTTACATGCGTATTCGCACACTACGGGCATGACAGTTTCGCTAATCTACACGTTTTTGGTCTGTAGGAGGAAACCAGAGTACCCAGAGGAAACCCACCAAGCAGGGAGAGAACATGGGTGGGAATCAGACCAGGACCCGGGACCCTGGTGGTGTAAGGCAAACACTAGTGCTAAGCACTAAGCCTCTGTGCAATAGATTATTTTCATAATAAAATGAATGACAGAAAAAAGTGCATGGATATGATGAAGATTTTTGTAAGGAGGAGTTTATTTAATTTTGATGGGAGAAGTCTCCAGTGCAAGCAGTTACGGAGGAAGTTCTTCTGCACCTCCCCACCTCTCTGCATTCTGCACTGGCTTTTTCTAGCTGCCTAAGTTAAATTCAAAACACTGATGCTTGCCTGGAGGCGTAGTGGTTAGCATCCGCAGTTTGTAATAAATAAGTGGTCTAACAAATTCATGTCTTTATGAGCAAAGATGATGTAAGCATGCATGCCATTTCAGAGGACAAATGTGTTTGCATTAGAGTCAAATAAAAGTCACTTGTAATTATGAATGCAAACTGTCATGATGTGGAAGTACTATCCAAACAAACTTGGAATTGAATAATATGGCTTATAATGCACACATTCTAACTCTGTCTTTTTTTTTATAGAAACACAAGATTAATAAATAGAGAGGCCATAGATTAAAATAATTACAAATTACCCTCTGCAATGATTGAACATGCCTGTTTTACAGAACCACAGGAGGTGGACAGGGAGCCATCTGACCTTCAGCTGAATGCCCTCTAGTGGGAAAGGACATTCTTCACAACCATCTGTGCCTCCAGTCTATGAACCACCTTAAATTTAAACAACTAATGTACCACATACCAACAAGTGATCCACACTTTGTTATCTTCCATGTGGTGGTCTGAATAGAGAGTGAAAACATGCTAGAATTGAAGACTTGGGAGCATCAACCTGATAGCCAGATACTCTTACTAAATATTTTCCTTCTTGGTGTCCCTCATCCTGAGCTTAAAATTTCTGGACAGCACAGGCACTCCAATGTACTAGTCTGCAAGACAAAAGTGAAAGGAAAATCAAGTAAATGCAGCAATGAACCCACTCACAAGACTAGTTTCACAAAGTTTAGAACCCATTCTTATTGCCCCATCCACTAGACTGGGTTTGGCGCCCTGTTGTCGTCCAAAGATTTAGATATAAACTTCTATAGTAGCCAGCCACTCCTCCAGAACTGCCACACTGCTTTTGGTTTTGGACAAACCATTCTTTCCATAAGACTTAAAATATTGCAGACCGGTGCCAGCTTCATCCAGCTCCATTCATATGTGAAGTACAATTGCTGGAGGTTTAAATACTGCCTCTCTCTATATGGTTTTAGGAAGCTGATGTAGTAAATTTGGAGTGAATTGCTGTTCTGTTCACGTAAACTTCTGAGACTTTTTATGTGACCTCAAAGGAATCTTGTCACTTCAAGTTCAAATGGTAATAAAATGGGGACTTTATTTTCTGGCATGAATTCATAGTCAATCAACCCCCCCCCCCCACCCTCTCTACAACAAAGATTGACATTCTTGTGCCTAGAGCAAATTCTTCTGTGTTAATTGGCCCAGTGTGTGGAGTTTTTTGCTTTTAAATCAAGAGCGTAATTAATTTTATTTTTGCAACACATGAGCATTTTTGCAAGAAGAGTGTTCCTCCTGCCAATTTTCTCTGCGGAGGGGATTTTGATTAATGCAAGTGGCTTTAGTGACTCTTTTGGGGTCCAATTCAAGATCATGTTAATTCCAGGAGCCATTAAAGAATGAGGAATTGATTACCTGCTGCATCCATTATATGTGTTTCCCAGATAAATTCCAAGGTGACAGGAAGGTGTGGATTTCTTTGGGCATCCCTGTGCACACACCTCATCTTTACCATTTGTGCATTCCCCCACACTGAATCAGGCTTTGAAGGGTGGAGGTCTGATTACTACTTGAATGCCTCTGATATGTAACCCATTGAGTACTCAGTGTCAGCTGGTACATCCTTGCTCAAACATGCTTGCGGCTTGTGGAGAGACCCCGCAATCATAATTTGGCTTTACCTTGGTCCCATCAGGCACAAAATGGTTCACAGGGGAATTCCAAAAGGTTCGGGTGGGGAAAGGGATGGGAGAAGACATGGAGTGTGGAGAGCAAAAGTTAAAGAGAAGGTAAGGGGAACTTATTTGCCCCTGACCAAGCCGTAACTTGATTCTTAGGCCAGCTGGCTCACTGGGGTAAGCCTTGCTACTTGGTTGCACTTGACACACTGTTCCACCCCCTGTGAAAGATGGGTGACAAATTGCTCCAGCACTATGAGGTCAATGATCTCCTCAGGACTCCCAGCAGCCACTTACAACAGGCATTTAGGAGCTGTTGGGTGAATGCGAACAGGTGGCTGTGCTCACTGTCAGTGTTTGAAAACACTGGAGCTGCTGTTTTGCTTTTGGCCAACCTACTGTAGATGGGCTTCCAAACCATAAGCAGCACTAGGTGGGCCATCCACAGCAATTCAGGCCAGCCACATGTTTCGGCTACCCACTTAAACAGCTCCATGAATGCCATGGGTCCATTATGGGACTCCATCTCCACAAGGTTAAGATGGGGTGTGGCAGTCACTGGGAGCACTTGCCTATGTCAATCCTCCAATTGGAGGTGCATAACTTGCCATGAGGACCTCTGTGTGGTGGGTGTTATGGAAGCTGGAAGGCAATGCTTCTTGATGGAAGAGGATTTCTTTAAGATCTCGAGATTTGGCACAAGTGTAACAGGGTCAGTCACTCAGGAACTGGAGGCAGGAAATAAAACTTGCAAGTTTTATTTGTACATTTTTTAAACCCGCTTCCCAGTGGATGCTTTATTGTCCGACACACAAACCTACATGCACAATACTCAGTGCGCTCCTTCCAACTCAGACAAATAAATAGGTTAAATAATACACCACAGTTTTTTTTTATTTTATTTTTATTTTAATGACTATTTTTTGTAGCTAGGTTTAACAACATCAAAATAAAATTTTTCATATTTTGAGCTTACATGTATTACTGGGTGAAACCAACCCTAGTGATGATACTTTGCCTGTGAGTGTTAGCAATCAGTAAGTTTTAATCCATGCCAGTCATTAAAATTTGTGCCTTCTGATAACTTTTTTTCCCCATTTTTTTCCCTTATTAACTCTTATTTACTTTAAAAGAAAGAGAAAAATTATCTGTGTAACAAATAAAGCATGACTGGCAACAGAATGATTGTTTATAGCTGCTCTGATGAAAGCGATATCAGGAACTGACCTGTTGTGTTGGAAGAAATTAAACACAAAAGCAAAGAATTCACATGACAGTCCAGTTTGCCCAACCTTCATCACAAGAATTTGTCAAGTATTATTTTTCTTAAACACTTCCTGTATTTTATTCCTTAATTGCAGCCACTGAATTGAAATTTGACAGTCAGGCAATGTGTGATTCTACCTTACATGTTCTACCCATGTCAGTGTGGGTTCTCCAAAACATGCCAGTAGACGTTGATGTGTGCCTTCCAAAGGTCTGCCATTCCAGGGTTTATTCTCACTTCATGAACAGTGTTCTTGGCATAGCTTTTGTTATAGACTGTATAATAAATCTCAGTTAGTATAATAAATCTGTATAATAAATCTCAATTAGTATCAATAATTTGTTGATTGAGTTTTAATAAAAAACATAGGAGACTCATTCTTTGATTGTCTTTTTGTCGTGAGTGGTACTGGCAGCAAATTAAAACAAGCAAGAAAAGTTAGAATCTGTTAAAATTGTTAAAGATGAAGAGAAAATGAGAAAGAATACGAACAGTTCATTTTACAGCACCTTGGCATAATAGTTTATGACAGCTGCAAACAGCTGCACCATTGTTTTGCCTAGACAGTATCAAGTGACACAAAAAAAAGCGATGCAATTAGCTCTCTATGGATGCATTGCAGTTTGCTGTTCTCATGTTCCAAAGCATACGACATCACCTGTCATCACCAAACCTTGAGCACTACTGCAGAGTAGTCGTATTTCCCACTCCAACAGATCTAATAAACCTTTTCTATTACTAGTGTGTGTCCAGTGTGCTATTCTTGTGCTGGATTTGATGATCTAATAAACATTTCAGCCCAAGAGCCGAAGTGGGTGGAATCTAAACCAATACATCTACAAAGGAGTCTAGCCCTTCCCCTGGTGTGGTGATGGTCCCCGATTAATCTGGAGGCTATTTGCCAGCAAGCCGAATCAGCATGAAGTTTGGTCGACTTCCCAGATGGCCATTTAATTTAGCAGTTGTGTGTGTTATGGGAAGCTTTTTATTCTGGCTGGCTGAACCAATGATGGTTACAAATGCAGCAAGGTGTTCTCACTCAGTCGATGCCAGAGGTGTCCATCTGTTATATTAGACATTCAGCATTCCTTAATGATAATCCCTAAAGCAACATTCTTTCTGAACCATATTGTGATCACTAGGTAATTCGTTCAGTCACCTTCAGAAGCTGATATCTCCTTGCCAGGGTTACAGTGGATTAGGAGCCCAGTTTAAAAACACTGGCCACATGCCAGTCTATTGCCGTGGTCATGACTTATGAGTTCAATTGTGGATATTAGCAGAGAGATCACCAAACTTAAACCAAGAAAGTGATTGTTTATCTGCAGTAGTATTTGATCAGAACCCTCACTCACATATCCCTAATCAAATTTGTACTGTATGATCTAGTGGATAGCCCTCACGAATCATGAGGGTCCTGGGGTTAAATTCTGGATTTGTGCTTGGCTTACTGTCTACGGAGAGGGTTGCATGTTCTCCCCATGTGCAATGTGGGTTCCCTCTGAGTTTCCTCTGGTCTCCTCCAGCCTCTCAAAACATGCATAGATATAATAATTGATTCCATGAAATTAAACAGTGGCTTAGTGGTTTGCACTGTTGCCTTGCACTTCCAGGTTCCGAGTTCTATTCCCGCCTTGGAACTGTGTGTGTGGAGTTCTCCCCATGCTTGGTGGGTTTCCTCCAAGTACTCTGGTTACCTCCCACAGTCCCAAAGACATGCAGATTAGGATAATTTGCATTCCCAAAATATCGATGAATGAGTCTGTAAATGTGTGTATGTCAAGATGGATTAGCACCCCATCCAGGGTGTCTCCTGCCTCGTGCCCGACGTCTCCTGGGATGAGCTCCAGGCCCTGTGACCCTGCATACAGGATAAAGCAATATAGACGATAAGTGGAAATTAAATTATTGTGTGTTATTTAAGATGATAAGATTAGAAAATGTTCATATTATTTCATATTTTGTCTTTAAATGATCTAGTTCTATTTTGCTTCATTCTAGAAGTAAACATTTAAACATAAACGAAACTACAGTAAATTCCAATATAAGAAAAAACTTCAAAACAGGCATAAAGTGGGATATTTTCTTTTAACAACTTTGCCTTTACTGAATCTTCTTTACTTTCTAATACAAGACCATCTTTGAAGTTTGAAGTGTAATTTATGAGCACAACATAACAATAAAGAAAACAATAAATGGCATGGTGTTAGACAAGAAATTAATGAACTTCTTTAAACAACAATCTTGAATGCACATCTCACAGTAATGAGCAACAGTGGAGCTGAACACAACTAATATCACTAGTTTCTAAATGACTCACCAACTGACAGACAGGACAGACCGGTCAGGCTAGGTGAGTGTGTGTGTGTGTGTGTGTGTTTGAAAAATACTAACCTTGTTTTTATTAAAACGGCTCCTAAATGAATTATGCAATCACAGGAGGAAACGCATTAACCTGTAGCATTGTTTTAAATTGATATATGCAAATACTTCAAAACATATCATTTCCGCTTTCTGATAAAAGATGACAATTAATAACTAGAATTGAATTCTAATAAAGAGCTGGGCTTATTTGTTTTTAAAAGAAGAAGCTATTAGCATGTTTTTTTTTTTCAAAAATGTGTCTCCTGCAAGTACGTACATACAGTATTTGTATTTAACCAACACACCAAAATGTTGGTAATTTACAGAAACAACACCACTTGCACATTACAGGAATTTGACTGGGAGTTATTGCCACATTCCCATACAGTCCTGACCTCGCTTCAAGCTATTTCTCCATATTTGATCATTAAAGGAGTTTCTGGGAGGCCGGGGTTTCAGACATGAAGCAGGCAATATGATCATGGTTTTGGTGTACTGGGAAAACTTTCTCCCTTGAAGTCCCGCACTGACTTGAACACCCCTTGTAACTATACATAATTCTACAATTTTCTTGTTGGCAATAAATGCTGTCACATACTCTATAGTCAATATTGATATAAAGTGTTGAGTAAGTGAATGACATCATATGTACAATGAGGTCAGAGTTACAAGAGATTGAAATGTAAAGTATGACTCAAAGCAAAGTATGACGTAAACGTAATGCTGATGCTGCTTATTGAAGGTTGTTAGCAATATCAAGGACCCTGCTGAAAAAGTAGGATGGAAGTTAAAAAACATTGTATTGATGAGAGAAATAATTAGAGTGAGTGCAGAGAATCGATATGAGCTGACGTGTTAATGAATATACTGTACGCCATGAACTAACTGAAATGCATTTCTTTATATTATACCGCTATTAAATTCTTAAATCTGATTCTGTGTTCTGCAACAGCAGCTCTGATAGCACAAAATATTAGTTATCGAATATATAACCATTTCTATGGTAGCAATATACTCACGTATAGAGGAGTTGTTGAGGTGACAGTTTCTATGAAGAGTATTTTTTTGGAAGTGTCAGTGTCTTGTTAATGTCCTGAACCCTGGACATGAGCATTATTTTGTTATTAACCTCTTGTTAGTGAGATTAAGCAATGGAAGAACGGCTTTACTTTGCTAGGGTGCATAAAGATTGGACTTTAGAGCAATGGAAAAAAAGATAAGGGGACAGGTTAGCTCAGTGGTTAATGCATTGGGAGGAAGTCATCAATTCGGAAGGTTGAAAAGGTCCCAGGTTCAAATCCGACAACTACCGAGTTGTACCTGTTGGGCCCTTGAGCAAGGCCCCTAACCCTCAACTGCTCAGTCGCTCTGGATAAGGCCAGATTTTCTGGATAAGGTCAAGGGCGCCGTCTAAATATAGGTGTAAAGTCATCCAACGAGTCCAGATTGAGCCTATTCCAGAATGATGGACATGTCAGAAAAAAAAGGTGAACATGAAGCGATCATGCATAGTGGCCACTATTACAAGCCTCTGAAAGCAGTGTTACCGTATGATCTAGGGTTACCTCAGGTCTAGGCTCAGTATTGTTATGTGGCGAAAAACTGAAGTCAGCTGATGACCTGAATTGACTGAATGAGCAGGGTATCACATTAGTGGATGTTTTCTTCCTCCCAAAGATCAAAGACATGCAGGTTAGACTAATTGACATTTCCAAATTGCCCCCATAGTATGTAAATGAAAATTGGGCATTGAGCAGGCAACCCAATCCCTTAAATAACTTCCACAGAAACGACGGATATATTTCCAGGGTGGGGATTTTATATCGCACAGTGTGTCGGATGGCACATGTTGACAATGTGTTGGGACCAAGTCAAACAAAGTATTGGAGTGTGCAACTTTGTTTTTGGCAGGGCCAGTGTGTAATGTAAGTCATAACAGGAATTGCACAACATTAAATGTAATAGAATAAAGTCTGTTCTTCAATAACAAAACATTTCATGGCATGTACAGGAGTTGCTGAAAACTGATAAACATCAGCACCAAGCTCGTGTCAGGTCACATCTCACTACCCTGATGCTGATTATTTTTCTATAGCATCATGTTCTCTTTCCAATACGGGTCTCACATTTAGGCAGCAACTCAGTTCTGTTAAATTCAGCAGGTAAATTAGGAAGGAACTCAGGAAGAGCTACCTCCACTGATAAGAGCTCTGTGACGCCACAATTGCCGTTTGAGGAACTTCACATTGCTGATAGACCCAGTTTGGGGTTTTTTTTGCAGCAGAAACCATCTGGCGAAATTAAAGCAATGATGTTTGATTTGGACCTGTAGAGAAATGCTGGAAACTTTCCCACATGTATAATTCCAAATATTGTCTTTGAGCAGCTGTTGCTGTAGATTATTTATTCCAGTTGGAACATACTGCATTAATGTTTTCGAGTTTGAGCTGACAATTTCACCAACACAGCTTTATTAAATACAGTATGAGGGTGAGTCAAAAAATTATCCAGACTCTGGCTGTAGCATTTGTTTTAATTAGGAACTATTAGAAAAGACAAATATTAACATTTTAATATGAACCTTGAACAATTTCCCAGGTCATTTTAAGACTGTATAAACACTTATGAGAACCGTACAGTGTATCAGCATCTGAACAAGTATTAATATACCAACTCTCTCGCCTGGAGCCTATCCCAGGGGACTCGGGGCACTAGGCGAGGTAAACCACTACAGCCAATTAGAAAATGCCTATTAGCCCAATCTGCATGTCTTTGATCAGTGGAAGAGGAAACTGAAGCAACTGGAGGAAGCCCATCAAGCACGGGGAAAACATGCAAACGCCAAGAACACTGTCTCAAACCCTTGACCCTGGAAGTGCAAGGAACAAGAACCTGGAGCACCAAGGAACCATCCATCCATCTCTGTAGTCCAACTAGGGATAGTGGAGGCCAATGATGACTATTGTGTTTATTCCCATTTTTCACGACTGTGGTAGGACCTCACTTGTACAGTACATTCACACATTACGGGCAATTTGGGAATGCCAATCTCAATGTCTTTAGAGTTTGGGAGGAAACCCACCAAGCAGACCCAATGGTGGGACTCAAACCACATTGGCCAGAGTTCTAACCACTATGCCACAATGCCACCCAGAACACAAACTAAACAAATTATTAAAGAAATACATGGCAGTGTTTCCTTTTTATTCAGGTTCCAGACAATTCAAAGACTAATTCAAATGTTTAACTCATGACTTTGACACCATGAGCAAAGACAGGCATCACTTAGTTTCATAATCACGAAGGAAACTACATCCAACACCTGACATGACAGAAAAGGAGGGAGCATCTGCTGATGAATCGTTCATCATCATGTCACAAGATTCCAGTGCAGTGATTACTAAAAACGTATTCACATAAAGCAGAAGTTGGGACAGACACAGATTAGGAATGCATCAGTGGAACTGGACAGTCATTCATTCTGTTCTGGTAATTTTTAGCTTTACTCTCCACCACGGCCGGGAGTCCGTCCAGATTCTAAACAGTAGCTGAAATCCTAGAGATAATAGGAGGATGATTTTATAGTGTGGTGGCTTAGAGGTTAGAACTGTCGCCTTGCGACTCCAGATCCTGGGTTCAATTACCATGTTTGGTCTGTGTGCATGGAGTTTGCATGTTCTCCCTGTGCTTGGTAGGTTTCCCCCAGGTTCTCTGGTTTCCTCCTACAGTCCAAAGACATGCAGAATAGGGTAACTGGCGTCCCAAATTGCCCATAGTGTGTGAATACTGACCGGAGGTCCTACCACAGTCATTCAAAATGGGAATAAATACAATAGTCACCATTCGCCTCCATGCTCTCCAGTTGGACTCCAGAGGTTCCTGGATGGATGGATTTCATAGTGTGTCTGTTTTCCTATGCAAAAAAAAAAAAAATGCATTTCAGCATTTGCACTACAGGTTTGATGATAATAAGGAATCACACTGTAAGCAGAAACAGTGAAATTGCAATTCTGAAATAGATTTTTTAATCATTTTGGTTCATGCTATAGATTTTTTCACACACTTTCCATCACCTCTACACAAGCGCAATATTAGATTATATGGTTTTTATTTGATTTATCAGTATCAGTAATAAACATTATCACATATATTTAATTTTAATAGTATCTAAAACTGTTGCTGTGCATTGTGTGCACACAAATCTACTTTTAAGCATGGAGCAATAACAGAAAGAATGTGAGAGTGAGAAGTTCGGTCTGCAAGCAATGAGCATTTTGAGCTGTTTTTAACATAACAAAAACAAAGCTCCGTGATCCATGACAACCCTGGTTGAATAACAATGGCAAGGTTATGATTTGTGGTATCTATTTCATTTTTGGTTTTAACAAACGTGTGTTAAAATTAGTATCAAGGCATTCTTTGCACTAGGTTTGCAAAGGGGAATAACATACTTGTGTACAATTGGAATGAGATAAGTGGCAGGGGGTAGCTTAGTGGTTAAGGTGGATCACTGATCGGAAGGTCTTGGGTTCAAAACCCAGGCGTCACCAAGTTGCCACAACTGGGCCCTTGAGCAAGGCCCTTAAACCTCAACTGCTTAAATCTACTGTATAATGAGATAGAAAATGTTGCTCTGGATAAGGGCACTAAAATTAATGTAAATAAATGGTTCCACTTTGCAAATAGTAAATGTTACAGGGTCTTAAAAAACTTGTTTTTACTATCTTTTACTCTTTTGCTAACACAGCACAGTGTAAGGTGATCATGTGAGTGACCTTTTAAATATCATTTGTTTTTGAGTCATACATGCCAGACATACAGTACAGCGCTCAAAGTGATCGTAGAAATTAGACACATTAGAGCAGATTTACAGGATATACGCATGATGATACAAACAAATCATATAACAGGAACTGTTGACATCTATATATGCACCGTCATATGATTATATTCAATTATGCAAGGAAATTTACTAAAGAAAAACAGATCTAAGAGTAAAGTGCCATGGCTTTATATAATTAGATTAATTACAATTAATTGCTGTAACAACAAACATGGTTACAGGCAAAAAAAAAACCACAGTACTGGTGCTGATTTTTTGTGTGTGTTATGCATATAACACAGAAAATGTGCGTGCTTCTGAAGTTTTATGCAACATGGATCGTGCTTTCCTAAAATTTTAACGGTTTTAGAGAGATGATTTTATATGTGGCCCCAAAAATGGCAGTTTTCAGCATTATACTGTCTGGCTTCAAACTATAATAATTTAAAATGCTAATTATTCATATTTCTTCATGAGTATTGATAATAAAATTGGTATAAGCTTCTAGAAGCATATGATCTGTACAAATTTTTTGCTTAAATGAAAACAAATAATACTCCGTTTAATACTCCGTTTTTGGTAAAAGCTCAAAAAGCAAAAAAATCAGGTTGCAATATCTTAACAATTTAGCATTTTAAATAACGCACATTTTTAGGTTTATGTCTTTTCATGTGAAATCTAAATCGGCAAGTTTCATCTGAATAACAATTAAAATCATTAAAAGATTTAAGTTCAAAAACGTTACGGACACTACACATAAAAAGGGCATGAAATTGTATTAAGCAAATGTGTTTCTTTTTTGTATCTGATAAAAATATAAATGTGTGTGCATGTTTACAAAAAATGAAAGCATGGATCTGGAGATAAGAGGCATTAAGTGTTAAATAGTGTTATATGATCCTATCTGAAAATTCACTTATTCACCTAGGCGAGACACTTTTTGGCACCAATACCATGTTTTGGCCGTTGGATGCTCATGCGACTGTGCTTATTAAAATCAACCTGATTTAGTTAAACATCATCTAAGATCCAGTTTTTAAAAAATGATCCAGGGTCAGGTTCTTTAACTCTTATAATAATATAATGTGATTAGAATGAATGTGTTAAACTGATCCCAGACCAGTTACATTATTAATGTGCATTTTATTTGGTTTAACTGATGTATCATCCTGTCTATATACACTGATCAGCCGTTACATTACAATGCAAAACATTATGCTCAGTAGTGTGTAGATTCCTGGTGTGCCACTGCGGCAACTCTGGTCCCTCAGAGCCTGATGATAAAAGTCCTCTGGGGGTTTGCTGTGGTCTTCGGCACCAGTAGGTAGGCAGACAGACGCTTTGGGTGCTGTGGGTTGCGAGGTGCGGCCTCTGTGGATAGGATTTGTTTATCTGGCGCATGCCATAGATGATCAAGTAGATTGGGACCTGAGGAGTTTGGAGCCTTTGGGCTCTTTTGGTCTGGCTTTTGGTCCCCACGGGTATGGGCGGGACCTGTGGGCCCATGATCCTGTCAACAGTTTGATGGTATATAATTAATAATCAATGTTAGTGTGCTGATGTTAATGTTATGGCTGATTGATGTGTGCCTGTATATGGTATGTTTTTGTAGGCTTCAGTCTTGGAGGATTAGCTTGTTAATACTGCCATCTTGTGGATAATTTCTGATGTACAACAACATCATCATCATCTATCCTAATTTATAAAAAAAAAAAAAAAAAAAAAAAATATATATATATATATATATATATATATATATATATATATATATAATTCCACACTTCTTATGCTGTTACACGTCTATCTTACTAAGAGGGTACAAGGCAATGGACACGCTAGATGGTGTTACTACATAGACGGAGTACGCCCCTAGCGGCACCATTGTGTCACTACATCGAGTGTCAAATAGGTCCAACTAAAACATCTGTTAAAATATATTACAGTTGGGGAAATTAAGTTTCGCAGTAAATCAATTAAAAAAAATACTCATGTGGTTAATGCAGCGTCTATTTTGCCCTTCCCAAGACTTTCTGATTGGCGTTGTAACAGTGCTCTTCATAAATCTTCTCTCTAGTAATACAACACTTGGCCGCTAGGGGCCACTATTGACGCTCTTTGTATTGATCCCAAACTGGATTGTTTATTAATCAGCTTTTTGTACTTTTGTTTCTAACATATTAAAATCTTATATCTTTACCAGAAGTTGATTTCATTTCAACAGGCTTTTAAGGCTATTGAAATTCAGTTTGATATAGCTCACATGGGATTAAAATTATGGGATTTGGGCTTAAATTAATACCTATGATGCAATAAAATAAAATGATTGTAAGATGCTTTGCAAAAGTCTTAAGTCACAACTAATTTCTTTATATTAAATTAAATAATATTTTTTTTATGTGTATGTAACAACCTCAGCAGCTACCTCATTTCCCCTCTCGTCTGTTCCAACCCCTCAGCATTCAGCATCACCAGTATACTAACCACCGGCCTGACCATATGTCATCATTTGCACCTATTTCACAATGGTTCATGCCTTTGTTAGTTTTATGGTATGCTTGAGAAACCGGCTCAGGTGCAGGGGCTAGCCGGAAAGTGAAAGCCAAAAACTTAAAAAAAAAAAAAGAGACAAAAAAGTCTTTCACTAAGCCTGGATTACATATAAAAAAAATGCAAGGATGTCTGGCTCTTTGGAAGCAAAATATAAAAATACAGAAACTCATCTGCAAGTTATTGCTACAGTCCTGACCTCGCTCCAAGCCATTTCCACATGTTTTGGAGTTCCTGGGAGGCCAGAGTTTCATAAATAAATCAAGCAGTTCGATCATGGCTCTGGTGCATTGAAAAGGAAAACTTTTTTTGTTGATGGTATCCAAGCACTAAAGTAATCAAAAGTCCTTGTTTAACCTGAAAACCCCTCATAGCTTCAGAGATTATGAAGACACTTTTTTTTTCACCCAGGTTCCTTGACTTCTTAGTAAACGATAAAATTAACCATCATTTTGTTTATTAATCTGTCTTGCATTTTCACTTTAATGCTTTTAGCACATGTACAGTATAGTCTATGTTTTCTACTTTATATTGAATAAAGAATTTGAAGATTAACTTTAGCTTTTACCAGAGTATTTATTTAGATGGGTAATTGCACTTTTACTTGAGGGGAGAATTTAAGTAGTTTTATCACCTCTGATAATAAAGACACAGCTATATTGAGGTTTTTGTTACGTCCCAGTAAAGACACTGTTACGTTATTTAAATATTTTTTATAGCATATCCTACCAGAAAAATAGTGTGTCCTATAACCTTACATTTAGGCATTTGGCATACGCTCCTATCCAGAGCGACTTACATTTTTTTATCTCATTATACATCTGAGCAGTTGAGGGTTAAGGGCCTTGCTCAAGGGCCCAACAGTGGCAACTTGGTGGTTGTGGGGTTTGAACCTGGGATCTTCCGAACCGTAGTCCAATGCCTTAACCACTGAGCTACCCCTGGCCTCATGGACAGCAATGTACCATAACATTTGTCTAAATCTATTTCGGTATTTCATCAATCTATTTTACTAACAAAAAATAGAAACAGATTTAAACACAAGCTTATTTTGATGTAAAATATAAAATAAGTTTAATTTCATCTGAACGTACAAATTGACATAAAAATGCAGCATTTGTGCAGTAACCAGGAGGAGATGCTACATGAGAAAATAGGAGCTACACAAAAAGAGGCTTGCACATCACATAAAGGAAGAATCAGTCACAGTGGAAAATGGAAGAAAAAAAAAGAAAAAGAAAGAAAAGCTTAGTCCAAGGCCTCTGATTTGTCTGTACACAGATGATCATAAACCTTTATCAACAGGTACAGTTTCACAAACGGCTCGTTGCGTAGAATTATAACGTAAAGGTGCATAGAACATACCATGGTAAGAGTATTGGACTTTTTATTTTTGGATCAGGGGGGCATTTTTGAAGCTGTGCAAAATAAAAAAAAATAAATGATAGAAAAAGAGTAAATCTGTCCTGTTTAACTCTGTATAAATGAATGATGTGGGAGACAATATTACGCTGTTCAATTGGATATCGCGTTGTGCAATGCTCTGTGGTCATTTTTATTTCCTCTCCATTACAGAAAAACGACTTAAAAGTAACGCTGGCAGATCAAATTTGTAGTCCTAATTTGACAAATGTTGTAATGAATCAAAAATTAAATAAAAATAAAAATATATTCTGGGCAATTTAAGTGACAGATAACGAATACGTACAGTCAATTATACACTGTGATGTTAAGTTGGAGTCATCAGGATTATGTACCGGTGTAAAGCCTATTTCTGGAAACTGTCAAGCATAATTCTCATTGTACCCAGCAGAATTTTTTCCCCTTGCGGGACGTAAATCTGGCATCATTACAGACGTTAGGACGACATTGGTATTAGTCTTTAATTTTTTTTTTTTTATGATGTAGGAACAGTGTCGACTGCTCCTAACACGACGACTTTCAATGGCCCGTTAAAAACTTAAGAGACCATAAATGTGTTCGTTTTCAGCTTGTATACAAGTTCTCAACGGCATTTCATTAAAGTCATTCTAACATTCAAAAACAATGTTGTTACAACTAAATTACAATGTTCATCTGATGATAGGCTTCCTGCTGGGTAATGACCTCAGTAACAGCGCATTACTTTTTTTCATATTAGTTTCCACACTTGATTGACCAGTATTTTGTTACATATACAGTGCTAATGCAATGATCACTCTAAGGAAAATCAAATTTTTTGCAGTCCAAAACCTTTTTTTTTTTGGTTGCAGTTTTGAATTAACGTGTTTGACCTTAAACGCACACAAAACTAAATGTAAACAGAAATGAAGCACTCTAAATAAATAAAACATCGAACTCAATTAGAAATCAAATTTAAAATAATTTGTTTGAGTAAACTGCTCAGGGATGCACAGTGACTAGTAGGAATTTTAGAGATTTCATCAGCCTGGGAAAACGTAGTTCATCAGAAAAAGAGAGAAAAACACATTTCAGGTCAAGGACGCCCCGCAAACCTTTACATTCATCTACTTACAAAACAACATTCCCGAGTGAGGAGTTTTAAATTAACAACGGTACAAGCTGATTATCACATTGATTCTCCGAATCATCACCATCAGTCTCTGTCTCGTTACCTGAGGTAAAAGTCACTAACGGCATTCTGACACAGGTCTCACGGTTATTCCTTCAGTCAGCTGATCTCTGTGGGAGGAGTACTGTATCTACTGAGTTATTCAGTCCTAGCTGTTCTGTACGCTAACTTTGCACTGCCGTACATGTACATGCTCGTTTTTGGTTTTGATCATGATGAGCCTGTGCAGGAGAAATCTGATTGCAAAACGAATTGATCAGGCTGATGTTCATTTCGCTAGGACATGTAACTCTGAGGGGGGAAAATGGCTTCGCTACACAGATTCTACATATGTGTATGCAGCCTAATTGTTTTTGTTTTTTTTGCAAAGTAATGGAAGAGCCAATAAAAACAAAAAAATACAGATAATTTAACTGCCTCTTACTAATCAGGCAGATTTCACACTGTCGGCTACTATTTTAATATATACAGTGTGAGCATCGCGTCCCTGATATTGTACAGCACATCTTAAAGTCTATGCTTGATCGAAACATGGAACTACATCAAGCAGTTAATAATGAAAAAAAAAACATTGATCAGCCATAACATTATGACCACTGACCGGTTAATTGAATACAAATCTTTTCGTTACCATGGCACCCGGTAATGGGTGGGATGTATTAGGCATTAATTAAACATTCTGTTCCTGAAGTTAATGTGTTGGAAGCAGAAAGAAAATTATAAGCATTTGAGCAACTTGGGAAGAGCCAGATTGTGACTATTGGATCAGCACACCTTCAGGGGTCTAGTGGGGTCCATGCTTCGCTGGCTGTATTTGCGTCAAAAGAGGGACCAACTCGATATTAGGCAGGGGGTCATAATATTATGACTGACCGGGGTATGTTTGTAGCATCACAGCTTTTGTGTAACACATGTTTGAAATCAGGGCAAGACTTTAAACTCATCCTGTTCAGAACCAGTGCACATTTTTACCTTTTAACATCGGTATCACACTGCAATAAAAGTAAAAATAAAAATAAAAGTAAAATAAAATAAAAAAAAGTCTGGGATGACTTCCTGTGAAATGGTTCGGTTTCTAACACCAGCTGTTTGATGGTAAATATAACGAAGACTTGTGCAATGTGTGGCTTGCAAAACTAGTTGTTGTTTTTTTAAAGGAGGTAATAAAAGGTTGTGTATAGGCTTAACTACTACATAGATGGATGAACCACAATCAGGCCGCTGAACCGGTAAACATACAGGAAGCCCATAAGATGCATTTGGTCAGCCTTACATACATACGAGGCACAAAGCAGGAGTGGCAAGTTCACAGCATTCAGTTATCAGTACAGGGCTTCCTCCTTCAGTTTTTTATTTTAAATGTTTTTTTTTTTATATATATATCTTCAGCTAGAGTCAATGTCATCCGGCCCATTTTTCTTTTCGTTCCTCTGGACGAGTGGTTTCGGATAACGAGAGGTGCGGGAAGCTGCTTCAGTGGCCCGCTACATGTGTCTTTGTGGCTCTTGAAGTGACAGTGATGATGACGGACGGTGATAATCGAGGAAGGCTGAGGTCATCGAGGACGCTTCCTGGTGACGAAGATGAGCACTCTGCGGATCGCGATGAGCCGGTCTTTTAGTGATGTCATGGCCAGGATGGTGAGCTGAGCTTTGTTCTCTAGAGGCAGCACAGCCAGCAGCCACCAGCACCACGCCGGGCCACTGGGGCTCCCCTAAAAACAAAGACACAAACATGTTTTTATTCGTGACTACGATCATTCTAAAGCTTTAATTACAGGATGTAATTTTACTTAAACTTTTGCATTGGTACAGTGTTAATCATACAGAACAACTACAGTAGAAAGAAGGTAAAAAAAAAGAGACACGTGACAACAGGAAATAATGTGGAGGTTTGACGACATCAAACAGAGCTAGACATGGATAAAATCTTTGATAAATGTGCTGCGATTGGAATGAAGTGATCCTTAAATGACGGTTCACCTGTGGTTCAGGGTCTTTGGCAGGCAGGTGACCGAAGTGGCTCAGAATCTGGCTTTTCATGTTGTCTTTGAGAGACGTGAACCAGGCAGTGGCCTGATCATACACAGAGTCATGCAGCTTAAGAAGCTCGGCTAATTCCTCTCCTTCCACCTGAATTTGCCCATATAAACACACACACACACATATATATACATGTCAGGATGGAAGACACACACTCAGATGCAAACCTTGAAGGTTCTCAGCCTTAGACGGCTCTTATACCTTCTTATCCTCCAGATATTCGATCTTGGCCGTGTTGTAGCCGTCTCTCTGGCCATGGCTGAGCACTTTGAAGCGAGACATGCCAATCGTATCGACCACCGAGCGTCCGTCGGGGAAGAACTTCACGTCTCTGACCTCCAGCATGCAGCCATGATCGGCGAACCTTACGAATCGAACACAGTCAGACTTTTTACCCATCATGTGCTTTGACCCGAGGCCTCCCTGGTCAGACGATAGAAGTGACAAATTCTTGTAGATTGTTGTATATGAGCCTCTTACCCTTTCAGTTCGTCAGAAATACACATGCCAAACTGCTTGGTCCCTGTCTCCATGGCTCTGCGAATCATCAGCCTGTAGCGTGGTTCAAATACGTGCAGCGGACAAGGGATTGTGGGAAATGCCATGGTGCAGACGAAGATAGGAACTTCCTGGTTTAAGCTGGAGTGGGAGAATTTAACAAAAGAAATGATTGTAGCAGGAGACACAAATAAAATCACAAATTTTATTTGTGATTTTATTTGTGTCTCCTGCTACAAGTTAGTTTTTGCCTGTTTTATGTGCAATTGCAGCTTTTATTGCACATAAAACAGGCAAAAACTAAGATGTACATTGTTGATTTCTCTAGTTAAACATTTAAACATGAAAAACAAAGGCACATACAGTAAGACCAACATAAGCAACGTCCTTGCTGCCTGTGCTTGAATATCTACATCACCTTATAAGAATTCACTAGAAAATTAAAAGGACTCACTTTGACAGTTCTTTCATCTCTTCTTCGTGCACTTTTCTCCTCTCTTCCAGCTCCTCATGCAGGTAGCGCTGAAGTACATCCTCCATCAAGAAGGTCTTTTTGTACCCTCTTGCAGCCAGATACTACAATTACAATCCAAGAAAGTTTTGAATTATTACAAATGATGAGAAAGTATTTCACACATTTCACAGTCATATGTATGTAACATACTTAAGACATCTCAACACATAATTTCATCACAAATTTGTATCTGTGTACAAGATGATGTGTAAAAGTAAACGCGAAGACAATACCCGAGTACTGAAATCGAAAAAACAACTTAATCCAGCAACTTGTTAGGGTATATAAAGAAACTATTCTAGGGCTGAGCATTGCTCCTTGTTGTACACCATAAAGACTACTTAACTTCTAAACGGTCAACGAACGGTTCTTACACACGACACATGAAGACCAAACAATGTTTCACCTTTAATTTAGAAATGCACTGTTATCTATCATTAAAATATCATGCATAATATGGCTGTTAATAATTAATCATCAATAGATAAATTACCATAAAGAATTTAATCAATTAAAAATGTATTACTCGATAATGTACTGTACGCTTTGGATAATAATTCTCCGTAGCTCACATATCTATTAACAAGTACACCACAAGAGGCTGCTGTTACATTGAAGGAAAACTGTACAGATGTTCCTAAACAACCAGAGTTGATCTTGTCCGGCTGTACAAATTTGAGCGAGCCGTGTTGCCAGATTGACTTTCCAGTATGTGGATTGCTTTTTATCATCTTTGCCTGAAAAAATTTGTTTTAGGATAGTAAATAAATATAAGGTTAATTCAGTAAATTAAGTACAAGTTCTAGTGCCGATGTTATTATTTGGCCAGTTTTTGTTTTTATTGGGTTGACTTCACTGCCTAATCATTTTTATATTGTCACCTGGCAACCCAGAGAAAGTTAGCGCACACAAGAGAGAGCACTGGCGGGTCAAAATATAATTTGTATAAATATAATTTCACTCAGGAATGCCCAACAAGAGGTGTCCATCAAACCTTTTGATTGTGCAGAATAACAGTTATGAGAGTAAAAACTGCCATTATTTCTCTATATACAATCTCCTGCTACACTGATGCACTTATCCCATTGTTTTCTAAGTGCTTGGATACCATTAAGGTGGAAAGTTTTCTCAGTTTTTTTTGCCTGCTTCACGCCTGAAACCCTGGCCTCCCAGGAACTCCTTTCTTCTAATCCTTTCTTATAATGCAACAAATGGCCTGATCTGATGACCAACGTCATCTGTTTTTAAAACAGAACAATTCATGACCTCATAGTGTCCACCGCACCACTTGCACATTAAGGGAACTTTTCTGGGAGTTATTGCAATATCCTACATAACAGTCCTGACCTGACAAGCCATGTTAGGACCTAACAGTCCTGACACTGCAAGCCATCTGCACCTTTGGGCCATTAAAGAAGTTCCTGGAAGACTAGCAATTCAGACGTGAAACAGGAAACTCTGGCATAAGTGCGTAGGTGTTGCATTAGATTATATAGAGAAATAAAATGGGTTTTAACTATGTTATAACTGCATTCTCTTATTCTGCACGAACAAAAGTTTAAATTTGACTATATAATATAACGGCAAATAATCAGTACATAATAATCTTCTGAAGAAAAATAAATATAAAACTGTACTGCAGTAAAACACACGTCACTCCATCTGAGCATATCCAGTATTGAAACCAAAACAGATAGAAATATGAGAAATTAATATTGGGATTGCTTTCAAGTCATTTCAAAAATCTATCCAAGCGAGACCAAAAAAGCTGGTACAGAATAAATGTCAGTGTCTTTATATAATCCACACTGTAGAAGAGAACAGAATCAATATTTTCCTAATTTAATCATGTCTCCCTGCTGCTGTGAAGAAAATGATTATCTAAGCACATTACTATTTACAGTCTCTCGTTATCCAAGTTTCAACTGCAAACACAAACAAGGCGATTTTACATGTCCTTGCAAATATGATGGTCTTGTACTCTCCAGCTTTTTGGAGGATTGCTTCTAGCTATACAGGTAATCAATATTGTGATCAATTACAGTATATGAATGAGCCACCTTATCAGAAAGATTTCAGCCTCAGGTTAAGGAATAGGGAAATTACCAGCAGTATATGACGTGTGAAAATGTTTGCATGCATAATGAGGATAGCACAGATTGTATTTCATCCTTGTTGCTGATTTCCATGCCATTAGATTGCAGAGGGAACACTAAACCACAAGAAAAATCTAACATAACATGTTATACACATGATGTTTAGAGAACCCAAGTCTTTCCACTGAGTTTACAACCAATTCGCAACCAGCAACAAGTGTACTGTATACCCTAACAGTGAAATTGTCTGGGACAACTACTCACAGACACTGATTATCTAACAATAATGCAATGTCCAGATGTTTTATTCCTCTTATACCACAGCAATTTGCACGATTTTCTTGAACTTTTTTCATTTAATGAAAGAAAGATACATCAAACAAAACAAGTTATAAATCGTTTACCAGCATTGTTTTTCCCTCTCTTGAGATAAGGTAAAAACCACAGTTTTATCTCTTGACACTTGAGACTCCAACAACAAAAAACCTTGCCATATCAACAACCCATGCTTAGCAAGTACACCTGTTATCCGTGCTTTAAAAACAAAAACCGGAATGTCCAAGTCTTTGTGAAGAGGTTGTTACTATAGAAACAATCACGTTAGAAAGCGTGGACTAGTGTAACCTGGCGATTTGAACTAGAACTGAAACCACTGTCAGGGCTAAATAACATTAAATCAACACCGTCTACCCAATCAAGCTTGAAAAAATAGCAGCTAAATCGAAATGATCTGTATCTCCTTAAGTTGGTTATCCTAAATTATACAGTACTGTGCAAAAGTCTTAGGCACACAAATTTTGTTACATACTGTATTATTATGTAGAAAAAAAAACTAATATTTTCAAACATAACTAATTTTTGCATGTCTGTAAAGAAAGCAACATACTACATGACAGATCAGTTTTCAGATGGAAACAAAAAAAAAACGTTCCTGGGTTTTACATGAAAATAGAAAGAAGCGAGTGTGAGCAAGTTAGCAGAAGAACTCTGACATATTCTCCAGCACACTCAGTAAAACATAACAGGTGTTTTACTTATAAAACTGTACAAATCTGTATATACATATTATTTTCATGCATAGTTTTCATATCAAATATTAACTGTGTTCATTTTATTACTTTTTAGTGCTCTTTACAAAAGTTTCCTTTATGCAGAAATGTTTTCAAATACATCTTTGCTAATGTTTTTTTTTTTTTTTTGCACACTACAGTAAGTAAAACAGCCGTTAGGTTTTACTGAGCATGCTGAAGAGTTTGTGTGGCAACTTTTCAACAAAATTTTCATGCAAAACTTAGGAGCCTATTTTTTTTCCTTCTAAAAATTTTTTATAAATTTTTGATAATTCTTTGACAATATTGATGTATAAACGCATGTGACTTATCTGGGAATTAAAATTTTAGTACTATTTTTTACTCAAATAAAATCCCATGATCAAGTTTGACCCTAATGGCTTCCCATAATTGCAGTGTGGTGTCCTAGCTATGTGTCGCAAGTCACTAATAATGTTTGATAAAATGATGACTTCACAAGTTGCGCTGAACAGCAAGTTGTATTATAAAACGCTTCTGGATGGACGTTTGGATAAAACCAAATCTTAAAGTTGTGTGCTCGAGCTACCTTCAGGAGGAACTATTTTTTACAAAAGTGCATTAAATGATAGACGCGTGAGTGGTGGCTCAGGCTCTAGATTATTGATTTTCAGATCTGGTGATCTAGGTTCAAGCTCTGCCGTCTGTTGGTTTGGTATGTTAGTGTTTGAGGTATTATAAAATTGCATAATCTGTTCCTCTAACCAGTTTGTCATGCATTTCTTTTTTCCAAATTGTACGTTTATAATACAAGTAAACCTGAGTATTTTAAAATTGTGATTAATCATGTTAATCACAGACTATTTTCAATTTTTAATTGATTGACAGCACTTATATCAAACCTAATTGTTTTGCAAAACAGTAACCCTTGTTAACACTTCAATTTTTACTGTACGCCTTGACTCCTTAAAGTTGTTATGCAAGTCTATAATAAATTGTGTAACTAATAAATATCATATCGGGGTGTGAAGGCACCATGAGTGGCGGAAATTAAATAAATAAAAGACATGTGCCGAAGGTGAGTGGAAATAAAAGTAGATTGTTCTCAGCTCTTGGCTGTTATGATCACCGTCTTTTATCTAACTTCCTTGTTTGTTATTACAAAACTTCACATATGTACAGTGTCAACCCACGTGCATAGTACCTCGGATAGGTTCTCTTTGCATAGAGGGCAGTTGGGATTGTGATCCAGGCAGCGTTCCAGACACTTCAGACAGAAGGTGTGTCCGCAGGGAGTGGTAACAGGCTCGTAGAACAACCTAGTAAACCAGAGACACAACGCAAACACAATTCCCTTTAATTACCTTTTGGCCGTGTTGTGTAACTGTACCTGGTGTTCTAATTGGCTTAAAAAAGACTTCTGTGGCAAAGTTTTTCAATGACGTATCATATGCTGGCTGAGAACATTCCGTTCTCAAAAATGTTCTCAACAACATGGTCACGTGGACTAGTCGGACTACAGTTACCAGAACTCTTACGTTGTACCTTTTCAGCTCTTATTACTGCTAAATCTTGTCCAGTCTCTAAAATTATTTTACTGTGCCTGAGGACAATACAGCTCAGATGGCTTAGGTTATTCTTTTCATGGTGTCTTTTTTTACTGTATACCATATAGTTAGACCTCCACAAGAAATTAGCTTTACATTCCTTTATTTTTAACTGATTCTTATCTCCTGGTAGTTGGCTTGAATTGTAACATAATATACCCCTACTCCTTCCTCTTTCGTTTTTCCCGTAAAACAGAAACCTGAGCCGCAGAAATGAACATGTGATATTGTGTGTATAACAGATACGGTTAAAAATATATTGCGGGCTTGTACAGTAAAAGTTTAACGCTGTGGACTGAGCACTGTGTGAAGTGTAGCTCATTGGTGTATAATGAAGCTGCTGGCTGACTGTGAGATGCTGCCTGATCAGCAAACATCAGGACTCTTTAATGGAGTCTCAGGTACACAATGTTCTTACTTCACTATATTTAATGTACAACGGTGGTTTACGGATTTGGAAAACACATGCCCTCAATAACAAACACACACACACACACACACACACACACACATAAGGACAAAATAAGAAAAAAAAGAGCAGAGAGAAAGACAAAAAACAATAAGACAAATGGACTTAAATTTAAACACGAAGATGAACAGACAAATACAAACACACAATGAACAGGCAAAGACGAACAAAAAGAGACAAAGACTCAGTCTCAAAAAGTTAACCTCAAAAAGAAACTTAAAGACAAACCACGAATACGGAATACTTTTCAGGGCAGAAAAAATTCAAAGACGCGTAAAGACGCAAAGACTGAGACAAAAACATTCGCAAAGACTCAAACTCAAGCACTAAACACGGACTCAAAGACTCAAACTTAAAGACAATCACCAAGACAAACACATAAAAACAACATAAACAAACATAAACAGGAGGTGCTGCATTAGTGTAGGTCTAGTTTACCTCATGCACAGAGAACACTCCATGTCCGCACTGTCCAAGAGATGAGACGGGACTGTCCTCGTACCGCACTGGACAGGGGGAGTCTGTGAGGAGCTGGATGGATCTGAGAGAGAAAAACCAAAGTGTATGATTAGTAGGTAAAAAAAAAAAAAAAAAGGTATAGAGAGAGTGAGATGGACTGATGGAATAACAGCTTAAACACCATAAACCGCACCAGGCTGTGACATGAATGGCTGATTGGATAATGCATGAAAGTCCAGGAGTACAAAGTGTTCCTACAGTTAAACAGACAAAGACTGCAGCCAAACAAAACTCTGTGCATGAAATTAGGAATGGAGTTTAAATGTTAAATGATGTGTATTTAACATAGATATCTAGAAATCTAGGAACATTTGCATTTTACCAAAAAAAAAAAAAATGTGACTGCCAAGTTATATAGTACAAGAAGAACTGGTACATTCCAGCGTACTCCAGCGTGCGTTGTGTACATAGAGATCTCATAAGTAACATTCCACACTCCCACGTTTTCAGCGAACACCACAGCTGTAATTTGAGTCCCTACCTGCTTTGAAAAGCTTGCTGGGAGGCACAAAGCCGCTGGCATCAGCCAAGCATTTTCTCTTAACTCCGGGAGCTCTTAACACAGGCAGGGAGGAGAGCACAGCTGCCTGGCTTTTGGATTCTTCGATGCTGCTCTCTTGCTGGTTTAAGGACGAGGAACTCGAACCGTCACAAGCTTTATGACTACTGAGTGCAGGGTCCTGTGAGGTAGAAACAGATGGAAACCAGTTGAGCGCCACATGATGCGGAGCAGACTTTTATCGCTATGTGGCGATGAAACATTCAAAGTGGTTTACATAAAGCTTAAAAGGGGCTGACATAAATACAGAGAGCAACATGTGGAGGTGCCTACAGCTCAGTGCAAAAGTTTTAGCATCCTACTGTTAATGTCATTACACGTACTAAAAATTTTATTACTTGTGATACGAAAGGACATAATGCCACAATGTTTATATTAATACATATTGTTTCCATAGTAACAGCTTCTACAAGGACTTTTATGGGAGACACAACATTAAAAATTATGGGTCACATCTTACTAATATGATAACATTTTCTGTGGAGATATTTATTTGTCTTTTTTTGCCCACTTCACATACTTCCATCATATATATTGTTGTATTTATTTTATTTCAATGCAATTATCCTTTGCATATTCTTACATTTTCTTATTGCTGCTGGTCTCAGAGCTACCAAACAGATCTCGTTGTATCACTACCATGACAATAAAGTCTCTTTATCTTATCTTTATGCCTGTGCCATCAGGGGACGACTTAACTTAGTGCCAGTGAATTTCAAATCCCTTTTTACAGCCCTATAATTTGACCCTTGAAATGGTGACTTTTTTTTTGTGTATAAATGGTTAAATCTAACCTCAGCATGCCAGCTGTATTTTATTCCTTATTTATCTTTAATTTGACATTTACAATCTTTTGCATCGTTGTTAGTTATTTACGTGAATTATGTATCTGTGAAAGAGTGCGTACGAACTTTGGAGCAGCCGGCTCTGGCTCCATCTCTCATTAGAGGACAGTGAAGAGAGCTGAGAAGTGATGAGGGTTTTATGCGAGGGGATGAGTTTGGGGATTGAAGCGGGTGGAGGCGTGTGACCAGACTATCGTTCTGAAAAATGGATGAAAACATCTCACTCAAGATCTGCAATGAAAGACAGAAACAGAAAGCGGGGAACATTTTCAACGATCAGTGAAATCTATGTAAAGACAGGCAATTTGACTTAGTAATAAGTGATGACAAGCAGATTTCTATTCCTACGTGTTCACTGGAAGTAACTACTGAACTTTAGTGTACATTTTACAACAGCAAAAAAAAAAAAAAAAAAAAAGTTTACCTTCTGTGCCTCCGATTTTACAGCTGTCCAGTCTGGTTTGAGTGCTACACAGATAAAATACTCCTGCAGCGCCTCTTCTCTTCGGCCAGCGCAGCAGAGCGCCTTGGCCCTCAGGTAGTGGGCCTGGTGACAGGAAATCACATTAATGCCTGAATTCTCATTACTGATGCACCAGATTAAAAACAGGCCCAGTACAAAAAGCATTAACTCTGCAACTTTAAAAATGCAGAATGTGTTTATAGACCTGTACTAAATCATAAAATCATAAAAACACCACCATATAAGGAATCTATAATAAAATTTTCAAATAACCACAGTTTGAAGCAAGACAGAGGGTCAGTTCAACAATGTTTTAATTTTAAGTAATTTACCTCGCAGGCTGCAGAGGGCTTTAAACATTTACAAACCGCCGCTTTAAATAGAATAAATTGTGTCACTATATCATTAGTTAAGAAGGCATTTGTTTAAAGATTGTAAAGCTTTACAATAACCATTGATAAAAGCACTATACAAATAAAACTTTACTAAATAAAAAATAATATTAATGTGTTAACATTATGGCTGATAATTTATATATATATTTATATATATAGAATATGCTTGCTTGAACAATTTCAGGCTTGAAGCTGTTTTATTTGGATTTAACAGGATGAGCCTTTCATATGATGACTTGTGTTCTGCAGCTGGTTCGCATTTTTAAATTGGTAAAATGATTTGTGTATCCTAGTTGCATCCCTTGAAGTGAACGTTTGACAGCAACAATGAAAAGATTTCATACTAAATGTTTCAGTTTAAAATAAATTCCATCCATCAATTGTTAGTGAGTGGCTTTATTCCCGCCAGGATCGTGGTATAGCCAGATGTTGCTCTGGGAACACTGGGAACAAGGCGGGAGAATTCGCTTTGGATCGGCCGCCAAGGGAAGAAAATTTTAATTGAAACACATTTTATTAAAGGGGAATTACTTTAGTAAGTAATAACTTTGCTGGCGCAGAAGGTAGTGAAATGTGTAGTGGGAGGGTGGCTGTGCAGAATACCATAGCACACTGTGACACAGTGTCGTACCTACTAAGATGATGCTGCCTACACATCATGTATACTTACTAATGACTAATGAGCCATATACTGTACCTGGATTTGTTGCCAGGTAATGTTTTTGTGTTTGTTAGTGTTAACGTAAGGGGCAAAAAGAACAGCAACCTGTTTCACCAGTAGAACACCTAATCTCTTCTGAGCCTAATTAATAATTATGTTGTGAAAGTATTATTATTATTATTATTATTATTATTATTATTAAGGTTCAAGCAGATTTGAAGCAACCTTTTCGACTTGCATTTCTTTGACTGCAGCTCATTGTGAGTAAAAGAGCTGTTACTTATTTGCAGGTTGAAAAGTTCACCTGCTTGGTCGGTTGGTTTGTGATTGGCCGTGCTGGTGCAGTTACACCGCTGTAGTTCCCGTCTTCTGTGTGCTCAATAGGCTTTTGTGATACTCTACAGATGTAGTGTCTACATGAGATTACCCCGATGCAATACCCATCAGCGTTCATACTGATTGTATTATTCGGACGAAGACAAATACTTTTGTTTTAGCTCTATGCTAAAGACATTTGAGTTTGAGATCAGGAATCTGAAATTCTCATCTATCATCGTGTATTCATCTATTAGGGTAATAGTGTGCGGCTAAAGGAAAATAATCAGTTCTGGAATGGGAACACTAAATCTGCTTCCTGTTGGGCCACATCCTATTTCCGGAAATCTACAAGTTGACGACCATCTCACCTTTGATGATGCTGGTACGAGACGACACACGCTGTCCCCATCCTGGATAGCCTGGTTAAAGTTCTTCATGTCCATGTGCAATTCAGCTCGCCGTGCTAGCAAACTAGCCACAGAGGATGCTGTAGGAGGAAAAAGATAAATCAATCGTACAAATCCGCTTATTAAGAACAATACATCATTTACAAGTGAAGCTTGGCAGGGTTTTCACTTTTCTTTCAAAATCTGCATAACTTGTTGATGCCTTCTAGGATTTTTTGCCATTTTAAAAGGTGTAGTTTATAATATTTAACTCCTCAATACAACGAAATTCAATGATGCATTAAAAAAAACTAATAAATTAATTTGTTATGTTGCATATCGGCAGGCAGCTGTGTTGTAGGAGCAAATTATTTGCCAAGTTTGTTTAGAATTGTAAAGAAACTTTTTTAAAAAATATTTATAAAATTGTGAAGTTATAACCGTCCCTACTTTTTTCCTTAGTTTCGAGCATTGCTTTGTGTTTTTCTAGCCCAGAAATAAAGGTGGACCACAGGTATTAAAAGAAAGCTCATAAAGAATCTATAGATTTAACTAACTGATTGGGAAGAATGCTTGTTGGGAAAGGTTTGTAAGGAATGTTTATTATTATTATTATTATTATTACTGTTAGATAGAGTTTAACTCACAGCCAGCAGAAAACCTTATTATATATTATGAATAAGTAAGCAATTGCACAGTGCCAAAACCCTGCAGAACCGAAATCTATCTGAGATGATATGCGGGAACAAACGTGCATTGTTTGCACCAAAATGAAAGGGGAAAAAAACAGCTTGTGAATCGTTCTTGTTTAAAATCTCATCACATCTTATTCTGACATTTCTTTTCCTGAACACTTGCTTTTTTCTTTTTTTATCAAAAGAATGATTTTTGATTTGATTCTAATAGCACTTATGATTACTGTCTGATTTGTCGCAAGCAGCTATATGTCTTACATGTTTTAAAGTATTAAGTATCTGTTTTTAGTTTTAAGTATCTCAAATAAAGATGACGTGATAATTTTGCATGATTGTAATTGGGAATAAATTCTGAATCAAAAACCAACCAACTGACTCGATCAACAAAAGACTGATTAATTTGCAAATCTCATTTAATCACAAACCTTGAATCAACAAAAGATTGGTTAATCCGCATAACTCATTTAATCGCAAACTTCGAATCAACAAAAGATCGATTAATTTGCAAAACTCATTTAATCACAAACCTTGAATCAACAAAAGAACAGAGCTTTAACTGTGGACCGATCACTGCCATGACACGCTACCAAAAAACCAGGGTTGGCATGGCCAGGAACGTCCTATTTCAGCTTCGGAGTTTATTACCATATCTGGGTAAAGATAGATCATGTTGACCCAGACCTTATGTAACGTAAGCTCATCTGGAGCTGAAACCTGTTTTCTGATATACACCACAGTGTGCTATCTAAAAACAGAATGTTCTATCTAGGGCTTTGTCAAAAGGCTTTTTGTGTAACCTGAAAGCTTTCTCACTCAATAAAGGTTACCAAACTAAAGGTCATCCAAAGGTACTCAGCACCACTTTGACGAACAGAGGGGGGAAAAAACAATCACTAAAATATTATTTAAGCCACTTTTTTGGGGTCAAAATGTATTTTCAAATTGTATAACGTCCTAAAACAGGAAGCAGATTGAATCGCAAGTTCCCGAAATATGACGTTTCGTAAGTAATCTATTTATGTTGTTTTTGTACAGGGAATTCGGGTCACCACAAATTAGACCAGCTAGAGGCTAAAGGCTTTCTGAAACAAGAGATCCCAATCCCCTGCACTGCTGACAATGGATTGCATTTTACTTACCCGCCTGGCTGACTGAAGCGTGACTAATGCACAAAACTATGACTAAACACGTGAGTGGTTGCGTTCAAAACTAAGCTGTCATGTTCGAGCAACAAAGAAACTGAAAAAAAGAAGAAGAAAAAAAGAGAGAATCTTATACCCGGGCTGCTTTCCAGCACAGAGTGTCAACTGAGCATATGTGTTTACTCACTGGCTGCCTTCGCCGCATGTTGTGAGATGATATGAGAAGAAACCGCCAATATGAACGCCCACACGCTCCATCAGTGAAGAGAGAGTGGAAGGAACAGTAAGGCTAAGTCCCAAACCACACAATACCACGTTTGGATGAAGTCAGTAATTATGGCAGAAAGTAGCCGATCAGGGTAGATATCTCTAAACTGATTGACAGCAAAGAAGGAGATCCCTCTCTCTAAAACATACTTTAAATAAAAGGATTTGCTAGCTTCTTTTTTTCCTGTAAATACATTTTAAAGACTTTCTGACTCATTCTTAGACTGTTATTTAGTTTTAGTTGCAAGTTTGAAAGGCTTGATGTTTGTGGGAAGTGTGGAAGGTGCAAAAGTAAGCCAATAAAACTGTGATAAAGCTTTTCCACGAAAGTAAACCTCAAGCTCCAAGATGTTGCCATGTCTTGTCAATGAACATTTCCCTGATTAAAGCTTAGGGCTATGATACATTTCACTGTAGCACAGATCCAACACAATGACTGAAGTGAAATACGACGCGACAAACTAAATAAAAATTTGACATGATTAAAGCACTGAATTCTTAAACAGTCATACCTCACTGATTGCTTTTCATTGCAGAAGTCGAGCGCAATGAGATCAGTTTTTAGCCTTTCAGTGCAGCACATTGTCTGCATTGCATTAATGTAAAGATTTATTTCAGTCTATTTTAAACAGTGTTTTTCACTGGATTGACTGTGTTATAATGTGACATGGAACTATCTACATGTGGGACATGATTGAAAATTTTTCCAATCAAAACAGCTGTGTTAAAAAAATGAACAACAAGAGCCGAAGAAGCACTTCCATCAAAGGGGGAAACTGTATAATAATTCAACCTAAGGCATGACACTACATGTTTAAGGCATGACACTCCATTTCCCTTTTATAGCGCTTGTGGGGTCGTTCTTAGGAAGGCCAGAACTAGTCATCAAAAAAAACCTGCTGGGTACAGGTAAGCCCAAAAATTTGGAAAAGTTACCCCTGGCTGTGGAAAGCCAACACTTCCTATGTGCTAAAGGCCAGCACTATTTCCCAAGGCCAATCCTTGTATAAGAAAGGGCCACCTTAATTGAGAAAGGCCCAACCTCGCTGAGAAAGAGGCACACTGGGTGAAGAAGGCCTACCATGTGTGACGCAGTCCTACCCTGGGTGACGAAGGCCAGCACTCATTGATGAAGGCAACACTGAGTAATGAGGGCTGCCAAAGATGCCCAAGGCCTACACTGGCATTAGAGATAAAATCCATCTGTGCTTGTCTTTGTAAATTTTATATCAAAATGACCACGGAAGGTCATCAATAGCTTCGGAAGGCCAGTACTGTAGGGGAAACCCAATGGTATTTGGGAAGGCCATCCCTGTCTGCAGAAGGCAAACCCTGCCTGAGGAGGGCCAGCGATGGTGGCGGAAGGCCAGAGATGGCTGCAGCAGCTCAGGAATATTTGGAAAGGCCAACCCTGGCTGCAGATGGGCAAAGTTCAGTGCAGAGGGCCAACCTTGGGTGACGAAGGCCAACCCTGGCATTAAAGACTAGAATTTGTCTGTGCTTGACTTTATAAATCAAAGCTAATACTACTTAGAATTCTTACTTTATCACCTTACTAATAATAAACTTTTATCCAAGCTTCAGTCACGAAGCAAACCAGAGATTTGGCATTTACGACCCAACGGTGCTTCTTTAGACACAGCAACTTAAAAAGCATCCTTTTTAGTCAACACATTTAGTTCACCGCTAAATAGATCATTCAAATATTTTACTTGAATCCGTTTTGTTAAAAAACAAACTTGCACACTTGTAGTTGATATTAATAAGGTTATTTTAAACAGAGGTATGCTTTGAGGTATTTAAGCTCAGAAATGTTTAGCTCTAAAAGGATTGCCTACAGAGGACGGCTAAAGCTCTCATTAAAGGTTCCTAATAAAATATTTCATCTTTTGACAGAATTTCGACTTTTTTATTTTTTTTCTAAAGCAGCTCTCTGGCAATAACAACATTTTCTTGGAAAGCCGGTACTGTTAAATGAGAGAGGAGACCTTGACTGTATGTGCTGACATTTTTCACCAACCAGAAAAACATTTTTGAGAACTCTGTGTCCCTGTTCTGTTGACTTGTGATGCGGTTGAGTAGACCCTGATGTTTATTTATTCAGTCTATTTCACAATCTTTACCAAGTCATCTTGGTAGAAAGAAGAGTACTTTTTTCTTTTTTTTTATGAACTTAAAGCTCTTACTGTATGTATTTTAATTCATTACTATAAACTCGAGTACAGATACAGACTTGCCCCTTAAGGGCCCTGATGATAATAAAAAGCACCTGACACATGAATGTGTCTTGAGACATCCAGAATCACAATGCTGGAACACTAGCCTGCTCTTCTCTGCATTTACTGTTTCTCATCTTGATCTTTAGTATACAGCTGCACTATTTTCTTGCCCTCTGCCCCCACCCAGTTGCTTCCGCCCATCTCACTTACATAAATGGGTCAGAATATACTGCGTGGTGGGCTGAATTAGACACAAACAGAATGCAGACTTGCTTCTTGGATTGACTTGCAGATTCATAAGTCAATCCAGCTTCACTTTGCCCCCTTTTGTAAGACATGATTTAAAAGCAGGACCTACATGACCTCATTTACTCAAATTTATTAAAAAGCAAGTCATAAAACGTCGACATGTTCCAGAGGACAGGGGATTCTCCTGAGACGACACAATTAGGCCTGAAATTTGATGAAGGTGGATATGGGTCAGAAGCAAAAAGCTAACTATAATAATAATAATAATAAAATACTATATAAATGTAATAAATCATTTTGTGATGATGATTGGATGGAATGTTTAAGAAAAATGGCAAAATGAATTTTAAATGGGATAAACAGAACTTTAAAATGGACAGATCTTAGATATAACAATCAAGACGTCATTTTACGATTATGTTATAATGCATAAACTGTAGTATTAATAGTACAGCTTCCTACATTTTCAACAATAAAAGTTTTACTTCCATTCATTTGTACATATTTATGTGGTGTTTTATTATAACATTACATAAATAACTGCAAGTTCACATGAACCCTTTTTTAATCTTTGACCCATGTGCCTTTCTCAGGCTATTTCTAAGAGTAACAGACACAGTAGGTCATTATTAATACTTTAATTACCTGCTGCTATAATTACTCCCTTATATCTGGACCACTGTTGTAAGTGTCAGGTGCTAGTTTTATTAAATAGTCATTTATACTGTGCACTTTTCTATTCTAAAATATGATTGAAGAAGAAAAGAAAAAGAAGATTTAATTCAGTTATAATAAGTCTGACTTTATTTAAACTGATCTGGGCTATGATGAAGGTTGGACGTTGTCTGATCTAGTCTTGTATTCTGAGGGTACTCCATGTTATTTTTAGAAACTGGTCCAAGGGGGGTGTCAAAGAGAAACCCGGGTGTCTCAGATGCAAAAAAATGTCGCCCTCTAGTCGTTTTATAACTGCTACCAGTAGAAGTAGGTCACACAAAGCACCGGTACTGCATTACCACGCGACCAGGTCACACACACACACACACACACACACACACGATCAATTATTGAAGTGGCTTACCTAGCTCCACAGCTTGGTTATACTTCTCCAGGGCGCCCTGTAGCTCTTGTTTCTTCCACAAGCTCTCCCCCTCGAGCCAGCACCTCCTGGATTTACTCTCCGCCTCGAACCACTTGTCGAGCAGGCCGCTGAGAACAACGTTCGCCCGGAGGCCGCTCGTGCACCACGATCTGTTCACGCTCGTGCGGCACAACTTGCACTCCTTGACTCCGGCGTCCTCCAGGCACCGTTTGCAAAACGAGTGTCCGCACACGAGCGTGGTGGCCTCGGAGAGCAGACAGTTGCAGAGGCGACACGAAAACAAATCGTGGTCATCCTCGAGCTCGTCCGGGTCCGAACAGGTGGCCTGCAGCTCCTTGACCCGGATCGTGCGCGCGATGCTCTCCACTAAGAGCCGCAGCTCGTCCGCGCGAAGTCGGTGCAGGTCCGCGGCGACGCAGTACGAGTCCAAAGCCTCGGCTATCCGTCCGGCGCGGGCTAACGCGTCTGCTTTGCGTAGGCAAAGCCCGCGATCGGGCTGATGGAGCTCGGAGAGCTGGGAGGAATATATCTCTACGGCCAGCTCGTAGTCTCCGGCCCGGCATGCCTCTTCAGCTACTTCCAGCATCTCCGAACACACACCGGGTGCGCTCGGCTCGTGCGCGAAATGCTCAGACGAGCTCTGGATCCCGGTGTCCATCCTCACTCGGGCTGAACCGTATCTCTATAGTTTACACATCAATAAACACTACAGATCTTTGGTGATCCCCACGCTACCTCCCCATCATGCTGGAATGACTGGAGGCGGATCTGGACAGGCCATGACGTCAGAACGCATTTAAACGCCGTAATGAAATGTGAAGTCATTAACGAACCAGATAGCACGCGCGCTCTCTCTCTCTCCCTCTCTAATCGCCTACCAATTACGTAGAATGTTTTACAATCTGGGCTCGCGCGCTCCACACACACATACACACACACACCGGGATATCTGTGCTACTACACGGGACACTTGTGGAACGATTTAGCAAAAAAAGTTGAATGGGAAATAAGCGGTATTTAGCTCGATAGAGGTTGAAAAAGATCTTCAGTTACGCACTAACCGTTAACGGTCGCGGTAACGTCTCAAGCGCGAGCAGGACACACACGCGACCCCGCTTTGTTCTAGGTGCTTCATCAGTGTTTATATAAGACACGGTCTCTCCGGTAAACTGCCTTCCCCATAATCCCATCAGCTCCCTTTCTCCACCGACTCTCTCTTCTCTCCGCGCTCTCCAACACTTCTGCTTTCCGTTTTTAAAGTCCGTCCAACCCCACTCCATTTTAACGAAACAAAATAAAAGATAACGGCTACATTATTTAAAGAAAGAAAAAAAAAACCAAACAAAGAAAGAATGAGGGGGGTTTCAGCAGGACCGGTCTGTCCACCCCGCTACATAACAATAAACACCTCATGCTCGTCCCGCCCACTATGCAGCACGTGACCTCAATGGCACCCTCCCATTGGCGCATTATGTAGCTCACTTATATAATGACAAACGCGGGTTGTGTAACCCTAAAGGAGGAGATAACATAAGTAGTGTCGATTGCTCTACTCCACCTTAGAAAACTCTCAAAATCTCTCTTTATATAATCATGTGTTTGGGCAAATCTGCAACGACATTGTATCCAAATACATATTCTTTAATATGGAGTTTAATTTGCAGATCTAACAGCTTCCACTCTTCTTGGAAGGCTGTCCACAAGATTTTGGAATGTTTCTGTGGGAATTCGTACTCATTCATTCTGTAGAGCATTTACGAGGTCAGGCGCTGATGCTAGACGAGAGGGCCCGGCTCACAATCTCCATTCCAGTTCATACCAAAGGTGCTCGATGGGGTTGAGGTCACAGGGTTCAGGCCAGTTAAAGTTTTTCCACACCCAATTCATTAAAACAAGTCTTTATAGTCCTTGCTTTGTGCACTGGGACACGGTCATGTTGGGATAAAAAAAGGGTCTTCCCCAAACTGTTGCAACAAAGTTGAAAGCATTGCATTGTCCAAGATGTCTTGGTATGCTGAAGCATTAAGATTACCCTTCACTGGGGATAAACAGCCTGAATGAAACATCTAAATTCAATAATTAACATTTTGTCCATATAGTATGTATATAAGACGATATGTACAGTATATATAACCCTCTTCTTTATGTAAGAACTGTATATTCTGCCCACCAGACACTCCAGGGTCCAGTTCGATTCCCACCTCAGGTTTGTGTGCATGCAGTTTGCATGTTCTCCCTGTCCTTGGGGGTTTCCTCTTGATACTCCAGTTTTCTCCCATTTTCCAAAGGCATGTTGGGCATTCCCAAATTGCCCATAGTGTGTGAATGAGCATGTGTGTGTGCCCTGCAATAGACTAACACCCTGTCCAGGGTGTCCCCCAGACTCTGACCCTAAGTCTTCCAGGATAGGCTTCAAACCTCCACGACCCTTTATACCAAATAAAGCGATATAGATGATGAGTCAGTGTTTATTTGATTGATATATTGCCTTTGAGAGCAGTTACATGTTAAACTAGATCCTTCACATAACCGTTTTGCTATCAGGTCTATCACATAACCCAACCTTATTTTAGAGCCTGGCAGGCAATCCTGTCTTTACATAACCTGACCAGATTATTCCAAACAGAAACAAATGTTCTATAAGAATCCGGATAAACAGCATTTTAGTCAAACGTCATCATCTGATTTACCCCACGGCGAGAGATTTATCCTTAGTCGAGGAAAGCGTGGGACTTGTATGGCAGGTGCTTGCAAAAAAAAAAAAAAAAAAAGATTTAACAGTGTTGTTGATATGGTGATATTGGTGACGTGGTCCTGAGAAAAAGCAACAACCATCTGTTCTGAACAATTTCCTGTAAAGTTTGCTCAAGGCCGCAACAATAGCAGTTTGCTGACTTCCTGATCATTTATTCAGAGCATTAACTATTGAGCCACCACAACCCCCAGCTGCACGTCTCAGAGAGCTTTACATTTTCCTATTAACACAGCAAGCTGCCTTTTTTTTTTTTTATCTCATTAACTTTCGAAAGAGAGGAAAAAATCTAGGAAGGTGAGGGAACAGCTGATATGTGATAACAGGAACTAACGTAGCCATATGAATTGGCTGCATCTATATAAGGAAACACGTACAGATGTGAAAAATCTTTCTCGTTTTTATTGGCTGGCTAACATCTTTGAAACAAAGCTTCATTTCTCCTTAAAAAAATTAATTAAATTGTCTTATGTGTAACTCCATGCCTTGAATATGTATAAAATAATTAAATGTAATATTTAATATGAGTAAAGCAAAGAAATTGTGAAGGGAGATGAATTATTGCTTAGTCTGGATTAGATTAGATTAGATTAGATTAGATTAGAGATTAATTCGTTTTTAAGGCAGAAAAGTTAGTGTTGGAAATTTTATATTTTGAATTTCTATTCCATATTATGTTCCAGCCAACCAAAAACTATTGCAAAATGTCCAATATAATAATAAAAAAAAAGATCATTGATTGACTCTTTCAAACCAGCGTACGATGACTGAAAAAAAAATCGTAAAATTCATAAACTCCATTTGCTCAGCTTTCCACTGACGCAAGCAATTTTTAATGGCTCTCGAACGCGCAGGCAACATACTGTAGCTGGCATCTGGTTACATTTGTTCTTTCGAATGCTAAAAATGCTTCACATACAGATACTAATTTCTTGTGAAATTTGAATTTTTAAGGCAAAAATTCATAAAGGGGGGCATTCATATGTCGCGGTTCCACTGTACATGTGAAAAGCCAATGAAATGGCACATATGTGGCTTATGTACAATAAATAACATTGTGGTAAATCAGGGTATGGGTCCATATGTAAAGGGGTGAGAGTGACTATATAGAACTATATATATACTATATATACTATATAGTGTATAGAAGGTTCAGTAGCTAATAAGAATATGGTATATATAGTAATATACAGTATAACTTACAAACATTGTGCAGTGAATAAGACATGTCACATCTACAAATATAACTGTGGAATATCCAGTAGTGCAAAGATATACATAAATTATGGATGGTGCAAAGATGCATAGTGGATGATGCAGTGCAATATAGATTGATAGTGACTGTACAATAGTTTTTTTGTAACATTCTGTGGTCAGCTGTTCAGGGCGGTAACGTCGACAGGAAGAAAAAAAGTCTGTTTTTGTGGGTGCTGAGATACCTGCCCAATGTGGTAGGGGTGAAGAGTCCATGATTGGCGTGAAGGGTATCTTTGACCTTTCTATATTTGATTACCATTCCATGATGGGCATTGCGTTCTGAAGCAAAAGAGACGCAGAGACATCCTCCAAAGACATGCAGTTCTCTAGTATCATGAAGCAAAGGTGGAAGATTTAAAGTTTCTTCAGAATGTACAGGTGCTGTTGTGCCTTTCTAATGAGGAGAGAAGAGTTCGGAGACCAGCTTAGGTCCTTAGAGATGTGGACTCCAGGGAACGTAAAGCTGGGTACACGCTCAACAACAGCCCTGTTGATGAGATGGGAGTCTGAGTGTGATTCCACAATGACCTCCTTCGTCTTCTTGGTGTTGAGTTCCAGGTTCGCGGTCATGAGTATAAGGGGAGGGACAATGCGCATACCTGGGGAACTCCTGTGCTGAGGGTGAGACCTAAAATATTCTAAAATGGCCTGGACATATTTGTTGGTAATCCCTATAGAAAAGATATGGTGTAATGTACATAATTGGATTATAACTCCTGTTATCAATCTTGTAATCAATCACTCATCTTAAAGTAATGAAGAAAAGTTATAATTTCGCTGCTGTGTATCATTGTATAAGCAGGTTAAAGGAAAAGGTTATAAGATCATCCTGAAGCTGCTTGATGTTTCTATGACTACAGCTAAAAGAGTTAAGGTACATCAGTTTTTGATCACACTGTGCATCACTTTTCAAGCAACATTAGATTGAATAAAAGAAGACCTGAAAGGAGATTTTAAAAAAAAAGCCAATGCTTCTGGGAGACATTTGGACATGTGAGAGAAAACTGGAGCTTTCTAGCAAGTTACAAGCATAACTGTATGTTCTTACAGTAGATGAGAACTTTTTAAATAAAAGAACACATTGACTATTGTGAAACATGAAGAAGGCTCATGCAGGGCACAGCGAAGGCATCCAGGAACAAAACATACTTTCCAGTTTCAGGAAGTTTTATCACAGTCACAGGTCATGGTTCCTTAAGCAAGTTAATGTCCACTGGATTATCTAAAGTAGCTATTTCCTATGAACTCTGATCTGAATCCTATCAAATATCTTTGAAAAACACTAAGTTTGGAAAAAACACCATTTAAACCTGAGAATGCTGGAGCAGTTTGCAGAAGTGCAAAATTCTCATGGAGAGCTACTGAAATTGCTTGTCTGCATTCTAACAGTCTCCAAAAGTCATGCAAAAAATATTAGATTAAGGCTTTCATTATTATTGTCCATGTGCCACGTCATGCCATGTCCATTTGCTTTGTTATCCTAAATACTCTCTTAAAACCACAAATTGAAAGCAAATTTGTCCAAGCCAAGGATGCCGGTCAGCGTCAGGTTATTACAGAAAAGAACAGGTCCTTGTTTTCTTTATGTCAGTCTTTGTCTGTATTAGTTCTTATATTTTTATTTTTTAATTTCCTGACTCATAATTTGTCTTTGGGAGCAGTTACATATTAAAGTAGGCCATCACAAACACCTACACACAGACTACAGGCATGCCACTCAAATGACCAGGAATTAATTAAATTGAAAAGAAGGGGGGGGGGGTCTGAGGTGCTGTACAAAGAAGACAACTGGACATAAAGGGGCTGGCAACCCAATGTGTCCCCATGGAATAAAATCTGTATAAAGAGCAAGATAGGAAGCTTGATCCCTGACATGGTTATCTCCAAGGCAGCATGGTGGTTTAAATTGTTAGCACCAGAGGTTTGAATCTCATCTCTCCAATATTTTTGCATGTCTTCCACATGCTTTTAAAGAATCCAAAGAATGGGAATGTGAGTGTCTATGCTTGTGTCCTATGATGAAACCGGAGGATCTGGAGAAAACCCACCAAACACAGGGAGAACATGCAAGCTTCATGAATGGAAACCTCAACCCTGGACATGCGAGGCCACAGTGCTGACCACTACACAACCATGTTGCCAAATTTCAGATACAGAATACATCAAATTTATATACCATTTTTTTCTTTTAATATACAGTGGTGTTATGCTCTATACAGTAGTTCTTCCTTTTCACAAAACAAGTAATGTCACTAGTTCCAGTATATCTGGCTAAAGAGTTGTGCTACCGTAATTAACTGAAGAACTAGTGAAAAACTGGCTATGTGACGATGACATTCAGCTTCAAGAGCCATGGCCACTTAATAGAAAACTGTTGGACAATGGTGAAGAAGCAGTCAAGGAACCACTTTCTGTGCATGATCTTCAGAAAGCAACCAATCAGGCATGGATTGAATGAGTGACACCAGGGTACGACAAACTTCTGATTTATTTTTCTGAACTGTAATATGATTTGGAAGCCATGCCGTGCCGTGCTGTTGAGAAGCGGGATCAGTGCTGCCCGTCTGTCTGCGATGTTTTGGATGGAGACGCCATGCACTTTGAAATTCCCGTTCTCTTCAGGTCTTTTTGACTCTATGTCCAGCCGTATCTATCAGGTTTTGAAGAATAACAGACTTCATATTAAAAATATATATGGTTGTATAGCAATAAAGTTGCATACAAGATTAAATTATTATTATAACCTTGATTGTCATTATTTAAAAAATATTGAAAATGTCAATAAAACATTGAAACAGTGGTTAGTCAAAAGATTTACTTGTACTGTATGGCTATTGCAATAGTTGTTAGATCTGTCTAGATGCATACTTCCTTGTTTACTTGCAATCTTGCATAATTCTAACAGATGTGATCATCACAGCACTTAACTAAAACGCCATTAATCCATTAATTATTTGGACAAAGTGAGAATCACAGACCAGACATCATTCTCCAATTAGTCTTTGGTCAACTGCTGTACTATAAACGGCAATAAAATGTGCTGAGACGTGCTGGCATCTGAAAATAATCAACAAACTTTTACAACACCTCAAGCTTGTGTAACATTTAGCTTGTGTAACCTTTTCAACTCAACTTGATATTCCAGTTATTAAAAAACATGTGATATTCAGAATGAAAATGACTTTCAGTCCTTCTATAAATCTGTAAAATAAAAGGCAACCTAAATATAATTGATTTCTTGATTTCTCAATGTCCATACAGTACCATCTTTACACACCATAGTTTTGTAACATTAATAACAGCCTTGGGCAGCTCATTCACAGTGATGAATACTTTTGGCGGAAGATCTGGGAACACAGAGTCCTCACAGTTAGGAGCAACAAGGCTGGTTGAGATTTACATGAATTAGGTAACCGTTCCATTTGTTAATATATAATAGGAATGAATGCCATATTCAAAAAAAGAAACACTTACAAATGTTCCAAGATGCTAAAAATGAAACTGGTTTGTCCTCCAGCAGTTTCAGATAACACCAGCAACAAACAAAGAATCAAAGGAAGTTTTGTCTCCAAGTTCCTGGTTTAAAGAAACTGGTTTATAACAACTGGATGAATAAGAACTAATATTTAAACAGAGAGAACAGAAACTTTCCACCAATGTTAATATATTGAAATTCTACTTTATCATTGTTTTTAAATTTAAACCTAACATACAAACTGTCTTTGCTGCTATGAATGCAACTTACATTGTATCGCCAAAAGTTTGTTAACACCCGATCTTAACACCCATTTTTGCTTTTTGAAAATCCCTATGGGATCTAGTTCCCCTTTGCTGATTATAATAGGCTCCACTCTTGTGACTTAATAAGGGAGAGCATTTCCACCTGCACAATGAAAATAGAATTTAAGGGATTGGGACTAAACAGCTGTGTAGCCTTAAAAAAACACTTATTAACACTTAAGATCACATGGTCTGATGAGTCCAGAGTGATTAGTGCATCAGGATACTAAGAAAGAAGAGAGTCAGATAAAAATCGGAGAAGGTTTTACACAACGATCACAATTCTTTCTTAGTTAAATTTACTTTCTATTTTCTTTTTCATATTTATTTCCTATTAATAGTCTTTTTTTTTTAAGGTCATGGGCAGTCGTCTAAGCATTTCACCGCATATCGTACTGTGTATGACTGTGTATGTGACAAATAAAATTTAAATTTGAAGTTTGAATTAGAATTGAAATCTTAGAGAGAAATAAATGCGACATTGCATAAGCTTATTGAAACTTTTCCATGGCTGTAATCAAAGCAAAATGTGGTCCAACAAAATATTAGATTGATGTTTTTGGGCCTATATATTAATTACAAATAAATAAAATGATATGATTGCAGCAGATCAAGGTTGTGCTTCTTTTGCCTAAGAGGACAAAAGTCTGCACTGCTGTACCAGGTATCAGGAAAAAGTGTAGGAGCTCTAATCCTAAAGTATATATTTAAAGGATTATGGTTTGATAATGGTTATGAAAACACTGACTTTAATAGCTTTAGTGCCACAGCAATTGCAAGTAGGTTAGAGTCAAATGCAGGCCAAACAAGCAAGTGTTTTTGTCAGTGGATTTTATTGCTTAAGTCATTGCGAATAAAAAACAATGTTCAACACCTAAACCAGCCACTAGTCAAACTTTAAAAACCATTTCTGTTCAATGTTTTTAGTGGAACATGTTTTGCCAGCTTATAACTAGTCAATAAACTGGAACAAACACTGCAGCGAGTCAGATGTTTGCTATTAGTTGTCAGCGTGTAGGTTATTGACTTCAGAGGAAACGGTATACAGTTCAGATCACCACAGCGAATTTATAAGAATATAAATATATAAGAAAAGCCATAATTCCATAATTGTGTATATTTATTGCATTTATCTGTTATTTATCATCTACTGCTATTTCAAAGAAGGCTTGAGTCACCAGGGAACTCGCGGTACAAGGTGGGGTACGCTTTTGGAGTGCCAGCCTACCGTAAGACATAGAAAAGTCACACACCCAATCAAACGCTATGGGCAATTTGGAAATGCAATCTCACGTCTGTGGACTGGAAAAAAACAGAGGAAACCTAACAAGCATGAGGAGAACATGCAAACTGCCCCATTAGCACAATCTGTGCTTTCTTCTACTCAAGAATCTGTAATTTCATTGTCTCTATCTTCCCACCTCAGTCCTCCATATCACCCAATTCACCTCTTTTTCTCAATCGGTCAGGTAGACCTCTGTAAAGTCAGGTCAAGACTGCACTTTCTGCTTTTTGAAAAGAGTCTTGGATTTGGGAAAACATCACAGATCTCATTAAAGGGCAAGCAAAATTCCTTGACACAGTGATTACATCACACACAAGGAATTATTCGAGTTATCACAATACTAGCAAAACAACAATGCAGAAAGTAGTTTTGTTAATAATAAATAATAATAAAATGGATTGTTGTTTTTGAATTTCTTCAATGCACTCATTGTAACAAGCATACTACTGTGCAAAACTCTTGGGTTCATGCAAATAAATGCTTTAGAGCTAATAATCTAATAAGGATGTTGACTGTTGCACCTGCTTCTTTTTTGCATACATTTCCGTTTTTGATTTTTTGCTCGCTTATACTGTAGTAATATGTTGACTTCTTTTCTGGCATACAGATATTTTTCGGTAAATTTTTATTTTATGGTTGAATATTAATGTTTATACATCAAAAATATATTTTTTACAAACTTAATAATAAAGTCATAAAAATTCTATAACAATGTTAAAAGATGTTTGCACAGTACTGTATGTAACAAAAAAAAAAAAAGTATATCAATGTTTGTTCTAAAAGTGTTTTTTCCCCGCGGAATCTGATTCCTATTGCATTATTTACCATTTGTTCTAAAAAGTATTTTCAAGTCTGGTTTCATAATGCTCTATTTGATTAGCTAACATGGTAAGAAAATTATGTTAAATAATGTTGCAACAGAACCTTATATAAACCTAATGGGAACCTTAGTGGATGTTCTGAAAATGGTCTTTGTCAGACAGACAGACAAATACTTTATTGATCCCGAAGGGAATTACAAACATCCAGTAGCAAGGATAGTGATACAATAGACATGTAGTTGCACTAGCAAGATCATCAAACCATGTTTCAACTGAATAATAAATAGAAAAACTAAGTATAAGATACAATATACAAAGGAAAAATATAAATATATTAAAAGTGCCAGGTGAATATTTGCCAAATGTAGGTGCATGAGGATGTATAATCAGTGGAAAGACTAGTGCAAATTGAGATGTGCAAAATCTGCAACATTTTTCAAGTCAAGTAGGCTTTTATTGTCATTTTAACCATATACAGTTCAGTACACAATGAAACAAAACAACATTCCTCCAGGACCAAGGTGCTACTGTTGTTGTTGTTAGTCTTTCAGCTGCACACGGCAAGGGGTCGCCACAGTGGAATACCCAGTCCGCACTACAACTTGGCACAGGTTTTACGCCGGATGCCCTTCCTGACGCAACCCTCCCATTTTACATACAACATAATATTACAACATAAATGAACAAAAAACTGACTAGCTAACTAACACAGTCATAAAAAATCAATAACAAAGTTATTTATCTAACTCTATATTTGTTACAGTAAATTTTTAGTTAATTCTATTAGTTTCACATAAGTGTTTCATCATTTATTTATTTATAATTATTTTCTGCTTTTTCTGCCATAATATAGAGGACAGAGGTCTATGCTACAAAAAAAATAGGTCGAAAGCCTATTCTGGGACACAATGCAACGATCTATAAAAAAGTAACTACTTTGGTTGTCTTTATTTGTAGATTAGTTATTCCCCAGGCATAATGTTGATAATCGAACCAGTACACTAATCTTGATGTGAACTGGTTCAAAAGAAAATGCCTTAAAAACTATAAGTGCAAAAGCTTAGGTATAGCCTTGGGTGTAATTTCTCTGGGTGCATTCACAATCCAAGCCATCATCATATAAAATCAACCTAATATCGAAAAGCCCTATTAAATGGTTTGCTAGACACAATGGCTGGCTCGAGCAGTTTAGATTAATTTAGGCTCTACCCTGTGCTCATTTCACACTGGCACGTGTGCAGGCTCTACGGCACGACATGATGACTCACCAATTGATGAAACCTATTACCAGTCTGTTTTCTCGCTTCTCTGCGTCACGCTGCTATCACATGTACGAGCAAGTTTAGGCACTGGCTGGAATAATCCACTTCCTTACCAGCACTTCAGAGAAGGACAAGCACGCAGACACAGTCTAAATGCTAGATTGCATAATTTAATATCCTGATGAACGGTCTTATATCGTTTTAAAAAATGTTTGGATTGTTGGAGCGGTCCTTAGTGTTCAAGGTCCAGAGATAAACATGACGTCACCAGAGATCTTAACCAAATCATAACCAAATCAAGAGTTCCAAGATTATATCGGGGTAAAACAAGGGTTTGTTTCCGACAAGATTTATTTCATAAGCATTTATATGAGAAGATAATAAACAAGAAACTGGAGTGCAATAAAATCAGACAAAAGAAAAAGCGGAAACACTAGAACACGACCAGGGATGTTAGCATAAAGCCGTTTCCACAGGTCACAAGGATAGTAGGCTAGTGTCCATCCATGAGCTATCTGGCACATCAGGCGACAGATACTCCCCACTCTGGAGATACAGTAATATCATCATTGTTCGTCATTTCTATGGCAGTTACTTATGAAGTCAGGTTGCAAACTCATTACCCGATTGTATCTGAATACAAGACCCTTGAAGGAAGGATCTTGCTCAAGGGTCCAACAATGGCAGCCCAGCACCATCAGGGCTCAAACCGGGGATCATCACTGCAAACAACAAACATTTTTAAAATAACTTTAAAAAAAAAAAATATATATATATATATATAATAATTTTAAAAAATTAAAATCCCCTGCTTCGCTATATTTTTTTCTCTTCAGCTGACCATTGAAAAACGTTTCTCCTCATTTCACTCCAAAGCTGGTAACATTCTGCTCTTCTTCCCATGGCTCAACCTCCTTCAATAATCCCAGGTCCATCTTAAAGGTGATTCATGTACTACTTTCTTAGCTCAAAACAAGCCCTTGGAGGCCTAAGAGGTTTGGTCAGAATTTGGTTGTAGACCTCATAAGAAAACCTGGTCAGATGGCACAACAATGTTTCACAGGTTCTTAATCAACAGTGGAAAGCTGGCAATATAATGGTGTAAATGAAAGAAATAATATACTTGATGAGAATAATCCCCATATGGGTACAATAGAAAATCAGGCTTCTTTAAACAGATGGCTCGCAAAGACTCTCATTTTCTTAAGTAAAAACATCCCATCTGGATACCATAGAATTGCACCCAAGAGCTGCTGCATAGTCTAAGTCCCAAGTGCTTGTGCTTATCCCAGGTCTTTTTTATAATATGATTATACAGGACACATTTGGACAACTATGGACAAGTCACACCATCCAGTGTGACCTAAAAGAGTACAGGTTAACTTTGAAGGGTTAGGGAGTCTAATGTGCTCGTTAGTGATTAAAATCTACATCTGCATTCAAAACAGTTTATTTTTATAAGAAGTTGCTTGGGGAACAACATGATTTTTAATAATTATGCAAAAGGCACAGTTTACGTTTCGTCCTGTGCTTTGAGGGTTTCCTCCTGGCACTTTGGCTTCCTCTCAAGACATGAGTTTAAGGCATTTCCAAATTGCCCATAGTGTTGGAATGTGTGTGTGCTCCAGACCTCTTAAGAGACTAAGGTCTCTTAAGGTTAAGGGGTAAAGAAACTGGATGGATCAATGGTTTATTTATCATCCTTATGATGTGAAAAGAACAGAAACCGCAGGTATGTAGCTAAATTAGGTTATCATGAAGACAGAGAGAGCATAAAGCACTCATCTGCAAAAAAAAAAAAAAATCAGAAGAAGAAAAATGGGCAAGGGCCAAAAAATATCTTGTGATTGCCCATTGATAGGGGCTCTTTATGTGGGTGCTTTTAAAAGGCGTCTTGTTGAGGAGTCAACTGTCACATGATATCGCTAAATAATAATTCTTAAATTAAGCAAGCAGAACATGCTGCATTATAATTTATTTCTATTTATTTTGTTATAGCTTAATGCATTTACTTATTTATTAATCTATTTATGAGATATCGTTTACTCTAGAGATTTTATCCCTTGTGTATACAGATTCTTTTCATTTCAAATGCTCCACAGAAATTTCAACAGACCTGAAATGGAATCGAACCCTTGACCCTGGAGGTGTGAGGCCACAATATTAAGCAATGGCCCGGTGTGGATTTCTGTAAAGCAACTTTGTTGCAGTGTCTATTGTTAGAAGTGCTACAGTCCTATGCAAAAGTTTAGGCACCCCTTGATAAATAACAGATTTTTAATTGAAAAGATGTTAACACAGTCTCTCTTGGAAATGGAAAAAAAATGCACAATATTTTCAGCAAACATTGATGAATAATTACTAAAAAAAAGAAACTATTGGAATTGAAAAGGGTCATGCATTAAGTGTTCCACTTGTGCATCAGATACTGTTTGTTCATTTTCAAATTAACAGGATTTGTTTAAAAAAAAAAGAAAGAAAATGTGACTTTATTTATTTTGGAATAAATTCACTTGAATTAAACTTTAACTGCCTCCCACTGTAAGATCAAGCTAATTAAGCAAAGAGTAACAGTACTGTGCAAAAGTTTTATGTAAAAGAAATCCTGTAGAGTACGGATGTCTCCTAAAAGAGAAAAATAAAACTATAAAATCCAGTAAACAGTAATAAATGGAAGAAAGGCAGTATTTGGTGTGACATCCTCTAAAGTCTGAGGTACAGTTTTATACTGACAGTAAATGAGCTACTACAGTAAGTTTTACTCAGCACCCTGCAGAAGCACCTACGGCTCTACTGAGGACGGTTGCACCTGCTTCCTTTTTGCATGTTTAATGCAGCAGCTTCCGTTTAGTTTTTTTTTTTTCTTTTCCGTTTATATAATGTGCTGCTTGCTTCCTTTACTGGTGAGTTTTAATTTCAAGGTGGAATAGTTTTATTCATTCATCCCTTCACGCTTCTATACATTTTATCCTGTACAGGGTCACCAGAGGCCAAGTACAGGAGGGAACAAGGGAGTATTTTGGACACAAGGCACAGGGCACACACTCAACAGGCAGTTTGGGAATGCCAATTAGCCTAATCTACAAGTCTTTGGACTGTAGGAGGAAATTAGAGTACCCGGAGGAAAACCACCAAGGAATGGGGAGAACATGCACTCTGGAGGTATAATTTATTTATATGTAGTTGTATTAACTCACTAAACCTAAATCTTAAAAAAAACAAAAAAAAAAACAGGAAAGTTTGTACAAAAAAAACTCAGGGTGCCTATGACCTTTGCAAAGTACTGCATTTTTCTTGATATCAAGTGTAGCCCATCCTATCTAAGGTGCCGATAATTCTGGAGCTGTCACTATATGAAAGTTATTCAAGTCAGTCAGCTTGCTTCAAAGAACATGATTTAAGACTAGTAATAAAATTGCTCCCCGTCCCTTCGTGTAGTGTTAGATGGCTCCTGACTGACAAAGAAAAATCAGGCTTATTTGCTTTTTTTTCTCCTTAACCAGCCTCATTCAAAAAAATATATATATATCTTTTCATTTCTCACCTCTGTGTCACATGCCCAAGAACATACAGCTCCGTGAGCACATTATCTGGGAAAATAAAGGTCTCTCACACGAGGTGCTCGGTTTCCTCTAGTTCCATGTGAATGAACTACGTGGCACATCCTTGGAGTTGGGGGGAGTAGGGGGGCCTTTCGTACTAACAGTGTTTCTAAATGATGCAGAGCGGTCACGCGATACAGAAGAAAGACAGAGCATGCAACATGGCATACAGAGGACGGCAAAGCAAGTGCATTGTCATGGCAACCACGTTTCCCTCCTCAGTCACGTTTTCCTTTAGAAATGACAGCCTTGGAGGAAAGATGACCTTTCTTAAGCCGTGTCTCTGAGGGAACACGGTATAATGTCTGAACGCGGTCGGTACAGGAGGAAGTCTAAAGTTTGGGATGACATTTCTCATACGGTTGATGACTTAAAATGTAGAATGAAGTGCAACCCTTTCTCACGGTGGCTCGTTAGCATGCCTCCTGTAAGGTGACCTTTAAATTTCACACTTGAGGTTGTAACCCTAGTCTGGATTGAATCAGTAGATTTGGTGTTTGAAATATAAGCATTAAATGTGAAAAGGTGTCAATATCTAGCTTTTCTAATTAAATGCTAATAATTATTGAAAAATTGACAGTTGTAAAGGTTCTGCTTAGTTTCAAGCTTGTAAAAAGAGAAATGAAGACAAAAAAAAGTGAGTCATATCCTGGCCATGATCGTCCTAATGTACTTTAGACTGTGATGAGAACATTCTGTCCTATGAATGATGTATGCATTATGTGCTTCTAATGTCGATGTACTTCCCTCTAGTGGGTGATGCGGTTAGTTACTAAACAATCCGCTCGGCTCGTCCTTCATGGCCACACTGTAACTAAGACATCGTATTCAGTGAAGGATGTTTTCGTGTTTGGGTTTTAACATGTACACTAAATCGTTTTTCACCTTAAATTTCTTGCAGTTGATTTCAGCGCACAGTAGGAAGCAAGACTGAAAATAGTGTTTGCAGTGCGTAGTAATCTATAGGACTCCTTGAACTATAAAATACTCAACATCTAAATGGGTCAAGTGGCTATTCTGGGACTCGGCACAACAATCTATAAAAACGCAGCAGCTGCTTAGACTTTTTTTTTTTTTTTTTTTAATACAACACAGTGATTACTAAAGTATGCAAGGTCACGTCCAGTTCATTTTGCATGCTCTGCAAGTTTTGCAAAATGCATTGAGATTCCCTCATTGAATATTATTCAGTTAATGTTAACAACCAAGCAAGAAAGTGTTAACATAAGTGACATTAAAGCCAAATAATAAACATCTGTAAATGTGTTTACACTATTTACAGATGTAAATAGCGTAAACGCTAATTTTTATGCAAATTAATCATATGATTAAGTTTGACCCTATCGGCCTCCCATAATTGCGGCGCAGTTTCCAGGCTTTATGTGATAATAACATGTTTAACTTGGATAATAAGATGACTGAGTTGACCAAGTGTGCTGAACTGCAAGTTTCATTATTAAAAGCTTCTCGATGGAAGTTCGTATAAAATCAATATTGTGAGCTTAAGCTACCATGAAGGGGAACTATTTTTACAAAAGTAAATTAAATGTAAGATATGTGAGTGGTGGCTCAGGCGGCTCAGGCTCTAGGCTATTGAGTTTTCAGATCTGAAGATCCAGGTTCAAGCTCCGCTTTGAGTGGGTTGCCACACCCCATAAATACCCACCAACTACCTGTAGTGCTGGTCCCATTTAAGAGATTTTAATTAAACATTTGTTAAACGTTAATGTTTGAGATATTATAAAGCTGCATAATCTGTTTCCTCAAACCAGTTTTTCATGCATTTTTTGAATTTCAATATTGCACATTTATAATACAAGTGAATCAGAATATTTTAAAATTGTGATTATTCATGATTGATCATAATTAACTGATTGACAGCACTTTCTTTTTCTCTAACTTTTTTTTTTTTTACGAGACTTTACTTTTACTTTACATTATTTAGCTTTGGCTCAACCAGGGTCAGAGGTTCAATTCCCACCTCAGGTCTGTGTGCATGTTCTCCCCGTGCTTGGTGGGTTTCCTCCAGGTACTTAGGTTTCCCCTCACAGTCCAAAGACATGCAGAGTAGGCTAATTAATGTTCCCAAATTGCCTGTAGTGTGTGAATTAACCGAACATTTTACTAAGCTTTATAAGAATTGTACCAACAACTGTGAATTGCACTGTATTTCATAAGCACAGCTGAAGCCAAAGCTTAAAAATGCATAGTAAGAGAAAGCACATTGTTATCTCCTGTTACACCACCATGTCTCCAATTATACAGCACTCAGAGACAGACAATAAGACCTTTACAGTACAGTAGCGTTATGGTCTTCTCTAAAAACAAGAGAGACAGTGTCGTCCATGAGGTTTTTCTTCACAGAGTACAAAGAGGACGTTCTTTCCCCAAATATATCTGAAATTAGGACTGAAAACAAGGCCAGACCGGCAACAGAAAAAGCAGACTGGTACTTTGCTGTCGAGCGGCCCCGATTTGAGACACCAAATTTGAATAGACACGACATGTTTGTTGATAAACAAATAGTTAATAATATTAATAATAATAATATAAAATAAACACAAGCTATTATGTGTATTTGTATTGTTTTTGTAAGTCTACTATTTAAAACAATGTTTTTTTGCCTAAATTAACCCAAAAGTCTGCTTTCATTATCCGAATTATTTAAACTATTGCAACACATTTAACAATGTTTAAACACTAAACTACACTACAATATATTAACATTACATGACCTCTCCCTATCTGACTCTGCATCTAGCTTTTCAAGGAGAACATTGATTAGTTGTATTCAACTTGTAAAGAGCATAAGAGCACAATCCATGTCAAGGCTTTAATTATCTTTAAACTCGCACAAAAACACACCAGTCTTCCTAGAAGACCGTCTAATAGGCTTTCCTATACAAACTTCAAATATATTTGTGATGAATACTCCAACATTGACACAGAAATACATTTACATTTAGGCATTTTGGCAGACGCTCTTATCCAGAGCGACTTACATTTTTATCTCATTACACATCTGAGCAGTTGAGGGTTAAGGGCCTTGCTCAAGGGCCCAACAGTGGCAACTTGGTGGTTGTGGGGTTTGAACCTTGGATCTTCCGAACCGTAGTCCAATGCCTTAACCACTGAGCTACCCCTAGCCCGTCAAATACCCACACTACCAGTCTAAAGTTTGGACACACTGTCTAACTCCAGGGTCTTCTCTGATTTTTTTTCTTTCTATATTGTAAAATAATGACAAAGGGCGTCCAAAATATGCAATAATCTCATTTGAACAGTCGCTCGAATCTGAGAACTTTAATTGAACTTCTCTCCTGCAGCAGAGGTAAGATTTGGTCTTGCTTTCCTGTGATAGTCTTAATGAGAGACAGTTTCATGTTGCTTCATGGGTTTTGCACTTGGCAATATTGTTCTTGTAAGAATTATTTAAGAACAGCTGATCATCCTGTCTCAAAATAATAATAATTTATATAATAATTAATAATAACTTAATAATAATTAGTGAATACCATGTGTAATATAGAAAAAAAATCCAAATTTGTGCCCAGACCTTTGACTGGAAATATGGTGTTTTATGCAACAGATAATAATTGTCATTCATTCTATTACCTGATCATATAAATAAAAAAAAAACCTCTTCTTAGTTGTGTTGGACTAATGGCACTTAGTTATTAACCTAGTTAACCCAGTGTAAGTATGTCTGCCAAATGCCTAAATGTAAATGTAAATATAAATTATGTACCTCTAATTTTCTAAGCAGCTATCAAAATGATATGTTTCATTATTATGCAATAATAAAAAATAAACTAAAAAATATGAAATAAAACTTGAATGGATATAAACTACCCTTAGTGATTATTACCTGTCACCTTGCACTTCCAGGGTTGCGAGTTTGAATTCCATGTTCGATCCCGGTGCTTGGTGGGTTTCTTCCCAGTGTTCATAAATGGTGATCGTTGTTACCAATTTGTCTGTGGTGTGTGAATGTGTGTGTGTGTGTGTGTGTGTGTGTGTGTGTGTGTAATTCTGCCTCCAATGAGCTGGCACCCGGTCTAGGATGTACCCTGGATGATGTCTGGCTTCAAACTAAATTGGAAGAAACTTCTTAAACAAACCTTCCAAGAAATCAGAGTAACCACAGATGCTTTTTGGATGCTTTGTACACAGAAATAGATATGGGTCACTTAGCAACTGGACATCTAAGCAAAAAAAGATCGGAATTCAACAAAGAAGAATTTTAACAAATAGATAGTGTATAAATCCTCTTTAAATATCACTACAACTGGGCTGTTTCAATTTCTTTTATGGACCCAGAATAAAGAGTCACAGTCGGTTTGTGGTATTTTAATGTTTAATAAAAAGTTATGATGGGAATCATTAGCATTATTGTTCTATTAGTAAGCAACTGTTTCTGTAGGGAGAGTCTGAGAGACAGAAAATCGGATGACATTTCAATATACAACTGGATTAATAGAGAAAAACTACTAATCGTTAAGATAATGTTTAATTTATCTGTTATTTACTTTACAGTAGTTTCATTATTACGGTTCTGTAAACGATACAAACCATACAGGTTTAACGCGCCTTATTTGCGCTGGAGTGGAAGTTACAGGAAGACTAGAGTGACATAAGACCTGCTGTTTCTGATAAAAAAAAAAAAAAAACAACGACAAAAAAAAAACTTTCTAATAGATCCAGATGTCAGTCAAGCAGAAAGTCAGGTCTCTGGTACCCAAAAAGGTTAAAATCCCCCTGGTAGCAAGCATAAAGGCGTCGTATGTCTCTCTTGCTGATGCCAGAGAAATAATGCTCGACCTTGGTTCGGTTGTAGCGCGTTATGCCTTTAGGGATGCTGGGATACGATACCAAGTCCTCGATTCCGGCAGATTTGAGGATAAACGGTGCATCTTGCTCAAGTGTCTCGTGATGGCCGATCACATCGTAGGAAATGTCACAGGGAGCGCAGAGTTCAGTGTATGTTAACCAGTGGATGACGTGCTCTCCGAACTGGCGGTCGAGATGTTTTCGCCCCGGCTTGTCACCCAGGTAGCGCACAAAGTCCTCGAAGTGCAGACCAGCGCTCCCGGAGGAGTTGCGCTGATTTTTGCGGTACTTGCGGATAATGGCGGGGGCAATGTTTTGCTTGTACCACGGTTCGAAGCGTGGGTTCTCCAGGAACTTATCCTTGAAGGCTGATATGAGGCGCTCGAATGGGTCTCGGACAATGAAGAACTTAAAATATGTGTTTAATCTGAAATGATTTGAAGGGAAAAATTTAGTAAGTGGGGGGAGGGAGGGGGGGCAGAGGAAATTTGAGTGCTGTGTTTAAACAAGCAGATGCCAAGACATGCAGCAAAGAGGTCTCACTTGATCTTAAATGGTGTTTAATCAATCAGAAATTAGGAGAAATGTTTAAAATTCTATGTAAGGGTTAAACTGTTCTATTGAAGAATATCCAGAACACCATGAAGGTCGACACTTACAGTTAAACCTTGGATTGCGAACATAATCTGTTCTGTCCGGAAGCGTGCTTGTACATCCAAGCACTCGTGCATTAAAGAGAATTTTCCCATAGAAAATAATGGAAACTCAGATGATTCGTTCTTTTCTATTTAAATACAAATAATGAATACAAATTATACAGTAAAAATCAAACAAATTAACCTGCACTTTACTCAGTCTTTGAAAAGAATCATGGCTGAAGTAAGACAAGAGAAGAGGGGGAGGGGGCAGGACTACCATATAGGATGACTTTCACAGACACACGCTAATGGAATCACTGCTCTGCCGACAACTTTTCTTACCAAGGAACCTTTCTAATGACACTTGCACTTGCCTCCTTTTGAGGATTTCCGCGAAAATGTGAGGTTGTCGTTAAACAGATTCGTCTTCCGCACTGCTACAGCCTTTTAAACCAACTTATAACAGTGTTATAATAAAAAGTACACGCGTGCACGGATGTTGACTATACAGACTAAGTATGGGAGATGATTACCCACAATCCCGCAGCACAAGAGAGAGAGAGACAGCATCGGCTCAGTTGTGATCACGTGACTTTGGCGGACAAAGCACATGCGTATTACTTGTATTTCAAGACCTCACTTGTTTATCAAGTTAAAATTTATTGTAAAATTTGCTCGAAAATCAAGTTACTCGCAATCCAACGTTCCACTGTATATAGAGCTCATTTAATTTCAGACAACTGTTATCATGATAGAAAAAATGTGTTTCATTTGAGGTTCAGATTGCGTACAAATGTAAACATAACTTTGGAAATTATAGCTTTTATGGAAGTCAAAGGAGCACACATTAACAAGTAACATTTGGGAGTGATGTCAACATGGCAACAAAATAAAAGTGACCATTTCCTACACTAATTTTGCTGAAATTTTACAAAACATAGTTTATCTTAGAATTTTACAATATAATGTAAACTTTTCCACACCTTTCCGTGATCTCTGAGTCACTCATAGAGGACAGGCGAGGTAAACCGTTTGTGTCATGGTGATGGACCACATTCTCGGGTATGTCTTCAACCTTGGAGAACTTTCCTAAATGTACAAAAGCAAGACACAAAGCAATGAGATATATCCTCACTAACATTAGTGCTTACACACTGTACAATTTCACACTAGAGAAAGTTTTGAATCATCCCATAAAGTAGTAAAATGTGTGTCCTGAACACACTCTATCTCACCATTGAGGACAATTAGAACCTTCTTCCACTGCGTGTTGCCCACCTTGGGCGTCTGGCAGAAAAGAATCTTGTGTTTGTCGCACACAAAGATGCGGTCGAGGACGAACTTGCGTAAAGGAGTGTGTGTGAGGTTCCAGAGAGAGGAGTTCCTGCAAACACTGGATGAAAGCTGCAAACGCTGCGCCATCACCGACTCCCAGTCTGAGAGCTCCTCCTGAGTTGGGCCGCCTGAAGACTACAAACACAAAGACACTTAATTAGGATCAAGCTTCATTACATACATCCTGTATACACTCTCTCTGCTAATTGTCCAACCCTACATAAACACATCACTTTGTTGCTGTTTATATTAAGGTGGCTCAATCAGTTAAAGCTGTGGGTTACTGATCGGAAGGTCAGGTGTTACAAAGTAACATTAGAGCACTTGGATTAGGTTTTTTATGTAACGAGTAATCTAACGCATTAGGTCCGCCGTTTAAGTAATTGGTTAGTTATATTTTTAAAAATGTGTTAAAAATATTCAGACAATTTATGTAATCCGTGAGCCAGACAGCATTAGTGTGTGTTAGCATTCCATTAGTGTGTGTGTGTGTGAGAAAGTCGTTCTACAAGCCCCGCCCCCGATAACCAGCCACCCCCACTGTTATTCCTCCTGTTATACCCCTTTCTCACCTATACGGTTTAACTATGCGAGGACTAACTTGCGGAAAGACAAAACCTAATCTAGGGGTATTAGTAGTGAAAAGATTATGGCCAAAACTTTGCTGAGTGATGATGGTAGAATAATTATAAAGGTCTTGACTAAAACAACATGCATGAGGAATTACAAAGGAGTTTCTATTTTCTGCAATGGAAAAGTATTCAAACTAGTTACTTTTATCAGATACTAACGGTGTTTTGTAATGTAATTAGTTACTTTATAAAAAAATGTCCCCCCCAACACTGCATGTGACAAATAATTGTGTATTATAAAAATCTACACCAGGGGGCAGAACTTTTACTTACAAAGCCATAAAGTTATACAATAGTCTTCCAATTAATGTTTGGGACTCAGACAACTTCCCAGTGTTTAAGTCTAGGCTGAAAACTTATTTATTTATGAGTCTGTGGGACTCATGGACGTGGAGTATCATAATGAACTAGTATGTTTAGATGCCCACTCTCATTGATCACTCAGGTTTGTTGCTGGTAAAGCAACTGGTTGTGCTTCACGCCTCACGTCTGTGTTTTCTTCTGGTTATCCATTTTAGCTATGCCATCATACTGTAGTTAGTTTTGCTGAAGTCCCTGCTTGAACTCTACACTATATATACATTCACCTTTTACATTATGTGACTGTAACTGTTATCTCTTTTCGCTCTCTTCTTTCTTTCTCTCTCTCTTTCGAGCTAGATGTCGCTCTTGAGCTGCCAGTGATCCAGACCCGCTCTGCCCTTTGGACCTGCCCGAGACATCCTGGTGTCCCACTTCTGGTTGGAGATCTCGTCAGATGGATGCCCTGTGTGATCTGCCCTATGGGTTCTATTTAGGGCTGTAGCTATTGAATATGTTAGTAATCGAGTATTCTACCCTTTAATTAAATTGATTAATCGAGTATTCGGATAAAATGTCATTTTGCTTATTTAAACACCAATCTAAAATATATAAGAGAAACAAAGATTATTTGGTTCTCTTTAAAGAAAAATCTACTTTTATTTTTTAAATGCATACAGCATTTTATCAAAAATAAACATTGTCATTATGCGCTAAAATGCCTTCCTGCCACGGACTGCTCCCCTCATACATAATCTCTATCAAATATTATATTAGAACATAAATTCATAGGTTTATGATTTACGAATTGCAAATTGCACCAATCGAATTTGATTCTAAAATAAACAATATAAAAAAGACATGTTTTATAGGGAAAAAAAATATAAATTATATATATTTTTTATATACAACATGTATATTTTCATATTGCTCATTTCATAATAAAAGTCGTTTCATGTAATTTTTTATCATAAACAATAAAGTGTAAACATTTTTGTATTACATGACAAACCCCTGCAAAAAAAAATGTGCCACAAAATAAACATTTTCGTATTACATGTCTTAATTTTCGTGTATTAACTTGTCACGTGTCAATTATAATAGTAATAATAGATTTGATAATATTATTATTATTAATAATAATAATATAATATATTTGATATGAATAATTGATTGTGGTGTCCAAATATATTTGATAGAGATGAGGCTGATGCTGTGTGTGGGCTTTAGAAACGGTATATACGCAGAGGTGAATTCTCTAATAAGTCTTTTAATAAGGAAAACTAAACATGAATAGACACGTACATATGGGGACTAAAGAACTAAAATAAACAAGGGCTAAGCTACATAAGCTAAGCTAACCAATAGCTAAACAAGCTACGCTAAACATGAGGCTAAACTGACACGACGGCTGGACTGGACAAGGGGTAAACATAACAGAGATCTAAACAAGACTAAGAGATATCACAGGCTAGGCTAGGAGATAACACAGGACAGACTAAGAACTAAACATAACAGTACATAAACAGAACAGGATCAAGAACTGAACAAATCAGGAGCTAGGGAAAAAGCCATGACACCAAGAAGTAGGCACAATCAGGGAAATGGCATGACACCAAGAACTATGATCATCAACACCCACTTAACTCAACAGCAAGTTGACACAACAGATGCCAGACCCAGAGCAACGGAACAAAAGACTATTTATAACTGAACTTAATTAGCTACCTCGGTTCAGGTGTGCTCCCATCACCTGACCGAGGTGCACTCTGGGAAATGAAGTTCAATACAAAACTCAAGACACAAGTGAAAACAAAACGGAGTCCGGGAGTATGGCGCCCTCTGGTGTTTAACCATGACAGGGGGTGCATTTTAGCATATAACACACACATTAAAATAAATAATTATACAAAAACACTAAGCTGTGCAACTTAACTTTCAGAACTGAAAGTTTTAAAATTTACAGCTCAGACATAACATAAGCCTTTACAGACAATTTCTGTCGTTTTCTCTTGCTGGTTTCTTCTTATATTGGCTCGCTGATATTTTTATATATTTTTTTTTGCAGCCTGCAACAGAACGCTCCCTCAAATCAATACACAGACGAACTGTTTGCGTCTCCTTTCATTTTTTTGGGTGATGTAAGCGCTTCTTCTTCGTCGGTGTTTACTGACAGCTTGCATCCGGAAGCGTACTGTGTCACGCCTAAAAAATAATTGCGCAAAAACATAACGCAAGCTTTTAAAATTAATTAAAAGAAGCTTTAAGGCAGAAGATTTTGACTCAATAATTTTTTGTAATCGAATTATTCGAGGAATCGTTTCAGCCCTAGTTCAATTGTCGAGTCTGGTTCCTCTAAAGGTTTCTTCCTATTGTAAGCTCAGATAGTTTTTTTCTTGCCACCGTCGCCCTCGGCTCGTTCATCTGAAACAATCAGAAAATTCAGATTTTTACATATTTCCTCACATTTCGATTATTTTCTTTTGATTCTGCAAAGCTGTTTTGCGACAATAAACATGGTTAAAAGCGCTACACAAAAATACTTAATTATTAAAAAATAGTTATTTAAGTTCATATTAATGCTCACTCTAATATCTTATTGTTTCTATAGCAACAAGTACTCTGGAGGCAGGTGCATCAGAAACTGATTTGAAAAGTGTGTCATGGTTGATTTGTAAGAAAATAAGTCAAAAAATAAATATAAATAAAAAACTTCAGTTTTGGAAAAATAATTAACCCCTTTTCGCTTTATTCCTTTCATGCATAATGAGCTAACTAAATGTGCAATTTTCAAACAGCAGATGTCCATTTGATTTGATTTATTTGCTCACACATCCTTGATAAACTAAATCACACAGATTAAGTAGAAAGTGTTGACTTTTATTTTTCCCCAGAAGTACTTTTAAGTAGAAGTGCTTTGATGACTCACTTCGACAAAGAGAGATAATACTATTTAAATAACCTAATTATCTTTTCATTAATGCGGAGAAACTGATGAGCTAGTGCAAGTAAACAGATGTCATGTGTGGGGTGCTGGAAGCGGTGATACATGATGACACCGATTGCATTGTCTGCAGAGTGTCAAGGGAAACACAAAAATCACTTGACTTACTTATTTTTACTTTTACTATACTGTGTGCAAACATCAATCCTCTTAATCTTACATTAATAAATGTAATCACCTTTCTATTTAGCACATTGAATCAAAAATTTTCCATGTTATATGCATGTTAATGTGTATTTTAATGCACTGTAATGTTTGACAAGGCTGCAGCATGAGCACTATAAAAAATTAAATTATTATTAGCACCCTTAAAGATATTTTGAGCTCAAACATGGAGGTTTATTGTACCTGAGAGACTAAGAGAACATTAAAATCTGTTGTAACAATAAAACCTACCTCATATTGTCTTCGCACCACCTAGAAAACAAATAAACCACTGAGCCTTTAAGACATGAACTCTACAAGTCTTCAAGGTGTGCCATGGTATCTGGCACCAAGACATTAGCAGCAAGTTGCGAGGTGTGGTCTCCTGGATCTGACAGAGGCACATTCCACAGAGACTTGATTGGATTAAGATCTGACACCAAGTGAACACCCTGGCCTAGTCATGTTTGTCAAGTGTAATCATTGCAGCTATGCAATGATTACAATGAATTTAATTATAGCAAACAACCTTCAAGAACTGTTGTTATAGAGGGTTTACAAATACACACACCCTAGTTTACACACATCTTCTATTTCTTTCATGGTCTTTCCTGATTTTTATTTCTTTCTACATTGTAAAACAATGCTGAAGGCGTTCAAAATATGCAATAATCTCTTTTGAACAGTTGATTTTGAGATATTTTTGCTACTTATGCTCTGTAAAAATCTGAGGTGCTGGTTGTTGATTGGTGATTTCTGAGGCTGGTAACTTTAAATGAACTTCTCCTCAGCAGAAGTAAGTTACGGTCTTGCTTTCCTGTGATGGTCTTCAAAAGAGCCAGTTTCATCACGGTGCTTGATGGGTTTTGCAAATGCACTTGACAATTCTGTTCTTGCAGGAACTATTCCACAATACCCGACCTTCATGCCTGGTGTTGTTCCTTCATTACATAATGCCGTATGTGTTATTTACTATTTAAGTTATTATCCTAGAATGTAAAAAATAAATCTTAACTTGTGTCCAAATTTTCACAAGTGTTGTATATATACAGTATATGATATACACATATACACACACTAAGAAAAAAACTAATGTAATAAAAACGTTAGCCATAAGCCTAGTATTTCTCTACATAAATTATAAACTCCACCTAAAGCGACACACTTCTCTAAACAATGGAGAGAGCCTAAAGTTAACAGTACAAACCGATGAATAAAGAGATGCAAACAGTTAGCTGTGTATTAATTTAATAGAGCGTTCTGTTGCGGGCTGCAAAATGGACAGGAGTGATAAAAATATCAGCGAGCCAAGAGAAAAGGAAAACCAGCAAGAGAAAACGACAGAAATTGTTAGTAAAGGCTTATGTTATGCCTGAGCTGTAGATTTAGAAACTTTTAGTCATGAAAGTTAAGTTGCACAACTTAGTGTTTTTGTATAATTATTTATTTTAATGTGTGCCTTAGTTTTTTTAATACTTAAAGTCATTTGAAATATCTTTATTTTTTGCATCTGATAAAAGGCATTAAAATGAGCATGTATAGCACTGTAATGCACTTAATTCATCTCAGTCAACTTTAAGCTATTTCTTATATTGTAAATAATGACAATGTTTATTTTAGATAAAATGCTGTATGCATTTTAAAAAAAAAAAGTTGATTTTTCAAAAAAAAAAAAAGCTATTAATCTTTGTTTCTCTTATATATTTTACATTGGTGTTTAACTAGGCGAAAGTACTATTACTATTACTCGATTAATCAATTACATTTTTGGTAGAATACTCGATTACTAAAATATTCGATAACTACAGCCCTAATATTTTGTTATAATCACAAGTCTGCTTCAGAATGATGACTAGGGTTTCCTTGCACAAATGTAAAACGTACAAAGTCCCATGAATCAGAGATGCTTTCGTTAGAGTTCACTTGTGGTTTATTTTTTTGGTCCACTCAATTTGTGCAAACAAAGTAATTCTGTTTGTACATATCTGCAGTTTCTAAAAAAAACACACACACACACACCACACAAGTGGAAAAAAACACATTAATAGCTGCCCGTGGGATCATGTGGTCCCTAGACAAAATAAGCAGTGTTTGGTAGCAGCATGACTGACAGCTGCATTGTGCCACCAGCAATTACGCTATTGCGTTAGGGAGTAGTGATTACAGAATAAAATATAGTTACTCTATTATTATATTACTATTATAGGTAGTGTAGAGCAAGTATTTTGTTTCATGCCACCCTCTTAACTCTGCATGTGAGTCACAAGGAGGCCTATGGCATTAAGCCGACACTTACCGCTGCAGATGGCTGTGAGGCTGCGTTCTGTAAAAGCGGATTTAGAGGGTTTACAGTCTTTATGGCTGGAGAGGTCCAGTTTAAAAGCACAGGTCTCCCTCCATAGTCTGAAATAAAGAACGTGTGCAAGTCTCTAAACATGCTTCAATCCAAACCTACAGATTTTTCTATAAGCATTCACCCAATGATCAGTAGGCTGCTAGAGCAGATATATTCCATGGAAGAAATGTACAAGAAGTATGAAATGCACAAAGCATACAATGACTGATTGATCAACAACAACAGTGATGCGTTTTATATTGAATAAAATTCACTGTTCCAAAAGCCATACCACCTACATAAGTCTGGGTTACATTATAATCATTTCTATGTCATAGCACAACTTATAGGCTAATTAAATTTTCTGTATCCTCAAATTTCTGACCCTCAAAGACCTGTTATTTTGCTTTTAAATAGTCTATATGTTTCTTACGAAGCCACTCCTTAGTTTGACTGTCTGTTTGCTTTGAGGCATTGTCATGTAGGAAGACCCAGCTACGACCCATCTTAATGCTCTGACTGAGGGAAGGAGGTTTTTGCTCAATATGTCACAATACATAGCCCCGTTCATCCTCTCCTTAATACAGTGCAATCGTCCTGTCCCCTGTGCAGAAAAACACCCCAGAGCATGATGCTTCCAGCCCCATGCTTCACTTAAGGTATGGTATTATTGGGATGATACTCATCCCTCGTTTTCCTCCAAACACGGCGAATAGAGTTAAGACCAAAAAGTTCTACTTTGGTCTCATCTGACCACAGGACTTTCTTCCATGACTCCTCTGGATCATTCAGATGGTCCCTGGCAAACTTGAGATGGGCCTGGACAAGGGTTGACTTAAGCAGGGTAACCTCCCGTGCGATGCAAGATTTTAAACCATGACGTCTTAGTGTATTACTGATGGTAGCCTTGGAAACGATGGTCCCAGCTCTCTTCACGGCATTGACCAGCTCCTCCCGTGTAGTTCTAGGCTGATTCTTCACCATTCGTAGCACCATTGATACCCCATGTACTGTATCTACTTAGACTTTGGCTGATTGTGGGGTGCACAGGTGTCTTTATAACAGCTAACTATCTTAAACAGGTGCTACTAATTTAGAATCATGAGCAGAGTGTAGCTGGACTATTTAAAAGCAAAATAACAGGTCACACACACACACACACACACACAGGTTGGACAATGAAACTGAAACACCTGGTTTTAGATCACAATAATTTATTAGTATGGTGTATGGCCTCCTTTTGCGGCCAATACAGCATCAATTGAATTACAGATACAAGTCCTGCACAGTCGCCAGAGAGATTTTGAGCCCTTCTTCTTGCAGAATAATGGTCAGGTCACTTCCTGGCTCGCTCTTCCAAAACACCCGAAAGTGGCTCAATAATATTTAGATCTGGTGACTGTGCAGGCCATGGGAGATGTTTAATTTCACTTTCGTGTTCATCAAACCACTCTGTCACCAGTATTGATGTGTGTATTGGTGCATCATCCTGATACATGGCACTGCCTTCAGGATACAATGTTTAACACTAGAAGCGCAGAGTACCGATCATTTGACCGCAATGGGGAAAAAAATGAATAAATACTTCACACTCTATCAAATTCCAGGACCCTCCTTTTATGACTTTTCCTAGATCTGTGAGCTTAATCACCCAGCATGCTAACATTTTCAAAACCGCATCAGTAAAAGCTATTTTGCTCTTAGGCCTTGTTCACATGGGCGTCAAAATCGAGCGTTTTTCTTGCGTTCGTAGCGTCCGCTTAGCGTGAATCAAGCGCAAAGTGTTTTCTACACGTAGAAGTCAATGAGAGTGTTCACTTTGGGCTTTGGTGACGTGCGTTTGTCCGGCTGCGCATTTATACAGCATCAAAAAACCGTTGCATGCACCGTTTCTAGTGCGTTTTCTTCACGTTCATTTTACGCTTCGGAGGACCGGGGATATCCCATGATCCTACATGCTATACATGAGGAAATGCGGAAAAAGGCAAAATTAAATAAAATAAATAGTTGAAAAACATACGCGGAAATTTTCGCATTTCTTCATAAACCGCAAAAAAAACTTCCTTTAATCTGACGTTGTGCAGTCAGAGAGTGAACCCAGTAGCGGCGGGCTTTTATATCCAGTTCCCGACACACTGCCCCCACAGGTTAACACACAAACTACAATTTGGGCTGCAGGCTGACGTTAGACAGAGACAAACGAATGCCGGTGTAGAAGTCAATCAAGCGCTAGGGTTGCGCGATAATGCCCATTGTCATATCGTCCTATCGTCAGCCTGTAAGATCGCCGATACACGATAGTAGTCAAAGCCCAGGGATTCTGCGTGCTGTCGCGTTGTATTCAGAGAGTAGTACATATTTTTGTGGTTATTTTTTTTTTCATTTCATGTCTGTTGTTTTATCGATAAATCTGCTCATATCTGCGCACGCGTTTATCAGCCTTTTGATCAAAAAGTTGCACGCGCAACTCACTTTCGTTTAGTGTATATTTAAAGCGCATAAACACAATAAAACAATTGTTTTAGGCTAACATATCATACCTCATTGTAGTTTTTTTGCACACACGCGCGGGTGCGTTACAATAATAAGGAAAAATCACAATAATAAATTCGGAGCAGTACTACTAATAATAATTATACTGAATGAAGAAAGCGCCGTCGAAGAAGTATCATCATTGAAGGAGAGAAGAAAATGAAGAATTAATACTTATCAGTATTTACAGTTTGAGCTCGACATTGAGCTCTGTCGCTTGCTGTCAATGGGTGACTAGGAGAGAGAACACATTTTCGGCTTCAGTAGACACACAATACTTCAGACTGAAACACGACTGCCCCCTACAGGTAATGAAGGGCATTTTCACAGCTTGCCGTGCGCAGCCGTGGCAAGTCACGGGATTCCTTTTCTTGAAACGTGGGTTTTTAATGGCGACATCTGTATCGTCCATATAGCTGACTATCGTCGATAGCAAGACTATCGTCGATAGACAATAGTATCGTCTATCGGCACAACCCTATCAAGCGCCACTCCAAAACGCAACATAAACGTCTAGGACGTTCAGAGCAAGTTCTTTTATCCAAAAACTTAACGCCCGTGTGAACAAGGCCTTATGCTGACAGCTGTCATGCCGTTTCCCGCCTTTTCCAACCTGCGATTCTCATTTCTCTCAGCGGATGGCGCAAGGGATCGCGCATATATATATATATATATATATATAGATATATATATATATATATATATGTAAACAACATTAAACAATCTGTACATGTCAGTGGTGTGCTAAAGGTATTAAATGATTCTTATGTTGGTTTTTACAGGCTACTTTACGCTGATCAACAGTCGGTGCCCCGCTGTAACCAGCAGATCAAAGGAACAGTTATCGGCTATAACACAAAGCCTTCTGAGTTTGGAGGCCAGGGTTGGTTGGTTAGAAGCATGTTTGAAGAAGATAACGTGATAAAAAAATTAAAAAAAACTCTCCGTGCATACACACTTACAGTATGAGATGCGTACGCGGACAAACACAAACTCTTCGTGCATACACACTTACAGTATGAGATGCGTACGCGGACAAACACAAAATCTTCGTGCACACACAAACAATCTCTCAGTGCAGATACACCGTACAGGGAACGACTGAACAACAGGTCTTCACTTTGTAATACACCTGGCCTGGCCATAAATAAAAATGAATATTTAGGCCTAAAAAGATGCTTTAAAATTTATCTAAATGTATGCGTGTATAAACCCGCAGCCTTAACAAAAGGCAGCGTTTTGATTTGATCAAAAGAATGATAGACGCGTGCGATTTATCTATAAAATTTCTGTTAAAATTTTAAGATGACTGCGTGTGTGCAAAAAGATGAAATACAACAAAGAATACAAAAGTGTATAATCTTTAATAAAGTTAGCCTAATACAATATTGTTTCCATTGTTGAAGCAAACATGATTTTGTTTTAGTCTATTTGCTAAATACACCACGACAGCGCACTCCGAGGTAACACCCACAGAGCCCCCCAGTAACTGTAACACCTCTTCTCACCTTTCATTCATGATAGGTGTAAAGTTATCAAACCGGTTTCGCTGATGGGGGAATTCACAGAACCTTTTGCACGCGTTTATCAGCCTTTTGATAAAAACGCTGCCTTTTGTAAAGTGAAAGTACGAGCCGCGGGTTCACGCACGTAGATGAACAGCTTTATTTTAGTCATAAATTCACAATCACATTCCAGCTATTCCAGTGACCATTTGCCACATACTGTCTGCTGTATTCTATGTTTAATAAAACTGTATTGAAACAAAATTGTGTATTTTCCTTATTTAATATCGCTTCCGGATTATTGTTGTTATACAAACGTTTTATGTATATGGAAAACAGTGAAACCTAAACACAAATAAAAAGGCTGAATAAAGGAATGTATAAAACATTATCACCTTTATGAATAAAGAGTTACTGCATTATGTTTCAAGACATCCTTAATTTACATTTTTTTCCTAATTATATTGTTACAGGGTACGGTGTGGAGAGCCGCACTACGAGATGTTTTACTGATTATAAGATGCCTGACGCAGGGCTTTAGAGAGGGGTCAGTGAAATAGGAGTTGTGAGTGCTTATGACAGACACGGGAAGACATTTCCGTTTGGAGATAGCATGGGATTATTAATTAACCCTTAGGAGTCTGACTTGCCGCCGGCGGAAAAAATGCATTTTTTTCTGGTAACCGTGAAAAGAGTTTAAAATGCTCCGTCATGATTAATCATACACATTAGTGTAGTACATCATTTGAATCTGTAAAAGGTCTACTTTTTTTTCATGTATACTCACAATATCCACAAAACAATGTGCTTTTGTAAAATAAAGAAAATTAACAGGGTGCGCTTTCAGCCGTCTCAGTCTCCGAGAAAATCTTTTTGAAACACGTCACTAAAATGAACTGAAACTCCGCGAATACTGCACACACACACATGAGAAATATATCTATAGAAAGCTTAAAGGGTCTAATTTTAAATGATGCAATTCACATTGAAAACAAATATTCTCAGTTTATGTAATCCGTATGAAACCAAGGAGAGGCACAGAATTTCTGTCGCACTTCATTATCTGCTAATGACCCGCGGCAGGACACGCCCACACGCCATTCACACGGAAAACAGTCCCGGAGTGATCTACATACGAGGCCACGCCCCCGGGTAACGGCACGAAAACACACACAGACCGGCCTGAAAACACACAGATTCAGTGAGTTTTCTGCACGTTTGGAAGATGGCACGCGCTGTACAGCTGAGGAAACTCTTCAGATGATTTTGGGCAGTGAGGAAGAGTTTACATTTACCTCAGGAGAAGACTGTGTGACTCCGAGGACGAACGGGAGCATTTTGAGGAGAGAACAGATCCAGCAGAGGACATTGAAGCAAACTGCTATGACACTGGGTAAGTTATTAAGTCTTATATAACTCTTATTCTGATAATATTAAACTAATATTAGTAAATATTTTCCTCACTTCAGCTAGCTCTTGCCTGTTGTGTGACACATTGGCTCCTAGTGCCATTTACATAGTTTAGTGTAGCATGTAGATAACACTGCTAACAGGCTGTCTTATGTAGCAAACATGTTATTTCCCGGTGGCTAAGCTAATGTCTTATGGAGTTTACAGATGTTTATAAATGTTCTAATGTATTTCACCTCATTTTAAATAGCTTTAGATTATGGTTGCTAATATATATTTGGATCCGTTTTGGTTAGCTTATAACACTGCTATCGGTAATGTTATTTAGCACAAACAAGCTAGTTCCAGTTGGCTAAAATACTGCCTTATGTAGCTAAGAGACATAATGAATTTATGAATGTTTATGAATATTTCTGTGGTGTAAATGTTCATAATGCCTTTTGTTAAGCTTGTATTTACAAATACCTGTTTAGAATGTGTTAAATATGTGTGTAAAGCATGTCAGGTGGATGGTGTTTGCTAATGCCTCAGGTGTAAATGTTTGAGATGCACTAGACTTGTCTAGTCTATTGTCCATCAACAGACACAGAGGGGCACAAAATGTATACCCTTCATACCTATTAAGCGTCCATACCTATTAATTGCACATCCATTTACTATAAACAGTATAGGCTAACTTTTTTATTTATTTATTTGTTTGTTTTTAGGAATGTGTCTGCATCACCCTTGCCTTCACCAGCACCTCACATCAGGACACCACATCAGGTTTGCACCATTTTACCATGAATGTTGTTTGCACTTTTTATTTATTTTGAACTGTTTCTGGAATTTTTGCAAGTGAATCTTAAGTTATTCTAAATAAACCACAAACAAAGTAATATGTTTCTGTCTTCTAATTATTTTCTTGTAACACTTTCCTCTGTGTAACACTTTCCACATACCTGACTGAAAGGGGTAATTATACAGCTCATTATGCGGGTCTTTGTCTTCTCTGGTGTGAATTGCAGCATTATTCATGATCATTCACGCCTCCTCGCATACTGCCTTTCTAAACAAATAGTGTCTTAGAAAATTGAAATGAATGTATTGTTTTCTGTAAATGAGTAAGGAAGGTGATTGTCACATCATTTTGAAGTAAAACCTCTACATTATAAGATCCAGATCTCAAAAGTCTTGTGCACAAATGTTATGAATGTGTTTTGTGGTCTTATTTCAGTGAGTTGTTTTTTTGTTGTTTTCAAAAATCACGCATAACATTTTTTTTCTCCAATATACAAACTTGTACATGCATGCTGCTCATATATTATTGTTGCCCAGTTTGTGCTGAATAAAATGATATCAGACTTTAGACATTTATAAGTTTATAAGTAACTGAAAAATACACAAATGTCAGGACATGTCAGAATCTCTTCAGAGCTCCAAAACACCCTCAGACTCCTAAGGGTTAAGAAACTTGAAAGGAAACCAAATAAAAACTAAAAACACAAATCAGATAATCAGATAATCAGAGCTTCGCCGTCTACGTGAGAACGGACGGGATTCTGGAAACTAAAACAAAAAACTAAAGATCCCTTATGCCCTTACGCGCTAAACTGATGCGTGTCGCTCTCCCTCACTTTCTCTCTCTCTCTCTCTCTCTCGCCGGCTTCTTAGACACACAGAGGCTTGGGCTTTGTCTTTGGCCCTGAAACCTTTACCGGTGCAATCGAATGATCACACGTCGCGGTATCACGACTCTTTATATAAACACGCTGCCAGGTGCGGCTCATTCAGGCTGATTGACTGACGGCGGCGTTGCCTGGCAACCGCGTGTTTAAATGTCTGCGCCACAGTTTATGCGCGGCTCTGCCCCTCGCGCGAGCAGCGTCGTTACATATATGTCCACAATTACTTTAACAACATACACTTATCATAAATAATAAAGCTTTATATCCTCAGGAGAGGTCATTACATTGTTTTAGTGAAAATTTCACGGAAGCGAGTTCAGAACTAAATCGCTGCTCCTGCTCCATCCAAAGCCCTGTCACATTAAACACACATCCGAGAAGCTTCAAATAGAATAAACGAACTAATGAATTTTCTCAAAACTTTATAAAATTAAGTAGAGCTTTCGTTTTTGTTATAGTACGAAGCCCCTAGATGGACAAAGGGGGAGAAAAACGGCAAAAAAAGTAAAAGTTTTGGGTTATAGCGCAAAAGATTTGGGTTATATCGCAAACGTTTTGGGTTATAATGCAAAACATGACTAGATTTTTTTTCTTCTGCCGTTTTTTATACTCTTCCTTTGTCTCCTTAGAGCCGTGGTTCTCAAAGTGTGGGGCGTGCCCCATAAGTGGGGAATACAGACATGACTGGTGGGGCGCAATGAACGGGAAAGAATTAGTGGAAAATACTGGGAAAGTACCTATTCTAATTCATGCTTTTCTTTATTGACAATAAAGATCGGACACTCGAAACTAAACAATCACACGCAAAGAAATGGATCATTAATACAAGTAAATTAAAATAACATCAGAGAAAAAGTGGAACCATAGTGCAACAATAACGGTTTAACGTTGGCATGTTAATTGCAGAGGAACAACAATATATAAGGAAACATTCGGTATTATATATGTAATTTCATTTATTCCAATGTGTATGCTGATGTTTCTGTATTTTTGTTAAAAATTAATATTTTATCAGGCAGTATTAGTCTGGCATTTCTAGTTTCAGTGTGGCAACAAAGTTGCTTTTTGATCCTTCAGGCGCTGAACAGAAGGGGAGATCAATATCATTCTACGCTTTTTGTTGGTGTGCGGCTTTTTGCGATGATCCCTAAATTATTTGTTGCGTTGTAGAGAATAATTGTGTTTATGCTTTTAAACATGTTTAATTTAAGGCGGATGGAGCTTAAAGACAATGTAGAGAGGAAATACATGTGGGTATCTTATTTGCGGGTTTATTTACGCAGCTATTGAATTCGGAGATGTGAATATCAAATTAACTTTACCGCGGACACAAACCGGGTCAGTAGCGTACTGTAAATAGTGAGCATAATACCGTCAATGGATACATTTGTTACATGGACCACAAAAAAGTAGGCGATTTAGCACTATCAGCGCTTGGATTCATGGTGGGGATGGTGGGGCAGAGGAAAGACCTCTGTGTGTTTTGTGTCTTAAACCGACAAAGTAGGAAAACACTTAGAGACAACACACCCCAGTCACGTTAATAAGCCACACAACTTCTTTGAAAGAAAGCTGTAGATAAGTGACAGAGTAAGCCTGTTATAACAATTGCACGTGTATTTTATCTGTTTTGAACTTGGTGGTATTTGATCTTATTGGTTTAGAAATTGATATTTCAATAAATAGTACACTTGGCCGATTTCGTTATCATTTTGTTGGAATGTGGGGCCTAAAAATTCGCCCACCCCCTTAAGTGGGGAATGACAGAAATTGTTTGAGAACCACTGTCTTAGAGACTCTGTAGTAGGTTTTTTCATTTGAATATAAAAATAAAAAATCGCTTATTATCAACGCGGGTATGAATAGCACATTGTCCAAGTGCAAGTTGATCTTGTAGCTAAACTATTTGCTTTGGGTGAAAGCGCCATCTAGCAATCATTGTGTGTCAGCGACAGCTTCCCATTCAAAACAATTGGCAGTCAAATGACGGGTGAGGGTGGGGTGGCGGTTTTAATGTTAAACCATTGGGTGCACATGGTCCTCCAGAAGGGTTCGGTAGTCCTGGGCAGTGGCGCGCCCATCTAGCACAAGTATTGAGCCTAGGAAATGCCATGATATTGCAGCCCAAACCATCACTGATCCACCACCATGCTTCAACTCTGGGCATGCAATAGTCTATGTGGTATGCTTCTTTGGGGCCTCTCCACACCGTAACTCTCCCAGATGTCAGAGAACAATACATTTCACATTGTCCACAGCCCAACAAACAGTGCTTTTCGCAGCTGGCACCATTGAAACCGACGTTTGGCATTAGCACGAGTGACCAAAGGTTTGGCTATAGAAGCCCGGCCATGTACATTACATAGACCCTGTGGAGGTTCAGACGACAGTTGGTTTTATGTTTTTTGGATACAATCTGGGTTAGCACCCGAACATCCCTTTTAGACAGCTCCCTCTTGCGTTCACAGGTACTCCTCTTGGATGTGGTTCGTCCTTTTAGGTGGAATGCTGACATTACCCTGGATACCGTGGCTCTTGATACATCACAAACACTTGCTGTCTTGGTCACAGATGCGCCAGCGAGACGCGCACCAACAGTTTGTCCTCTTTTGAACTCTAATATGACAGCCATACTGTTGTGTGCATTGCAATATTTTAAGCAAAACTGTGCTATAACTCTGCTAATTAAACCTTCACACTCTGCTCTTACTGGTGGAATGTCAATGAAAATTGGCCACCAGGCTGGTCAAAGTTAGCCATTAAACCTCCAACACTAAATTGGCCAGTGTTTCAGTTTCATTGTGGAACCCTGGATTACGAGCATAATTCATTCCGAAGCGGGCTCATATTCAAAAAACACTCATAAAACCAAAGCGAATTTTCCTATAGCAAATAATGGCAACTCAAATTATTTATTCCACAGCCCAAAAAAGTAAATACATAAAAATAATTAACACAAAATATTAAGTAAAAATTAAACAAATGAACCTGCACTATACCTTTAAAAAAAGGAAAAATGAATCCAGACAGATAAGTGTTTCCGTTTATGCGCACAGACGCTGTGTGTGTGTGTGTGTGTGTGTGTGAAGCTAAAGTAAGAGGAGAGGAGGGATCAGACCCTCCCCTCTTCTCATCTTATACAGTAACCCTTCTTCCTCTCTTATTTGAGTTTTTCACACACACACACACACACACATTAACGGAATGACTGTTTTATTGCATAAAACTGGCATAAATAAACATTTATAAAGAAAAAATATATATTTTAGAGTCAATGCATAAACTGCCACACAAAAAGAATCTTGATATATAACTGAATCACTTCTCTTTCCCATTGGGCACAATTTTTTATAGTGCCCAATGTAAATCATTACAAGATCCCCCCTGTGCCCCGTACCGTCTGGCATCCTGAAGCTGAAGTTGATGAATTTGCTGACGAACATGAGAATAAGCAGAACCCATCCGCAAGCGCCGACCAGCAGCCAGTGGCGGCGCATCATTGGGCCATGGAGACGTTGGCAAAGCCTATGGTACAACACAAACATTCAAAATTATTTACGAGTACAAACAAAAAAAATTTATAATGCTGTGGTAACATATCTTATAAATACCTAGGTACATTAATAACACCACAGTTTATACCCTACAATAGGCAACGCTGCGCTGACTCAAGTCCACAGTATTAAATTGTGCGAGTTTCCTTTTTAGCAAAATCTCCTAAATGCCAAGAAGCGAGTCCAATAATCCTTGAGCACTCAGCTCAATGCTCCTATTGTATTCTGTACTTTATCTATTCTGGATAAAATGTTCTGCCAAATGAACAACTGGTTGTGTGAAAAGTTATAAAGGCATGGTGTAACTTTTTCTCAGAAGACCTTGGAGTTAAGACCTGTGAGGAAAAAAAAAAAAAAAAAAAATTGTGAAAAGTGTCTTTCTGTCATGTCACACTACTACTACTGCACACAAGCCGGAAAGCAGGAGGACAAGCTGTCAAAATATGGACATAGACTGTTGTAGAATTCTTTACTTCTTATGTGTAAAAGTACAAAATTCTAATTAAAAACTTGTTAACTTCACGCAGCAGTGCAACCTTTGATGTGCAATTGTATTTTTGACGAAGTAATAACGCCAAAATAATATTACAAATAGTAATAATTGTGTAAAGAACAAAGTGACAACTGTACAAATAGTAATAATTTTGCAAAGAATAGCATAAAAGCCACAACTGTCTACTGTGTAATACTGTGAGAGCAAACTAGTGCAAAGCCTGAGGCTAAAAGATGAGCGAGTTATGCGGGTAGCGCCATTATGTATATAGCAGAAGATCCTTAAGCCTAGATCTCCTGGTCCACATTCCCACGCCCCTGCAGAAAGGTGTTGAAATGCCGAAGGACACTGGGGACAAATAATTTCCTGAGTCTGTAAGTTGAGCAGCTTCCACTGTTTCACTGAACACACTCTTCTGTTTGAAAAAAAAAAAAAAAAACTCTAGTGAGGTGAGCGGTCTGGGTTGGCCATGATGGACAGCACTTTGTTTAATGTCCTTTTTCTCCAGTATTTGTTCCAAGCGAATGGTGTCCCTCCTACTTTTGAGACTACCTCTCCAGGACACCGCCTAGAAAAGAATCCTGGCGATGACGATTAGTAAAACATAAGCAGGAGATTTTTAAAGACATTAAAAAAAAGAACCTAGTCTTCTCAGGAAGAACAGCCAGCTCTGACCTTTCTTCTACATAAAGTTAGAGTTCACTGACCAGTTCAACGGTCCAGTTTGTCATCTGCAGACATTTGTATGAATTCACCATCTCAACAAGAACTCTCTCAATGGGGACGGGTAGCAGGGGAAACCCGGACCAATAGAAGTCAATTACCTTCTCCTTGGTGATGTTGCTGGTTAACAGACAGGCCAGTTCCCTGACGAGTCCCTTTTCCTGGCATAAGGCATAAGGGTGTTGTGTTCGCTTGTTTGTGGGTTTCCAGTTAGCCATGCTCCTGTGAAGCACATTACGCTGCACTCCTTTGTATATCCTCTGACTGCTGACCAAGGATGCTAACTCATCAGCCTTATTAGTTAGCAGATTTACACTCCCTGTAATAACCAATGGAATAGGCTTGCATCTCCAGCGATTAGCTTTCAGTAGCTAATGTTGTAGCATTTAGCTTAGCCCTTAGTTTTGCGATGGCTATGCAGCCCCGATACATGCACCACAATTCCAACGAAACAGGTTAATGTAGTAGCAGCGTGGCTCGTTGGTCTAAGAGCAAGAAGATAACAGCTGGACTTTCCATATCCATAGGAAAAAAAAGGTAAAACAAACAATTGAAACCCAAAGAAACATACAAAAAAGAGACACACAGACAGAACTGAAGGGACAGACATAAATAGCATTCTCACAATAAAAACATCCAGTTTTTGGTCCCTCCTCCAGACCTCTCCAGACTCGAGCGAGTGTTGTGATAATGAGCATACGCAGGACAGAGAGCAGAAATATAGTTTGAGCTAAAAATAAAATCTGAAAAAAGAAAAACACTCAGGCTGGTCTGTTTACTGCTGCCCTTTAAGTGACAGCGGAAATGCTGTAAATGAAGAACAGAGATCTGAATCCTTCGCTAACCTCTGGCCTGATTGGTGAATTAATTTTATTAAAATTTGTGTATGCCCAATAGATGCAATCTGGGATTGTTGTCCAGTAAATAATTGAAGATGTAAATGTTTTGTTTTCTGAATGCTGGGAAATACATGCAAGTGAATCTCCGTCAATCAGAAATAAGAATATGTGAGTCAGGAGTTTATGTATGTACGTATGTATGTATGTATGTATGTATGTATGAGTCAAGATCGTGATTTTCTCCCCCATCAATCGATTGATTTTAATCAATTAATTTATTTGTGTTAACTACTTAATTTCATTTCAGTGTCAATGCAATTAAAATAAGGAAGAAAAAAAACTCATCAGGTTCTGGTCCTGAATAAATGAATAAATGAATAAATAAATATATAAATATTCATTCATTCATTGACTTATTTATTAATCAGACAGGGTGGGCCATACATTTCAATACATTGAAAAAATTATCATTATTATTTTTTTAAAGATGCGTTACAAAAGAGCAAAAAAGAAACAGAAATCATACTGATGATTACCAACGTCATTGCACACATATCTCCAGATATGCTAATTCGTGTTCATCAACAGTGGGTACAACATATTACAAAACAATAGTAACCATGTAGAACATATTATATGAATAAAAATCCCTTTGTATGGAAACTTTTGGCCCATCCTGTATATCACTTTACAGTATACTGTGTACACGATTGCAGAAGACTTGGTACAAGGCAGGGTACACCCTGGACAGGTTGCCAATCTCTCTCTCTCACACACACACACACACACACACACACACACACACACACTACAGGCAATTTGGGAACAGCGATTAGCCTAATCTGCATGTCTTTGGACTGTGGAAAGAAAGGAGAGTACCAGGAGGAAACCCACCAAGCACAGGAGAAGATGCTAACTCTATGCACACAGATTCCTGAGGCGAGAATCGAACCTAGACCCTGGAGGTGCAAGGCAACAGTGCTAACCACTACGCCTATATATAAATATAATCATTTCACTTTATTCATTAAAACCATTTAATCCTTTAATCAACAGGAAGTCTCCTGTGATTAACAATATCACTCTTCTGCAAAAAAAAAAAGTCCTTTTTTTTTTTTTTTTTTTTACAAACTACAACTTTTTCTTGGACAAATAAACAACCTGAATAGACTCAAGGCCCCATTATTAGCAAAATACTCACAGTATCATTTATATTACCGCCTTTCTTTACTGTAATTACTGCAAATTAGGCAAATATCACTAATAAGGCAAGATGCCTCTTCCCTGAACACATCTAAAAGTGGATCACCAGCTAGCTCATCGTTTACGCATGCGCATCGCCTAGACATCTTTTTGTTGTTGTTGTTTGTAAAATATCACTTACCTTTCATGTATAAGCAAGAGTTCTCTTCTTTTCGCCATACAAAAATAGCGATGTGATATTAATTATTCCGTTTTTATATTCCTGAAAATAATAACAACATACTACAATATATTGCTTATCCATATTATATCGCGCCAGGCTAAATTGATACTGGAGCGTTACCCTTAGCTCACATCGCTAAGTTACACAGCTAACTAGCCGTAAAACACCGCGGTGGAGTTGGTTGGACGTTGGACGTTGGATATTCGAGCTCCGGCCCCCAGATTCCGATTTGTAGCGGAGATTCGCTGATTTGTAGCGGAGATTCGCTGATTTGTAGCGGGAATTCGCTGATTTGTAGCGGAGATTCGCTAACAAAGTCCGGCTAAAGCACCTCGCCTACTGCGCGAGTTAGGGACCGTCTGCAAATTACTGTCCGACTGAAATACGGATAATATTATTATAAACATATTGAAAATAAATAAATGAACAATTGCCTCAAAATCTATTACAAAATGTGTGTCCATCTGTCATCTGTGTCTATCTGTGCAGAGAGCACAACCTTTTTAAATTCAATATTATCACTTTTCATATTTATTAATAATAAATATGTAATACTTTTATATTTTACTTAAATATCTTCCAGGTTATGTGACCTATTGGCTCAAAATCTATTCTAAAATGTGTCCACTTGTCTTGCAGAGGGCACAACCTTTTTTATTCAATATTATCACTTCTCATATTTATTAGTAATTAATTTGTAATAATTTTATTTTAATAACTTTCAGGTCATGTGACTTATTGCCTCAAAATCTACCATAGAGTTATGCACATAAATGATTAGAAATAGTGACAGACAGCATTCAGTGCACACGGTTTAACTGCATAGCAGTGTGATTTATAGAGATAGAAAAAATCCTTTTTTTTAAATAAATATTGTATTGTATTAAATTATGTCCCAAATCATAAAATACATAAAATAGATTTATTAGCCTAGGGTTTTTATCACTGATTTTAAAAAAGTTACTTTTTTAATGAATAAAAACAAAAAAAGAATGATGTTAAAAATATGCTTTGTTTAATTACAAAAGAGAGCAGGGCATTTTCATATTTAGCTCCAAAGCTTTGGAATAGCCTTCCAGACAGTGTTCGGGGAGCAGACACAGTTTCCCAATTCAAAAGTAGACTCAAGACGCATCTCTTTAATCTGGCATACACGTAACTTATCCCATAACCTCATACTCCAGTACACCTATCCTGGTGTACTACGCTAATTGGCAACTACGCTAATTCTCTCCATCTGTTCTGTATTTTTCTACCCATCCCGAGGCATCTGAAGATTGTACCAGCTTTAGTAGACAAAGGCCAACCCTGCGAGGTTTCTGAGGCATCCAGAGAAGGACCAGCTCCAGCTGGATTCTGCTTTATAATGGTTGGAGCTACACATCCTGCTCCTGTGCTTCCAGTGACCCAGACCCCATCTGCCCTTTGCACCTACTGACTCCCTGTGCTGAACTGGACTTAATGTTAATTTAAATAACTTCTGTTATATTGAACTTTCAGCTGAACAACACACATGATGTTATTTTTATCCACCAAGATGAGGATGGGTTCCCTGATTGAGTCTGGTTTCTATCAAGGTTTCTTCTTATTGCCATCTCAGGGAGTTTTTCCTTGCCACCATCGCCGTCACCCTTGGCTTGCTCATCAGAGACATTTCATTCATCATTCATTCATCTCATTATTATCTAGACACATTTTTCTCACACATACACACTTCAAAATATTTTCTTTTTAAAAAAATTCTTTCATTTTTGTGAAGCTGCTTTGAGACAATGACCATTGTTAAAAGCGCTGTATAAATAAAATTGATTTGAATTGAATTAATTACATTATGTCACGATCGGGGCAGTGGTGGCTCAGAGGGCTAAGGCACTGAGTTGCTGATCAGAAGATCGGCGGTTTGATCCCCAGCTCCACCAGGTTGCCACTGTTGGGCCCTTGAGCTAGAAAGAGCAAGCATAAATGCAGAGGGGTTTTGTAAACAAAAAGTCTTTTAATAAGATAAGTCACAGGATATAAATAAAGACACAAAAACAACAAACAATACTCAAACAGAGGGTAAAACATGACACAGACAGACAGGACTAATACCTGTTAACTAAGCATACGCCCTATGGCGAAACACAGGCTTAAGGACACACACACTAAGGCAGGAGCTGACACGGGATCAGACAACACTAGCCACATTAAGGGACTTTAGACAGAACTAGAGCCACCCGAAGAGACGAGGGAGCCAAGACACACCCCCCCTAAGAGACGAGGGAGCCGAGACATACACCCCTAAGAGACGAGGGAGCCCAGACACACACACACCCTAAGAGACGAGGGAGCCCAGACACACACACACCCTAAGAGACGAGGGAGCCCAGACACACACACACCCTAAGAGACGAGGGAGCCCAGACACACACACACCCTAAGAGACGAGGGAGCCCAGACACACACACACACACACCCTAAGAGACGAGGGAGCCCAGACACACACACACACACACCCTAAGAGACGAGGGAGCCCAGACACACACACACACACCCAAAGAGACGAGGGAGCCCAGACACACACACACACACCCAAAGAGACGAGGGAGCCCAGACACACACACAAACAAAGAGACGAGGGAGCCCAGACACACACACACCCTAAGAGACGAGGAAGCCCAGACACACACACACCCTAAGAGACAAGGGAGCCCAGACACACACACACACCCAAAGAGACGAGGGAGCCCAGACACACACACCCCCAAAGAGACGAGGGAGCCCAGACACACACACCCCCTAAGAGACGAGGTAGCCCAGACACACACACCCCCAAAGAGACGAGGGAGCCCAGACACACACACACCCTAAGAGACGAGGGAGCCCAGACACACACACACCCTAAGAGACGAGGGAGCCCAGACACACACACACAAAGAGACGAGGGAGCCCAGACACACACACCCCCTAAGAGACGAGGGAGCCCAGACACACACACCCCCTAAGAGTCGAGGGAGCCCAGACACACACACCCCCTAAGAGACGAGGGAGCCCAGACACACACACCCCCTAAGAGACGAGGGAGCCCAGACACACACATCCCCTAAGAGTCGAGGGAGCCCAGACACACACACCCCCTAAGAGTCGAGGGAGCCCAGACACACACACCCCCTAAGAGTCGAGGGAGCCCAGACACACACACCCCCTAAGAGACGAGGGAGCCCAGACACACACACATCCTAAGAGACGAGGGAGCCCAGACACACACACCCCCAAAGAGACGAGGGAGCCCAGACACACACACCCCCTAAGAGACGAGGGAGCCCAGACACACACACCCCCTAAGAGACGAGGGAGCCCAGACACACACACCCCCTAAGAGACGAGGGAGCCCAGACACACACACCCCCTAAGAGTCGAGGGAGCCGAGACACACACACCCCCTAAGAGACGAGGGAGCCCAGACACACACACCCCCTAAGAGACGAGGTAGCCCAGACACACACACCCCCAAAGAGACGAGGTAGCCCAGACACACACACCCCCAAAGAGACGAGGGAGCCCAGACACACATACACCCTAAGAGACGAGGGAGCCCAGACACACACACACCCTAAGAGACGAGGGAGCCCAGACACACACACACCCAAAGAGACGAGGGAGCCCAGACACACACACCCCCTAAGAGACGAGGGAGCCCAGACACACACACACCCTAAGAGTCGAGGAAGCCCAGACACACACACACCCTAAGAGTCGAGGAAGCCCAGACACACACACACCCTAAGAGTCGAGGAAGCCCAGACACACACACCCCCTAAGAGACGAGGGAGCCCAGACACACACACCCCCAAAGAGACGAGGGAGCCCAGACACACATACACCCTAAGAGACGAGGGAGCCCAGACACACACACACCCTAAGAGACGAGGGAGCCCAGACACACACACACCCAAAGAGACGAGGGAGCCCAGACACACACACAAACAAAGAGACGAGGGAGCCCAGACACACACACAAACAAAGAGACGAGGGAGCCCAGACACACACACCCCCTAAGAGACGAGGGAGCCCAGACACACACACCCCCTAAGAGACGAGGGAGCCCAGACACACACACACCCTAAAAGACGAGGGAGCCCAGACACACACCCCCTAAGAGACAAGAGACACAGGGGGCTAGAGACACAGGGGGCTAAAGACAGGACTAAAGCCATGGCAGTCAGCTAAACATGACAATTAGCTAAACATGGTGACTTAGCTACCCATGGCAATCATCTAAACATACATTTAACTAAACATGCCTTTAGCCTAACAAAACACGAGAGACTAGAGACAGGGGGGGAACTAGAGGCTGGAGACACAGAGGCTAAAAACACAGGGGCTATGGCTAGAAGCATGGCAGTTAGCTAAACCTGATAATTAGTTCAACCTAGCAGTTAGCTCAACATGGGTTTTAGTTAAACAAGCTCCTAGCCAAACACACACCTAGCTACTTACCTAGGTTAAACACACAAGGAAACAGGAGGACACAAACAACAATATATCCATACACATTAAACACACCACACTTGACATGACTGAGTCAGCTCCACAAACTTAGACACACACAGAACATCTACAGTGAACATTGCCAACATGATAGCCAAACCCAGCAAAACTTAAATCAAAATATAAGACTAAACAGCTATTTATAGATGACCTATTGGGCTACCTCGGCTCAGGTGTGCACTCGCATCACCTGACGGAGGTGCCTTCTGGGAAACTGAGTCTACAAACAAAAAACTACAAAAACGGTGACCTCTAGTTGTGGTCCCTTACACATTTAAACAATGTTTGTCTATATTAATGAATTTGAATAAATAGCCTAGTAGCTATGAAATTTTAAGGGGTTGAATAAAGAACCTACTATCTCATTTATGTAGCTAAAACACTAAATTAAACCAGATAACATGATGAATCAACGTTTTAATATTTATATTTAACTAGATGGAAGGTTTTTCCAGTCACATGAAAAAATAGATGTTCTATTCTTACCTGCTGCTCATTTGGAGACCTACTCCCATATGACCCATATGAAAACCCTTCATCTACAGTTCTCTGTTCAGTTCTACAGTTCAGTTCTCTGAATGGGCAGCCTCTCAGGCACATTAACACTGGGTTCCAGAAGTCATTGCATCAGAAACTATTTTTCACATTTTTTATGTCTGCCAGTTTTCAACAAAGGAGCAGGAGTATTGTCAAAGAATTAACAGGTAAATGTTTGACATAATTGGCACCCACACAGTTTATTCCATTGTCCAGCCCCATACTGTAGGTGTGTTGTTTATATTGCTAATCAATGTAAGTTTAAAGTTATATGCCTTTTTCTGATTGTACCTGTACATGGAAAAAGGTTTAGACAGCGTGTGTGATCAAGAAGACTTGTTTGAGTACTGATTCTGAACAAGTCAAATATGTGTTAAACATCTATGGGGGCTGAGCCCCCCTTAACTGAAAATCCTAGAAACGCCCCTGATTATAATTATTGTTATTATACAGTCTTTATTAGCAATTCTATCTCTCTCTCTCTCTCTCTCTCTCTCTCTCTCTCTCTCTCTCACACACACACACACACACACCTGAGTGACCTCCAACCTAGCAATGATGAAGTTCTGCACAAAACTCATAGTCTACTATTAAATGTCTGACTGCAATAATTTGAGCATTTGCACAGTGTTAGCCAACAAATCCTCCAGATAGCTTACTATTTAGTGAAGATGTAGGCTACACTTAACATTTTCATTGTTAATTCCATGGTCTATCATCATTCTGTGTGTGATATGCAGCTGGGATAGAGTGATGCATATCACAAGAGGAATGATGGGGAAAAGTGGAATGGATTTCTTATTTAATTGATTATTGTAAAAAAAAAATGATTATGCATATACTTCAGCTGCAGTACAGCTGTGTAAGTGACATCTGCCAATATCCCTTAATAATTGACTGTAGTTTAGTTTTCTACGTTTTCACAGAGTGCATGTAATTTTTTACACGGTCCCTAAGCCGCACACAGGCAACCCCTACCGTTAACGGGGTTATGCGCCTCCCCGAATACATATTTTTGTTTATATCGAATTCAAACATATCGAAATGTGAAACCTTCTATTTGAAATACATACAAGGCAAATAGGTGAAACATATCACAAGACCCAATATTCGTTCCAAATATTCCTGTTGAATGTAAAGGGGCGGCAAAAGCTGTATATCAAACGAACATCGAGCATCAAACGGACTTTATACCGCAGTACATAACTGTCCCTCCCTTCACTCTGCCATCCACATCAAATTAACGAGTGGTCTTACTCGTGTGTGTGTGTGTGTGTGTGAGAGAGAGAGAGAGAGAGAGAGAGAGAGAGAATTGCTAATAAAAGACTGTATAATAACAATACTAATAATTAAGAATATTTTTTTACCAAGATTATTCGCTTCCATGCAGGTTACTGTGGTTTAATATTTGAAACAAAACAGTTAGTGCATATATCCTTTGATGTGTCATATGCCTCAGCATATTGTTAAAATGATCATGGTGGGCCGCTATGGTCAAAAATGCCAGGGCTGTTTTTTGGTCCCAGTTTATATATATAATAACTATAATAATAACAATACTACTACTATTACCACAAATAATAATAATAATAATAATAATAATAATTGTAAGGGCCATATTTCATTCTTGTGATTTGTTGTTATGTTTATCTTATTTCAGTTTATTAGTTAAGCATTAAGCATTAAGTATCATACATATAATTTGTACTGTGACATCATTTCATGGGTTGTTCTGTGACATCATCCCACAGTTATGCAGTTCCATGTCTATCACGCACGTTAGTTGTAGTTGTTGTTAAGACACGGAAGGATACAGAAAGGTGTGGAGCACACAAGCTTTTGACCGTGAGACAGTAAGCTAAAAGGAATACAGTAAAATAAGTTGTTGTAACTGTAATCTATCGAAGCTACAGAACACAGCAAGCGACTTGTCGTGACTACAGTGGATTTATGCAAGAAACTGTAACAACCGTTGTTTTTGATGTTGAAAATAAACAAGAGACAAAGAAATCAACGAAACGTCTGATGTCGTCAGTGACACTGTGTAACTAAAGACACGCGTCAGAACTTGTGAATAACATGCACCTACAATAATAATAATAATAATAATAATAATAATAATAATAAATTATAATAATAATAACACTACTAATACAACAATAATAATTATACTACTACAATTGCTACTACTACTAATAATAATTAACATGCACAGTAAAGTTTAGGATTGATTACCTTAGAAACTGAAAATCAAATGTAAACTTCTGGCATGTGCACACAAGCTATACTCTACAATTATACAATAAAAAAAAAGGAAAGATAGACGCATAACAATCTGAAGTATAGGAATTGATGGTCTATTTTACCAAGTATGTATTTTTTTTTTTCTGTGACAATGAAGTCAGTACAGGTGACTGAAGCAATTCTTTGAAAAAAATTTTTTTTTGTTTCTCATAATAATTATCTGTATTTATTTCCTTGTAAATTCTATGCAGGAGGACAGACAAAGTGATGCCAGTTTGCACATTTGTAAAATCCTTGTCATTCGTGCTGTCAAAGAGGAAGAACTAGTTGATGTATCCATTATCTTTGAAGGAAAGAAAATTTTGCAAAAATATGGCAAATACTACAGTAATTTGAGCTATTTCAGATTAGGCTATCACCAAAAGTACAGATGAGGTTATTATCATTAAAGTTTTTCATATGCCTTGACTACAAGTGTTTACATGTTCAGCTGCTGATTAAAATGTTTTAATGCATTTAGGTTTCAATGGAAGTGCACTTCACTGCTTTAGAGGCTATAAAGTTTCTATTAATGACTATTCTACAGTTTGTTTATGTATAAGTATTTCTTAATCAATGCTGTTTTTTTTCCTTTATATTTGTTATTTTATTTCAATTCATCAATCTAATCTATTTATGCAAAATTTAACTGAATGCAGTTTAATAAAGAGACAACCTGTATCAAGACTGTATTGAGAATGTCAGTAATGTTGGATAAATAAACTGTTTAATTGTATCTTGTTGTGTGATTTGTGAAAGATATACTCTAAATAAACATAAAATAGCAATGTTTACATTTTTATAGTGAGAAATATAAAATGATAAAACCAAGTAAGAAAAAATCTTACGAAACAAAAAGATAGTAAGATTAGGCATTGGGGCTAAACACTGCGACCACTACTACTAATGCTAATAATGCTAATAATAATAATAATAATAATAATAACAATAAATCTGCTAACAATAACATTGTTTATAATAATAATAAATATTATCTGCAAACATTAATAGCCAATAAATTAGTTTAATTATCTTAAAAACAGAAAGTCGAATGAGCACTTACAGTATGAAATGCGCGCAAACACACACACACACACACACACACACGAGTCGCTTTTAGCACATGTCATTGCTTGCAAGGTTTTTCATGTTCATCATTAGAACCCTAGTTCTTCTGGTTCTTCTGGATTGTGAGCAGCCATGTTGGCACATCGCTAACTATGGTAAATAGTTTTAGGTTATGTATCATATGCTTAAAATACATGACTGTTTGTGTGACTTTTTTTCCACTCTTTTTTTTTCTCCTCATCAAAATATGCTTGATTTCTTTTCACCAAATACATACCTTTGACTATTATGGCCAAAGAGTTACCTTTTGACTTCATCATTCCACAGCATTGCATGGATGCCTCACTTCATCAGTAAATGCTGTTAGATTTAAGAAAAGCGCCCAAATTGTTACTTTTTAAGATGAATGAAAAGAAGAATTATTGCTTGATGTAAGACGGACAAACACACGCGTATGCATGATGTTTCTAAGGATTATTATCAGCAAACAAAGCATAATTAGGCTTTTGGACATGTGCCTGTGTCAAGTACATCAAATTTCGTACATCAAAAGGAACAGTCATTAACATGTCAGTCATAGAGAGACTCAGAAACATACAGACTGATTTCTGGTTAGACCGACACAAGCTATTTGTGTGAATATCCGTTTGGATATGATCTACTGTATAGGAAGTGTTACCATATATGGCAACAGGAAGCATTGATTACTCAGGTTTGTTGATGGTAGAATGACTGGTTGCCTTACATCTCAGGAAACCCTCATGTCTGTGTTTTCTTCTGGTTCTCCCTTTTAGTTATGCAGGAATCCCTGTTTGCACTCTGCATTAAATATACATTTACCATATACATTATGTGACTGTGACCATACAGTACTGTTATCTTTCCTTCTCTTCTGCTCTCTTCTCTTCTCTCTTTCTCTTTAACTCTCACTGTCACTTTCTGTCTCGCCAGTGATCCAGACCCGCTTTGCCCTCTGAAACATCCTGGTGTCCCACTTCTGGTTGGAGATGTTTTTGCATGGATGCCCTGTTTGGTCCGCCTGAGATGCGTGTGGTGACTGAGGACGGTTCCACTTTAACATGAAGACGGTCCTGCCTTTGGCTGATGCAGACAGCTGTTCTTGTTCTTAAGGACTTGTGACTGCAGTCGCTTAATACTTAAGGACTCGAGTTTTCTACAGTTTACCTGCGCCTCCAAATAATGAACTGGACTCCATATTAACATAAAGACATCAACTGTTATACTGAACTTTCAGTCTGACTGTGACTGCGGATCAATCCCTGCTATCTAATATCACCATAATGACGATGGGTTTCCTGTTGAGTCTGGTTCCTCTTAAGGTTTCTTCCTATTGACGTCTCAGGGAGTTTTGAGTTTGCACAGCAGATACAGGACTAGAGAAGATGGCAATCATTACCAGTCAGCAATGAGTCAGGCGTTTTTTGCATTGAATTTTTGATCTCATTGAAAAACAACACCTTAATGACAAGGCTCCAATGAAGCTGATCAGGCAACCCCTATTTGAGGAAGATGGAATCAGCTTAATGGAGACATTTGTGTATTTCATGCCAAATTTATTTGTCTAGTTGATTCTACCTCAAAGAAATAGGCTTGACGTCTACAATGAGTAGGAATTTAAAGGAAAACTGTACTGTACTTAAAATTCATACATTATTGCCAGACCTCACTTCCAGACACTTTGCTGTGAATGCTGTTTTCAGGTTATGGAACAGATTCCAAACATGTATGTTATACTGAGCTTCCCACCTCTGTGGAAGGTAACTGGTAAACCCCAGTTACCTCCCACAGTGAAAAGACATAGCAGATTAAGCCAAATGGCTTTCTAAAATTGCCCCGAAGTGTGTGTAATTTGTATGTGTGTGCCCTGTGATAGATTGGCACCCTGTCCAGGGTATACCCCGCACAATGCACAAAATGTAACACAATGCACACAATGTTTTTTTAAAAACACTGTCTTTCAATTGAAGTATGGAAAACATATTTTCCTGGGCATCATTTTCATACTTTGTGAAATTAAAGAAAAAGAACCAATTCAGATACAGATATTGTTGTGCCAATTATGTATGTCTGTTTTACCATGGATATCCATACAGTATATCATGGACTTCAGCATATCATGTTTCCCCATCATATGTGGGTGCTAAGGTAGATAGATAGATAGATAGATAGATAGATAGATAGATAGATAGATAGATAGATAGATAGATAGATAGATAGATGGATGGATAGATGGATAGATGTGAATAAGATGAATAACTATGAGTGTGGTGTCCTATAATTCCTGTACCTGTGTGTTTGATATATAACCAGATGGTTTAATAAAACTGAATGTTTGAGTGGGTTAAAAAAAAGAGCATCGTGGGTATTACTAGTATGCACTCTACCCTTGAGTTACATGCTATAATAAATTACAAAGTATAACCTTAAATATATTTAAAACGTCTGAATTATCTTCAAATATACCAAAAAATATATAGGGTATCTGTTTAATTCACAAAGTTCGTAAAATCACTTAAAAACGAGAGAAAACTGTTAAAATCCTCGTTCGCCTTCTCAGCGTTAGGTAGCGAGTGACGTCATGATTTGAATCTAAACATAGGGAAACTGAATTTCCCGAAACACCTGTTGAAAATTTCACACTACTGAAATTAAATATTGAATATTTATTGAAACAAAAACTAACACTATTATAAAAAATACTATTAAAATGTGTATAAATTGAAAATTAATTATTTATTATTAATAATAATAATAATAATAAGAAGAAGAATCGATTAAAGACGTACAGAGAATTTTTTTTTACCAATTTTTTTTACCGATTACCTGCCTATATAATACTAAGGATTTCCTAATTAAATAAAAAAAAATTGTGTCCTATTATTATGATATCGTCCTCGATAACAATCATACTAAATATATAAATTCTTTTTCGTTTTTTTTTTTCACGCTCCAGCGAGATGCAATGACTGATGGGAAAATTTTGATTCCCTTTTCCGGTGAAGTGATTAACATGATTGTCTAGCGCCCTCATGTGGTCATCATCTTTAATTAAATAGAGATGGAGTTAAGTTACTGCTTGGTCCTATTTTAAATGATCTAAACATGAGTAAAAGAGCAGTTTTGTTTAACCATATTTCATGAGTAACATATATTTTGAAGCACAGAATAAAAAACTTTATTGAGATTTTAAAAAGTACACTGATGAAAATTAGAGAACACTTTCAGGGCCCTTATTCACAAAGCTTCTTAAGCCTCAAAGTTGCTCCTAGTGATGAAATTCTAAGAAAATTCTTAGAATTATGACATTTTCTTAAAATTTCCCCATAAATTTAGGACTAAATCTTAGTAAAGATAAAAATGTTTAATTTCCTAAATTCCAAAAAAAAAATCTCTGTGCTACAGTTATTGATGTTCTAATTCTGATCATGTTTTCTACGAAAAAGTTTTTTTTTAAGTGCCTTGGTTATTTTGTAAAGCATTGTTCTATTGGCCACAGTATAGTCACAACAAAAAAAATCCTTAAAATGTTAAGCAATGAAAATTACATTATTCCTGAAAAAAAATTCATTTATGGTTTGCTAATTTTGATCTCAAGTGTATACAGATCATCAGGCACAGTGCAAAGTACTCTTGTAATCATCATTTTCTTTGTGTATATTGATGGCTCGCAAAACAACTAGATGCATACAACCTCCTGTACTCTGGTATTGAACAATATTACTAATGTGAAAGCAGACCACTGTGGAGAGGACACGGGGTGTAATAGTATTCAATTGAATTGAATTGAATTGAATTAATAGTATGCAGGCAGAGTATGAAGCAATTGTGCCTAATGTGAATGCATCGTCATATAGGGGTCACTTTTACACTACAGGCCAAGATCCAAGTACAAATAACTTTAAAGTCTGTGACATTTGTGCAACATGAGCATGCAGTATCATGCCAGGGCATGGATCAATGCAGCATGCATGAAGTTTCTTCTTCTCTTTGTGTTAGTGATAATTTCCGGCACCAAATAAGTGCTTGCTTGATTTAGATTTTCTTCGCTTCGCTGCAATCATTTTCAGTACTGTAATTTTACAGAAAGGTAATGATTATTCAACTTTACTGTGATTTAATGTTATTTAAGCCAGTTGTACACGTGTGTGATCATTGCTTGCAGCTTTGAACCAATGAAAAAAAAAAAAAAAGAAAAAAGACAAAAGTCTGATTTTAAAATTTTTGCTCGTGTTTTTAATGCTGGATATCTCCAGTGCTGGACAATGTGCCATAGTGAAATGATGTGCTTTAAAATGGATGAACAATACAACACAAGCCACAGTGTGAACACAGGTTACAGGGAAATTACAAATGCTATACTAAAAGGCATGCGATCCAGCACTCGAGAACCATACAAAGCTCAACTTTCACAAGTCATTGTGGTCTCAAACAGTCTGTCAGCCGTTTTTAATGAAAGTAGGCAGCTCTTAAAAAGGAGCACTTGCTCTAAAGTGTATTAACTAACCTAATAACCGCTCAGAGATTAGTCCGGTTCACGACATTCATTGTTTAAACAGAGGCTGTACATTAAAATCTAATAATGTTTGTTTGCAATAAACTGTGCTGCATTATAATGGACACAAAGGTGGACTCGAGCCACAAAGCGGTTGATTTCTCTTACATGGCTGTTTAAAGGGTCATCGGGTTTTGAATCATATAATCGGCTTAAATGTTAAATCTGGTCTAAGAATAAAGCATGTCATAAAATCATAAAATGACAGAGCGTAAGAGAGAGAGAGAGAGATAGAGAAAGAATGACTTCTAGTTTGCTAGTTTCTGTTTAACCTTTTATTCCTGCTTCAAAAATTCTTGGGAACCCAGATATGGAACTTTATAAATTTTGTAATGCAAACATTTAAATGTCTGCTTGTAGGGAAAACTATATATATATATATATATATATATATATATATATATATATATATACACACACACACATGCATATCTTGCAAAAAAAAAAAAAAAAAAAAAAAAAAAGATCAGTAAAATGCATTTTCCTTTTTTAAAAAAAGAAGTCCACATACTGGATGATCTAATGGAATGAAATCAGCATGAAATATTTGGTTAACACAAAAGATCCCAAAAAAAAAAAAGAGCCATGGTAAACTGCCACAAAGTTCGTTTTGTGAATGGAATGTTTGCTCCTGGATGTGACCGACTCTCAGGACTCCCGAGTGGTGATGATGGGTACTGGCCGAATGGATATCATTGACGTAGGAGGATGAAGGTCTAACCGCTCTTCTCTTTTACAACGGAACGTGACTGAAAAGGTACGAGACGGATTCGCCGTTGTGGGTTCTCCGGATAGCCTCGGCTAAAATCATGGAGATGTCGATGACCTAGAAAAGATTCACGCAAAAAATAAATAAATATCAACCACATGCAGCCATTGAGCACCAGATACAGCCACTGAACAAACAAACAAAAAAAGTTTAAGAGCAATCCACAAATTAAAAGTGATCTGGAAGCAAATGCCACTCAAGCGTATGAAAAAGTAACTGGAATACCACTATCTGCACTGCAAGCATGAATATAAACAGTCACTAAATATAAATGTGATTTACTTCCTATATATATATATATATATATATATATATATATATATATATATATATATATATATATATATATATATATATATACACACATATACACACACATACAGTGGAACCTCGGATTACGAGTAACGCGGTTTACGAGTGTTTCGCAAGACGAGCAACAATTTTTTTTATAATTTTTGACTTGAAAAACGAGCATTGTCTTAGTTTACGAGCACCGAGTATCATGTTTCACGCATGCGCTTCTTGTTTTAACACTGAGCGTTAGGTCATCACAAGTGAGCCAACGGTTTTTCTCTCTCTCGCAGCGGAATTGTAGGTAATCGTCTCTCATGCTGGGTGAATACACACACACATACACACGTGTGTGTGTGTGTGTGTGTGATGTGCGTGCGTGCGCGCACACACACACACATTAACGGAGAGACCGTTTTTAAAACCGTTTAAAAATTTGCAAGGAACAGGATCACTACTGTAAAGTAAAAGAACCACAACAACAACAAAAATTAAACAGCTCCTTACCTTTGAAAACAGTTGCGACAGAGAAGAGTTTGTGTGTTTGTTTGGCAACCTGAGAGAAGGGGAGCTGTAAAGCCGAGACCTATCGTCTCCCCTGCTGGGTCTTAGTGCTTGCAGTGTTTTTGAGTGTGTGTGTGTATGTGTGTGTGTGTTTGTGTCTGTGTAAGGCAGAGAGTTTGTGTGTTTGTTTGGCAACCTGAGAGAAGGGGGCCGTAAACGTGAGCGAGCCCCCTTCAGCCCCCCTCCTCTCAGGTTGCCAAATAAACGCAGAAACTCCTCTCTGTTGCGATTGTTTTCGAAGGTGAGGAGCTGTTTAATTTGTTTTTTTGTTGTTGTTTTACTTACAGCAGTGATCCTGTTAGTATGCGCTCATGTGAGTGTGACTAGGAATGTTCCGTGCTAATTTTTAAACGGTTTTAAAAAACGGTCTATCTGTTAGTGTGTGTGTGTGTGTGTGTGTGTGTGTGTGTGTGTGTGTGTGTGTGTGTATCTGTCCGGATTTATTTAAAAAAAAAAAATTAAGGTAAAGTACAGGTTAATTTGTTTTATTTTTACTTTATATTTTGTATTAATTATATTTATGTATTTATTTTTTGGGGCTGTAGAACGAATAATTTAAGTTTCCATTATTTCCTATGGGAAAATTTATTAATTCCGAAACGAATTAAGCTCGTAATCCTAGGTTCCACTGTATCTTTTTTTTTTTCTTTCGGGATCAATGAAGTATGAATCAAAAAAATTTTAACGTTAAACGCTCAATTCATGTTCATTGTGGTGATGGTGAATTTTTTCCTTCTACATCCCAATATTTTGTGGCTAGAAAGTGAAAATATAAAAGAAATATCACAACTGACATATCTAGATATCTGTTTTTCTGATCTAAAACATTTTTTTAAACATTATTTAAATGTATTTGTTCATATTCATAATGCATTTATTTCTACTATATTTTATTTTCACTCACATTTCTGTGTATTTATTTGCTCTTTGTGTGGTAGAAGCAAACTATTTTTTAAGCTCATTCAGGAATAATAATTACTGTATGGTGGATGACAATGTACTGCTCAGGAAATATAAGATTTGTTTACAATTATTTAAGTTAAAGGTTAAATGTCGTTAAACATTTCAGTTGTGCATCTATTAATATAAATAAAGCTAATACCGTAGTACTTTTTATTTGATTTTTAAAATTGTGATAAGCAATGATCTAATATTTGAGGAAAATAATGATACCTGAATTTTGGGACATTGCTTCATCTTCTCCTCTTGTGGAATGGTGTTGGTGACAACAACAGCCTCGAAGGGAGCGTTGTTGATCCGTGAAATCGCAGGACCCGAGAAGATGCCATGGGTAAGAATTGCGTAGACCTTTATAGCGCCGGCAGAGATCAGCCTGACAACACGATAAATAAGACAAAGAGGGCAGATGTTAGAGATAAAGCATCAGAATAGGTGGAAAAGATTGAGGGGGGTGAGATAACATCCATTACCCTGAACAAAATGAGTGTGTTGTAAGCAGATCCAACAAAACGCAGACACTAGAGATGTTTTTTCTTGAATAGTGTTTACGGTCTGATTTTGTCTCAAGCAGCTTCATTGCTTGCAGGTTGTGAAATATTAAAAACTACATTAAAGTATCTAATAAGCTTTGAGATTTGTACAATGTAATTGTGTAAATGTGATCTCATGCAATACATAATCTTGTTTTCCCGCCAGTGTTCTGCTCCACACTCCAGTCCAGTAGGTGGCGGTTTTGCACCAACCATCTGTAAACCGACGAAGCACTCCTTTTGCAAAACATGAGTATTAGCAGTTTGTACTGAATAAAAGCTGGGATATATTAAAGGTCTTTGTCAATCGTAAACCATTATAAACTTAAAAAAAAATAAAAAATCATTTAAAAACTGCTAATTAATTTCGAATAAAAAAAAACTATGCCAGAGATTTAACTGCTAAAAAGGTTTTACATAGACGCTATGGGTGTTTTCTTTAATGAATGGTTATCAGGAAAATATCTCCTGGGCATCTAATCTTATTAGGTCTTTTTTTTTATTCATTTCTTTCTTTTTTTTTTTTTTAAATAAAACTGGGCGAAAAAAAATTAATATCGAAGGTTGTTGTCAAAAGATTTTTTTTTGACACAGATGCATTTAGAGTCTTTTTTTTTTTATTATTCAATCCTTTTTTGGAAACAGAATAAATTGTATATTGGTTAGGCTACGCCCAAACCCAGAGCTGTGGAATAAAATCGATTTTGGAACATAATCTTTTAGTGGAATAGATTTGATTTATGGAATTGTTGGGTCAGTTTTTAATTCTATATCGACTCACACTTTTAAAAGTAATCAAAAAAATAATAATTCTTTGCATTGTCTAAAAATTACTCGCAAAATACACTTGTTTTGCAAGATTACTCTATCGTCTTACATTTAGGCATTTGGCAGACGCTCTTATCCAGAGCGACTTACATTTTTATCTCATTACACATCTGAGCAGTTGAGGGTTAAGAGCCTTGCTCAAGGGCCCAACAGTGGCAACTTGGTGGCTGTGGGGTTTGAACCTTCCGAACCGTAGTCCAATGCCTTAACCACTGAGCTACCCCTGGCACGCTTCATCGCACGCACGCACGCCAATCCACCAAACACAGGGAGAACATGCAAACTCCACGCGCACAAAGTCCTGAGGAGGGAATCGAACCCTCGACCGTGGAGGTGCAAGGCCACAGTGCTAACCACTACGCCATCAACAACATAGGCTGAAAATCATTTTTAATGTTTATTAAATATTTTTAGGAGTTTTTTTAACACTTCAAAATCTGATCTGTAAGAAATTAAGCTTTTTATTAGGCACTTAACATCAGTGCTGAAAATCCCAAATATTTACATAAATCCAGTCTAAATATGATTTCCAGCAACCATACTTAACCTTGACAGCTGAATTTAAATTTATATTTCAATTATGTAAAAAAATATATATATTATGACAAGAAAATGCCAAATCCAATCAATTGACTGAAGGAAACCTCATTTAATTCTCAGCAGTTGAAGAAAAGCCATGCTTATTGTTAACCACAACACAAAACACAATTTAAACATTTTCTCCTTAATTCAGTTGTATCCAATTCCCACCTGTTGGGTTAAGACACTCCCACACCAATGACAACTAAAACGTACTTCCTTTGGCGAACGTGAAGCCATAAACTGCATCTTTTGGGACTGCTGCTCAGGGACCGTCAGGAAGCAGCGTAACACACTCGGAGGACAGGAGCGACTGATCCCTTCCGCTTGGCTTATGTTTCTATGATCGAGGCGGTAGTGTGAGAATGCCATCCCTCCCCCAGAGAGAGCACGGCACATCTTCTCGCTCTAGGCTACGGATGGCTGTAGCATCAAACAGGACCCGAACTTGTGATCTCCGCCATTTGGGAGCCCCTTTAATAACTTTACCTTTAAAGCCAGACAGCCCACGACCAACAAGCAACCAACTCCAAGCTACATAAAGGAATTGTTGCTTTTTTAGAAAGGATTTTTTGTCCGTGTTATAATGCATTCAGATTGTGTATTGGATTGTATTTCGACCTACTTATCAGCAGCGTGGCAGATGGTTCCACACGTGTCAGCCATATCGTCCACCAGGATGGCCACTCGGTCCTTCACGTCCCCTACCAGCACCATCCGGTCCACCTCGTTAGCTTTTTTGCGCTCTTTATGAATGAGAGCAAACTCTACGTTCAGCCGGTCGGCGATGGAGGTCACCCTGAGGACACATTTGCAGGCTTTAAACTCACACATGATCGCGTTAAATGAGCAAAGATTACTCTCTGAATCTGATACACATGACATGGTGTCATGGTAACCACATCCTGCCTTCTGAAGAACCCACGGTTTCAGATGACGGAAATACTTGAATACAGCACAGGTTTAGGATTAAGCCCCGATCTTTGGTTGTAAACTTAGCTGATAATGATTTACATATTTTCTTTAAAAGAAAGCGTTTGAATCCTTTAGTCTATTCAGCTCCGTCACCTCCTCATGGTTAATTTTTATGCTAATACCATAAACAACTCTAGTGCGCCTCTTATATATCATAGCTTGTTAATTAGCTAAGCCAAGTCTCTGCCTTAAATTCTCATAAGATATCACTAGGGCTGCAACTAACGGCTATTTTGATAGTCGATTAATCTAATGATTATTGAAACGAATAATCAGATAACAAATGGCACAATTACTTCAGCTATCCGATATTAAATTTAGCTAGGTTGTTTTGGGCGTTACTAATAATCAAGATAATAAATATGAATACATCATTGAAAATTATTCTCATAATGAACTGAGGAAACAATCTAAAACCAAGGACGGCAGTAATAAAATTTAGCTATTAATTAAAGCTTGAAGTTGACAGATGGTGATTACGGGAGTGGATGAAATGTGAAGAAAACCAAGATCAATTCTGTTGTGTAGGTGAGTGGTCAAGTGTGAAGGGCTCATGAGTGAGGTAAGTGGGAAAAGGACACACACCACCTGAGGAGAATAAGGCTAATTAGTTTGAGTGTGTGTGTTGCTATGAGCCGGAAAAAAGCCTGAGAGAGAAACAAAACCGGTCTGCAGAGGCCAAAAGCCAGCAACAAGGCAGGCATGTGTGTTGCTGTGAGCGACAGGTGGAGAGTTCAACAGGATGAGAGAAAATGCGGAGCTCAAACCCCAGCAATAAGGCGTGTCCTTGTGTGAACAACCAGTCACAAAATCTCTACATTCTCCTCAGGTGTGAATTTGCCGGACTCTCACAGCCTTCAAAAAGTGAAATTGAATTGAGATTTTAGCTCGCGAAGGTGTTTGCCGTCACGCTATGTTATGTACGTCATCTCCTGTTAACCTGACACCTACAGTCAGAGTGTCTGCAGTTTGTGCAAGAATTAACCGTGATGACGTCATCAAGTAATTAACAATTAAATCCATTGCTGACTAATTTGATTATCGATTTTGGTTGTCAAAAGTTTAATTAATACTTTAAACTTTAAAAAACTTTAAACATCAATAAAAAAATAATTAAAGAAAAAAAAAAGGGCGCTAAAAATAATTAAGTGCGCTATTCAAGCCATAACTGCTTAAATAGTATCAATTTATAAACAAAATAAAAAGTTATAACAGCTTTCGTTCCCTTCTTTAACGCTTGTTAACTGTGTACTGTCTTGTATATGAAGATATATTAAGGGTAAGTGATACCATAAGTACTTAATGCTTGGATAACGATCATGTTTCTTGTATAAATGATTCATACGAAGGGCGTTGATAATGAATGCTTTAAGCACAGTACAGTGATGAGAATCTATGCCCCAGTCAAATATTTCAGCTGTGCAAACAATTTAAAACAGGCCATACGTCTGTGAATGACGAACCCAGGTAAGGTGGCTGGGAGTCGACTGCACTCATTCTTGTGGACATAAACAATCATATTCACAAACACAACTTAAATAGTCATTGACACATCCTCTGTACAATGCTCACCTCACTCTAAGACATTTCCGCATGTTTGGACCGATAAATGAGTTCTTGGGAGGCCAGGGTTTTTTAATTGAAGCACGCAGTCTTACTGTACTGGAAAATCTTTCTAACTTGATGGTACCCAAGCACTAGCGAAACGCAGGGATAAGTACACTAATGTAGCAGGGGGGATTATAGAGAGAAATAAAGGGTTTTACTCTTGTGTTCGGTTATTCTATAGAATCAAAAGTTTTTTTCAACCAAAGAACGTTTTAAGACTTAAATTACCTTTATTTTTAAAACTAAATTAAACAAACAGCTTGCCATTATCCAAAATATTTTTGAGGCATAATTAAAAGAAAAATTATAATTAATAGTTGAAACACAAAGTTAGCAAAGTTCAAAGCACTAACAGTCACAGTACACTGATTTATTATCCACTCTACTGACCGACAACGTTTAAACTGAACACCAAAGAAACCCTTAGTTAAAGCTGAACCAGTAAACTTCCCCAGGTTACCCTTGAATGCTTGACCCCTGACCCCATCCACGATCAAAACGGCAAAAAGTTTACCTCTTAGCGCCACCGGCGTCAGGCGACACGATAATGCAGTTTTTCCACTCCGGAATGTTTTCTCTGATCCACTGGAGGACCGCGGGTTCTGCGTATAGGTTGTCAACAGCAATGTCAAAAAACCCCTGGAGGGCAAAAGACAGCAAAAGGCAACAATCAGACGACTGAAAATGAACCTGATTCTTAAAATCACTTCGAAAGGTCAGGTCATGTTTCCCGGACGTTATGAGAGAGAGAGACCCCAAGCATTTGTGTGAGATTTAAATGTAAAAAAATATGACATGACATTCTTTAACATGATGGATTTTAGCATGCATAACTACTTCTACACGCCCATTACCATTTTTTTTTCATGTTTTGTATAGGTTTCTTTAGTGTTACATGTTGCATGCAAGTTATAGCGCTTATCCTTGTTGTATTTATTAGCAACTGATAAAGCTCAGTTGTATTAAGCAACATGTTTGAGTGATTTTATAGTTGCTGGTTTGCACTGGCTGTCAAATCATTACCTGAATCTGGGAAGCATGAAGGTCCATAGTGATGATATGATCTGCTCCGGCTACCGACAGCATGTTAGCAACCAGTTTAGCAGAAATCGGTGCACGGCTCTGAAAGGAATTTTTTTCTTTTAGTTCAAACATATTGCTTTTATTCTTAGCTTCACACCATTAAAGCAACTATTATAAACCGAACAATGCACAGCTTAAGCATGAGTTTCAAAATCAATTGAGATAAAAGAATCTTTGGACTTTAGTGACATTTTGCAACATTAAAAGGGATTGGGTGATTAGTTTTTTTTTTTTTAAGCCTGTGACAAGGTTTACTTACTTGGTCGATGTTAAGAGGTCAAGCTCAGGCAAGTCCTGTTTTAAATCTTTAAACCTTGACCTCAGCTTTGGCTGTTAAACTTTTTTTTTTTTAAGTGTAACTGGGAATGCATTCAAGCAAACAAACTGCTATAATGCGAGTATATCTCTCATGGGTAACAAGAGTTAAGAGTCTATTCCCTTAACATCTTTAAAATAATCATTTGGCATCAGATACATTGAAATGTTCTCTAATCTACTGATAAAAAAGGATCGGTCCTTAATTTAAGGCCAAACACGCAGTCTAAAAAGTCTCGTGCTTAGCAAACCTGAGATCAATAAAATCTATTCTGACATATACATATGACAAAATGCAGGTGAAATTAAATTTCAGCATAGTTTTGAAAGGTTTCTGACTTTGTCCTTTTTGTCCTGCCGGGCGTAGGGAAAGCATGGGATGACAGCGGTGACACGTGACGACGAAGCGATCTTGCATGCATTGATCATAATGAGCAGCTCCATGAGATTGTCGTTGATTTCTCCACAGCCGCTCTGTATGATGTAGACATCCTCGCCTCGCACGCTCTCTCCTATTTCCACGCTGCAGCAGACAAAAAAAAAAAACCTGATCACCACTGACATCATTCACTCATTCTTTATATCTTTTATCCTGTACAAGGTCACCAAAGGCTTGGAGCCTATCCCACATTTTAAACCTGTTTTTAAGGCATTCCTGTTTCATATTTAAATAGTGTTTGGCTAAAATAAACAAAACATGACTGGTTAATGTTGTTAGCAAAACAGAACACGTAAGCAATCACGCACCAAAGATCCCACTTAAGTTATTGCCCCATCACCTACACCTACCCATAGAATACATATTCATATGTATATGAGATTCCATATATACATGTAACGTAACGTAACTGTGATATTACTTCAGGCCAATCTTTTGGGGTCACCACCCAATACGATAATCACAACACCTACGCGCTGATTTAATTAAAATTGTGATTCTATATTACATCTTTACAAAAAAAAAGTTTATTAAGTAATTAAATGTAGTCCAATTCTTGTAACATAGATTTTCTCACTTAAAAACCAAGTGCAGCATTTAAACAATACAAACTAACTTACAATCCAAATGTTTAACAACTAACTGAGCGGCACATATCTCTGTTATCTGCCAAAATTATTTCTAAACAATTAGAAAACAAAATAATTCACTCCTACAACACAGGATAAAAATGTGTAAATAGTTTGAAGTGTGCCACCTGTAGGATTATATTATTTAAGCTCAAATAGACATTGAGTGCGCGGCTCAATTAGTCTAATTTGTTGAGTGCAAGAGTGTGTAATGAGTGGATTTGAGTTTGGAGAAGCCAGAATGGAGAATTTTACTGCGGGTGATTTTTGATAATGTAACGCCATAAAACGAGTTACTGTTGCGCCACTCTAACAGTTCTGCACTCGGTACAGAATCGTTTAGATCTGAGGCTGATTGGCCGGCCTCCGGTTACAGCAGATCAAACTAAAAACCAGCTAATTCTGGTCACTGGCCGATCGACCAGTTCATCTCTATTATGAATGTAAAAAATTATTATTATTTTTAAAATCTATTTTGGAGTCAGTGTGGCGACATGAATTGCTGCACAAAAGAATTGCAATTAACTGAATCAACTTTTCCCTCCCATCTCTACTTAGGCAAGTTCCAGTTAATTAAATAAGCTTACTGGGAGAAGGTGTTAATTGTCCCCAAATTGTTCTTTTATTTTGAAGCTTAATTGTTGTTAAAACATTTAAAACACAACTGATCCTATCTTTATTTAAACATTTTGGGGTTGGATTTGCATCACAGCTAGGACTCGCTGCAAATTTCTCTTCAGTCATGGGAGTGTTCTGCATTTTTTTTTCTTTCTTTTATTATTATTACTTCCTTGGGAATGCTCTAGGATCTTGATCTAGAAGGGTGCAGTTCATTTCAGTACACGTTCTCAGCCTGGAAGGACCTTGAAAAATAACCTGCTATCTACACACAAAAGATAGCATTAGTACACATCTGTTTGCTTGCACTGTGAAAATCTGAGATCAAGTCAGCACTTGTGTGAAAAATTCCTTTCAGGAGATTGGCCTCCTGCTGTTTGTCCGTCTCTGACCGTGTCATTTGAGGGAACAAGAAAAAGGGACCATGACGAATCCATTGGGGACAAAACGAAGGCCCTACATGTGAGACAGGGGTGAAAACCCCTATACAATCATAAACAATGCTAAAAGTTCTGACCTGTGGCAAGCGCTAGCAAAGCTAGTAAAGCTAGTTTCCAGGAGTTAGCTTAATGCTAACTTAAGTCTAGTAGCAGGATATCAAGAAATAACGTTTAACTTTGCATTAAAAATCCTAAATTATGATGTTATGTTTACAACAACTATTGTGTAAAAAAGAAGTACACAAGATTAACCACCTGAAGCTTTAGCTAACTAAGGTGTTGCTTAGCTCTCTCTGTATCTGAGGGAAAAACTAGCGATCATAACAGGTCCTCAATTTAATCACTCACCTAGCCTCTTGCTACTCAAGTTTAGTTTTTTTTGTCTAGTAGCAGTAAATCAAGGCTGTAAATCTAAATTTTTTTTAAATAAAAATATAAATTTTTACAAACAAATTTCTTCAGTATATAATGTTTTTATATTATCATGTTGTTAATGTTTCTGCATCACACCGCACAGGGTCCTTAGTGTTTCTGAGGTAAACTGTTTTTAAAATATGGGTAAATTAACTTCAAACAATAATCCTTCACTGGCCAAAAAATAAATAAATAAAATTAAAAATTAAAACGTCAACCTAAAATCTAACATGGCCACATTCATGTTGGACCCACTGACCAGAAGTCCCAAAAATGCTAGTTTACTCAACCACCACATAAATGTATTTGAAGATAACAGCTCTTGCGTCACACTTGGGGCGATAGGTGAATTCACAAAATGTAGTTTAAGCTTTGTAGACAGATCTTGTAGATTTTCAGCACTGTTAGGCTAACCTGTGATAACAAGGATGACCTGTGCAACAATCTCTGTGCAAGCATTTGAGGCTAACTGTCACATTTTATTATCCAGTTATTTAAAGCACAACTGTTTTAACACTGGCAGTGATGAAATGGAGAAACGTGCAGCTACTTGGCCCTTAGGAAAATCTTCAGACTTTCTGTCCTGTACTTTGAGACCTTAAATCTTAAAAACAAGTCCATTTTAACATATCACCAATCCCATGGTGTTCCCAGATGAAAAATATGGCTTTATCAGATCAGGCACACATCACTAAAACAGCCTGAACTTGTAAAACCTCTTCAATTACATCAATTAAAATATTTGTCTTTGTCTAATTCATATTACTTATAACTTGACAACAAATGTTTGTAATATTACAAAATCTACCAATAATAGCAGTGATATAAAAGTTCCAACTTGTGCTGTATCTTGGCTGGTCAGACTAAGCTGGATTTTTGTGTTGTTTTACCAGGAATGTCGACCTTGACATCCTGTCCTGTCTTGTTAGACACTGTTTAAGAGGCTTTCGACATCCATTTTCAATACTGCTTTAAAATACACTATATGGACAAAGGTATTTGGCGACTCTGTTAATTATTGAAATCAGGTGTTTCAATCAGGACCCTTATCCCCAGTAAAGGGTACTGTTAATGCTTCAGCATACCAAGACATCTTGGACTTTATGCTTGGATTCTATACTTCCAACTTTGTGGTAACAGTTTGGGGAAGGCCCTTTTCTATTCCAACATGACTGTGCCTCAGTGGACAAAGCAAGGATTCTAAAGACATCGTTTGATGAGTTCGGTGTGGAAAAACTTGACTGGCCTGCACAGAGCTCTGACCTCAACCCCATCGTGCAACGAAGATTGGGAGCCGGGCCTTCTAATGTACCATCAGGGCTTTGACCCTATAAATGCACTACAGAATAATTAGGCATGAATTCCCACAGAAACACTCCAAAATCTTGTGGACAGGCTTCCCAAAAAAATGGAAGCTCTTAAAGTGGCAAAGGGGGGACCAACTCCATATTGAAGAATATGTATTTGGATACAATTTCAGTGCAGGTTGGCCAAATACCTTACTCCATATAGTGTATTTGAGTATTAATAAACACTTGATACTTATTGAGTTATATTTGATGTACAGTATGTATGTCAAGATGTACATCATATTAGATCTGACAACAATTCATGGTTGTGCTTCATGGTAGAACTAACCCTGATACCAACCATGCAACGGTGCAACCTTTAACATCCATCAAATCTTTCTAATGGAGTTTATGCAATCACATTGTACCCTTCCTTATTGTTGCTGTTATTTAATTTTGTTGCTGTTAGTTTTTCGAGGGGCCGCAGGCTTTACGCTAGATGCCCTTCCTGCGCAATCTTTCCCTCCCCATTTTGGGACTGGGGCTAGGTTTTGGTAATTGAACCTGTGCCTTCTGCATTCCAGGGGAGAAGACTACCAACAAACCATCAACACAAACTGTAACTCCAGCAACCCTGTCACGTGGCAATAAGTAATGGTAATAGAAACTGAAAGGTAAACTGAATTACAGATGTGGAGCCATGATCCTATTGCGCAACATCAGGATTAACAGTTACATTAACAATTAAGCTTGGTGCATGCACATTGCATTACTTTTCAACAGGAAGTTGGTGTTTCCCCAATCAACCTTAAAACATCTGAACTCCGTGGCTGATTTGATGGGTGTGAAAGTGTGTTAATATTTTTTTTATATAGAAAGAACATTCTAAGAAAGGTGACAACAGTACAGTTAGGAGAGATCAGCACGTGAGCCGGTGAACTCCATTATGTCTGCAGTTTAAAGTGCACGTGCTACCTATTACCCTTGCGACTGATTAAAAACTCACCAGGTTTCCTGATTGCTGAATTTCTTGGTGATCACTTTGCCCAGCTCCAGCCCGAGACGGTCGGCCACTTTTTGGGACAGGTCGTGGTGGGAGCTCCCGCTGAACAGCACGATGTTAGGCATGGTGGAAATGCGCGCGCTTATTTTAGGAATATGCACAAATAAAAACCAGGAAAGTTTCCTGAAAAAAAATAAAATAAAAAGGAGATAAAGAAAGTAATCTCCAATGCACGGAGCTGGGCTGGTTAAAGTGAACAAAAACAGCAGCGCTGCATGCTAGATAAGCGCGGTGAGCCCGGGAGCGCGCAATCAGGAAGTGACGCAAGAGAGCGGAAGAAACAAGCGGAAGTGCATCATTTATCCTGACAACATGGTGTTTAGCTCATTTTTGTGGTATAATAAATGTAATCTTTATATTTGCTAAGTTTTTTTTATTCATGAATGTAAATTTAATGACAGCACACGCCTCCTTCTTTTATCCAAAAACTAAATGATTTAAAAATTAAAGAGTTTTAAAAAAACTCTAAGGCTATTAGGATTTTACTTTTACTTAAAAGATTTACTTTAGAGTCATATGGCATAATTTACTTAGTTCTTACTTCAGGTGCTCCTTTACAGTGGATTTACATAGTCCTTTACCTTTATTTACATATTATTTAACAGTCAGTTTGTTTACGTTTGATTAACCAAGGATAAGCAATTTTCCTCTGGGATTAATAAAGTTCTTTAAATCTTGAATATATCTTCTATTTAACTTTAAATAGTTCACTCACTCTCTCACTCATCGTCATTACCGCTTAATCCTGTATTTAGGGTCACGGGGGGGCCTGGAGCCTATCCCAGGAGACTTAGGGCATGAGGCAGGGTACACCCTCGACAGGGCGCCAATCCATCGCAGGGCACACACACATACACACACTCACACACACACACTACGGGCAATTTGAGAACACCAATTAACCTAACCTACATGTCTTTGGACTGTGGGAGAAAGCCACCAAGCACGGGGAGAACATACAAACTCCACACACAGAGAGATGGTAATCGAGTTTGGACGAGAATCAAACCTGGACCCTGGAGGTGCAAGGCGACAGTGATAACCACTACACCACCCAATAGTGCACCACCCCATTTTGCTCTTACATGGGCATGTGGTTAGTCCTGTGGGTCTACGCAAAGGAGGAGATGTACAGGAAAAAGCCTCAAGCACTGGAGGAATTGGAGGCACGGATTTAGGAGGTTCTCAGCAATATCTCAAACAACTTTCTTTAGAAGACTGTTCATGCCATCCCCTGGCCGTTTGCGGAAACTGACTGACCCCACCTGTGCCTATGTTGAAATTTAAAGATGTGCTTTAATATTCCTCTGTAACAAAGTACATGAAGTGCATGACAGCACCTGAGTTTCATCCTGTTAAAAGAACTTTCTGCTAGATGACTATAGAGGATCAGTAAAATTTCTTTTCATAATCAGTAAATGTCCAACTTGAAGTTTTCTCAGTACTAAATGAGTTAAATTTATATAATTTTAATAAGATGGCACCATGTTTTCATGATCCTAAATGTAAATAGATGGTGAACCTAACTAGCTTGTGAGTTGGGGTAAATGTTAAATAAATTGTCTAGCAAGAAATAGGTAAATCTATGTAAATGTCTTGGGTGCGGTTGAAGATGAGTGGACCTGGGAGCAATGTTTTTTCTGCTTTGGAAAAAATATGTGCAGCATAAAGACATTAAAGCCTGAGTTCTAGTATTTATAAGGTGGTATGCTCTTTTAATGCAGTCACTCACTGCGGAGAGAGATTGTGAGAAGAGTGAAAAACATCAATAATTTTTTTAAGGTTTTAAAAGCGAATATAAACTAGTACCAAATTAATGAATTGTAAATGTCTATAATTTTTAAAATATATAAATACTGTATATAAAACACCAAATTTATCCAAAAAACTATTTTCAATGTAATGTACTTGATTATGCGTTATTGCCGGTTTTGCCCATATTGTTGCTTAGTAAGCCTTGGAGTTTTGTTTTTAATGACCTAATTACAGAATTACAGCATCAACAGCAGCATTTTCTTTTTTTTTTTTTTTTTTTTATAAGTGTGAGGTAATTTTACTTTACAGAGGTACTGAATGTCAGTAAATGATGTTCTGTAAATATGTTTTGTCCTTGTAAATCTGACAATATACTTCTGTTCTGATGGACATGGTGGTGACAAGGACATGGTGGTGAAAAGGACAAGGTGGTGCATGCTTTTGTTTGAAAACTACACAGCATGTATGTATACTATAGGACTACTGTAGTGCTATAGTGCCACTGTATAACACCGTATGGACTGTATTTCAATCTAGTATTTTTACATTTTTGTATTTCACCTCAATTTCATAACCACATACTAAAACGTATTGTTATTCATTTTGGAGGCTGGCTTACTGTCACATACTGTAGGACACAGTATGTTGTCCAACAAGTGCCCAATAAAACATTTTAGCCCTCTTCAAATAGAACCACTTCCAATTGCTTCACCCAGGTTTGTACGAGAGTCATTTCTAATAATGTGTTAAATTTGCTCATTGTTCATTTCTCATGTTTTTAACTCTGTGTATATGGTAGACAGAAAGAGAAAAAAAGAGAGAGTGAGAGAGAGAGAGAAAGAGAGAGAGAGAGAGAGAGACCTAAGTAGCTCTCTGGTTAATTCATATGTACACAACTTACTGTACTGTACAACTGTTCACTGTTGTGAAATGCTTATACGACTGCCAGTGACCTTAAAAAATAAAAGCTTATACATAAGAAATAAATATGAATAAAAGAAATATGTTAGAAAATAAAATTAACTAGTAAAATATACTGTACAAAGTAAAATATACTGTTGTGGACTGTTATTTGTTGTGGACACAGTGAAGAAATTCTTCATAACAGAATAGAATAGAGTGTTCTTTTTTACTGTAATTGTAATTTTTCCCCCATATTTCAAATTTGTTTTTATGATTATATTTTATTTTTTTACAGACTAAATTGGAAAATCTACAAGCTATTTATTCAGAAGGAATTTTATGTTTGTTATGGCTTATTGTAAGGCCAGACTTTTAACTAGGCCTTTTTTCTGAAACTGTTATAAAGAGCCATTAATTTACTCCTTCATCTTCTGGGGGCGGGGAGCCTATCCTAGGAGACTTAGGGCACAAGGCAGGTACACTCTGGACAAAGACACAGACACACACACACACACACACACACACACACTACGGGAAATTTGGCACCACCAATTAGCCTAATCTGCAGTTCTTTGGACTGTGGGAGGAAACCCACCAAGCACAGGGAGAACATGGAAACATCATGCACAGATGCAAGGCGCGAATCAAACCCAGACCCTGGGGAGCAAGGCGACAGTGCTAACCACTAAGCCAACATGTCACCACAGAGCTCTTCATTTTTTATTTATTTACAGTTTGTACATTATACAAAGTGAATAAATATGCTGTTTTATATATTTTTTATTATTATAATGCTAAATATTTGCAATGAATTAATTAATTTACTGCATACCTACAATTAAAAATAAACTTACATTTACTTTCTATATAAAAAAAAAGAAGAAGAAAAAAACAGTGCTTGGTCGAAGCTATACAGTATGTGTAGCCCCACCCTGACATGCATGTCAAGGTGGGGCAGAGATACACATGTAGCCCTGCCCTGACATGATTGAAGCGTAGCCTCACCAGCTTATGGGCTGGAGGCCCATGAAATAGCATGATGAGGATAGCAGATTGTATGTTGTGATTATTATCAATGTTGTGGAGTGGGGCTTTTTAAATGGTTTAGGTGCACAAACTTCAATAATTATATTAGAGACAGCTGGGACAATTTGTCTTCATTTAACAAAGTATAACATTATCACTATGGCGTGACTGAGGAAAATTGTCATATTTACATTAAAGAGTCGGTTCACTTGTATTCCCCCCTCTATTTTGGGCAATGATGTTATTTCACACTTACACAATTGGATTTTTTAATGAGCTGATCCTAAACTCTCTGTTTTTGCAACTTGGGTGATAGAATCCATGATTGCTGTGGGTTAAAGATAAGAATGTTTGCATATTGCTGGACATTGAACCAGTGCATCTCACAGGAAACCCCCTCCTATAACTAAATGGTATTCCGTTTCACGGGAAGCTATTAAGGGGATTCGGGCCTATAATTTGGTAAATCGAGGCATTTTGATCAAAGCATGCAATTTCTCCTCTTCCTCTCATAGAGGTAGAGCAGGAAGTGTCCCAAAGACATGTCTCCCAATACACATATTGATTGCATGACCCTAGCACCATTTTTGATGGTATTCCTAGGTCACATTCAGTGCTTCCAGTCACTGATGTGGCTAATGGTAACCTGATGGTACTTTACATCGGGGACATAAAGTCCAGTTGTGATCAACTTGAGCTGCCACTTACCCTGTATGTGCACAAGCATGAGGGGTTTATGACTGCTTGTTTGAGGCAGGCTTATGGTCGCTGACTGCGTTAAGTTCAATATTATACGGTTAAGCTGGATGTGAATGGTGGCAGTTTTGGTCCATGTCTTCTGTTCATGCTACATTTTTTAATTGCCTGGCTTTCAGTAGTGTTAAGGCAACATCATACTGTTCATTGTCCTCATGCTGTTCTCTCTGTCCTTAATGCTCTCACTGCACCAAGCATTACCCTTAAAAAGGCAAAGATCACCAACGCTTCACCACCTTTAAAGATTTTTTAAAAAAATCTCTTGAAAATCCAGATATGATTTTGTTCACAGATGGTTCAGCCCAGTCTGAATGGATGCACGCATGCTGGATGGGCTGTGTGCCCGTCACCTGCTGCTATAGCTTAGGGTCATCTTCCTGATCATCCCTCCGCTCAAGTTACTGAGGTTGTAGCCTTGACTAATGCATGTGTTCTAGCTACAGGATGCCCAGATACAATTTACATAGACGGCCATTACTGTTATGGGACAATACATGAATACAAAAATATAAGTTCTTGTCAACATATTTGGGCCAAAAGCTCCCTTAGACTGATTGATGACCTCTGATGAGTTTGCTGACTTTCGCCCATTCCGAAGGCAGCCTAATGCTCTAGGGCCACATCTGGAATAGTATGAGCAACTCTGGTGTCACTTTGTGTGTGCCTTTTCTTTGACATGGGGAGTTTGGCTAGATGCACTATAAACTGCATTACCAGAAGGCTTAATAATCTTTTCCAGGTTTTTAGTGATATCTGACTTGACCAGTTAAATTCTTAATAGCTGCACAATTGGCTTTAACTTTTCCTTTAACCTTTTTTTTGTGAAAACTCACTAATAAGGTCATTGATTTTATGTGCTTGTTTTGCACTAGCAAACTTAGCTCTTGGCTCTGATTGTGTGCACAACCATTTCTGTATCTCTGTCTCTTTGGCTGCTGCCTTTGTAATCTGCTCTAGAATGACATCATCAGGCACAGTCAATTCAGAAACATATAGCTTAATGTCTCTTGTAATGTCCCTATGTTTATTAGACTCTGGAAGGAGAATGTGAAGAAAAAACACCTTGCCAGGATATATATATATATATATATATATATATATATATATATATATATATATATATATATATATATATATATATATATATATGTGTGTGTGTGTGTGTGTGTAATCAGCTTTGTTCAGTAACAATGAGATATTGTTGTGATGGTAAATATAGCTCAATCTTATCTCAGCACTGCACGTATAAAAGGAGAATGATATTGAGGTGTGTCGAGTAGCCAGCTAGGAGCAGGTTCCCGATGTGCCCAGTACTGTAGTAGATTTGTGATTATCATGTATTAGCTTGTTTGATAATATCCTTTTCCCTATAGTGATGACAGATACCTCAGACGGGAGTCATGAGGACTGTGTGGTCAAGGTGGGAAAGAGAGGCCAGGTGATCGACCAAGGTGAGATTTGTGAGATGAAATGCAGGGTGAGACTGTGACCGGAAGGCCTTGAGGGATGACCACCCTTTTTATGTTTATGAAATACTGTAAAGTGCTTAAAAGAATGTCTGAGGTGTGGTCCTCACCTTAATAGGGAGGACATGCTGTTGTACTGGGACAGTGATGGGTGATGATAAAAAGGGGATAAAACAGGGTTTAAACTTGAAACAATAATTCTCTTTTTCCCCAATATGAGATTAGTGCTGTCTTATCCCCACTGGACAATGGCTTACAGTGGATTAGATGACCACTTTTTTCCAAGTGTTCCTTAGAGTATCTGTTCACAACTGGATGATACCTATTGTTGTCGGTCTGGAAGAGGACATCTGGATATCGTGCTCTTGCTCACCTTGTATCAGGTGACGTGGGGTGTATCTCTGGAAACGTCTGCCTCTGTGTTGAGCACCATGCAAGACTGATAACTGGGGCCTGCCTAGAATTGCCCTGGTAAATGCTAGGTCAGTAGCAAATAAGACTTGTGTCGTTAATGATTTCTTCACATCCCAGGAATTGGACTTTTTATGTACGACAAAGACTTGGTTTTAACACAGTATTGTGCATATTTTATTTCTCCAAGAATTTCTGGACATAGAGGAGGAGTAACCGTTGTGTTGCAGACAAGTTTCAACTGCAACCAGATGGTATTGGATTTCTACTCCAGTTTTGATTGGAATATATTTGAGTTGAAACATTCTTATTCTGTATTATACTATACACCATAATATACAGACTGCCTAAATATAATAAAGACTTTATTAGTAACTTTGCAGCTTTTCTGTCAGGAATTATGCCGAAATATAATAAGGTTTTGATTGTTGGTGATTTTAATATTGACATCTGTTATCGTTACAAAGCTTTAGTTACTAACTTTTAAATATTATTGATTATTTAATCCTAGTACAGTTTGTGACAGGTCCTACACAAGCGCAGTGACACACATTAGCTCATCTTTTTATTATGTGGGCTGTCAGTCATTAATATGTACGTGATGCCCTTTTTTTCTGGCTAACCAGTGTGTACCTGCACAGTGATGTCATTCTTTTATTTCATCTACTGCTATATATGTCTGTGCTGCTTTTAATAATACTCCTGAGCTATTTTTTTATGCTTCTTATTGTTTTAATTTTAAGGAGTTAACAACTTGATTTAATGGTGTTTGCCTTAGTATTTGGGATTTTGGATAGCATTGCACCTTTCAGAACTTGAAAACCTTAAAGTTCTTGAAAGAACTTTTATAACGCCCGAAACCTAAACCTGCACTGGATAAATGACACCACTCGTGCTGCCAGACATGAGTGAAGGCGAGCTGAGTGCAGGTGGAAGTAAGACAAATTACATGTGTCGTTTGAAATTGTAAAGAACAGCCTGAGTGTCTATCAAATTGGTGTAAAAGCTGAGAGGACTGAATATCTCTCAGGAATTATTTTAAACAACTGTACCAGATCTCATGTTCTTATATCACCCCCTTCTCGTGATCCATCCATCAGCGCTACATGCCCTGCTGCTTTTAACCAAGTTGAGCCTGTTTCACTTTCCTTTTTATCGGAGACTATTGGGCATATAAAATGTTTATTCTGTCCTACCGATGTTGTTCCACTGTCTGACCACTGGTGTTGTGCCAGCGACTGCACTGGTGCAACCATTAATCAAAAACCTAACTTAGATCCCTCTATGCTCTCTCATTCTTTAGACCAATTCCTTTCAATTGCCATTTCTTTCTCAAGTACTTGAGAAAATTGTCTCTGTACAGCTTCATTCTTACTTAGATGCACATGGCATTCTTGAGGTGTTTCAGTTTGGTTTTAAGTCTCTCCACAGCACTGAATCCACCATCATAAAAGTTTTTAAAAATCGTTTAATAACGACTAACTTACAGCTGCATTCGGCTCTTTGAGTGATTCCACATTCATCATAAGCAGCACAGTTAGGGAATTACTGGTTTAAATCATACCTGAAGGACAGAAGTTTTTTTCTGTTAGTCTTGGTGACTTTGGATCTTTCTCAGACCTCACATGTGGGATCCCTCAAGGGTCTATTCAAAGACCTTTGTTATTTCTACTTTACTTACTGCCATTGCGAATCCATTATTATGAAGTACTGACTGTATTTTCACTGTCATGCAGATAATATGTAAATTTATCTTCAATACAAATAATTTAACACCACTGTTGAAGTGTCTGGAGAATGTCAAAGTGTGAGAATTATACTGTATGAGAATGAAACTGAAGTGCTATTTTTAGGAAAGCTGGTCCGGTATTTAGCTTTTACTAACAGTACCCAAAACAAGTTTTTTCCCCCATGCCTTTTCAGTAGAAGCCCCTAGCCTTTGCCCCTCTACATCACAGGCCTCTACTCTTCCTACTTTTAAATCTCACCTCAAGATGTTTTTATACTCTTTTCCATTCAATAACTTGTGATGGCATACTTTTCCCTGGTTTTTAATTTATTTAATTTATTATTTTTATTGTTTTGTTTGCATATTTTATGCTTTGATTTCTTATTGTGGTTTAAAGTTTAGCTAATTTAATTTTCTTATTATTGTCTGTTTTTATAATCTCTTTCTATGTCTGCGGCAGGAACAACTGAGCTCAACGCTCTTGAAGTTGGAAGGGTTGATAGATGGTAACCACAAGTGTACTACGGGGGACATTGGATGTCCGCTCTTTCCTAGCTAGCAGCTTGACGCCCCTCAGTGCCCTTCACCATCTATCAATGTCGTGCTAGGACAAGATCCAGGGGTCCTTGCTGTCATCACAGTAACATCTCACAAAGCTAATGATGATTACACACACAATTGTGATCAGGACATTGTCACAATCACTGGGGTTACATCGAACATGTACTGTATGTACAGTATGTACTGTATGCTGCAGCAAAATCTTAAAGTTATTTAGAAGCTTTTAGAAACTCTTCTAAACTTGACCTTTTTCGGTAGTTCATCTTATGCTATAACTATCAGTTCATGTCCTGTATTAAAATATTGAGAAGTAAGGACATATCGGTTGCATCCTAAGATCAAGGCCAGAGTGTTCTTTAACATGTATAAACAATAGATACTGTAGATGAACATCTGGGACACCTGCACTCAGATTTACTTCTCTTATGACATTGTGTTGTCTGGCAAGTTTGTCATGTGCTAATGCTGTTAGGGAAAACATGCTTGTTTACATTAACTTAGAACACATTGTTCCCAGGCCGTGAGGTTTTGCATTCCTCATCCAGTGAGTGTTTTTGCTCTCATCACGTTGTCAGGACACGGTATTTCATTTTGGGACACTCATGCTTTACTGCAAATTAACGCATCAATCATTTGACATACTGTAAATACTAGCCATGATGTCACTCAAACAGTCACCACTCTGTGTTGTTCCCCATGGATGGAAGACTGTAATCAGACTTACAGTATGTTTTCTCTCATAATATAACTGATGTCCTTACTTCAGAAAATCATGTTAGGGACGCTCACTTCATGGGTGAAATCTTATATGCATTGTGCACTGAGCTCAACAAATTCTATTTAGAAAATGTTCAAAGTAAGTCCAAACTAAGTCCACAGCTCATTCTATACCTCTCATGCACCAAGGTCCGTGGATTAACTGGATTTCAATTAATAAATTCAGTTCCATGTCTACCTGCTAGTTCTTTAATCTATCTCCTCCTTGCCATGAGACCTTAATACTACCCTCCTAAGTGTGATTTACAAGTAAACTTGTTTCTTCTCTACTCCACATCATTCTGATATACTAGCTTTCCACAGATCGCTCAAATATAAATCAAAATGTTCCTAGTTCTTCGGACCAGTGAACTGTGAGAAAGCTGAATGCATTTGGTACAAGACGTACACACTGCAATATAGAGAAGAGTCCAAATAGTACCCCTGTTATCAGTCCTTTGTTGACTCAATCAAACAATCCAAATTACCGCCATGTGACAGATCAACTGTTGTTCAACATTGCTTTTTATTCTGAAAGTAATGCTTCATTTACATTTAGCAGTAATGAAAAAATTGCCCTCTGGTTAAACAATTTCATACACACTCTTACTGCACGAATAACCCTTTTAAAGGTATATCATTTAAGTTTTTGTGTTGGATATCTCACACTTACAGTAGATTTTCTAAGCTGTAGATTTCTGGAGTAGTCCTAGTTTGACTACAGAGGTTCTCAGATGGATGGATGGATGGAATCAGTCAGATGCTATATTTCAATGTCCTTTATTTTTTCCGTTTATTTGCCGTTTAAAATCAATTAAATATTTTATTCAAAGTTCAGTCATTTTTCTTCAGATTGCCCGTATACAGAATGCTGTAATCTCATACAAATTTTCCTTATATGCCATTAGTGAACCAACATTCACTATAACCTTAAGATTTGCCTATAGTTTCATATTTGTTAGCTAGCTTATAGTCAAGCTTGCTAATATTAGTTAACATTTATTTTACATTTAAGAATTTTATTGAAAATATTTTTGATAGTTGATTATCGATACTACATATGCATATGTCACATTCCATAAAGTTTGCTCATAAAAAAACAAAAAGGAAAACAGTCTTTCAGTGGAAATTTAGTAACTAAGTTTATCTTAGTTTTACAATAATGGCATGGTGACAAGTCACAGTGATGCAGCAGGTAGTGATGATGCTTCAGAGCTCGTTCAGTGTCCGCAATCTTAAGGTTGAGTCTGTGTGGTGTTTTACACTTTCGCGCTGCGTCCCAACGTTCTTCACCATGTATTCCACTTTCTTCACACGTCTCCAAAACATGCCATTAGATGGATTGCCTACTTCACACTAGTCCCTACAGTATGTGTGAATGAGCTTGTGTGTGTGTGGGTGTTTGTATGTGTGAGGTGCTGCTATTACTGGGATATTCCAAGGTTCTTGTTTTACATACAGTGTTCCCATGATAGGCTCTAAATCTACTGGGAAAAAAGTATTTAATGAAAACGAATAAACTGTAAAAATGTTGTGTTATTATGTAAACAGTTAAAAATCACATAGAACATGGTATGGAACATATTCAAAATCTATTAGTTCTAGTAATTTAGCAAACACAAAATCTTTCTTTAATAATGATAAAAGGGCATCTAGCATCATACCTGGCTAAAATATAGAATAAAATTAAATTACTGCTGGACAAGCTAAATAAGTTTTAACAGTCAATATCTCTGCATCATCACAGTGAGCTTAGGAGATAAACGTGAATAAGAGAATTTTTGCAAACTAGCTAACACTAAAAATGGATTATTCAACAAGATCCAATAAGACTTTTTGTTATGCACACAGTCATACATTTAGGCTGCTATTAGTGTCTCTGGTACAGATTTTGCCATTTTAAAATCACCAGTTAATAAAAAAAAAATAATAATTATAATATAAGTTTGAAAATATCATGCCATAAATGATTTATGATTTAATTGGGTATTGAATGTAGTAATAATAATAATAATAATAATAATAATAATAATAATGATACTTGGTTTATTACATGATATTTTCATACATGCTACTGCAGTACACTTTTAGAACTTAGAAGTTTACAATTAAAAATAAATCTTACCTTTTTGACATCACATTTGCTATGTAATGTGATTATGAAATTATGATATAATCGCTAAGGCTAATTAATCGATGTGTGGGCTGATCTGTCACTGAGAGCTGGCGATGAGATCTGTTTGTCTTGTACATTACTGTGCAAAAAGTCTATAGCCACTCCTTATTTCTTTGTATATTGTTTTCAAAGAACCAGAACTGCTTGTGTTTTTAATGTAGTCTTGAGGAATAGTGCTCCAGCCATCCTTTTTTGGCTCTTATTTTTAACTACACTTTGGCTCTCATTTTTAGTCCAGTCATTTTTGTACCAGACCATTTTGAGATGGGTGTTTTTTTTTTTTTTTTTTGTTAAGGCACACAGTGACTTATGAACCATTTTAGCATAAAGCCATCTAACTTAAGGCATGAACCAGTGAGAAACAGGTGCAGATGATGACAGATGATCAGGCAGGAGCAGATGAGAGGGGAAACGAGGTTGCTGCTGAGGTTGTTCCATAAACAACCATTTTTTAAAATTTATTGTTTCTTTAGGCAGCCTGTTAAAGTAAAACAGTTGTTCCAATTTAAACGTTAGTTAACGTAACTTAATTTAATATGAAGAAATAAGGGGCGGCTCATGACATTTGGACAGTACTGTTCATTGAATGAAGTATCAAGTGAAAGTTTCATCTGCCCAATACTAAATGATTTTTTACAATCTGTGCTCTGCTATGTGGTAAATCTCATATGCAGGTAAAGATTCTTAAATGAAATTCTGAATATTATGACCTACAGTAGTAAATTTACTGCACTGGGAATGAATGAATAAATGAGCAGATCAAATGGCCATTTAATGCGTTAATAAAACATACTGTATAACCCTTCATCCCTTTAAACACTTTATTGTATTCTGGAGATTAAAAATTAAGGATGGCCATAATTATGTATATAATAGTTTAATTATATTGTGTTGACTAATTACTGTGAAATATTTTAACATATAATCTTAAGAAGCATCATGTCAGAAATTACAAGGTAAACAATTAAAAGTCTTGTTAGGAATTATACTGTAGTTTTTAAAAACAGGAAAACATTATATAAGGAAACATTTGCTGACGTTTTCAATAAGATGTTGATGACATTATTTATTTTCGTCAAATATGAAATAAAATTAAATAAAATTAATTTAAAAAAGCAATTTAGTTATTTGAAATATGAAGCCAGTTTAAATACTAAGTATTACAACTCTTTAGCAAAATCATCTACTTTGATACCCTAGGTTTAACTGCAACATTACAGCATTGTATGATATTTAGGATACAGGAATAGTCATTTTAAAGCTTCTTAAAAAGTTCTATAATTTGTTTGTACATACATTCTAACATAAAAAATAAATATGCACACCACAGGAGTATTCATTAGAATAGATTACTTTGGGGTATTTATTCAACCCAGATGTCCATTTATGGCTTTGCAAATAAAAGGTTGATTCAGTGACCGAAGATCCCTACTTGTTGAGCAGTGTTTTCAGAGAGCGGGTGAGAGTGTTAATGATAGCGGACATGGTGCTAGAATGGCGATCAAGTGTTTTAACACTCTGGTCCCCTGGAGCACTTCCTGAGGCTCTCTCAGCTGCCCGGAGCAAGCACATGTAGTTCATGACCACCTCGTCTACCTTAGCCACAACCTCACGCTGCTGCTGGCTGGCTGAAGCACCTAAGCCACGAACCAAGCACATACAGATCTCAGATAAGCAACAAAGCACCTGAAAACTAGAACTAATTGCCAGCAACATCTCTTCTGGGCTTCCATGTGCTAGGGCCATCCTGCGGCATGCCTGCCCAAGTGCTTTAGATTCAATTGCTAGAAGGTGCTTGTACTGTGCCAGCTCCTCTGTCTGCATGGGTGGGGTTCCTCTATCACCTCTGCCCACACTAGAACGCACCACAGCAATCAGCTCACTCGCATCTCTTTGAACATCAGTATAAACAGCGGGGTAAACATACGTGTGGTCTTTTAGGGCATTAATGCGAACGAGTCTGTCCCCAAAGGTCATGTTGTTTAAAACTTCTGCATACAGCTGCTCTCCTGTCGGGTCTAGAACAGTGTCGAGATTGAATTGGGAAGGTCCCGCTTCATCCAAGCCACAAAGCTGCCTCCTTAAACCATCCCCTATATCACCTTCATCCTCCACTGACTGATTTTTCTTTTTGAAGAAACAGTAACTAAATGGACCATTGCATGTCCAGGGATTTACATCCAGCTTCTGCATAGACCTTATCTGCTTTTGTCCTGAAAAACCTGCACTATCTGTTCTGTTGTCTCTACTACTTACAGACCATCCCATGGTCTGGGATGCCATTGAACCGTGGGAGTAGCTTTTTGACAGCTTCTTTGTAGGCCTTCTTTGTAGTTGTGGCTCAGTTGCTTGCAAATGATCTTGCTGAATTCGGCCCTGTAATGGTGCTCTTGAATTCTCAATCAGTGCATCAGTACTTCCAGGACCAGCAGTTATGATACTGGCACTTCTTATCTCTCTCCCATGATTCAGACTATTGGTGTCACACTGATTTAATCCTTGAGAAGTTCCATGGTTTGGTCTAAAAGTGAGGACCGAATCTTTGGTTGGCCCACTGTAACTGGTGCTCTTTGAAAGACTTAAAAGAAGTGGAGGAGGTAATGGTGGTGGTGGTGGAAGTGATATTGGTGGTGGTGGAGGTGGTAGGGAGATGGCACAGGTTTTGATGTGCCTTGGTAAATGAGCAGGTGAGTTTCCTTCTCGTCTCAACAGCATTCCGCGGTCTTCTGTGCAAGCTACACTAGAGAGACAAAAAGAATCATTAAGCGTCTGTTGGACAGCAAGTGTCATCTTGTAGTCAGACATGAGTAAGTCCTCTGTACTTGTATGAAGTATCCCTTCACTGTGGTTCTTATTTAAAGATGGGAATTGATCAAGGTTAAAACTTTGTTCTAACTCATGGGTAAGGCCAAAAAATGACATTTGTTTAGAATGATTACACCTCACTTCATGGTTGCTGATAGGTCTCTGAGCATGCAAATCAGGACTCCTCTTCAATTTATTTGGCAAAGTGGTTGAGTGATATATTTTGGGGATTCTTTGGGAAGCTGCACTGGGCTTTGAGCTGAGGAGGGAGGGAGAAGGTAGCATGCAGGGACACTTGACAATATTGTTCACTTTAGCCATGTCTAAAAAGGGTGTAGAGTTTGTGATATGCTTTCTGCTGTCCTTATTGCACCCCACTATTCCTGCCCTAAACAGTTTGTCTCTCTGGTGCATCTGACTGACTGTAAGATAGTTTATCAACTGCTTATAAGCATCACTCCCCTCCTTTATGTTAATACTTCTTACACTGCCATGTTTTGCATGCAGATCACTTAGAAGGTTGCTCCTTCGAGCTGTACCTGTGGTTTCTTTGATTTTGGATGGTCGGGCGCTGAGGGATGGATTGGATCCTGGAGGATGTACATTTGGCAGCATCTTTCTCAGGAGAGCAGCATCTGCATGAGGGTGAAGGTCCCTTGATGTGAGCAGGAGAGAGGATGAGGATCCAGAGAAAGAGCTCTTGCAGTCAGTGGCACAAAGAGGGGAGTCCACTGGGGTTGCAGAAGCACTACTCCCTGTACTGCCACCTACATCCAGAGACGAGGATTGAGAACCCTGATGGGAACTCCGAGCTTCATTTTGCAAAGAAGAAATCCGCTTGGCTAGGTGGTACTCACACAGTCGTGCCACTCCCTGTCGTAATGGTGGAAGGATCTTTTGATCATCTTTATAGATTTCAGTCTGTTCAGTATCCTGAATCTTCTTTGCTGGGAGACTACTACTACTGCCAGTTAGATCCTCCCTTGAACCAAAAGATCGTGCAACCTGACCCCCTGTAGGCTCATTTTCTACCGGGGACGGTGTCCCTTGAAATCGTTCACAGAATTCTTTTACAACCAGTTGTCTTCTTCTATTGCTTTCTCTACCACTGAAGGTGTTATACTTGCCTGGTACATCTTTATTTTTTTTGGTTCGTCTTCCCTCAGTTGCTATTGCTTTCAGTCGTTTTCCTGTATTTAAAAGGGTGCTTGAGTGAGATTTAACCAGATATTTACCTAAGGATTTATCTGCCTTTGCCTCAGGTTCTGTCTCTGGATTATTGGAAGAAGGTAGATTATGCTTTAAAGGCACTGCTATAGATTGAACTGCCAGGTCTCTGCGTCTTGAGGGACTGCGTGGTGGCTTGGGTATAGTTGCTCTGGTGCTAGGGGAAACAGGGAATTCTGTCTTTTCCTCCTGAAGGGGCTGGTAGCCTTCTGTAGTCGCCACCAGAAGACGCATAGCATTCTCAGATAGCCTATGGGCTGCAGTTTGTTCTGAGCTCTCGGTCATCTCTGAGGAGTTGGTCTCATTTCCTGAATCTGATGAGGACTCGGGACTGAAAGCTCGAGATATGCCAGGACCTGCAGATAAAATGTATGGGCAAGTAAATTTTTGTTGCATTGTTTAGTCTAGTGTTGTCCATATTTAATATGTATTGGGTTAATAATTTTAATAAAGTACTTATACCTTGTTTTAATTTACTGTAACATTTTACACAGTTTTTACCTTGGACTATTACATTAATTCCACATATTTTTGTATAAACTTAAGAAAACAGCAGCACATTTCACAAAATCAACTATCAGTCAGTAAACACCCCCGTCCCATACATTTGTGTTAAGCTAAACAAGGCATGTGTTAACTAAAGTTTATCAATTACAGGAATTCCACAGATATTTTGCTGGCTACCAAAGACAGAGTAAGGTTTTATGAATACAGTAATAATTTAAAGACCTGCAGTTCTGTTAGAACGAGCCTGGGTGGTATCCTCAGATACAGCAAGTGCTTCTAGTGCTTGCAGTGTATCCACAACAGCATAATCCAAGATTCTGGCACTATTGCCCTCAGCATGTGTAGGGACAGCATCAATCAGTGACACAGGAATGCTGTCATCACAGCAACTTTGTTGCCGACCTTTCATCTCTGCACCCTCCTCATCTGAACTGTCCCTGAATCCAGGGGGAGGTGCAGCAATGGCCATGTTGAGGGAAAGAAGAATCGCATCATTTTCATCCTCATCATCATCTCCCTCTGGAGGTGGAAGAGCAGTTAAATCTATAATATCATCACTGGAACCAGAAAGGGTGAGAAATGTTATTTTGCTTGTTGGCAGCCCAACTTCACCCTCTCCATGTATGCCAGGTGTGTCCTCTTCACAGCTAGCTTCATCATCATCCTCCACATCATCAGGCGTGTCAGCATAGCATAAATCACGTAAGAGAGGCTCTTCAATACCTTCAGCACTGTCAAAGATTTTACCCTCACCAATGTTCCTGTAGACTACATAAGGTCTAATTTGAAATGGTGCTCCATCTGGAGTGCTAAAGCCCACTTCACTGCTGGAAATGAAAGCAGGGCTTTCGAGCAACTCGGGACTCTCATCCATGAGGGGCTGATAACCAAGGTTTCGAGGGTTTACAGCATGCAGAAGTGGATCTCTAAATATAAAGGACACCTTAGCACTCCTGGGAGAGTCCTGCGGTTGCTGCCTTGAAGATAGAAGTGGTGGACGTTGAGGACTTTTGTTTCTTACTTGTGACCTCTCTCCACTGTGGCCTGGATATGGTGGTGGCAGGGGCTCTGGAATGTAAGAAGAGCTTATGCTGTCCTCTCGTTCTTGTTCCTGTGGGTAATCTGCTTCTGGTCGATAAGGTATGGCTGAAGGGATGGTCTCTTGATTACTAAACTCTTCACCCAAAGAGGTGCTGTATGGCCACTCAAGTTCTCTAGGATCCTGGCCTGAAATGTATGGAACCATCTTGTCAGTCTCGTATACTGTACAAAGTATGTTGCCAATCTAAAATTTCTGAATATCTAAGTTAACCACAAATTTTTTTAAAACCACAATAATTATTTAAGAAAATAACTAGAAACAAATAAATCTTTCTATTCATGATAAGCACTTTTTATTATTGTATGATTGAATGAAAGCAGTGGAGTCTTTCCACTCTGAGCTTGAAATAAATTAATCTATAGACATTACCACTGTCTATATCTCCGCTGCTGTTACTGTGGGCCATGTTGAAAATGGATCGACGTGAGTCCACCAAAAGACGATAGTATCCAGCTGTTAGGCAAGCAAGGTTCATTGCGTCACTAGACTCCATTATTAACGTGATAGGCTGTTTCAGAAAGAAATTTAGAATGGCATTAAAACCTTTTTTTTCAAATGATCTTGATCATACTGTTCATCAAAAATAAAGTAACATAGAAATAGTGCTTAGAAGATCATATTGTAAAATTTTAATAGCATACCTTGACGTCCAAAACATGAAGTTCTACCCGCACATTGACTTCATCTTCTGTGAGTATCTCAATGCGATTAACATGGCTGAAGTCTGCCAGCAGGGCAACGAGATTTGTCTTGGCGTTGATAACATGACTGATACCATACCTTGGTCCTACAAGTAATGTAACACCTGTTTCCTTTTCTCCTTGCTATGCATGAAAAGGAAGCAAAGAAAGAAAGAAAGAAAGAAACATGCATAACACTGGTCTATGTACAACAGTAAAGTAAGAATGTGTGACAATGTTAAAATATGTTAAGCAGAATAGTAATAAAAAAAAACTTACTAGTAGAAGAGATTTAAATACTCGTCCTCCATATAATCTCAAATCACTTAGATACTTCAAATAGTGAACCTTTGCTTGCAATATGGTTAACTGCAAAAAAAAAAAATTAAGAATACTGCCCTATTCAAGACATCAATGGCTATCATAGTGTTCTTATAGAGAAGATAAAATGAACACTAAATTAGACACCATCTTATAGCATTTTTAACAATTTCTTTGTCAGTCACTGGGCTTGTAACAAATATTTTTACTTTTTGCAATAATGTTTAATAGCATTTTATACATTTGTGTTGCCGTGCTTTCGAACCACTAGATGCCTCTCTTCCGACATATTACCAAAGCTCCCAGAGCATACTGAAGATATCGAAGGCCACTCAAAGAATTCTTGACTTATTGATCTGATGCCAGTTCCTGAAGAGTCTTTTATTTACTGTTGATTGTAGCACCTGGTCCCTGATCATAATAAATGGTTACTTAAAGATACCCACCTTCTTCCCGGGAGCTACTAGATTCTGATTGGTTTTCAAAATATGAGTCAGAGCTTTTTTGATGTTCTTCTCCTTCATGCTGGAGAACACTGAGGGAGGTAGGAAATGTGCCAAACCCCACTGCTTCCTGTGGGACAGCATATGTGCACTGTGAGATAGATGGTAGATTACATATGGCAAAGCTTTTTTGTTGCTTGTTCATGTCCAAATCAGAGTAGTTGAGTGTGATATACTGTATATCCATACATAACAAAATGTTCATGTCTTTGTTATCTGGTAATAAGCTTTTGTTATAATTCGTTCATTTTAAAGTGTAGTTAGTAACATCACAACCATATTTGAAACAAACTTTATGTCAATGTCTATTTTGCACTATAATTTGTTATTATACTCCCAAAATAGGAATGTGTTGAAATACTGATGAAGTATTATTATTGTTTATTATTTCATATTTAAAAAACAATAATGTAGGCAATAATCTATCCTTATCAGATCAGCAATTAGAAAGTTTTACTCCTCTTCCAAAGACTAATTTCACTTCTTTCTTCTGCAAAATCATTATCTTGGGTACTTGATCCTGCACCTACACATTTTTTCAAACACTAGAAATATTTTAACCCTTATACGTAATATATGTAATTCTTTGAACCTAGCAGTTATTTAATCCCGGATTAAGCAACCTGACCTTAAGCTCTGTCAACTTTCCAGTTATAGCCTAATATCAAATCTCTCCTTTATCTCAAAGAATCTACATACAGTAGGTATAACATTTATGAAGTGTATTAGCCAGGAGTTAGGCCTTATCATAGCACGGAGACAGCATTGGTTAAAGCAATAAATGTCCTACTGCCAGCTCCAAATCAGGTTATGTCCCCTCTCTTGTTTTGCTCGACCTTGGTGCAGCTTTTTACACTACTGATCATTATGATTATGATACTGCCTATTTATCTAGATATATTAGAAAATGTTATAGAAACAGCCCTCTCCTGGTTTAGGTCTTATTTGACTGATCAGTATTAGCTGTAGATGTAAATGGTAAATTTTTTCCACAAACGAGAAAACATTTTGGTGTTCCAAAAGGTTCTATTTTAAGCCCATTTCTATTTTGTTTATAAAATGCTTCCTCTGGGTAATATCATTCGTAAACATGGTATTACATTCCATTGTTATGCTGATAGAGCCTAGTTTCTGATCAGATAGTGACTCTGGATGGCCTTTCTGTTTTATCATGTGCCACAGTAGACCTTGGTGTGATTATTGATCCCAGTCTTTTATATAGGCTAAGGTTCATGTAGATATTTTTTTTAATAGCATAGCGTTCTTCCAGCAATATAAACAGTATACCAGAAATATAAGATAAAAAATCCATCGTCACTACATAATGCAGCAAAATAAATCATGCTCATTTTACTACTACTGTAGATTGGATTATTGTAATGGCTTAATTTCTGGAACTTCCACTAGGTGTATTAACAAACTCAAGTTAGTCCAGAATGCAGCAGCAGTCTTTAATATATGACCACATCACCGCTGTCCTGGCTCCTAGTGAAATTCTGCATTATTTGGAATGGGATGTTAAAACAGCAAACACTGTATACCTGTCAGGGTTACTTTTAGTGTATTTATAATTATTTATATTCTGTATTTGTAGTATCTATGTTTAGTGAGTGAGATATATGAAATATATTCTACCTACACACACACACACACACACACACATACTCACACACAATATTAACAATTAATTTTAGCCCAAACTTTTACATACTCCATTACATTTAGCCTTACATTTATACATTTAGCTAAATTGCAGCTATTAATATATATACTGTAAGTATACGATGATAAGTACATCTAGAGCTATTCAGACAGCAAAATATTAGTAATATGTAAGATGCCATTTGGATGTTTATACCACTGTTTGCTATTTTCTCATTCGTGTATTATTTTATTAATCCTTTCATTTTTAAATGATCAATAACGACCAATTTCTTAATTGTATCTTTAGGGACTATTCAGGAATTTATAGTAAATCATTTGTTTCAATTTCATTAATTTAGTCTACAAAACTTGATTAATTTTATATGAAGAAATAAGGATTGGCTTAAGAAGTTTGCACAGTACTATCTTATTATAGTAAACAGGCAAAGAAAAACAGCTCTTTAGTTCTTAAGTCTGTACTTTCTGTCACTAAAGTGTTGTTGTGCTTAAAGAATAGAATAGAATATTCACTTATTTGTCACATGTACTTTACAGCACTGTGAAATGTCTTCTTCGCATATCCCAATTAGGAAACTGGGGTCAGAGCGCAGGGTCAGCCAGCTTACAGCGCCCCTGGAGCAGATAGGATTAAGGGGCCTTGCTCAAGGGCTCAACAGTGGCAACTTGGCGATTCTGGGGCTCGAACCCCCGACCTTCCAATCAATAACCCAGTAACCCACAGCCTTAACCGACTGAGCCACCACTGCCCCTATAAGTGGTCTGGATATTATATTGAAATGAGTGGTCTGGATATTATTGATTAACCAAATTTTGGACAAAACTCTAATTAACTAATTAAGTTCTAAGTTCTAACTAATTAACATCTAATTAATGTTGATAATAAATGATCATTTCTGAATACGACAGAGAAAGTGTTACCATATAGTCAACGGGGTTTAAAATTAATCCAGCTTGCCCAGTCACCATCCCAAACACACAAATATACTGGTGGAGGTTTAGTTCAATTTGTTTAAACTGGCTCCCTTTTATATAACACGGCTTCTATGGTGGGGTGTTTACATACAGTATATTAATCAACTGTACCTGACCACACAATCAAATTTTAGCCTGACATTATGAATAGTTTTAATTATGTTAAGACTAATATAACAATTTTATGATTTTACCACGTTTAAGATCTTTTCTTGCATATTATTAGTGCATGAATTGACATTGTAAATCAGGCACCACACCTTAAATGTGACAATTTGGCTTCTTTTTAGATTCTGTTTTCTTATTGCATTATTGTCTTTCTTATAGTGCAAGACTTCTAAATGGAAAGGCAATCTGCATGACACCAGTAGGAATATTTCATCTGCCCTGACTGGTTTGGTGCTGACAGTCCATTTTATTAGTTTTCTTTCCATTTCTGGACAGCACCACAAAGACCAGAGTTTCTGAGCGGACTTTTATTGATAACTCTGGGAAAGTAAGAAGACCTTATTTATAGAAAGTATTTGTTCACGCCACCTTTAGAAGGCGAGCTGACATTTAAAACTTAACGAAGTATAGTTTTCATGCTAATACTGGTCTGTAGCTCCAAAATCTTTGATTTATGAAAGTTACTCTGATGGAATGTGACAGAGTGCAAATTACAATCTATAAATCACTAGGTCTCTCAGTTACACGGCTTCTGTTGTAAACAGTCCTCCTTTTAATTAAGTCTGAGAATGGAGTGGTAAAGGTAAAGTAATAACAGGATCAAGCTTCAATTAGGCAGTTCACTTCGAGTTCTGAAGTGGGAGGCGGTCAAGTGAAGGATTACTTACTGAATGTATTTCATTGAGAATTTCTGTGTCGGCCGCGTGGTAAGGCTGAGAATGTACATCTGCAGAGCAGCGAGACGAAGAGCTGCGTCATACTTCAGTTCAGGGCCAAAGCGCTCTCGAACTACATCATTACAACACTAAGGAAGAGAGAGGATGATAAAAACATGTTACAACCCAATATCTAATTTTACAAGGACCGTTGAACTAGATCAAGCTAGATTAACATGGTAAGCCGTAACAAAAAGGTAAAGTAATTGCGAAGCCATGCTGGTGTGAGATTTGCCTTTGAATTACCTTCTTTTGTGCCATAGATTTAATTAGGTGATTATTAAAACCCATTTTCTACATGAAATACACGCCTTTTGATTTAAAAAGTGTTAAAAATTTAAAATGTGTATCATATTTTATTGACAGATGCTAAAATATGAAAACTAGAAAATTACGTATTGAATTAAAATATTTCAAGCACATATTTTTTATGCACAAAGTATACCCAAATATCTTGTAATTTTGGGCTGATTTATTTAAACTGTTTTAAAAAAGTAAATAATACTTTTAAATAAAAAAAACCCTAACTAAAATAAATTTAATTATTAAATAATTAATAATAATTAAATAATGTAATTATTATTATTAATAATACTTATTAAATTATTACTACCAATTATTATTACTTAAATTATTGAATTATTATTATAAAAAAAAAAATTAGCTGGTTACAACAGCTTTTTTAGACACATAGCATTGTTTGAGCCACAAGTTTAATGCCTAAAACATTGTCATAACTTAGACATTCAAATACAATAAGCTCATATGTTTTCTTAATTGCTAGTTTTTCATATTTTTTTTTAATATATTTATTTGGTTTTATATTCCTATACTGCTGTACTATTTTCACCTAAGATATTGTCATGTATCCCAAGGTGCTTCATCCCACTGTATACATAATGTAAGCTGATGAAGTCTCATCCCTGTAAAAAGCATCTCTCACCTGGACATAGAGGTATTCAAAAGCCACAGCATCCCTTCTGAGAAGATCGACTGGATCCTTTGGAACGAAGCTGATTCTAAAAAAGCATTTCATTATGTGTGACCCTGGCCTCTGAGTGACCTACAGAGTTTAAGTAAAAATATGGTCAGCAAAAAGACAAATACATACTGGACACATGGCAGGAAAATGAACTCAATAAAATAACTCAAGCACTTTCTTATTTTTAGTTCTCGTCTATACATACAGAGGATTTTATGAATCTTAGGTTAATCATCCATCACAAATGCATTTGCTCGAATTCACTGCAAAACATGATGAATATGTTCTAACAGCTCTGACACAAATGCAAAAAGTAATAAAACTGCTACGGAATACTTTCTTTAGGGTTTCTTGCAGGCATATTAGAGTGAAGTTTGTATGATTTTTCATCAAATCATTTCAGTTTTGTCACAAAAACCTGCAAGTTTTTATATTCAAAGTTTTTTTGTGTATAAACATGATAAGAATCATCTGTTCATAGTGGGTCTTTGTATTAGCCAAGTACAACCTCAGACGAAGAACATGTTTTTTTTTTATACCACGCTATTATTTGTTTAACAAAAATGAAGCCAATTTTACTTGATTAAACTTAACTGATCATTTTTTGTACAGTATGACTTTATCAGTCTCTCACACCGTTGTGGAGGAATTTTTGCCCATTCTTCTTTACAATGTGCTTCAGTTCACTGAGGTTTTTGGGAATTCACATACAGTATGCATAGCTCCCCTAAGGTCCCGCCACAGAATTTCCATTGGGTTGAGGTTTGGATTTGGATTAGACCATTCCACAACCTTGATTCTTTTATTTTTCAGCCATTCTAATATTGATTTACTGGTGTGCTTTGGGTCCTCGTCCTGTTGCATGACACTATTTCGAACCAAGCTTTAGCTGTGATTTAGATGGCCTCACATTTCCCTTTAAAATACTCAAGGAATATACAGAGAAGTTCATGGTCAATTTATTGACTGCAATGTGCCCAGGTCCTGTGGCTGCAAAATAAGCCTAATCATTACCCCTCCACCGCTGTGCTTGACAGTGGGTATGCAGTGTTTGGGCTGGAATGCTGTTTGCTTGTCCCCAAACATGGTGCTGGGCAAAACAACTCCACTTTGGTCTCATACAGTATGTCTGTCTGTATGTAATCTGCATTTCTTTGGACTGTGTGAGGAAACTGGAGTACCCAGAGAAAACCCATGCATGGAGAGAACATGCAAACTCCATGCACACAGAGGCGGGAATCGAACCTGGACCCTGGAGGTGCAAGGTGACAGTATAAATCACTAAGCCACCGTGCGGCCTACTGCTTTAACTCTTTACCTCATGTTTGTTTGTTTATTTTCTTATTCATTATTTTAAAATTACATGAACTGTCCTTGATACAGTTACCTAAGGGTTAGTTTTTACAATAGAAACAATCACATATTGGAATGAGGAATAAATACAGTATAAACCTAAAATTTACCTTAATTCAGATTTTAGCAGTGTTGGATTATAAACATTTTTATAAATACATGTAACAGTAAATGCTTATGAGTTTATGAAGTTGTGGTATAATCAATTATTCTTTATGGAATGCATTTATAGGGAATATCGAATACAAGGTTAACAGAACGAGCTTCCTCTCTTGGCCTCTAACACTTTTCATTTCTGCTTACACGGTGACTCATATCAGACATTTCCAGTGCTTTGTGCATATAAAACAACCCACTCGAGAAGCCTTCAGACCCTCATTAACACACAGAAGGTCTCTCCTATGTATGTGGTTTGGCTCTGCTTGATAAATATCACGATGATGGGTGTTTCATCCTGTGAATACCAATCCATGTAACTGGTTCCTGCAAATACCAACTGATAACAGTCAAACCCTGTGGTTTTTACAGAAACTAATCACTTATATTGTTTATATTAAATACTTGATTAAGCCATTTGATTATCTTGAAATCATATTAGTGGCCTTGGTCTTTTATGGTCCTTTAAATTACTTTAAAGGTGGAAAACAACAAAAAAAAAATCCTACATAAATTATTCTATTACAATATATTTGTTGTAATATTAGAGAACATTTATGTAGAAGCACTTTTATAATAACAGTACAGTGTACAATAACGTTCAGACACTTATCATAGATGCAGGACAAAGTTTTTATATTGAAACATATAGATATTTAGTATAATCAAAAGCAAGAATGGTACTGTAATCTTTTTTTACTGATATTTGTTCCACTCCAGAATTATTTATGTGCTCTACAAACAGTTTTGTAAAGGTAATGTGTGTTCACTATAATATGATATGAAAGTTGCTGAAATTGTTCACATTTTGTGTCTTCTGTTTGTATACATTATGACTTGTAAATCAGTTTGCTCGATTTAAAAATATGATTTTTAAATTGGCTAGGGCCTAAACTAAACAATTAGATGTTTCCTCTTTTGTGACCTCATATAAGAAGATGCTCCTACAATGGCCTGTTGTTCAGATCCCTGTTCTGTGGCAGGGAAGGGGTTTAACAGTAGCTCATTTACATAAACGTTGAATGGCACAGTTGGTCAAGGAGTGAAATAAAGTGAGTTAGAAACAAATTGGACAATTAACAGACACACTTTGTTAAAGCTCTGTGTCAAAGAAATCACAAAATAAAGGACCTTTAGTAGCCTATTAACATGTGTCATATTGGGGCTTCCACATTTTGGCTAGGGCTTAAACTTACTGTACCAATTAATTTCCTCTTTTGTGACCTCATATAAGAAGATAACTTTATGCAGACAAATTTTATATAATTTGTGAACTGGCTGTTGTGACCCACAATTTCTCAAAAGAAACATTACAATGATATAGAAACCAAGTACAAGTAAAAGTACAAGTATAAGGAAGTCCAATGGCACCTGTATCATTATATATTATGTATTTTTGACAGCAGCATGAAACTTATTTGCTAAAATATAATACATGTACCACACTATGGTACAGTATATGCTTTTACCATGATAGGTACTTTGTTACAAAAGTATATGCAGACAATTCTACTATATGCTGTAGTATGTTACTATGGAACTATTACCAGGAGACTGTCAAACTATGTTAATAGTGCATATATTTACAGTATGTACCATAATGGTAATATGCATATTGTATGGTACCATTGCTGGCACATAACATTGATTAAATACAATACCGTATGTTGAAACTCTTGATGTTACATACAATAATATAGTCCTGCCTGTACCATATCATACCAGTAGTATGTATTAGTGCATCTAATATGGCACAGTATGGTATCTAAATTAGCATATTAGCTTTGGTCACCACTGGATGCCATTTTATTCACCAAAGGATTGTGGTACATACCATAGTATTACCGTGTCAAAGTATCTAGCATGGTATTCAATAAAGTACTGTATAGTGGTACATACTGTACCATAGTACTACCACAGTGCAACTGAAGTTCCATAGTACCTACCCTGGCATTCTCCAAAGTCCTATGATGACTACAAAGGTACCATAGTAATACTAAGGTATATTATGATGTTTACTATAGTTACAGTGGTACATACTATATATTATGTATATAGTAATAATAATAATGTCACATTCCAAAGGAGCTTGAAATATTAGATGGACTGGACAAATGTAATTCATTTTCCAAAAGTCGAAGGGATATAAAAATACCTTATAATTGCAAGGTCTAAAAATACGACTGCTGTAGTCTGTAATAAAAAAGAAAAGCCAAGTGGCAGTTTGAGATTCATTGCTAAGTAGTAAAAGCAAAATAATATTGAAGTACCAGAGTTAACATCTCCTGTTCGTGTAGGAGCAGCAGTCTGCTGCCAAAGTCCTCTGTCCTCTGTTCCAGCATGAGCGAGAAATGCTCGATGCACTTGATAGACAGCTTCTCTTGCAGCGTCATGATGACATCCTATATCGCATAATGACAAACATGCATTGAGTTATCAAATACCAACATACAGGCTCAGGAAATGAGACTGTGACTGTGAATTTTAATAAAAGAAGCAGATTTTAGTGCATTTCAGGGAATATTAAATGCAAGAGCTATGACTTTAGGTTGCTTCAGAAGACAAAAAAGAAATTTACCTTGATCGATGTATTGTTGTCGAAGCGAAAGGACTTGGTCTGTCCATTCTCCAAATACACCTTCAGGACATTTGGCATGAAGAGCAGAGAGTTGTCCTTCACAGTGTCCTGCGTGGAACCAGAGCTCTGTTATATTGGACTACAAGAGGTTCGACACAGACATATCATGCTTTCCTGATCCTGAACATGGTAGCACTATGCTTGGCAATATAGTCAGTATGCTATTAGTTGATTGTCAAATAATTGGCAAATAGTTTGTATATTGGATTTTATGTATTTTAAATATGTATTACTAACAGGTTTATACAGCAGTACTATAAAAGTGCTATACTGTATAACTGCACTATATTGTCAAAAGTATGTGAACACCTGACTATCACACCCATACATACTTTATGGACATCGCATTTCAAAGCCAATACAGAGTTGGTCCACTCCAGTTGTTGTGCAGACTTGTGTTCATTTAGCTACAAGAGCATTAGTGAGGTCATGCACTACAGTCAGCATGCATGAAAGTGGTGGTCCAGTTTATCCCAAAAATGTTTAATGGAGTTGTTCAGGATAAGAACTGTAGTTTATATTCACAGCAAACACAATAACAGTGAAAATACCACTGAGGCAGTTAGCTCATTGTGTTATGGCTCCAGTTCCAAATTGGAGGTTGGTAGTTCAAGCTCCAGCTCCACCAAGTGTCCCCTGTTGGCCTCTTGACCTACTGTAATCTTGTCTGCTCTAGGGATCGCTGTATACTGGCTGACCCTGCGCTCTGGCACTAGCTTCTTAACAAAGTTGGGATATGTGAAGAATGAAGAATTTCTTGGTGCAGTAATTTATATATACTACAAATAAAGACTTAATTTACCTTTATTTAAAAATTACTTTAAACATTGCATGGTTGTTGGGGAAAGATGGGACTGGTTTGGGATAAATTTTCCTAATTGCTGATCCCCTGGGATTTCATGTAAATGGTTTATAGAACAGTGGAGAACGGGAAGACTAAAACAATAGTTACAGAAGCTCTAATGGCCACTCTTTATAACCACGGTCACCAGGAAATCGTCTCAGGGCTCACAACATGTAAAACCATCAGACAGAGAGAGATTGTGGTTGAGGTTACAACAGATGAAGACCACATCATAATGCAACACCAGAGGTTGCAGTGGGCACTGGCCCATCAAAACCAGACAGTTAAATATTTGAAGAACATGGTCCTCTCAACCCAGTGTGGCTATTCGTCTCTGACCTCTTATAGAACTGTTGCTTCCTGGAATTTATTTTCCACCATTTTCTAATATAATTGCATGACAATTTGATTGATTGATATGTTGGAAACTTGGGCAAAGGACGTTTTGATACAGGACCAAATAACTGCATTGTGGGAAAGAACTCATGATATTAATGACATCCTGTCTTTAACAAAAATAATCTGTTTTTGGCACTATTTATATAAAGAAAAAAAGAAGAAGTCTATAAAATAATTTTGCTTTATGCAATATTGAACCTTGATCTGTTAATAAATTGATACTTAGGCTACATCAGTACTACAGAACTTACCGGAACCTGCCCATTAACGATGACTTCCTCAGCAAAGCGCACTTTCACCGGGTTTGATTTCAGCTTGGCTTTTTTGGCTGCGCTGATAAAAGCTGATTTGGGAGACTGAGAGTAGAATATAGAGATAAAAAACACTGAATTATTGAATCCGATTGTTCAGAAGTTTAACAGCAGCTGCAACAGCAGTTTTGTTGAAAGGCCGGACCAAAGGTTTATATTAACACTTTATGTTACGCTACGTTTATATATATATAAAAAAAAAACATGATGTTGAAACAAGACTTAATTTTTTATTTAAGATTTTATTATTTTTTTTTTTATGGAAGAAATCTCCAGTGTTAACTTTTTGTCAGTATGTTTTCCATCATGGCAAAAAATTCAGGACTTTGCAGTTTCTTTACATTTTAGCATGCTGAGTAAAATGAAAGGGGAACCACAATAGGCACTAACTTAACTTATGCAATGTTAACTATAAACTGATTTCAGTATTTAATTCGTAAAAATATTTTTTATGAGGTTATAAAAAGATTTTTTTGACACAATAAAAAAAAAAATACAAGAGTGATCCAAGGCCAAAACTTGCATAGGTGCTCGTATTTTAATGGTTTTGCCCTGATAACAAAGGCTTTATATATATTTTCTTCTTTCTTTGTTACAAAAAGGTTGTTATTGCTATTGCAAAATGTGGTGCAATAGGAGAATACAACGCTTAATGCTGTTAGAGAAGAAAATAATCTCAGGATGATAAAAGCTTCACTAATTCTTAAGAGTTAATTCAAAACTCACTTGATTTAACTAACATGCTGGCCCAGACACTGAGAAATCTAGGTGCTATCTTATACATTCCTGTTCCTTCTCTACAGAAACTATCATTGGTAAATCCATTACAAGCCTATACAGTAGCTGAGTGGTAGAGATGTACTTAACAGTGGCTCTGTGGGGTTTAAAAGGCCTTCTAGTCAGTATCACAGAAGCGCTGAGCTAAACACTGACAATGCTGACGTTATGTTGTTTTCCTTCGATCTTTTATGATAACTGGAGAGCTGCCCCAATGTCAGTTTGCTGACATGGTTACAACAATTAATTGCCGTTGTTTTGCTGTGGGTCAAAGAAGCCAAGCTGTCACTCATTCCTAAAATATGCATAATTAAGAGTGAAGCAATGCTAAATGATGCTCATAAGGCTCCCAAATAAAATACCAAGCCATACAGTTGTAGTTGTATATTTGTAAATGAGAGGGAACTCTAAATGGATCAGAAAGCCTATATTTCTTCACTGCTTTGTACTTTATTCAAGCATATACTGTACCAAGCCAAGAGCTTGAAATGCTGATGTTATTTGTGCAATATCTAAATAGCAATTAAATTAGAGGAAGACATGTAGAGACTAGCAAGTAGCTGTGTTTCTTTTTTTTTTTTTTTTATTATGTTTATCATATACAGTGGGTATGCACGCCCCCTTTAAAATAATCACATTTTGTTGCTTTGCAGCCTAAAATGAAAACAGACACAGCATTGTTTACTCAGTGCAACTTTTCAGATCTAAGGAAAATCAGCTGCCCTCTGCTGGAAAGTTGTCAATAGGAAGAAGATTTACCTTCCAACATGACGATGACCCAAAGCACACAGCAAAACTGACCACACATTGGTTGAAGGAGAAAAGGGCGAATGTCCTTGCATAGCCTAGTCCGAGCCCAGACTTAAACCTCATTGGAAATTTGTAGAATGACTTGAAGACTGCAGTCCACAAATGGTCACCATGAAATGAAACTTAACTTGAGAAGTTCTGAAATAAGTCTAGATTTGCAAAGCTTTGTGTGCCATTGAAAAGGTGATTGGTTTCACCTGATTGCGTTTACAAGTCATTTTTCCATTTTTTTCTGACATGTTGGTTAATCTAAAACTGTCTGTCTTTATTTCAGACTGCAAAGCAACAAATGTCATAATTTTAAGGAGGGGTGATTTTTTTACTCTGTACCCACTGTATATAGAAATTAACTGTCTAAAATGAAAAAGGGTAAAAAATTGTTTATACACATTATTTATGAACAATGTTCATGTGAAGAGAGTCAAATTTAAGGTGCTCTACTGTTTACGTGTCATTCCAGGCAATCTTTTCACCCTTAATATTTAGTGACCACATTCCACACTAGAGATAATTGGTCTAATCTTTATGACACTTATAAACATACAGTAAATATTGTGATTAAAATTAAAAAAGAAAATAGATGATCTGGTTGGGAACAGTTAGAGAAAGTGCCCTCAGTACTAATTAAATGATTTATGTATAACCAGTTAGATGAAAGAGTTTTCTGCTTCGCATCAGTTAACTCACTGGGTATGGCTGAACAACAGTCAGAAAGATTGATTCCTTACAGCTCCTGTGAAGGGAAACAGATAGAAACACATTTAAGTTTTTTTTTACTTTTTTCATTTTGTGAAAAATTTTAAATACTAATGACAGATTATTATACAGTAGGAACCACTAGCCCAACTTCTTAGACTACTTCCACTAATAAACACACAAGAGAGATGCTTGAAAGCATTTCTTTATATTAAAAAAATCTGTTATTTTAAAAATTGCTCTCCAAACTCTCATTTAAGAGCGGTGCAGTCTTTCATTTTCCTTTGAGATAGATGTTAATTTGCATAAATGTCACTAACCTTTTTGTTTTTTCCGTCTGCACCATTTTACCTTCTTCTGTCTGGAATCATTTTTGTTTTATGCCCCGTAATTATGAGATGAAACCACACGCACACAATTTGAGGAAAATCTTGATGCCTTTGAATTTATTACTTTCTGCTGCCTGGAGGGATCATGCTGTTTTGTTTTTGTTTTTTTGTTTACCAGGCTTTAGTGTATTCTTGTGAAGAATGAATGGACAGATGGACGGGCAGATGGATGGATGAAGTTTACTTCATTTAAGCATTTCACTGCATATCATACTGTGTATGTGACAAATAAAATGTAAGTTTGATTGAATTTGAATTTGGATGGATTGAATAGATGGATGAATGGCTGGCTGGCTGGAATGATTACTGGATGGATGAAATAAATGATGCCTGAATGGATGGCTCCATGGATGGATGGATGGATGGATGAATAAATTACTGGTTGGATGAAACGAATAATGCCTGCATGGATGGATGGATTGATGAAATGAATGATACTTGCATGGGTGGCTTCATGCCTGGATGAATGGATGGATAGATGGATGGATGGATAAATTACTGGATGGATGAAATAAATAATGCCTACATGGATTGCTGCATGCATGTAAGAATGGAAAAATGGAAGAATGGATGAATGAATGGATGGATGGATGGATGGATGGATGGATGGATGGATGGTTGGTTAAATAACTGTACAGATACTGTATGATTGGCTAATGGATGACTGCATACACGGATGGAAAAAGAAAACTGAAAATACCTGACAAGGTCAATGACTCTTTCTCTCGGTACTGCTGCAACTTCTTCCTCATTGATCATTATTATCTCATCTCCTGGAATCAGTTTTCCTTCAGATGGGCCTCCTGTTGGTTAGAAAACACACACACGCACACACACATTGTCTCAATTTGCTTTTGTGATAAAACACATTCTAAAATTCATTTAACATCCATATACTGTAGAACTTTATGAGCATATACATAGTTTGATTCATGGGACACCACTTGAGACTCTTTGTAAAAGAAAAATGAGTGCTTTAGCCTGATATTTGTATTGGTACTTTTAACTTTCTGCTCTCAGAAACAAAGTATTTTGGGAACTGCTCTAGTTTATTTCTCTCAGCTGGCGTTACACGTGAAGGAGCTTTTGTTCATGATGACCACAGTGATTTCATATGCTCCATTTATTTCCCTTGGGAAGTACTCACTTAAGTGTGTTTATAAGTAAAAGTGCTGCACGAGGCAGTGTTGTGGAGAGAAGTGTCTTCTCAAGTCATTCAGAAATGGTTTGCTATGTGTTCACTGAACAGGTCAGCACAAAGCTGTTTATCACTTTGCATAATTTGTATTAATTTCAAAATGTAATAAAAAATGATGTTCCCTTTTTGCCAGTATTATGCTACGCTACGCTACACTACACTACACTACTCCTACACATATATTATAGGTGGTCAACAATTAAACAATTTGGATTGATGCATTAATGTACTGTATAATACAAATAGAATACAATACAATACAATACAAAATACAATAATGTTAAAGGCAACAAATGATGAATTAATTACATTTTAATACTATTGTATATAACAATACTATACTTATATTAACTATTGATTATGATATATCTTATATTAATATTGATATATGACATATTAATATATCGTATATATCAATTACATTTAATTTTTAATTCATATTGTTAAAGTGATGTTTTCATAGAAACTTGGAAACCTAGAAATAATTATTTTCTACATGTTCTTCGTCCTGATCATCATCATCATCATCATCATCATCACCACCTTAATTACTGTGAATTAATACAAGATCTCTGCAAATACTAAGAAAAGAACATATAATCAAATATTTTATTGTTGCCTTAAGAATCAAAATCATATTGTATTGCGTGAAAGTCTAAGGCTTAACATATTACACCATGTATGTACAGTAAAATGTTCATATTATAACATACCCCTATGAATACACTTTGAATTTAAAGAGAAAGTTGGACCTTGTGTATATCATTTTTGCTAAACCACTGAAGGCTAGGATGGATCATATAATTAAATATATGGTTAATAATCAAATCCATGTTTTTTTGGCTTTCGGATTTACCACTTATTTGTATGCGACAAAAGTGCGGACTTGTTTACCTGGTGTGACAGAACGCACCACAACAGGCTTTTCACTACCAGCCACAAAGCCGAAGCCCAGCACAGGATCTCTCCACATCTCGACTCTGCGAGGAGCAGGAGGAAGGACCTGAACACCTTCTACACGCATCTCTTCCAGAGAAATGCTCTGAGATGCTTGGCTATGGAAAGAGAGACATTGGGTAGTATTAAATAAGTGTGAAAAACATTAATAAAGCATTCAACAAACTCAAGCCCATTGAGAACCAAATAAATATTATAGAAATTAGAATGATAAAAAAGGCGTTACACATATCATGTCACATACTGTATTGTAGACTGGACCGTCAACTGTAGAAGTACTGTATATGGATACCAGTTATATTTATAAAAATTTGAATAAAAAGTTTATATCTTGAGTTCTTTAAAGCTGCCGTGTTCATTTTTAAGAGTGTGTTATATGGAAAATCGAATTAAGTGGCATTAAATATTGGCACCCATCCAGAAAACATGCAATATTTAGCAATATGTAGATCTTAGACTTATACAGTATTAGATTTTGTTTTTTCGCCCTGAGTACTGAATTGTTTCCCCCCTTAAAAACACTTGTTTCACAATGATTAGGACCGCACAATTAATATTTCATGAAGCGTGTTCTGCAGAGAACAACAACACTGAGGTCCACCTATACTAAGCTTTCTGCAGGCACACAAAATCCTTGTGTATTTTATCAAAACTGATGTGAAGACCTACAGTAAGTGCATAGTTTTTTATACATCGTTTGCATATCTATTAAAAACAAAAGCCATTGGAACACCTCATTCTAAATAAATGAATTAATGAATAAGCAATGAAATCAATCATGTTTCTAAAAGGAAATTATATAGTGTATAAAATGAATGAACAGACCTCTGTTTAATATCTATTTTATATTTTATAAATGTCTGTTTGCTAAAAAGGAACCTATATATATACATACATACTTATACTGTATATATAGTATATAAACTGTTAATTATTATAGATTATGTTTTTGTGTTTGTATTTATTATGCACAGTATAAACAATGGCAGAGGACAGCGACATTGCCTTTTTGTCCAGCTGAAATGAACTGGATCGGAAATTCGGGAATAAAACGGTGCCAGATTGCTCTGCTGTAGAAGCATATGAGCTCAGGCTGCTAGGGAAAGAGTCATTTCCAGAAGCGTGTGAGCCACCTGCTGCAGGGAATATTCTCTCAATTCCTCTCCGAGCCAAACGAAAGCTAATACTACTCTAGTTATTAGCTTATTCTCTTGTGTAGCGACAGAAAAGCCTTCCACAAATAAGATATTAGTTCTTTGCTTATCTCTTTTCTCACCTATCTATTTCCCACTTGTTCATACAAAACACATTGCTGCAAATGAGGAAAACTCCAAAGGCTACAGGTTAAAAAAAAGGAGTTTTTAGGAGATGTTGTTCTACAGTAGTTCCAGACGGCTTTTCTGTATCTACTGTATACGACCAAAATATGTTGGAATATCCATTATATGTTTAGTGTTGAAAAACTTTGAATGAAATATGAGAATAATGTTGATTATTCTCTTGAAGGTCAAATTCATCTCGTAAATATATTTTGTATTATGTTTGGAAAGAAACTCAGAGATTTAAAGTGACTGAGCCTTAAACTTCAGGGTGTATTTTCATTCATGGATGGGATGTATTAGGCAGTCAGTGAACATTTTGTCCCTAAAGTTAAAAAAAAAAAAAAAAGGGCAAACACAAGGGTTTGAGCAACTCCAATATGTGATGGCTTGACTACTGGGTCAAAGCAACCCCAAAACTGCAGCTCTTGTGAGATGTTCCCAGTCTGCAGTGGTCAGGACTTACCAAAGATTGGTCCAAGGAAGTAAAACCAGTGACAAGGTCATGGACCATTTAATACTAATCCTGCCATAGAACAGTGTCAGAACATACTGATGCACGATGTTATGGCTGATCGCATGAGACAATACAGAGATAAGCAGATGTTGTGATGATGACCGTGCCCTGACATATTAATGTATGTGGTTAAGTGGTGTGGATACTGTTTATTTTTGTTATTTAGAGTGAACTTTAAACCAGCACTCAGAAAAAAAAACAAAATATTAGTCAATTAATTGCTGTAGTTAGTCGTCCTATAACCAGCTGGCCCATGGGTTCAAACTTTTTAACCTTTTGATTATTTGATATTATTATTATCACGTTTAATCACTAGTCAGTCACTGCGCTGCGATTATAAATCTTGTCGTTTGTCAACAGGTTTGTGGCATCGTCAACTGTACACTGATCAGCCATAACATTAACACATTAACACTGATTATCAACTATACTGGACATCAGTAAAAAAAAAAAAACAGCTAGCTTTTCCAGTCTGATCCCACAAAAAAAGCCAATGCAGCACAAAAAAAAAGCCAAATCACTAAACTAGAAGGAGCAAAAGCGTCCAAGCATGGCAACTGGGCCTCCAAACCACCCATATTCCAATCGAATAAATCATCCATGAGACACACTTGACAAACAAGTCTGATTCACGCAGGCTCTAACCTACAAACCATAACACCCAGAGACTCTGCTGACAACATCCTGGTGCCAGATACCAGAGCACATGTTCAGAGGCCCTGCGGAGCCACACCCCGAGGGAACCCAAATCCTACATCATTATAATGTTAATTGTTTTAATGTTATGGCTGATCTGGGTATGTGCTGAAATAATCAATAGTTTAAAACACTACATATATAATAATAATAATAATAATAATAATAATAATAATAATAAGTAATATATAATAATAATATATATAATTTATTTAAAGAATTGTCCATCCATCTTCAACCTCGACTAAAGATGATTGTTTTTTTATTAAAGAAAGCGACACGTTAGATAACAAAACACAACAACATAATGAAGGCTGCAGGGTTTTTTTCATAGACCAGTGCGACAATTAGAGTTTCCAGTAAAACTGTTGACGGATTTTCTAAAATGCTCTGCAAAATTTACAAGGTAATTTGCTTATAAAACTGCACAAAGTGTACTTTGTGTAATTTTTTTTTTTTAAGTCAAGTGGTGTCACACCAACTATTGATTTTTGTGGTTTATTATGGCTCTTTATAGCATTTTATATGTGCAAGCATTTAAAACATCTTTGCTTTACATAATTACTTCAACACTATATATATATATATAGGATATATCAGGATAGCTTTGTTTTAAAATGTTGCCACATATATTAAGGACTGCTCCTCATGCAATTACATAAGCCAGTATGAAACAACATTTACACATTTAGCCCTAGCTGAGCCATTCTCTCTTGATGCACTTCTTTCCAATGAATTCACTACAACAATGCTGAAATAAGCTATTGTCCTGTTTCTTGTTTAAAAACTTAAAAAGTATTACACATGTACTTGTTGTACCGAACTGGCCACTGAATTCACTTGCTGCTACAAGAGAAATTATCCTCAGCTGATGAACCGGAAATCCAAAGCGGACATGCTGAGTGGAAATCATCAAAGTGAATCTGTTTGATCAAATATTAAATACATTGCTTGTTGGTGGTTGTTATTACATTGAAAGCAAAATAATAAAAAAAAAAGATTTGCTAAAAGAATTCAACAGAAATTTGATGCATGAATATGAGATGGCATCTTAATGTGAGTCAGGAATTATAGCACGAACAACATTTTATATGGAACACTTTATTGCAAATGACAGGACAGGAAAAAAAAATGCAATCCTCGACTTTTGATTGTTCAGAACAACAGAACACAGGTCTGAGAATAGAAAGCTCCCTTTATTTCTCTATACAATCCCCTGATACACTAAAACACTTATCGCAGAGTTTTACAAGTACTTGGAAACCATCAAGGTAGAAATCATAATCAGGCTGCCTGCTTTATGTCTAAAATGATGATCTTTAATGATCAGGCATTCTATTCACAGATACAGTATGACTGCAGTAGGCTCCAAGCTGCCTCAGCCGGGATCATTATTCAAAGACTAATGGTTTCCACCATTGGTGAAAGTTTGCACCATTCAAAACACCCTTCGTAATTTTATCCCTTAAAGCCAAGAACCTAATTTGAAGACAGTGGTCTAAAATCAAGTACAGTAAGACACTCAAGCAACCTCAAAGGGATGAATTGGTTACAGGTTATTATAATAACCTCAACATTTGGAAATACAGTACAAGTTAAACACCTGTGTAAATTGTCTCTGAACATGAAATACTTTTCCTGACTTACTGCAATATGAACTGTTGGATACAGCACTATTAGGGATTTTTGTTCAAACAGTGCAAGGAATTGATAAACTAGGCTTTAAATAAAACTAAACTTTTTGTACAAACGATAACATTTAATGAAAAAGGATTTGAGGCAGAAGCTTAGTATAAATACTGGAGGATTGTGTGCATTATGGTGTTCAGATGAATAAATAAGGGAGGGGAGTATAGATTGTGGGATTACTGTAAGTAGCTTTCAGTATGGAGCTAAATTACACTCCAGAGTGTGTGTAGGAATCTGCATAATCCAGCAACATTTGTCCATGATATCATTCTAGACAGCTTGCTAAAATATAATGCGTAATTAATAATAATAATAATAATAATAGTAATAAAAAATCTGTTATTGTACCTCAAAAACCAATGACCATGGCATCCTAATGCACATGCAGACATTTCACATAAACCAATCAAAACTGGCAATATCCCATCTGGCCCACCACTGACCCATTATCAAATGTATGTGTGAGTTGTTTGACAAATAATAGAGTAGATATAAAAAATCTTTCAAGTGTTAAAATTACAGGTTTTTGTGATAAATGAAACCAAAATAAATGATGTCAGAGCCTTTATTGAGATTTAGCAGCCAACAAAAAAAAACGAAGTGGAAAACATAAAAGAATAGTTTAAAGAAGGTAGAAATGGAAAAAAAAAATTAATAACACTTTGAAGGCTGTAATCAACAAAGTGGCCATGTGGACAGGGACATTACCAAGAACTGGACGTCCATCCAAAATAGATGAATGTTGAAGCAGGAAGCATTTTCTGAAAGCTTTACAGCATCATTAAAGGAGCTGCAGGAATATATAGTGAGTGCTGGACGATCCCTAAATGTGACAGTGTGACATCCATGTTCAGGATGAGTGTAACGTCTGAACGCAAGTGCTGATAATAGTGCTGTCAATATTAACGCATGTGATTAATCTAGGAATTTAAATGCAAATTAATCATATGAACAAGTTTGTCCTAATGGCTTTCCATACTGTAATCACAGCACGGTTGACTGAGGTTGATTGCACTTAATGGAGACCAGTAGACATCAGTATGTAACTATAACTACAATATCTCAGTGTTACAGCACATCTAATCGATGACAAATGGCAACTGCACTCATTCACTCTGGGCGTGTTACAAACAGAAATAATACATTTTGCCGAAGCATGTGCTGGCCAATTGCACTAGCCAAGTTGAAAAGGAGATAATGTACATGGTCACCAGGGCTCACAATGTGATTGTCGCTGAAAGGAGATTACTATTCCAGAGATTTTAATTTACCATTTGTTAAATGTAAATGTTTGAGATATTATGAAAATGCAAAATCTGTTTCAAATACATTTATTCCAACCGAGCACATTTATAATACGAGTAAATCTGAGTATCTTAAAATTGTGATTAATCATGGTTAATCACAGACAATGACTGCGAAATCATAACTTTTGTAGGAAAGATACATTAGTGCTTTCTTGCAGACTGGAGTGTATTCGACTTGAGCCTACAACAAGGACAGATTGCAGTAATGGCTATTAGGTAACAAATCAATATTTGTGTGTAAGCAGAGGACAAAGAGAGGGAGAGTGAAAGACAAGGCAAGAGAGAAATAGAAAAGAGTGTGTTTGTTTCAGTGTGCAAGGAAATATTTTTAGAGTCACTGCCATGTCTCAGTGAGCATAAAGAGCAGACACAACTCCACTGAGACAAACCTCCGACTCTGCGTCTTCGAATGCTTCATTTCCTTTTTTTTCATCAATCAAAATTCCCTTTTGACATTTCCCCTTGTTTAACTTAGGTTTAAATCTCAGAACCCATTTATCTGAGTGATTTTTAATAAATTGTTTTATTTAATTTTAGTCTTCTAACATTGTAATCACTGTGTGGAGTCATACAGTACATATGCCATATGTTTATATGATGTAGGACGTCACACACAGGACTGCCAAGTGTGTGTTAGTATCATCCCAATGGTGATTTAATAAACCAGACTAGCTTGCAAGAAACCCTGATTACTATTCTATTATACAAATAAAATTTTTACCCAGAATTTTTTTTTTACAGTGTCTGGTGTGTTTCCTCAGAGTACTCCGGTTTTCTTCCACAGTCAGATGCAGATTAGGTTAATTGGCATTTCCAAATTGCCTGTAGTGTGTAAATATGTATGTGAATGTTGTCATACCACGGTTGTACAAAATGGATATCAAAACAATGGTCGCCATTGGCCTCCACGGTCCCTAGTTGAACTACAGAGATTTCTAAATGGATGAATAGATGTTTATTGTTGTAAATAAATGAATAGTTGGGAACATGCAGCTTTCATTGCGTGCCAATATGGATTCTGCTCTTTAACCCTTGTATTCCCAAATGCAATGCTGTAATGGTAGATCTTAATTTCTAAATGTCTTGTTAAACAGGTGTGACCTGAGTCTAGGATTAAAATTATCTGACTGATTCATTTCCTGTTCATTCAAAGTAGTTTGAATTAAAAAAATTATTCCATACAGAGTATTTCATATAAGGGATAGCACAAATGTTCTTCTAATGCACAGTATTGAAGTTTTGACATAATAGTGCATGATTAAGGGTTTTATGATATCATTAATACTACTTTTAATACATTTTAAGTCAAAATGTTTTGGAGAATTATACAGTAATTCACAGCCTAATGATGTTTGTCTTGTAATTTAATTTAGCTGTTTTTATTTATTTATTTATTTATTTATATGAGCGCCTGATAAACATTGAAGTTTTTTAGTGTCTTCACTAAACAATACCCAATGTTCATCATGTTAGGATTATATCAGAATATACACACAATGTAGCTGGGAAAGAAAAAGTATATATAATTTTACAGATCACGTGTTTTTGATAGTGGGCTCTGTGACATTTTAAATCACTTTATTTCCACTGCACAAGTATATTGTACTGTATATTGTTATTAATGAAGTATTATTTTGACATACTTTTCTTACGTGTTACCAAAACTAGAACTTGTACCTTAACATAATCACATTTCCAAGATTATATATATATATATATATATATATATATATATATATATATATATATATATATATATATATATATATATAGACAATCAAAGTACTAATGATAAATCTTATCTGCTTATTGTTTTTAAATTTTATTGGTTTAGGTTATCATTTAATAATTTTAGTTTAAAGCATCCAGGGCCCTATGAATCATTCAAGCATAAAGTATCTAACTTAAGGCATGAACCAATGAGAAACAGGTGCAGATGATGACAGATGATCAGGTCAGTGGTTAGTATACTGGTGATGCTGAATGCTGAGCGGTTGGAACATATTTAAATTGTCCCCTCAGGCACTTTCCAGTCTGTTACAGTAAAACATTTGTTCCCATTCCTTTAATTTAATCTACACAATTTATGTTTAAATAAAAATATAATGGGTGGCTCAAGACTTTTGCACAGTACTGTATTTTAGAAGTTAGAATGTTTTCTTTGCTTATTCCAGTACGAATAGCATCATTTCCATTGTCTAATGTGATTGAAAAGGCAGAAAGTCTATATATAAGTTCTAGTTAATAGTAAATATTACTGAGATTAAAGTCATGGCAGAACAGTGTAATTTAAAGCAGAAAATACATTCTTACAATATTAGATATTTTTATAGCCTATATAGTATTAGACTTTTTATACTCGAGTACATTTAGAAGCAGCAATCCTTTATATTAATTTAAGAACATTTCATTTATTTTGATGCTAGCACTTTTAATTAGGATTTCTACACGTTATCTAATACATTCTCTTACATATAATTTGTTCACTCCTGCATCCGAGTATAATATCTTCAGACTGTGATATCTTACAACCAACTTTGATTGCAATGTGATCTGCACTTCCTATGAATGTATTTCAAAAACACATTTATTTTATGTCCACCAAGTTATGAACCATGAAATCTAGCTACTACATATAGGTCAGCTCCATTTTTCAAGATGAAACCGAGATGCCAACAAACAAATGAGTGAAATGTTCCATAAAATGCAATGTACTCGCCATCTGTTACTGTGGCTGCGAATACACATAGTTAAAATGCTGATTGCATCAACAATCTCGAAAATAGACGAAAAAAAAAATAATAATAATCCACTAAAGACAGATTTGCAAAAGGAGTGTGCTCTCTTTTAAAACCATGAGCTTTACTTTTAAATGTTGTCGCTTTAAACATGTTGAATTATTAATAAACTAGTATTAGATAGTAACTAGATAGTAATAGGATGACTATTTGACACCAAATATTAGAATATTATAATTTCCCACAAAGCTCATAACAAAGCATTTGTGTGCCAGATGTTCGGGGATACTTTTCTTTAATGTCTGTTTCAGTGCTCCTAAATAATTAATTCCACCTAATTAAATAAGTAATTTCATAAACATAATGCTAATTTCATAATGCTAATTAATTTACACATTTTTATGCAGTGTTCATCAGGTCCTCAGTAAATCCTGTTGATTACTTGATTACATCAGTTTTTAAGTAAATAACTGCAAGCACTTTATTCCAGCATTTCCACTAGAATACTTTTAAAATTTATATTATATAATTTCTATATGGTAAACATTGTTTTTAATTATACCAAAATATTATCATAATATTTAATGGAGAGTGAAAAATACAAATATTTGTAAAAAATAATATAAAATAATACAAATACAAAATACATTTGTAAAAAATATTTGTATATAAAATATATAATATATATAATATAATAAATAATATATAAATGTATTGACAAAATAGAAAATATTTTCTATTAGAGTATATAAGAAAATAGGTTTAAATAAAGTAGCTAAAATCTTCTTTTATTTATTGATAGTCCAATAATTAAAGTTTGTATCTAATTAAAAACACAATTTAACAGAGATGTATGACAAATGTGAAGTATGTATGTAATAATAATAATTAAAAAAAAATATATAATAATAATAATAATGTCATCAATATAGTTTTTGCAAATTTTCTTACAATAAATAGATTTTTAAAAGATTGTGATTGCATAAGTATTTATGATTTATGATGATTTTATAGACCAGTGATTTTTCTCAGTCCTTTCCACTTCTGTTTATAATGTAATCATGGAGTCTGAAGTCTTGAAAGCTTACTTGATGAAGCACTCCCTGGTGTCACGTGCAGAGGTTGCGTCCCATTCATATGATGTAGCACCCTGCAGTCCGGTCCAGCTGCCCGAGGGTGGAGGCCAGCCGGTGGATTTATTCTTATGGCTGAAGCAGAGCAGAAAATTAAGTGCTTTATTTATATGACTAAAGTACAAAGAGGTAAAGTTAAAATTTCATAATGTAATTTCTCCTTTAAAGTTTCGTATTTCACATGATGAACATGTGAAAACGATATCCTGTCCTACTTATCTGCCAATTAAACATCTGGCACTCTGATCCATTTCAACAAATTGCAAGAAACAGGAAATTGACAAACCTGTGAAGGTGCTGAATGTAATTGAGACATTGCGGCACTGATAGGCAGCCTTACCATAATGCCTACTGAGGCATGAAATTGGTTCTTTATCAATTATTGAGAAAAACTCAATTCTTACAAGCAATTATGGGTGTGTATTTATTTTTGCTCGATTCCTGAAATGTATTCTTACTGCTACAACCTTGAATGGGTTAATGAAAACCAGAAGCCAGGAATAAAAATTAACCAAATGCTAAAACAATAATTAACCCACAAATGCTGGTACACAGGTAGAACACTAGTTTATTTCTACCTTTCCCTACATAAATGTGTGCTTTTTTAAAGCACACCCATGATTGGCTAGTGCTACTATGATTGATTAGTGAGAGTGTACAGTACATGCCATCCAGCCCACCAATTATGCTCCCTTAGCTCCTAGCCATATATATGTTAGTCCATACATCGATCAGCCTTAACAGTAACACCACACACTAACACATTAACAACGATTATATCAAGTCTATTATATTTTTATTGATTACATGAATTATATACAGTACAGGTAAACTGGCGACAGGATCATGGGCACCCAAGTCTCATCATGCCTACTGGGACCAAAAGACGGCTCATCCGGTCCGATCTCATAGAAAACCCAATGCAGCGCAAATCGCTGAATGTCCAGGAGGCAAAGAGTGCAAGGCCACCAACCCAGCCAGCAAACTGTCCAGAATTCCCAGATTTCTAAGATACACCAGACAAACAAATCCAATCCACAGAGGTCCCACCCCACAACCCTCAGCACCCAAGGGATCCACTGAAAACATACTGGTGCCACAATGCAAGGACACCCCCAGAAGACTTTATGTTCTAAAGGTTCTAAAGGTTCCAAAGGAGATCTGGCGTAGTGGCGCAAGGTTAAGCTACACAATACTGGGGTTAATGTTTAACAGTGTAATGTTATGGCTGATCGATGTATATTTGTTTTTTAAGGCAAGGTACAGAAGATGAACCACGCACAACCGAGTTCTCTGCAAATTATTTCACACAATTCTTTTGATAAGAACATATTAATATATAATATAATATAATATAATTATACTGTATATATTATGATTATTATATTAATATTAATATAAACGCCAGTCAGGTTCATGACACTGAGCAGATTATACAAAAATGGCTCATCATCAAACGACTACCAACATTGCCTACAGTACATTGTGGATTGAGATCTCCATTGGTTAAGGCGAACGCCGGTGACAGATTCGCCACACTGCGAACTCTGACTTCATCTCCTTCTAATCCTTCTCATCAGGGAGAAAACAAATCCACACAATTTGCTTCAATAAGAGGATTTAGAGAACGGGGTGTGTGTGAAGCAAAGGAAGATCAAAATGGAGGGAAAATTTCAGCATTGTGCAGGAGAGCTGATGTTGCACAGCAGTGGGGGGCTGGGACAGGACGAGTTCAAACTCAAAACTGTGTCTGTGCTTTGGCGAATCCAGAGAAGGAAGCTGGGATTTTATTTATTTATTTATTTATTTATTTGCTGGTTTGCAACAGAGGAAGAAATGAGAAAAAAAAAGAACATGACATGTTGCCCTGAACAACAGTCTATGTAGATTTAGATCTTTGGTGAACAAGACAGAGACGTCGAATTTAATAAGAGGACATGAGACGGCATGAGGGAAAACCTTCAGGAGAGGAGAGAATTCAAATGGTTTGATTTAATACTGTAGTTATAGTAAACTGTAAAGAGTTATGTATTATGTTGTATTATGCATAATGTTGTTCTTTTATTATTTTGATTATTTCAAACGAGCACCTTGGCTGCATTTTATGAATGAAATCAAATCTGTTGCTCAGGAAGTCTAACACAACACCTATGCTTATTTTTTGTAGAATTTTATTATTCGCTGAAAATCCTTCACATTTTTTTATCGCACCAGTGCCATAACAGATTTCTTTGGATGCACCTTACATATCTTGTCCTTGTATGAGTACAATCACTTTCCTTTCAAACAAAAATAAGGTTTCACGAAAGACAAAGATTTAAATCTTCTTTCTTTTTTTCTTTCCTTTTTTTTTTGTTGCTATATTTTGTCTCAATTACAAGCAGCCAGGGATATTACTGTTCTTATTTCTTCCCCCTCATATAGAGGAAACAAAATGAAGGAAATGACATTAGTTCAAATGAGCCTCGCTGCATAGTAATGGCTGAAATATTAAATATGCACCACGTGCCACACAAAGCACGCACACACACACACACACACACACACACCATCGAGCAGGTAAACGATGTCTAAATTGATTAGAAGAGAAATCACTGCTCCTAATAAAAGGAAGAGATGAAAGGTATCATGAACTTTCTGTCACCGTGTCAGTTCTTAGCAGAAAGAAAAATCCGAAGAATACAATAAACAAGAGTTGCTCAAGTCAAACTGGGACTTTTGATTGCACACCATTACAGAACACAGTTATGAGGGTAAAAACTCCCTTTATTTCTCTATATAATCCCCTGCTACACTAACGCACTTATCCCAGCGTTTCACTAGAGTCCTTGGATACAATCAAGATAGGACGTTTTCTCAGTACACAGAGCCGTGATTAGACTGCCTGCTTCATGTCTAAAATGCTGGCCTCCCAGGAACTCCTTAAATGGCCCAACCATGTGTGAATGGCTTGGAGCGAGGACAGAAGGTTTTCTTATTCACTGGAGTGCCTTACAAGCTTTTCCCTTTCATACGGGTTTCTATCTTTCTTTTTTTTATTATTTTTATTTTTTTTTTACCTCTGCAACATAACAAGTCAAAGGTCATGGAAAAACTGCATAAAAGATAAACACCACTTTAATATAAAACAAGCAACCTTACCCTTTAGGAACCTTCAGCTATGGCTCCTACGGACCAAAAACATCAAGCATTCCCATAGCTGTTTGACATAACGCCTTCTGAATATTAAAATATTCACCTTCCAAATGCTGCCAGAAAACACGACAGCACCGGGCACTGTGTGCCTTACAAGACTTTCTGTTTCAGACACAATCCCATTACATGCCATGAAATGGACCCTTTTGTTGTTTATTCTTTCCTTTTGAACGGATCACCTATCTTGATAATGTATCTAAAAAAAAAGTCGGAAAATGAAATGTTTTGGTTTTTTTTCCAGTCAACGGCTTTGAGAATATACAGAAATACTTGCAAGGTGATGACTTTTGGTTATATATGACTATATTAACATTATTTTAAGATCTTTTTTTTTGTTCTTTGTGTATGTAAATGCTGTGGAAGTCATCCTTCACTTTAATAGGAACACCTGAGCACCTGTTTATCCATGCAGTTATCTAATCAGCCAAACATCTGGCAGCAGCACAATGCATGCAATCACACAGACGCCGGTCAAGAGCTTCACATCAAACATCAGAATGAAAGAAACGTGATCTTTGTAACCATGGAATAGATGTTGGTTCCAGACAGGCACTTTAGAAACTGAAGATTTACAGGAATTCTCATGTACAGCAGTCTCTAGAGTAGAAACAGAACCTGCAGGGGAAAAAAATTCCATCCAGTGTCAGTTCGGCAAGCAGAAATGCCTTGTTGCTGAGGATCTTAGTACCCCAAATAATTACCGTTCGCAGCAATGGTTAACAGAAAAGCATGTTAGACTGTTTAAGAACTTAAAGTCAAAGGTGGAAAACCTGGAAACCACTGCACTTTTAATTGATTGATTGGCGTAGAGAACAAATGCGCTAAATTCACAAAAACGATAGAGACGGACAAAACAAATGCCACTCATGCAGACCCAACTGAAAGCGAAACGCCATCAAATTCAAGCAAATGCAAGCAAACCCCTGGTCATATTTAAGCCACCACTTTAATTACAAGCACAATAAAGGCAACAACTTTATTATGCAAAAGTGTTCCTGCAATTAAAAATAACTAGTTTAAGATTTATATCTGATTGTCTTTTTTGAACTAAACTAGAATCCTCTATCCCACCCCTGCTATTAAAAAAAGTAACTCAGTAACTTTTACTTTGATTAAATTTTTTAATTTTTTACTTAAGTATATTTTTATACTGGTAACTTTACTTCAACTTCAGTACAATTTCACTGAAGTAACAGTACTTTTACTTAAGTAAAAAAGTTTATTACTCTTCCCACCTCTTCTTAAAGTGGATGGAGCGAAAGATGATGTTGGATTCTTCTCCTGAACACAGAAGAACATGAATCAAAAGCTAAAGACTCACTAAAACTGGAAAAATCATTAATCTGTTCTTTCTTGTTTTTAAGCAAACAGTTTTTCTTGCGCTTCCGATGCATGATGTTACTCAAGCATAATCAGTAATGCATTGTACTGGAAATACATTTTAAATGGTAGGTTTTAAAAATTAAATCCTTAATTTACTAGTACATGATACAAAATATAAACCGGTTAAATAGCCATGACTCAAAGTCCGTTTTACTAAAAACATCATTAGATTGAAAAAAGTACCCCTTTATACCATTAGGAAACTGAAGAAAAATTTCAGTTTATTTAAAAATATTTAATATGCAATGTTTAATTACTGCAAGGGCACTGTGTGTGTTAGTGTGTAAGTCAGTTTCATCATAGCTAAAGTCACCCTCAACCTGTCAGCCATTTTGAATCAAGGCATCTGCTTTATTTCTACTGTTCCTTACCCCGTCTATTCCATCACGGTTTGACCTCCGGTTTGAACGTAAAAAGTTAATAGTTGCTAGAGAGAGAATGGATTTCAAGTAATACTTGTTTTCTTGCACATCAAGTCATGTAATGCTTTCAAAAAAACTGTCCTTGCTTGCGCTATAAGCTCTGGCGAAATTTTCCACCAGCAACAAATTGTATTCACATTTGGCAGGTGGCCAGGTGTTAATTTCAATTCCTGCATATTGAAAAATATCGCAGACATTTTTGGTAATATAATGGTATCGCAAAATCGTATAACGATCGTAACAAAGAAACAAATGCCATGACAGATCTTCATAATCCTTAATCAGACATTTCGCATGCCCAGAATGGCATCAACTGCAACAACTACACAGCCCCAGTAAACAGTGTGTGCACGGGTTTCCAAAAAAAAAAAAAAAAAATGCAGTGACAGAGTAAGAAAGTAAGATGGATAAATCCTTATCTCCTCTTTCTTCTGAAAATCGCCACCTGAGGCCTTCATCCCAACCCATTTGGCGAGAGTCCCACTATAGCTCGAATATACATCCGTCCCATTTTGAATAATCATCTCTAATGATATTTCCCCTCTAGTCCTATATGGCAAAGCAGAAGGCAATGACAGTCTGCGCACTTCAGCTCCAGAGGAAAAATGAGACGCATCTCAATGCATTTGCCAAAAAGCATTGAGGAAAAAAAAAAAAAAAGTTTTCAATAATCTTTGAAAAAGCTCTCTTAGGAACACGCAGGCCTCTGTGGGTGGCATTTGCTCAGTTCACCTGCCAAACGAAGCGACCTTTCCAAACCGTTGTTCCTTTTTAACTTTGCATTTAGCTCAAGCCGTGGTGCATTATTCATTCGCAAAGAGGGTCACAGCGTTTCGAAAGGATGCTAACAGCCAAGCGATCTTTCCATAATGCTGCCATTCCATTATAGATGAGTTTTATGTTTTTTTGCCATAAGAACAGTTTCTTCAATCTGCTTTAAATAATTTAAATGGATCTAAAGTGGTGAAGAGTACAGTATGGATAAAAACCTCACTGTGTGATGAGAAGCTTTATATCCGCAGAGAATGTTCCTATATCTATATATTGTTACTTTCAGAATTTGGTAAGTTGCAAACTATAGGCATTTTCGCTACATGAAGTTTTATATTTTTCAATTTATTTCAGACCCAAGACTGCCTTGAAACTGACAAGAGAAGATAGAATAAAACCTCCTCTATGTTTTATTTTTTCTTCAGGAGTCTAAACAAGGAAATCATCTCTTCTTGAAACAACATCAGTTGTGATCCACTGAGAAATGTTTTTGCATTCCTGATATACACAAGTGCCACAAAGTCAAAAGCTATACATTTATTCATGCTCTCTTATTTTCTATTTAAAAAATAAAAAGCTGTGGTGTCTGGCACCAGGATATTAGTGATGGATCCTCTGGGTGGGTTTCAGGGATGGGCTTTGATTGATCATACTCGTTTGTCTGGGGCATCCAATGATTGGTGCTCGATTGGATTGGAATCTGAGGAGTTTGGAGGCCAAGTCAACAGTCTTGGGCTCTTTGTCTGTTAGTGTTACACTGGCTGTTCTGGTGTCTTCCTACAGTATAGTGATCAGCATTGACTTTTTTTTAGTGATTTGTGCTGCAGTGGATTTTCTTTGGGATCAGTTGGGATAGGCTGGCTTTGGGTGAGCCTTGGGCGCCCATGATCCTGTTCGTCAGTTTACTGGTATATAACTGATAATGCATGTTCATGTGTTAATGGTATGTGTCGTTAAAGTTGGAGGCACAGTGGATTAGTGGTTAGCACTGTCGGCTTGAACCTCCAAGTCCTGCTTCAGCTGGTTCGAATCCAGTTAGCATTTTCTCCTCATGCTTTGGTGGGTTTTCTTAGGGTATTTTGGTTTCCTCCCACAACCCTAAGACATGCAGATTAGGCTTATTGATCCTTCCAAGTGTGGAAGCGCATGTGGAAGCGCATGACCTGGAGGTCCGACAATAGTCATAAAAACCATGGTACAGTAGTTAATACAATGGTCAGCATTGGCCTTCACAATCCCAAGTTGGACTGCAGAGGTTCTTAGATGGATAGATGTTGATGTTATGGCTGATTGGTTTATCTATCTACCTTTACAGTATATATTCTACAGTATGACTCGTGCACAACTTCTCAAATAGCTTTTTTGTTGCTTCCTCCTGAATCCCAGATCTGACCATTTCTATCATGATTCTTAAAACCCCCTAATAATGCACATCCTATTTCAACTACATAATTATCTGAATCATTCTGAATATTTATATAAAGTTACATCCCTACACCTAGGGACCGTGTCTGTGGAGTTTGCATGTTCTCCCCATGAGCTTGGTGGGTTTCCTCTGGGTACTTGGGTTTCCCCCACAGTAAAAAAACATGCAGGTTGGGCTGATTGGTGTTCTGAGATTGCCTATAATGTGCGAATAAATTTTTGTGCCTTTGTGTGTGCGCTGAGATAGATTGGCACCCTATCCAGGATGTACTGTACCTGGCCACAAAGCCAAGTGCCCGAAGTCTCCTGGGATAGGCTCCAGGCTACCTGTGATCCTGTACAAGATAAGCGGTTTAGAAAATAAATAAATGAATGAGTTACATCCCTACTGGATTTTCTTCGCCCGGTTTTTCCAAAATTTTGTCAAACGTGCACGAAAGTGGTAAATAAATCATCTTGCACTAAGAGTTCTGACTCAAACCTGCATCCTGTTTTACACATGCATCAAAGACCAGGTTTTATACTGCATACTTAACATGATGAATGCATTTACAGTACGGATTTTACTGTTTGTACAATCCTCAGCACACCTTATTTAACTAAACAGTTACATAAGAGCCTTTTATGAATTTAAGTGGGTATGGTAGAGCAGAGGAGAACAGGAAAGAAAGGTGCAGGGCTGTGGGTCTTCCAGAACCAGAGCTGAAAATCATTGATATAGAACTTAGAAATAAGGGACCTGGAGGAAATTCACGGTTGAGGAAGAAGTGTTGGCATGAAAACAACTAAAACTGCACCAATAGTTATAAAACAAGAAAACAGAAAAAACACCTTAAATAAAGGAAATGCACGTTATTTACATGTATAATGCATGTTTTTTTCCTGTATATATAAATCATATCACCTCAATATTGTAAAATCCAAAAATGTAGAAACTCATTGTATTTTTTAAATGATGGTCTATACATATGAGAGCATTACACGATGCTAAGCCACACAACAGCCATTTAACCAAAAAACAAACAAACAAAAACAAACAGATTGACTTTCTAAATGTCCTGACCTTCATATACAGTACATTGCAGCACATTTCACCAGCCAATCACATCTAAACATTACCATCTTGTTAATGCCCCTGTAGTCTATTAGCAATAATTAGCTTCAGCATAACGTTGCAAAACTAACATGAACATCTTAAATGGCAAAATTCTTGTCTTGTGACAGAGGTTGTAAAGTGACACTGCAGAGCTTTTGAAGACGGTTTGCTTGTGTTTGTGCGAGTGTGTGAGCATCAGGGGTTAAAAGAACTTAGAAGATGACACTGCAGAGTGCACTGTGCATGCAAGTAATGGGGGTTCATAGAAGCTGGCGTGGAGCCCACGACCCAGTGCGGCAGAACAGAGTGTCCCAGCAAACAGAAAGAGAGAGAGAGAGAGAGAGAGAGAGAGAGAAATCCCATATACAACACAGGTCTCGGGCTGGAAAAAAAAATTCTATTGATAAGCCAGCAATTGGAACCCAAGCTCCAAAAAATTATTATATTTTATTTTTTTAAGAGAAAGCTACCAGGCTTTTGTTTTTAATATTCAGCGATACTAATCTATTTACATTATAAACAGACAGCTTCTGGGTAAGAAATTCAATTGAATTCATTTGGCCATGTAACGGCCGTTTTCCATGACAAAACAGATTTAACTGACAGATTTGTAAGCAGGAAATTTAACATCCTGGTTTTGTAAACATATTATAGACAAAAAAACTTTCAGTGTAAATACAAGGATTATATTTAAGCTATATAAACTCGACCAAGGAGTAACTGTCCAAGAGAAATCGGGAAGAGGAAAACTATGCACTCAGATACCACAACTACAGTACAACACACCACCCCATCCAAACATCCATCCATCCATCCATCCATCCATCTATTCATCTATTCATCTATTCATCTAATCATTATTTATCAATCCATCAATCTATTCACCCATCCATGCATCCATCTATCAATAAATACATACATAAATTACATTTATCCATCTATTTTATAAGCTATTCCTCCATCCATCCATCCATACATCTAACCACGCATCTATCCATTTCTTCATCTAACCATTGATCATCAGTCCATCAATCTATTCACCCATGCATACAGTACATTTATACATTTAATTATCCATTTCTACATCTTCCATCTATTTATCTATCCATTCATTTATTTATCTTCAGTAACTCATTATTTATAAAAAATTCCACCGAAACTGACCTTGAGATTGATTCAACGAATTCTCGAGCTGATTCTCATAAACATTACCCTGTTACACCATGACACCTCAACCAAGGTTTATTTCTAAATCTAAATGATATTTTAACCCATACTGTATTTGTACATGATAATTTTGTAGGATACAGATACCTTATACTTAAAATAAATAATCCAATATAATCCGAAGTATAACCGGCACCACGAAAGCAGGGTTTGGTTTCAAAGAAATTCACAAGACACTGTGCTTAAAAAACTATAAGAGAATAAATAAAGGTTAATAAGGTAAAAAAAAAAAAAAAGGTTAATATGGGGGAATGGTGACATAATTTGATATGAATTTACATGAACTCACAAAATATGATGATTCTTTAAGATGTTGTGCTTCTTGTCCAAAACTACCAATGTGTGGTTAAAGTCTTGATGTTTTTTTTATGATTCCCCAGATTAAGAACACTATACTGATATTGTCAAAGAAGCTGTTAATGTGAGTTGACAGCTGGTTTGACAAAAGGCCAACCACAGAAAGGTTCCCTTTGAAATATCTGATTCCCACCAGGCAAATATTATTTACTAAGAGAGGTATAATGTTAAATAACTCACTTAAACATCAGTTATCCTTCATAATATCTTGTACTGGAAACAGAATGAGAAAACGCAGTTACAGGCATGCTGTGAGAATAGAGCTTCCAAATTTAGAACACATCACAGATGCAAACTGGAAAAGGAAAGCATAAGAGTAAAAAAAATACACTCTATTTAAAGTCATAACATAATGATGTGTCACTGCTGTCATTTCATTTCCTCCAGTCACAACATGGCAAAGTCTGTTCGAAAAGCCCTGAGTGAAGTGCAACTGTGTGTAAAGAGGAGTGAGGAGATCACACATCTATACCTGAGCAGCGCTTATTATTCATAAATATATTGCAAAGAGCTATTAAAGAGCATAGAAAGAAAGAAATGTGGTATATAATAAACATTATTATTAAAAATGAAAACATTCAAATGAAATGAAGATTGTAAAAAATAAAAAAAAGTTAAAAAAGAAAGAAAGGAGTACAGAAAGGGGGAAATAAGTAAAAATATAAAAAAAGAATCAATATCATCAAAAAGTAAAAAGTTAAGAAAGAAAGAAAGAAAGAAAGAAAGAAAGAAAGAAAGAAAGAATTTAGAAAAGTAGGGAAGTAATGAAGAATAGAAAAAAAGTAAGAAAAAGGACGAAAGAAGGAAAGAAAGAAGAGTAAATAGAACAAGAAAAAAAGAAATAGGAAGTAGAAAACAAAAAAATAAAGAAAGAATGAAAGAAATACAGAAAAAGAGAAATACGTTTTAATATGAAAAAGAAGCAATAATCACCAAAAAGTAAAAAGTTAATAAAGAAAGAAAGAATTTAAAAAGTAGGGAGGTAATAAAGAATAAAACAAAAAGAAAGAAAGAAAGAAAGAAAGAAAGAAAGAAAGAAAGACTATTGCCAGTCAAATAAAAGAAAGATAAAAAAGACAGAAGGAAAAGAAAGGAAAAAAGTAAGTTAAAAAGAAAAAAGAAAGAAAGAAAGAAAGAAAGAAAGAAAAGAAAGAAAGAAATACAGAAAGGGGGAAATAAGTATTAATATGAAAAAGAAGCATTATCACCAAAAAGTAAAAAGTTAATAAAGAAAGAAAGAATTTACAAAAGTAGGGAAGTAATAAAGAATAGAAAAGAAAGAAAGAAAGAAATATAGAAAGTAAAAAGAAAGAATGAAAGAAAGAAAAAAAGAAAAAAGAAAAAAAGAGAAATTTTAGAAAAAAGTAAAAATAGTGAAAAATTTGTGTAAATATGAAAAAGAAGCCAGAAACAAGTAAAAATTAAAGGATAAATAGAATAGAATGAAGGAAAGACAGAAGGAAAGAAAGATGACAACAGAAATGGTGTATAGAACAATAATGAAAAAATTAAAGAATTAAAGAAAGAAAGTAAGAAAGAAAGAAAGCACTAAAAAAACCTTTATCAAATAAAGAAGTAAAAAAGCAGGTACCTGATCAGTAAAGCTGCACGGAGTCGGTGTGAGGGACAGGTTGTGTTTATAGGCTTTTTCCATGAATAAAAATCCCTGAAGGACGCTGATGTGTGAAGGGAAAGAGCGAGCTCTCTGAGAGCCTATTATGTTTCTCCAGTCAAATAAAAGGGCAGAATTTCAATGAGAAAAGTAGATTATTTTCCAATACAAAGCGTGTCAGCTCACACTAATGAGCAAACAGTAAATATCAAAGTGAACCAAAAACGAACAAAAACAATACTATAACCTAACGGTACTAATTACACTCGGTTTAACTGAGAGGTTAGAAAGACTTGTAATGTAAGAGTCTAGTCATACACTCAGCCGTCTTTGATTTAACTGTCCAGGAGAGATTTTATTCAGCAAAGGTTGAAACTCATCAGCTGTCTCAGAGCCCTCGATCTCCAACAGACACAGAGAGGTGACTCCAATGTGAGCAAATTGATCTGTTTATGTGATCAGACTAGAAGGGGAAAGGACCTAAATATAATCAGGTAGACTGAGAAAAGAATTGTTTGTTGCTTATTAAATAATGTTTATGAGTCTGAAATGAATGAAACACAATACACAATCGACTGGACAACTCTTCCCTTAGTATTGCAAGGGATTTGCAACATTTATAAAGCTGTGTGTTTGAGTGCAATTAAAAGTTATGGGACTATTAAACTGTACAGACTGAAATTATTATCTGTTATAATGGAAGTATTTTCCATTTGAGTATTGTGGTCTTCATCAGTCATGATCATCAATCTGTCAAAAAGAAAAAGGACTACTTCACACTACGACTTCTAGATATGTTCGAGTCAAACCCGGACTTTTGATTGTGCAGAACACAGTTATGAGAGTAAAAACACCCTTTATTTCTCTATACAGTATAATCACCTGCTACACTAATACACTTATCCCAGTGTTTCACTAGTGCATAGATACCATCAAGGTAGAAAGTTTGCTCATCGTGAGTCATGATCGGTCTGGCTGCTTCACATCTGAAACCCTGGCCTCCCAAGAACTCCTTTAACACGTGGACTGTAGAAGGGACGTAGCAATAATTCCTATGCGGGTTTTCATCTGCAAACTGGTGATAAGTTAAATTTAAGATAAGGCGTTCTACTTGCTGGAGGTTCATGGTTACGAATGCACATAAAAGTCCCAGTTTGACTTGAACGTCCATCGTCCTTGCTGAGCAATCAAGCTCATCTTGACTTCCTTATGCATTACTGTAGATTCATGTCTTATTTTTATCCCTTAGCAGCCAACCCACTAACCAGCAAGTGAATCATCCATGGTGATCAAAAACTCCCATAAATCCCATCAGAGATTACCAAGCCTCAGATCAAATCAAGAAAGCTGTGTAACTTAAAGTAATGTGAGAGCAGTTTAATTGTGTAGCACTGTTGTCTGCAGCAAATTGTTCAGATCTGAATATTTCCATCAGTGTTTCTGACAATGCATCTTAATGCAAAAAAAATAATAATAATAATTCTAAAGTCAAACCATACTGGTTTACTCTATAAAACATAAATATATATGTAAATATCTATAAATGCAATATATTACAAAAAATATAGCTCTGTCCAAAGCTGTCTCCTTTCCAAACTTTCTTTTATTCGCATTACAAATAAAGGAATCCATGCTTATGCAACTTAATCCTTCTAGAAATCTCAAATGCTCCAACAAAACCTACAACCATGTGCTTAGTCAGCTAACATCTCACCTTACTTTCCCAACCTAGTAGTGAAAACACTAATACACTGATGGTTACACTCACCCTGACAGTTTAGCCATCTTTGAAAATCCGAACACGTCCATACAGCCGACTGGACAATCCTGTCCGTGGTTCGGGTACTACAAATCCAAGCTCTGATTCCTTATTGCTTTCTTGACTGCAAATCCCCAAATGGCTCAACTCTCCATCACACCTGACGCTCTGATTCCGAATCGGGCGTAAAACAGACTCCTAGAAGCCTCTGTCCAGAGCTGGACTTGACCACCAAAGGGATCAGATCCAGCACTCATGGATTGGAGCAGGAATGGACGATCCAATCCGACATTGCATCCATAGGAGTTTTATGCCGTGCAAGTCTAGCCCGTCCTTTCCTGGTTCAGGTGAAATAACCACTCTCTCTATCGCTCTCCATGGCGCTCTCCTGCAAGCTGTGGGTAGAAGTGCCTGAGCAAAGCAGCAGTGACAGCAGCTTTGAATGAAAAGCACCAGAGAGAGAGAGAGAGAGAGAGAGAGAGAGTGAGTCGGAGTAGGTAGGGGGAGGGGTCTAGGAGAGGAATGAAAAGAGAAAGAGGAGGATTGATGATGATAAACACTACCCTTGGCACATGAGCTGATGAAAACGCACACTCCTTCTTTCCAGTGAGTCCTTCACCCCAGACTCCAGTGGGATGTAGGAAAAGAGAGGGAGGGTGAGGTGGAGTGTGGTAAAAAGAAAAAAGAGAGAGAGAGAGAGAGAGAGAGAGAGAGAAACAGATTGCTGACTCTGCAGTAGAGTGTCAGACTGCTGATGGCAGGAGAGCAAGACCCTGTATTCTACAGAAGGTACACACACACAAAGACGCACATACACATTTGAATTCTTGTGGTGTGCATGTCAAGGTAGAGGTTATCGTAGTGTTAAAAGGAAGATTTGACATCTACATAAGCCTCTCTTGACAGCTGAGATCATTCCGCATAAACGTTTATAAAGACCCATTCCTGCTGTCATGAAGACAGCTGTCTTCAATTCTGATGATGAAATAGCACTCGGGTGAGGTCACGCATAAGGGCGATGATGTCACATGGCAATCATCCATGATTATATTTGGGATCAGGGAAATTATACGTTCCCATCAATTTAATAGAAAAAGGATTGGTGGAAATAATCATTTTAATGCAAAGGTTAACATGGACATACTGTATGTCTGTTCTTGTTGTCAAATTGTTTTCCGCTGTTAAAAACCTTCACAAGGTAACACTGTTTATATCAACGTCGCCACTGATTCTCTTGAGATAAGAAGATGTCTCTTCTCTAATGTCACTTTATACTAGAAATAACTGCAGCTACAAAGTCAATTGACATTACAAAAGGGAAAAAAACAGAAACATGTCAAAGCACAGCCCCTACTGTATGTCATCAGGAATATGACGTGACAAATCGTGTTTTATCAACTTGACATATAAAGCAATACAAAAAAAGCAGTATATGTCTTCATGTCTGCTGACACTTATTTAATCAAACTTTTATAAAACTTTATAAAGGTTTCTGTCTGTTGTGATGGAAGGAGTTGCTTAGTGCGACCATAAGAATGCAGGATTTGGTGATTAGGGATGAGAGAGCCGAGCTTTGTAGGGAGCCCCTGTCTTCCACAACTGGAGACGTCTGACTGGGCGGTTGCAGTATGATTGGGTTGTGACTGGTAAATAGGTGTGATTTGTTATATGGTTGGTGTATAATTGGGGTATGATTGAGCTCAGATTGGAGTTATAATTGGAGTATGATTAAGGTATAGTTATTTTGTATTATTGATTTATCATTGGGTTATAAATGGGGAAATAATTGAGGTATGATTTGAGTGTAACAGGTATGATTAAGGTATAAATGGGGTATCATTAAGTAATTATTGGAGGCATAATTGAGTTATAATTATCAATGGGAAATAATTGAGGAATGGCTGAGATGTAAGTAAGTTATGATTGAGGCATAACTGGATATAACTGAATGATTTTTGTGGTGTAATTGAGTAATGATTGGGGTATAATTGGTGTATAATTGCATTATGTTAAGGGTGTGATTGGAGTAATAATTAAGGTATGATTGGGGAAAATGGAGGTATGATTGAACTTTGTCAGGGATGTAATTCAAGGTATAATTGGAGTATGATTGGGGTAAAATTTGGTTATAACTGGGATATAATTGGAGTATAATTGGGGTGTAATTGGGTTATAACTGGGGTATAATTGGAGTATGATTGGGGTAAAATTTGGTTATAACTGGGGTATAATTGGAGTATGATTGGGGTGTAATTGGATTATAACTGGGGTATAATTTAAGTACGATTGGGGTGTAATTGGGTTATAACTGGGATATAATTGGAGTACGATTGGGGTGTAATTGGGTTATAACTGGGATATAATTGGAGTACGATTGGGGTGTAATTGGGTTATAACCGGGGTATAATTGGAGTACGATTGGGGAGTAATTGGGTTATAACCGGGGTATAATTGGAGTACGATTGGGGTGTAATTGGGTTATAACCGGGGTATAATTGGAGTACGATTGGGGTGTAATTGGGTTATAACCGGGATATAATTTGAGTACGATTGGGGTGTAATTGGGTTATAACCGGGGTATAATTGGAGTACGATTGGGGTGTAATTGGGTTATAACCGGGATATAATTGGAGTACGATTGGGGTGTAATTGGGTTATAACCGGGGTATAATTGGAGTACGATTGGGGTGTAATTGGGTTATAACCGGGGTATAATTGGAGTACGATTGGGGTGTAATTGGGTTATAACCGGGATATAATTTGAGTACGATTGGGGTGTAATTGGGTTATAACCGGGATATAATTGGAGTACGATTGGGGTGTAATTGGGTTATAACCGGGGTATAATTGGAGTACGACTGGGGTGTAATTGGGTTATAACCAGGGTATAATTGGAGTACAATTGGGGTGTAATTGGATTATAACCGGGGTATAATTGGAGTACGATTGGGGTGTAATTGGGTTATAACTGGGGTATAATTGGAGTATGATTGAGTCCAGATTGGGTTGTAATTGATTTTATAATTGGAGAAGATGGAGAAGATTGACTAAACTATAATTATGTTATTATTGGGGTGTTATTTGGTTATAACTGGGGTATAATTGGGTTATGAATGAGGCCAGACTGGGATATAATTGGAATATAACTTAGTATATATATATATATATATATATATATATATATATATATATATATATATATATATATATGATTAGATATAACTGGGGTACAATTGGGGTGGATTGGGTATAATTGGGTTGTAATTGATGTTATTATTGAAATATGTCTAACTAGTGTATTATTACTGGGGTATACTTAAATTATGATTGGAGGAATAATTGAGATATTATTGATGAGTGTTTGAGTTAGATTTTGACTGTGATTGGGGGTTTAGTTAGAGAATGACTAGGGTGTAATTATGCTATGATGACTGGGATAGAATTGGTCTGTGACTGGGGTTTAATGGGCATGGCCAGATGTTTAATGGGGATGTTTAAATTATGACTTGGGGAATGATTTGTTTGTGGTTGGCGTGTGATTAGGGCATGACTGGGGCGTGGTTGAGGTGTAATATGATTTTGATTTTTTATTTTATTTTATTGGGAATATAATTGGGGTGTGACTGGAGCATGATAGGATTATAACAGGGGTATGCTTGGTAGTTAAATGTGTATTAAAACTTCATCATCAAGGGGACCCAAGTAGGTTGTCACTTATAATTCTCAATTATTCAAAAACAGCCATGGTTGTCCTGTATAGTGTTTTTACAGTTGGTGTCATATAAATATCAGGTAAGCTTCTGTGATCATTAAGTAATCATAATTCTGTTTTTTTGCTGTGTGTCAATACACAACTACCATCTATGGGGAGACATTTGGTCTCTTAATGATCTTTAGATGATTGGGAACATAATAGGTATTTGGATAATTATTCGGCCTAGAACAAGATTAATTGGTCCTAAGGAGGTCTAAGACCCAATTGAGGGATTGCGGCTAAGTATTACAAGATCAGATTGTCAATAAAACTCAATTCTTTCTTAGAATAAAAACCCGGTTCCTGGCCAAGGAGCACCACATTGCTATAAACATACATAATAATCAATAAAGTGAATACAAAAATTTAAAAATGACACTATGTTGGATTAATTAGGCTATTATTATGTCCACGAAGATGCAGTCTATGAAATAGTTAATATATTGGAAATTCAATACATTGCATTTTCTTTTGTGTATTAGATACTGCATGTCTTAAAGTCCCCCTTTAGTTGTTTGTCACTAATTAATTAAATGTATTAATTCTTGAATCTTCCTCGCCCCTTTATTCCACTAACAACTGAATCTACTAATGTAATGTATGTATTGTATAAACACAAGCGGATACCCCATCAGTGAAAGTAACTGGTCTAACCTAAACCCACTCCTATGAACAAAACAAGGCACATTAAGACATGTTTTTGTTGATTTAAAAGAACTCTCACAAAGCCTTAACCTTGAGATGGATTAGAACACTCAATGCACACTTGTCTGACATCAGTGTCCAACTTCCCTAATGCTCTTGTGGCTGAATTAGCAAATCCAGAGCCATGTTGAAAGAATTCTTTGAAATAAAAAAGAAAGTGAATCAATCTCTATAAAAATGGGAGCCGCTTTGAAAAGCACATCTGTTTAGCATCTGCATACAATTAGTCCACCTGGTCGATACATTTAGTGCATTACGCTAATATATAGGATCAAGAACCATGATAAAACGATGTGATAATGTGAGCTATACTGTGGTATTGTGCAGTATTTCAAAGAAACTGAATTGTATGCAGGCAGGAAGTGATATTGGGGCAGTAATATATTCCTTTTCTCACAAAAACAACAAAGACATGCCTGACTACATAGCTGTGCAGGATGGAAGCACCTTCCTAAGGAGATAAAATTATGTGCGGAATAAAAAAAAAAAGAAAGAAAAAAAGTCATACTCTAGGTCTCCATTTGGCACGTCGGCTCTATACGGTTGAAAGGAGACCATGCTTACTATTCTTATTGCGACTGATAATTTTCAGTGTGCCCATGAATCAAAGAGAAGGTAAAAGCAGGGAGGAGGCAGAAAAATGCAAGCCATTCTCAGGTAAAACGGAAACCTTTTATATGAGAAAGGCACCAAGCTTTCATCTAGGGATGACACTTTCTTTTGCACCATAGATTGTTGTTTTCCTGGCGGTTCAGGGCCACTGGCTGTCTGAGTGTGCACCTGCTGCTGGTAGTACTGTGTAGAGAGTCTTGGGAGAAGAAAAAGAAAAAATGATCTATTTACAAGAACATAACTCCTGAGTTACATTTTAAACATTAGCTTTGTCTGAAGAATCCCAAATCAAGCAATTTCCATTTTCAAGCATCTAATGAAGATCAGCTTAACATCAAGACAAACTTTTTTTCTTCCCTTAAAAACGATTGTAATGGTAATAATATTACATAGTTTACAGTATGTATTCTCGCTCATACTATCAGTTCAGCTCTTTATGGTATATCAAATCATGATGAAGAGAAGAATAAGTTTTGCAGTACGTTTAAGGTCAGTGAAAGCAGTATGTTTAAGGTCACTGTAGATTGCGTGGGAGACGAGCACATTAGCATGTAGTTTGGTATTCTCCTCTGCGCAGTGATGCACTGAGCAGTTTCAAGGTTGAACGGGTAGACTTACACAGGAGGCCTAATCGCACACCATAAAATAAATCCTATCAACAACTCCCAAATCGGTAATGCGGTTTTTATTTGAATTCTTGGCGCTCACTAGGTGATATCTTTGCTCTGGTGTCTGTGCTGTAATTAGGCATTCTTTGGTAATTATACTAATATGGTTGTTATTGACTGACCCTAAAAAAGTTTTTTTTTAATTCTTCAGGTATGTTTGTAGTTACAGGCGGCATCTGGGTCTGTGTGCATTCCAAAGACATGCAGATTAGGCTAATTGGCGTTCCCAAATTGGACATATTATGTGAATGTATGTGTCCTGTGATGGATTGGCACCCCATCAAGGGTGTACACCCCCCCCCCCCCCCCCTTGTGCCCCAAGTATCCTGGGAAAAGCTCTAAGTCCGGCTTTATTGGGCATTCTTTTAGGGGTTTATAGTTATTGTTGGGATTGTCAATGGAAAGAATTCTTATACCGCTTTATCCTGTATTCAAGGTCGCGTGGGGCCTGGAACCTATACCAGGAGACTTGGGGTATTAGGCAGGGTACACAGGGTATAGTTAAATTTATTTTACTAAAATAAATTACATTTGTAGTGTACCTACGTGTAAACAGACTAATTTTTCCAATTATTTACCTTTATTTTGTGGCATTGGTGTATCAGTGGTGGGTTTCACGCCTGCCATGCATTTCTGTTCAACTTATATATTCTATTTGAATATACATTCTGCCCTTGATTGAATCATTTTAGGTGTGTTGATATCATAATATAATCTCTGTTCATTTAATTCCATACTAATGATTTACCATAAATGAATTTGTTGCAGAATAAATACTCCAAATTTCTACCTAAAACAACACATGGACTACAGTAACGATCTATCTAATCTAATCTAACGTAAAACTGATTAAACCATACGATAGTGTAATGCTATTTATGGACGATGCCAGGACACATAATATACCTCACCTCCTTCCCTTAGCTGTCTGTGTCTCAATCCAACAAATAATACACCTTCCTTTACATATCCCTCTTGGCACTGCAACAACTAAATCATACATTTGCATTTCGCACATCACAAATCCGAGCTGCAATTTTCTCTCGCAGAATGCCTAATCCCCTAGATGACACAGGCCTTACTCCACCGAGAATCAACTAACTCAGGTTAATACAACACAAGTGCTGGGGGACATATTTTTGACAAGACAGCTCAAACTTAATTATACGGTACTATTATTGTCTTTACTTTGACTGTGTGCACATTTGTCAGATGTTAAAAAAAAAAAAACACTAAAATGCAACTGAATATAAATAATACATTATATTATATACTGTAATACCTTGTCTAATGACAACAAAAAAATCTGGTAATACTTTCTATCAATCCAGTATTCCTAACTTACAGAATAGGCTGTAATGCTCAGCACAGCATTCTATAAAAAGCACCATAAGCAATTTCTATTTAACTGTATATTTCCTTAGCTTTACTTAAATCCTGTAAACAGTTTGTATAATGCTTTATAACTTTTCCTATATTGAAATTAAATTGCATTTACATTAAAGCTTGTAATGAACTGGCTTAAAAGTGATTATCAAACCAGGGCTTTTGATTGTGCAGAATAAAAGAACACGGTTATGGAAGTAAAAACTACCTTTATTTTTTCTATATAATCTCCTGCTGCACTAACGCACTTACAGTATCTCAGCGTTTCACTAATGCTTGGATACCATTAAGATGTACTGAGCCATGATCAGACTGCCTGCATCAAGTCAGATACACTGGCCTCCCAGGAACTTCTTTAATTTGACAAATGTGGAAATCACTTGTGGAGGTCAGAATTGTACGGGGGAAGTGCTCGACAGTAACTCCCAGTTGAGTTCCTACTGTATAATGTGCAAGTGGTGTGATTGGAAGTATGAGGTCATGTATTGTCCTGCAAAAACTCCTTATCAATTAATTGTGCTTAAAGTCTTCGGTAAAATGTTTTGAGTTACTGACCGGAAGAATGGTGGTTCGAGTCCCAGCTCCACTAGGTTGCCACTGTTGGGCCCTTGAGCAAGGCCCTTAACCCAATCTGCTCCAGGGGCGCTGTATCATGGCTGACCCTGTGCTCTGACCCCAGTTACACTGGGATATGCGAAGAAAGAATTTCACTGTGCAGTAATTTATATGTGACAAATAAAGGCTATCTTAAATAGGTTTTATACCTTCATTCTCAGGTATTTTCATCATAAGCTCCAGTTTAACTTGAACGCATGTTAAACATATCTTATATTTCTAACAAGATCTAAGTATTTAACATATAAAATGGGGTTTATTAAAACCATTCCATACAGTTGGAAATGTACCATAAAAATATGGTACACTTCCATCTGTTCTTTTAAACAAACAAAATAAATAACTATTGTCAGAAGCATTGAATAATGCATATCTGTTGTTGTTGGTCTTTCGACTGCTCCCGGCAAGGGGTCGCAACAGAGGAATATCCGGTCCGCACAACAACTTGGCACAGGTTTTACGCTGGATGCCCTTTCTGACGCAACCCTCCCATTTACCCGGGCTTGGGACCGGCACTGCATGCAGTGGCTGGGGGGTTTGGGTACTGGCTGGGAATCGAACCAATTATATATATATAATTCTCATTCTGCATGTGATATAAACGTTTAATAATATCTTGTAAACTCAGCCTTGGCTGTTATAATAGCACTCTGTTCTTTTTCTTTTCTACATGTCTTTTTGTATCCTCTGAATAGCTTTCAGACTTTATTAGATTAGATTATAGGTCTGGACACAATATTGTCCTGTTGATTTTGGCTTATTCACTGTGATTTTGACTGTAGTCATGTTGCAAGACACATTCATATTTCATTTCATATCTGAATAGCAACTGTTCATAAGAGATTATTGCATATAATCTGAATATAATTTGAATTTCTTCATAATACATTGTATATGAATATATACAGTATATATACATATACACACATACTGTATATATATACACACACACACACACACGCGCATATATATATATATATATATATATATATATATATATATATATATATATATATATATACATATACATATACACTACAGTTCAAAAGTTTGGGATCACTTTCTAACTCCATGATTTCTTTCTACATTGTAAAGGAATGCTGAAGGCGTCTAAAAAATGCATAAATCTCCTTTGAACTGTTGATATTGAGATGTGTCTGCTACTTATGCTCTGTAAGGACTTAATAAAGCCTCTAGTCTGATGTGCTGTTAATTGGTCATTTTTTTCAGGCTGATGACTCTAAATGAACTTCTCGTCTTCTGACCCCAACTTTTAAACTGTGTATATATGTGTGTGTGTGTACATATATATATATATATATATATATATATATATATATATATATATATATATATATATATATATATATATATATATACACACACACACACACACACACACACACCACAGCTTTATTTTCTACATTGTACAACAATACTGGGAATTTCAAAACTATGAAATAACATAACACATATAGAATTTGGTAATTATGTAACAGCAAGAACAACAGCAATATTGTATATAATAATTTCTGATTTTATATCTTATAAATTTGCTAAACAACACATACAGTTTCCATAACCGAAAAAGATTTTAAAATTTCAGGGAAAAAAATTGTGAGAAAGGTTTTACTTTTCTCTGATGCACTGATAACAGATTTTTGGAGAGATTTTTGATTTTTGTGAGATTATACTGAGATTGTGAGAACAAAATTGTGAGAAGGGTTTTACATCTCTCTGATGCACAGATAACAGATGGGATGTATAGAGGTTACGAGAACTGGTCATACATCACTTTATTCCAGGGTACCAGGGGACAGCGCAGCATACACAGAAACTATGGAAAAATCCATTATTGGATTGTGTGTGTGTGTGTGTGTGTGTGTGTGTGTGTGTGTGTGTGTGTGTGTATCCTGCTCTACTTTCAGTAATCTTAAGCTTCTGCTCCCAGGCTCTGGAGTCTACCCTCCCCTCCATCCCTGCTGTCCACACGTGAATACCAAGCACACTCATCAATAAGAAGGACAGAATGTGGTAGGTTCAGATACCGAAGAGCAATGCAGCATAACGATTTATCACTGTTTCCCCTTAATGCCTGCTGCAGCACCGCGCTATTGAAGTGCCACATTATATTAGCCCCTTGAGTTCTCAGGTTCACGCTTGTATAAGAAAATCTGTAAAATAGATAATTACACTGTGAGTACGCATACACAATGCGGCACATAATAGCATGTCCGTACATTTTGATACACAGCGTATTGGATGTAAATTAAACTTATAAGGCACCAGTAATGAAATCGAAGAACATTTTCATACAAAGTTCCAGCATTATGGTTGATGTGTCACGTAACAGGTCCATTATAAAAGGGTGTCATACAGGTCACAATAAATCACACATTGCTGGCTTCAGAAGTTTAAAAAGTTATAGAAAAAAAGCGAATGGCATTCTGTCTGAATTGTTAGACAATTTATTTTTTTATCATGAGCTAGGACTTGAAATAGTACGGTTAACACCATAACACAAACAGTACACCTGGTCTCAGAAGATATTTCAGCAGATAACTATATTTCACAAAACAAGCTTTGTGTAAATGACTCCAATTCTCTAGTGGAAAGTAATCCCCAGGACTCTTTCTCCAGTAGATAAGAACACAAGAACATAATATCCACATTATACAGAAACTATATCAACAAGAATAATCGAGAATCCAAACAAGAATAATTCAACCACATGAACACTGCCTACTCTGCTCTATCCATCTATCTGTCTATCTGTCTATCTATCTATCTATCTATCTATCTATCTATCTATCCATCCATCTATATATCTATCTATCTATCTATCTATCTATCTATCTATCTATCTATCTATCTATCTATCAACTCTGGGATAAACAAAATGTCTATGAAGTTATTCAATGTTATGTGGTTAGGATTGTACTGGATTTTGTCTCATGATGATAATCTAACCTTGCTACACTTTTCACTGGCACTTGTCCAATTATATAAAAATAATTATTAACTAATAAACAAATAAATAAATAATTTAATACATAAATACATTAAAAACTGAACACTTTACAAGGTCTTAAAATTACAGTACATATTTTTTGTACTTGCCTGAAATTTAATCTATTAGTAATAATAGAAAATATATAGAAAACAAATGATAATATAGTCATAACAGTAATAATGTAAAACATATAGAAGCATAGTTATATAGTAATAATAAATAGTAATATAGTAATAATGTAAAATATAAAATATTATAGTAATAATAAATAGCAATATAGTATTAATAGACAATGTATAGAAAAATAGTAATATAGTAAAAATAAAAAACTTTCGGCAGTAATACGTCATGATGTCATTAGTTTAGTCTAGATACGTACGTTTAGGTCAGATGGCAGCTATAGAGGTGGAAGCAACACAGTTTTTTGACCAAGTTATATCGAGTCTATTGTACTTTTTTATTTTTGTTTTGCATTTTTTCAGTAAACTCTTTTGAAGGAAGATTCAGTCTAATTCGCGTTTTTTCAAATACTGGTTGTTGAACTAACTGCAATAGTGGTACGGAAGGTACGCCACTACAATAGTAATAATGGAAAAATAAATAATAATATAGTAATAGTAGAAAATATATTGAAGATAAATAGTAATATATTGATAATAGAAAATATATACAGATAGTAATATTGTAATGTGTGCTGTAATAATATATTAGTTTTATTGTTTGTTTTTTAAAGTACCAAATGCTTCATACTATCATGCTTTTGCAACAGCACATATCCTTTACTGCTATGATTCAAACATGATTCAAACAATTTCTAGCCGTCTTTTTCACTGTCACAGTTAGCCACTTCTTTTTACTTACACTTATCAGCCACAACACTAACACCGCCACCAGGTAAATTGAATAACATTGATTATCACTTATATACCAGTAAACTGGTGAGAGGCCCATGGGCAGTCAAGACTTATCTACGTCTGTTGGGATGAAAAGCTAACCCATCAAGTCTGATCCTGCAGGAAAAACTTACCCAGAAATGAACAAAAACAGCCTGTGCACAATGTGTATATGGGCTTTAACATTCAAATAATGTGAACAATCAAAATGTCGAACCAAGCATCCATGGAATGCGCAAGATAAACAAGGGGCATTGCCCCACAACACACAGTGCTCAAAGGATTTGCTGCTAACATCCTGGTGCCAGACACCACAACACACCACAACACACCCATGTCATGTGGAGTCACGGCCCAAGGTGCCCAGTGTGCTCTGGACACAAATATATATACACTATATTGGCAAAAGTATTCGCAGTCCAGTCAAGTTCACACTGAACTCATCCATTCGTGTCTTTATGGACCATGCTTTGTGTACTGGTGCGCAGTCATGTTGGAACTGGTGTAGGGCTGTTTTTCAGGAGTTGGTCTCGGCCCCTTAGTTCCAGTGAAAGGAACTTTTAATGCTTTAGCATACCAAGACATTTTGGACAATTTCAGGCTCCCAACTTTATGGGAACAGTTTGGAGATGACCCCTTCTTGTTCCAACATAACTGTACACCAGTGCACAAAGAACAAAAAGAGTTGCTGTGAAAAAACTGACGTCACAAATGCACTTCTGGAAGAACACACATGCACACTACCAAACCTTGTGGAAAGATTTACCAGAAGAGTTAAAGCTGTTATAGTGGCAAAGGGTGGGCCAGCATCATATTAAACCCTATGGATTAAGAATTGGAAGTTCATATGCATGTAAAAGCGGTTGAGCAAATAATTTTGCCACATACTGTACACACACACACACACACACACACACACTCTCTCTCTCTCTCTCTCTCTTACACACACACATTAAAGTAAATAGTTAAAAGTAGGCTTGCTTGCCACTAAAAGATTCAGTAATCTCAACTGAAAATGGAAACATAAAAACCTAGAATGGAGTCCTGAAGCACATCAAGTCTACAAGACCCTAAAACAGAAGTTCATGACCGCCCCAGCCTGTGCCACCCAGATCCTTAACTACAACTTTTTGTGGAATTGGATGCCTTTTGAAAGTAGAGCAGTCCTCTCCCAGAGACAAGGTAATCTACTTAAGGTTGTCTCTTGTGCTTTCTATTGCAGGATAATTAAAAACGTAGACTTTAGTGGAGCTTTAGGAAGCTCATTGCGGTCAAAATGACCGGTGCTCGGCGCTTCTAGTGTTAAAGGATCAGCAACACTGTTTTTATTTTAAACTTGGGTTTCTTGACAAAAAAAAAAAAGTTTATCCTTAATCTTTGAAAATCAACAAACCAGCCAGCCATATTATCTATTTCCTGTGCAATGGACAACTATGAAGAATATTCACAAAGCTCAACAAGATGACCCTTTACGACCAGAGTGTCCAACAACAAAGTTATCTGTATCCCAATATACACAGTGGGATGTTATTAAATGTTTGTATAGCTGTGGACACCCAGGCATTACAAGGATGCAAGTGTTCGTTTGGAAGTGTTTTTTTAGTGGAAAACCGTCAGATGAGACATTGAGCTAATTTGTAAATGCCTGATTAATGTGTGCACAGGCTCACAATGACCTTGGTCACATATGGTATAACTTTGGATCGAACCATCGGTCTTCCCTGTTCACAAGGTGGGTTCATAGTATTTACCAATTATTCATAAAAGTTCTAAGACTGATTGTGCTTTAGAGGTCTTTGTTTATTTGGATGGTTTGCTTTTTTTTTTTTGCTACTGTAAGTCCTGTGTTTATTAATATGAACAACTACAGTATATAAATTAATATGAAAAAGTACTGTATATACAGTATATTACAGTAACTACTATTAATTTCACTACTTATAGGATGTAAAAGCACTGTGTTTTAATAAATGTAGTACAAAAGACATGCATTTCAGCATCAATCAATCAATTAATCTATTGTATCATCTTACAGGAAAATATCTGTAGCCCAGAACAGAAATCAGCATATTATGTAAAAAAACACTTTTTTTTTTAGTAGGATGTTTAAAAGGATGTTAAGTAAAACTAAATAAATTCTACCTGAGACTATATTTTAAGCAAAATGTCATCATTATTTACTTTGCTTCATAATTACTGCTTTATATAGCATTTTTTTTTCGAATTTAGAAACTTTTTTCTGAAGACATCCTTGCTCTACAGAAGTTATTTGCATGTGCCCAAGAACTGTACATCATACATGCACTAACTTAACACAACACATAACTAATAACCACCTTTAGATTATATACTGTATATACAAAGTAATCCACTGCAGCTTGTTCCTGACCCCAATATTGCTCTTTAGTTTTATGTAATTCATACAATTTTTCCCATGGTCAAGGGATGGTACATAACTAAATCCCCCAATGCAATCACAGGAGCTTTGAAACCACTAAATAATACATTTGTCCTTTATACTTTAGTTCCTAAAACGTGAATCACTTACAATTAATTTTACCTGATCAAACCGTTAGCGTGACATGGCTCACTTTTTAAATAATTGAGTGTTACCTTACAATTCATCAATACTCTAAGTACTATGTATAGCTTACTTAAAACTACTTAAATATTCGATAGTAAAAAGTTTTTAAAAAATTCTAACTCGTGAAAAGAGCTTATCACAAGGTAATCATGCTCAAGTTTTTCTTTAGACAATGAAACAAATTAGATAAAACTAGGCTGTTACCAACAAACTAAACTTAACTTGCCATGTAATTGGTAGTGAATTTATAAAAGTTGAATTGCCAGCCAATTTAAAGAGATAATTTGAGTAAAGGGTCTACAAAACTTACCTAGCTTATCTATCAAATTCACATACAAAGTTACATACAAACGTTTTATATAATTTACTTTATTTTAAGGTTATTTCTATGTGAACAGCAAATAAGACACCAGATTTTGCATGAACTGGGAACTCCAGCAAAAAGTAACATTTTATTAAGAAATTAATTAGAAAAAAAAATCTATTAAGAATTGTATAAAGTAATTTTTAGGTCAAAGCAAACATGTAACAAATAAAAACATTTCTCTTGGAAATTTGTTTGAGTGGGAGTACTATTACCCAATTTAAATAATGCTAGACCAAAGTACAAATCATAAAAAAGCACAAAGTACAATGCTCTTACAACAGGTCAATCAGGGTTCCAATATAATATCTGGTTTTGGAAATTAAGTTGGAACGCTATCAATAAATATACAACTCTGTGAAATGTATACGCTTGATAAGTGTGCCTAAATACAGCTATCCAAATTATGTACTAAACTAAACTAAACGGAGAGGAAAGTATATTGGTCAAGATTTAGCTCATTTAGTTTGTTATGTTTGAATTTGGGGAATTTTCTGGGTATGCCTAGATATAAGGTAGAATTGTAATAGGTTAAGGTTTTTAACAGGTCGGAATACAGTACAGTGGTTTTTAACAGGTCGGAATACAGGTTAAGGTTTTAACAGGTCGGAATACAGTACAGTGTTTCGGAATACAGTACAGTGTACAGTCCTGAGATTTTCTGACTTTTCTGCCACAACATCTGCAAATAAAAAATAGAGCCGGTGTTGTCTGTGGTGTCAATGCTCAATATACTTACTGAATGACAGTGAAGACCCCCAGATCCTCCCTGCTGAGATCCATGTCTGATGCTTAGAAAAGGGCTTGCCTTCCTTTCCTTTTTCCCTTTTCTTTTCCTAAGTCCAGTTTCTCCTGAGCGCTTGGTGCACCACTGCAGTTGATGGATTTAGCGGGAGCATCTAAGCCGGGTGGGATAAACGGCACGCACATACATTAATTCTGTGCGAGTCAGAGCAAGTGGCCTCAGGGGCACACATCCCTTCCATGTCCTATTACTGACACAATATTATCCCACTCGGAGTAAGGGAGGGAGAGGATCAATGCTTCAACAGCTGGGGCCTCACAGACAACAAATCTGCCACTGTGCCATGTTTATGAGAGAGACAACAAGAGACTGCACAACCTGAATAGTTCTAAAACCTGTCTTTATTCATTGTGTATAACTCCTACATTTTTCACTAAGTACACAACATGATTTACCCAAAGTAGGATAAATTAATAGAATGACCTGGCCAAGAGTCCTGACTGAAATCTAATGGAATCTAGTGGTTATGTGCCATGCTTCTGTTTGACTATCATACCTTTTTATTCATTCGTCTTCTGTTAGGACTGTATTCAATTAGGTAGATCCACAGTCCATCCGTTCATGATCTATCCCAGGGAAAATATGGCACAAGGCAGGATACACCCTTAAAGAGTTGCCAACCATCACAGTATACAAGCACACACACTTGGAAACACCATGTGTATTTGGATTGTGGAAGGAAACTGGGAACACAATGCAAACTCCATACACACAGACCAGAAGTAAGATTCAAACCCCCAACCTGGGAGGTTCCCCACTGTTTGTGTTGGCAGCAAAAAGTACAATCAAGCATTTACAATACGGCATTAAGTTTTTTACATTGCTGTGGAAGAATTTCGGCCCATTCTTCTCTTCTCTTCTTCAGAATTGTTTAAATTTAGCCACACTGGAGGATTTTCAAGCTTGAGGGTTTTGAACAGCATGTTTAAGAATCTCAAACAGAAATCTGGACTTTGACTAGACCCCTGCAAAACCAAAGCCATTCAGATGGTGTCAATGGCTGGTGTTTTGCTGCATAACCCAAGTGTCCTTGAGCTTGAGGACATTCTCCTTCAGGGTTTTCTAATAAAACGCAGCAGTCATGGTTCCATCAATTATAGCAAGTTGTCCTGGTCCTGAAGCTGCAAAACAGCCCCAGACCATCACACTACCACCACCATGTTTGTTTGACTGTTTGTATGATGTTCTTTGTTAGAATGCCATGCTATCGATACAGAACTACCAACATCTTCAACTTTTGTCTGATTGGTCCACAGAAGATTTGCCCAGAATTCTTGGGCATAATCAAGATATTTTTTGACAAATGTGAGATGACCTTGTGTTCTTTTTAGTCAAGAGTGGCTTTCCCCTTGGAACTCTTCCATGGATGCCAGTTTTGCCCAGTAGCTATCTTATTGTTAAATCATGAACACTGACCTTGACTGAGGCAATTACGGCCAGCAGATCTTTAGATGTTGTTCTGGGTTCTTTTAGGAGCTCCTGGACAGGTTTTTGTTGTGCTCTTGGAGTAATTTTGGTAGACTGGTCACTCCTGGGAAGGTTTAATACTGTTCCAAGTTTTCTCTGTTTGTGGCTCTTACGGCTCTTACCGTGGTCGCTGGAGTCCCAAAGCCTTAGAAATAGCTAGGTAACCCTTTCCAGGCTTATAAATGACAATTGCTTTGTTTCTCATCTGTTCTTGAATTTCTTTAGATCGCATTGCTTTTTTAGATCTTTTAGCGTGCTTTACTTTGTCAGACAGGTTCTATTTACAGTAAGTGATTTCTTGATTCAACAGAACTGCAAGTAATTAGGCCTGCCAGAACTGATTGCAAGTGAAATTTAACTCAGCTTTCCAAAAATCCTAGTTCACTACAAGGGTGGCAATTACTTTTTCCACACAGGGCCAGGTAGGTTTGGACAGCTTTTTACCTTTGATGATATAATTTGATTATGATTTTTATCATTTAAAAAGCAGAAGCATCCAAAGCCATGACATGATTTTCTGGGGTTGTGATATAGTGAATTATAAGCGATTTTTTTTGCAAAAAAATACTTGTGTCGTGCCTAAAGTAGAAGGCTTAGTTTGTTAAAATCAAATCTGTTGAGTTATTAGAAAAATAAATTTTAATGACTTCAACTCAAGGGTACATAAACTTCTAACTTCAACTGCATATTTATACTTTAAAGAATGTCTAGAAGACAATTTAATTTCCATTGTCCTATTATTTATTTTATGGCAGCAATATAAACTTATCTCCCCACCAGCCTTTCTCGCTCTCTCAAAGTTAATAAAACAAAATATTTTGTCATGCTATAGAAAAAATCTGTCCCAGTAAAACTAGAGTAATTAATGTCTGTGTACATACTCAAACACTGCAGCTTTACTCTTAGACAAAGTGACTCCTGAAGGGCTAGAAATAAACTACAGAAATATTTTTCTCTCTAAAAATGCATGTGGCTTTGAAGAGTTAAATATCTACTTTGGCTAATTTTAGACCAGCCTTTGATTACTTGACAATTTTCAACCTTATATTTATTGCTACGCTTCATAAAAAAAAATAATAAAACGTTGAAATTGCATACACAGGGCTTTCATTTATTAATCTTTTAGTAAAGTTGTGTGTGTTTTCGTAATGTAAACCAGATTGAACTAAACATTTCTTCTGGAACAATTATTTACCAATTTAACCAATTACAAGCCATAAGAAGTTGATTTTGGGACAACATGTAATCAATGGCGCATTGCAGTTTAAGACATGTCAAACTGGTCACTTATTGGTCAGATTGTGTTCAGGTTAATTCTTTATACACTGTATGTTGGCTTGTTTTCTTCCATGCAAATTGAATATTTTTTTAATTATTAAATATGAAATGACTGTGTTTTACAGAAGGGTTATACAATTTCAAAACTATTGTATGTGTAAATGAAATACACTAGCTATCTAAACCTGACGATTTCTTGTGCAATTAATTCTAATCAAATATGAAAATTGGATATGGATAAATTCATTTCCTATCCATGTTGATAAATAAGTCCCTGTAATTGCAAATTTCTTACCTTTCCTCTAACAGAAACAAGTAATAATTTTTTTTAAAGTACAGAAACCCCAAAGGGACATGTGTACAAAAAACATTTTTTTTTCTAATAATTAACTTTCTGGTATGCATGAGTTTTTATTTATTTATTCTATTTTATTTTACTCAGGCACCATACAAAAGCAACTGTGAAAAAGTATTTATAGTTCTAAATTATAACTGAAAACTAATTATTATTTTTGGAGGGAAGACAAGTTTTTTTTATTTTTTATTTTTTTTTATTTTATTGCATTCATTGTAAAATTCCTTTGTCATCCATTATGAAAAAAATAACTTACAGTGCAGAAGATACACTGCTTTTATATGTTTAAGCTCAGATATTCTCATAGTGTAATATTAATGGTCAAATAATTCCAGAATCGGCTCTGTATTAGACAAATCTGTAAAAAATAAAATAAAAACATACGCAAGAATAAAACAGCAGCAATTAGACTTAGATTGATTAGGCTTAATTTAGTCTAAAAAAAAACAATTTGTATTTATTCAACTGACCATCTCCTTGGAGAAAAAAGGGATTAAGCTGTTTATCCACTTAACATCAGATGTAACTGATAGCATGGAATTGATTTTTCTCTTATTTAAAAGGAAGAGTATTCCTCAGTCCTTCAGTTGATTAGTGCTCCCTGCTGAGTGCACTGATCAGTGCTTTATTAGAATTTTATCGTCCTTGAAGGAGATATCACATAATTTTTTATTTTCCAAATAAAATGGAAAAGTTCATCAACCAAATGCTTTATTTATAAACCAGAAGAGGTGATTGTGTGAAAAAAAATACATTTTAAAATAATTTGATTACATGCAGACAAGTTAAAAAAATTGCATAAAATCACGTACATACAAAACAAAGAGGAAATTGTAAAAAAAAAAAAGTGCATCATATGAAAAACTGCAATGTAATGTAAAGAAAAACATGTGAGAATGAAAAAAACTAAAGGACTATATGTGAAAAATGCACTTATTATTATTTATTTCTATTATTATTAATAATAATATTATTATTATTATTATTATTATTATTATTATTATTATTAATGTACACAGTCTTAAACTCTAAATGTACATTTGAATCACACCATGTCAGTCATGTCACGTCATGTGAAGATCACACAGCTTGGGGACAGTGCCCTCTTACATCTGATCAGATTCTCTTTCACTTTTTATCCTCGTCAGACCTCTTGACATGTCACGTGTGTGAACTGCTTCTGCTCTGGGAGATGCGCTGTTCTTTGAGCCTCTCTAAACCCCTGTGATCTTCTAATCCTTGCAAATTTCTCATTGTGCTGATTTGCAGTCTGACTAGTCCTAGCTCCTTTTTACATGAGAATAAAGAAGGGGAGAAGTGCACGAAGAAGGAAGAATAAAAGGGAGGTGAAAATTTGGGTTTCTGTAAATGTGAATTTGAACATATAGAGGGGAATAGAGGACGGCCTAATTAACACTGCACTAAACAAGTAAAGCAATTCTCAGATATTACGCATATTATCATGAATTAATTTTAACCTCTTCAGACCCAAATATCCTTTGACATTTTCTTACAATTCTATTGTCTATACACTAATCAGCTATAACATTCATGATGTGTGTGCGCATGTACAAAGAAAGAAATAAAGGGGAAAAAATCCACAGTTTTTTGTCTTTTTTTAAACAAGCAAAGTAGATTTTCCTCTATTTTGACCTCACATAAGAAGATCCCCTCCCCCATCTTGTTTCTCAACTCTCCTCTTCTCTGGGGCCGCATGCCCATAAGGGGTTCATTTACATAAACGCTGAAATGGCACACTTGAAAAAGTAGTGAAATAAAGGTGGTATGAGGTATGAAAAATGTTATTATATCACACTTGGGGAGAGCTACTGTTACAGAAACAGTAAAATATGCAAAGTTAAAAATGAGAGTGAAGGTGGTTGGGGGAATATACCAGTACAGTACTGATGTTACAGCACATTTTGGGGCGAAGCACAGCTGTGAAATACAGATACAGTAGGCTCAGATAGATGCGATGCGTGTGATAAGTGAGTTAGATAAGTGTGGGTTTTTGAGAGCAAGAAAGAGAGAGAGAGAGAGCACAGAAAAGAGAGATAAAGAGAGAATAAACCAAGTAAACATATGGACTGGAAGACTGTAAGGTTCTTCGGAGGTTTGCAGCTTTTAAGGCTAGGGCAAATGTATTGATTTGCTCTCGCTTTCATTTTCTCAACTTACATTAAAGTGACAGTGCAGCAAAAAAAAAAAATAAAAAATAAAAAAAAAAAAAAAAAAATATATATATATATATATATATATATTTTTTTTTACTCACTTTCAGTCTAGTGTTTCGGCTAAGACATCTTCAATTATTGGATTTTCTCTTTTTTTTCCCTATTGGACGTGTGAGAACTGCACGCTAAAGGGAAATAGCGAATGCTGATGTTGCATGATGTGGCCCAGCCATATTTTGTATATAAGACAGCATTTTGTCATCACTAACTTATTAACCCTTATTAATAAATATAGTTTAATTCACCAATTTTATTTATGTGAGTGTGGAATCTCCATGCAACTAGTTCCCATCAATCATTGGTCATATCAGATAGGCGTTACCTCACCAGGCTTGCTCTTGTCTCTATCTTAAAGTAAATAATAAAAAAAAAAACAAAAGAGAGATTTTTCAGACTCCCGTACTGAAGATGCTCCCTTGTTAAAAAACTGTTTTCTGATGCTTAAATGCTCACATCAACAATTATGATTTTTCATTATGTTTTATTAAGTTTATTGTTATGTCAACAGACGTATGCATGCATAAAGTCATGGCAGGACCAATGATGTTTCCTTTGCATGTCAAAATCAGCATGATATGGCCGCGATGATATCGTGTGAACAGCTAAATTATTCACTAGTGCACTCTTTTCATTTTCTATACATCATCCAAACAATAAAGGGCTAAAGGGTTTTTTACTTCATGCACACCAATATTTGTGGTTCAGGCTCAAATGTCCAAGCCATCAAGCATTTCTTAAAATTTCCTCTACCTAAGCTGGTGACTCAAGATCAATACACATGGAATGTATTTATAAGCCTGAGCCATAACCGCAGGAAGTAGGGGTGATGGGGTGCACCACGCTGCTGGTGGGAGGAAGGCTTTCTCAAATGCTGCGCCATGTGACAACATGGTTACACACAACAAATTTTGCACTTATGCATGTTCATGGTGAGATTCTAGACAAGTTGGACATTCATGGCTTGATAAGGACGGAATGTCCTCATCAAGCCATGATGAGCAAAATTCCAGAGTGGAAATGTATTCAGTAGCCTATGATGAGACAAATGCTAGGATTTCTTATTAAGTCACATTTTGAAATTGCTCTCCTTAACAGTGTGATTGTCATTGTTGTATTACATCACTATGAACAGCGCTGTCTACCTCAAATACCCCAAACCTGTTTCATACCCACTGTACACCCAGGTCTGAGGATGCTACCGCGGCTATGGTATAAGCAAAACATTCCCATGTCAGTAATTTTGTAGCGCATTAATTGTACTAAAGATATGCCCAACACTGCCCCCTAGTGTACATGTTCACGTTATTTGCGCGTATATTGGCATAAATCCAAGCGAAATCTGCATTTAATGCACAAGCACAACCAGACAATAGGGGTAGCTCAGTAGTTACGGCATTGGGCTAGAGTCCAGAAGGTCCCAGGTTCAAATCCCGACCCCCCGCAAGTGTTGGGCCCTTGAGCAAGGCCCTTCACCCTCAACTGCTCAAATGTATAATGAGAAACATATAAGTCACTCTGGATAAGAGCGTCTGCCTAGTGCTGAAATGCTATAAACCAATCCAGAGCTAAACAATGTCTGGAAGCAGACGTTAAAGAATCTAGAGCAAAAATAAAGAATCCATCTTTGGTCATCAAATATGCCTTGGGTTTATAACTACAGTATATTTGATGTATAATAGATAAAGTTGTTTACAATCTGATATATCTACATATACATCTATATATACATCTGATAACAACAAAAATTACGCATTTTATTTCAAATTGTGTGGCCTGATGCGTCAGACCCAAACGACTGTACTGTTTATTCACGTGAACATTGGCATCCAGAATAAACAAAAATATGTTTATTATTAATATTGTTTGTTCATTGTTGCATTTAAAGTGGGCCCAAAATCAACCCCAAATTCTTTCAACATTATAGTAGAACCCCTTCGTTTGTTAGATGATAACCAATGCTTGCACATTTGTAACATAATAAGTGTGGATCGGAAACTACACCATGCATACGTGCAACATTTGCTGGAAAAGAAAACTGCGAATTTCATTCTTCCTCAAGCTGTACGTCTTGTGTCACAGTAAAACAAAAAGTCCTGAGGCAAAGATAAAGCAGCTCAAAGGATGCGTCTACCTGGAATAAGACTATTCTGAGGTGCTAGAAAAGTGATTTAGTTGGAACGTTCTTGCTTCCAGCTATTACAGACACTTATACAGAAAATAAATCTGCCAGTTCCTCATATAGATTCAGATGCATTTCTTTATTTAATAATAATATAGATTTTGCATTGTATGACTCCTGAAGCACACAATAAGAAAGGTTACGCACACATGCGTTCGGTCCAGTCAGTTATTAGTATTCAAAAAGAAACACCTGGCATTCCAAATATATCGCAAGATGATACCTAAACGCTTGATCATGTTACAGGTCCAAATGCAAAGCCAAACATATAGCAAAAGCTATGGGAAGGAATGGATCTTGCTTTGAAAGTGAATTATTTTCCATTTTAAAGCAATGATTTGGTCTAAAAGCAAAAAAAGAAGTTTTTAAGCATGCATTGATTACAACAGTCCCACAGAGCGAAACTCCATGAAAACACAAAGCCAACACCAAGGAATGAAATTCATTTGTCATTAATTTAGCCGGACAGCTGGAGAGAAACAGTTCAGTGGGAACTGTAATATTGCTGGATATTATATACAGATTTTATAGTCCACAAAAAAAAGAAACCAAAATGTAAACACTTACATCGGCATCTGTACAGAATCCTCTAGCCATCCTACATCTGCTGCGGTTAGAGATGTTCCAGGAGTGGCCCTTGACTCCATGTTTGATGCCCACAAATCCAAGCTTTCAGCTCATGCATGGAAGAAGACAACACCACGAGAAAGGAACAAAGAGAATGATAGTGGACGGACCTACACATGAGCTCCGGGTGCATTTGCAGACCTTCGAATTTTAAAATCAAATCAAGAGGAATTGATATCGAGAGGACTGGGCGGGGGAAATCGGTTTAGCGTAGCCCCAGACGTGCGGCCGGTCTGAAATTTCTCCGCTATCCGATACCTTGGGGCTGAGAAGAGCAGCTCCAATTTCCTTTGTAAGTGCTCCGTTTTGCCCCTGTGATGGCACTCCGATTGGATTAGCACTTAGCACTCTGTCCATTTGGCTTGTTATAATGGAGAGAGAGGTTCGGTACGAACTGAAAGCAGGCATTACGGGACTGGGGGCCATCTTGGTGCAGAGTGATGGGAAACGGTAATTCGGAATTAATTTCAGCTTACATCATCGATCAGAGACATGTCGGACATATCACATCGTCAGGCGTTGTGTCATTGTTTAACAAGAACAATACATGCAACTATGCTTAAATTAGCGAGGACTCAAGAGAGCGGAGTTTATGTGAACAGAGAGGATGAGATAAGCTCTGGGATTACACTTTGATGGAAATGAAAACAACAGCATGATGTAATAAAAATAATAATCATAAGGTAAAGATGAAGAAAGCATAGTTACGTTAGCCATAGCTGTTGTCATCTAAACTGCTTTATCCTGCATACAGGATTGCGGGGACCTGAAGCCTGTCATAGGATACTTAGGGCACGAGGCAGGGTACGCCCTGGACTGGGTGCCACTTAGTTGTAGGGCACACACACATTCGTTCACACTCTACGGGCAATTTTGGAATGCCAATTAATATGCATGTCTTCGGACTGTTGAAGGAAACCCACCAACATGCACAAACCCAGATCCTGGAGGCGCAAGTTGACAGAGCTAACCGCTACGCCAACGTGCCTTACATTAGCCAATATTTAGCAAAACTACAACAGCACATACTGAATTGTACTGCTCCCACACTGATGCACCTATAACTGCAGCACCTTCATTTTCTTTAATTGGACATTTCTGCATGACAGTCCCTAGTAAGTCAAAACTGAAAAATTCCCAGGATGCTAAATTATAATGGTATGTTGTTGGGTAGGAAGAAATGACCCAAGACATCCAGATGTGGGTTAAGTTTAACTCATCGAATCTCAAACCAGTACATCTTAATAACAGTTAGGAATTGAAGTTCAGTGCTGAATGCTGTACTTATTTTAGAATTGAGAAAATACTAATTCAAAAGGTCACTTAAAATTTACATTGAAATGGGAGCTTCCTAACGTGAAACATTTATTGCTAATAGAAATTAAGGAAAGAAACTGGGCACAACATGCCTGGTATTGCACATGACCCCCAACCTTCATGGTGCAGGGTTCAGGTTCAATGTCTTCAAGATTGCTCCGTTATCTTTTCATACTAAACCAGACTGGGTTACATGGATGACACTATCCAAGGTAGGTCCCACAAAACCTAATTCAGCCGCAGTACATTTACCCTTCATAGGGGTCATTAGGATCACTCTTTGACCTCACTCCTCAGATTCTCTTGAGTGCATTAAACTCCCACCAGAGAGCACAACCCTTCTGCCCCACAACAAACGCCAATACTCAGGAGACGACTTTAACCTCTTCTTGAATTGCCTTTTCTACATACAATACCAGAAAAAAAATAAAAATAATAATATATAATACTGTATAATACTAACCTTTTTAGAAGGGTCAATTCTTTGGGACTGCAACAAGCAAAGAAAACAACTAAGGAGAATGCTGAAATTACTGGAATTGGGTAAAGAAAAGTCCAATACATCATTATAACTTGGAGGGATTGTGCTGAACCGTGAACTTGAGAAAGAAATAATGAATGGACAACACTTAAATGCTTGGGAAAGTTGCATAAAAAAAAAAATAAAAAAATAAAAAAGTTGCATAATAAAAAGCAGTGTAACCACTTTTGAGACTAAACCCCCCCAAAATAAGAGGCTTCAGCAGTTTGCTAGGGATCATAAAGATTGGACTTTGAAGCAGTGGAAAGAAGAAAGAAGTGAAGCAATGCATCCATCATGCATAGTGCCCACTGTGCAAGCCTCTGAAGGCAGTGTTATGATCTGGAGTTGCTTCAGTTATGCAACATTATATGGCAAAAAATTAAGTCAGCTGATGACCTGAATGTACTGAATGACGGGGTTATCCCATCTATGGAGTTATTTTTTTTTTCCTTTTGATGGTTCGGGCATATTCCAGAATTTAAATTGTGAAAGAGTGGTTCTGGGAGCATGAGGAATCATTTTTACATACAAATTGCCCACCACATTGAGAATCATAATTTAAGCTATAGCTAGTTTAACACATTTTTAAAAGAAGTGAGTGACACCTTTTTGGGGGCCAGGAACTGTTCAACATTCTATTGCAAAATAGCATATTTTAATGTACAGTTCGTTAAAAAAAAAAAAAAACAAGCAGAACAATATTTATTTTGCAGTGGTTTATTATACAAAAAGGCAGGAAATTCACAACAGAGAGCAAAAAAATGTACACTGGACAAATTGTAAAATATACATCATTTCAAAAAAAAAAAAATCATGTTCACTTCAAGTTATGGATTTATATTAACAAACAGGAGCTTAACTGGCATGTGGATTTGCCCTTTGAGAATGACAACACACGAGACTATATGTCGTACTGTATTTATAAAGGCTCTACACACAACACGGGAAAAGATGGCTGATCTAAGATCATTTTCATTTTTTATTTATGGTCCATCAAGGGAAAGGAACTGATGCTAGATCAGGGCTGTTACTCTGTGAAACTTCATAAATATAAGACAATAGACCTTAGAAAGAATACAACAGATTTTGTGCTCATGTGTTTCACGGATAGAGTTTATGTGCCTGGTTCAGTCTTTTTGCAAGGTAAGATCTTATTCCTTCAAAGTATAGCACAGAATGACTGAAAGTCAGCCACTGAGGCACCAAAGCTTTCTCTCTGGTTCATAACTGTAGAACATCGCATTTTAATAAGATGTGCCTTTAAAGTACTTATCTGGACTGATATATTCAATGGTTTGAACGTATTATGCAAAACAGTCCAATTTTTATTAAATATAGCATTCAAAAACAGGATAATCCACTGTTCAAATTGTTTTTTTTTTTTTTAAATGGTAACTTTTTTGGAAATTCTATGCTAAGAACTGGTTTAGCATAGAGACGGGGGAGGAAAGAAAAAAAAAAGAAAGAAAACACTTGCCTTTGTGTTGTGTTATTTATTAACAATCCCAGCTTGTGGGAAAAAAACAATGTAGCAAACTGACCAATTCCATGGATCAAATCAAGTTATTTTGTTGCTTTAGTTGCAAAGAGGGAAGGAAAAGCAAGAAACCTGGCTCAACAGCAAGGAGGTCTGGGGAAGATAAAGTCAAAAAGCATTTTGCTTAAAGAAAAAGGACAACGTGTAGCGACTTCCAACTATCCACAGAAGCAAGCTGAAACGCGGGATGAAAACAGCCTTTCTGGAGTCTCCGTGCCCCAAAGAATGACAATAAAGGTAATGTTAAAGAAATGCACACCGAGGTCTCTGAGAGAGATGAAATTGGACAAAGCAAGCTCCGGACTTGAGTCAAAAAGTGAAAGGATTGGGGATGTCAGGAAGGACAAGAGAGGAAATAATTCAGTCTCAGCAGACGGGCCTCGGCTGTTTCATACAGTAATGCGCTTCAGTGGCAGACACGTACGCAGCCTCGGGAAAGAAGTCTTCATGAAACTCGGCCAAAAACCTACCAAAGGTAAAGAAAAGGAACATCAATCAGTTACTAAACAAATTCAAAAAACGGCAGTAATAACAATGCTTGGCAAAATGAAGGCAAGGACAATCAGATAATAAAGGTCTTTCAACTGATGACAAAAAAAAATCGTCTATTGTCTACTTAATATTTGTTTTTGTGTGTGTACATACATAAATCTACTATATATATATATATATATAAATCTACTATATATATATATATATATATATATATATATATATATATATATATATATATATATATACACACACATACACACTAAATAATTTGTGCCACAATTATTGGCACCCCTGTATACACAAGCAGTTTTCACACATCATCCAATTCCAAGGTCTTTCTTGATTTTTATTTATTTCTATATTGTGTGTAAAAAACAACAACTAAAAAATAAAATATCCAAAATATGCATTGAGATGTATTAATATATTAAAACGTGTCTGTTATTTATGCTCTGTAAAACCTTCATAGCAGCTTTAATCTGAGGTGCTGATAATTAGTGATTTTTTGGTTTTGGGGTCATTGTCCCTGTGTAGAGTAAATTTCAGATGCCTCCCTGATGGTACTGCATGATAGATCAGCATCTGTCTGTACTTTTAAGCATTGTCAACACCATTAACCCTGACCAAATATCCAACTTTTTTTGTAGAACTGCAGGGTCAAACTTGTAAGAACCACTACCATGCTTCACGGTTGCCTGCAGACACTCATTATTGTACCGCTCTCAAGCCCTTCGGCAAACAACCTGCCTCTTGCTGTAGCCAAATATTTCAATTTTTAACTCATCGGGCCAGAGCACCAGCTGCCAATTTTCTTCACCCCAGTTTCTATTTTTTCGTGCATAGTTAGAGTTGCTTAGCCTTCTTGTAGTCGAAGGTCTTTAGCTTTTGGGCCTCATTTCTTCCATGAAGATCACTTCAGGACAGATTTCTCCGGACAGGAGATGTGAATACCTGGTTCTTCCTTGCTGATGGATTTACAGCTCCTCAGATTATAGCCTACATAAATGCTTCCTGGAGTTAAGAAGCAGCAGACATATTTCATAATCCACTGTTCAGAGGATACTGTGGCAGTTCAACCATGAAGGCCTGACCAACACAAAAAAATCATAACTTTGGTAGAACAACAAACAGAAGAGACTTGGGTGACATTTTTCTTGTGACACTGTTGGTGACTTAGTAAAAATTGAGGGCACACTACACCAGCATGACTACCAGAGCATTTTGCAGTGCAATCCCATCCCATCTGGTTTGATCAACATTTGTTTTCCAGAAGGACAAAGACCCCAAACACACCTCTAGGTTATGTAAGAGCTATTTGCCCCCCAAAAAGGAGAGTGTTGGAGTGCTACATCAGATGACATGGTCTACACAATTACTTGATCTAAATCCAGACATGGTTTGGGATGAGATGGACCAGAAAGTGAAGTATAAACAGCCAACAAGTACACAACAACCTTTCTGAACTTCTTTAAGATTGGTGGAAAACCATTCTAGGTGAGGAATGTCAAGAATGTGCAGACCTGTCATTAAAGCAAAAGGTGGCTACTTTGAGGAATCGAAAAATATATGTTTTGGGTAATTTAACACATTTTTTGTTTACTACATAATACCATATTTGTTCTGTCATTATTTCAATGTTGAAAACAATTAAAAACAACCTGGCACTGTATATGCATACACACATTCTACAAATTTCCTGTTACATTAATCACAATTACAAATCAGATAGATAGATAGATAGATAGATAGATAGATAGATATATAGATAGATAGATAGATAGATGTGTGTGTATTATGAGGTTTTATGCAGTCAAATGATCATGTGGTAGTTTAAGTTCACCATGAAGTTTTAGTTTACTCTGCAGCCATTTTGACCAAATGTCTCATCACCATGCCAATGAGGATCACTCCAGCAGACCCTTTCAGTTACCACCTGATAAATTAAGACATCGTCTGAGTCTTTCAACTCACTAAACATATTAAATGATTCGAGGAAATAATTAGATTTGATTGATTTATATGGACACTTTAATAGGATATTAGAGCATTGGCCATTTTGTACTATTGCCAAACTGCCGTGTGGCTGTAACACCTCTGCACTGTTGACTCAACCTAAAATCTACCAGCAGAACAGTGGAGACGCAATACATGATCTTGTGTAGAAGCGTTCTTTAATCAATTCTGCATTTGCATTCTTTTACCCGTGACTGCTAGCAATGTGTGTAGTTACAAGTGTAACTTCTTCATTACCAGGCGTTTAGATTTTAACTAATTAAAATGGACTAATCAACAAGGTTTGTTTTGCACAATATTTCTCATGTTTCTCACAAAACTATAACCCCACATATCTTAACTTTTACGTCACAAGAATGCAACCTTCAGTACAGGCAATGCACAAAATTGGACAGTGTTTTTTCCCCCTGGCCTTATTCTTTAAATAAAGACAGTGGAGAAGTTTTTCAACAGCCTTTTTTTGTTATTCTGATTTGGTTCACTTTATTAATGAGTCACACATAACGAAGTTGTTGGAATTGTGGGTCTTGTCCATATTCCGGGAAAATTCCAGATGTACGGCATTCTTTAAAATGTTTGCTCTGGTTAATTTATACTTTTATAAGACACCATACAGGTAGTCCCCTTCCGGGAGCATGTTCGTAAGTCGGATTTGTTCCGGTGCACTGAACGGTCTATCTATAAATTTTAGATGCGAACCACGATCCGGTTATATCTGCAGAAATCCGTACCTAGAATGTTCCTAATTCGGGTACTACCTGTATACATAAAATACCATGTGCTTATGAAAAAATGTAAATTGTTAAAAGCGCTATACAAATAAAATTGAATTGAATTAAGTAACTTAGGAGTATAAGCATTAAATACATTCTTACAAGTCTGTCCTATCATGCTTAAGTCATTAACTGGTGACTTAATCCCAAATTGTTCTCGGCTGTTAGACAGCCATCTTTATGGTTTCAGTGTGGTACACAGTCTACAGGAATCTGATGGTGATCTTCACGCTGCCCACATACCACTATTTTGGGATATCCAACCATTGTCCATATCCAACCATTTTTTGTGTTTGTATCCATTTAGTATACTGCGTCTCACCAGACATCGGCTGTAGTAATAATATTGCTCTGTGCTCCTAATATTTATATGGATGACAACTAACGTGGCTGCACTACCCACTCCTACTTTAGAAGTGTTTGGTCACCAACACCAGCTGTTCTAACAGGATCCTCACTTTGAAAAGATTAGAAGAAAAACGCAGCAGCTCAAATTATGATAATGATCAGTTTTCTGACAGACACTGCAGTGCGTCTCTTTGTGCTCGGCACCGGCCTTCTTCTCAATACGACAGCAGAGACACTTCGAAGCTTAATTAGCAGACTGAACATGAGAAGAAGAAACCGCCAGGAAATCCTGAAAAACCTGTCAAAACTACAGACAGCCCCGGGAACATAAATTTCTCAGTTAAACAACCTTATTCAACAAAGTCTGTGGGAGGGGGAAGAGCACTCTGGAGTGTCCTTGGGATTATTGGCTTAGTCAGATCTATCTGAAGAAAAAGCCAACGGAATAAGAATTTTAGGGTAATATTTTAATATAGTCTCATTTTTCTAGTAAAACAAAGATAAAATGTTCAGACAATTTTGAACTAATTTGAAAAAGTAACACCACTTGAATTCATTCTGCCAAAACAATAGCCATGGCAATGATTATTAATTTCAGCGCATTTTTAAATATTTGCTGGTACACCTCCTTAATGCAATAACTGAGAAGGCAGACAAATCGACCTCATTAATATAAATGTTCCTCCATTTCGAGGTCTTTACAGTCTCGGGTTTGCGCATGTAGACAACATTTTAATTTAAGCCTCGGATTCTCATTAGTGTTTACAAATAGAGGTGGCCTTTTTGCTTTTTGGGGGTCATTAGGTCTTCTATTTCACCTCATGAGTGTGCAGCTCTCAGATGTAAAAGATTACTAATATTAGATGGGGATGGGGCGAGGCTTCCCGCTTATCAGTTTTAATATTGAAACAATTGCCAGTCACTCCAGATTCATATTCTGATTAATTCTTCTGCTGTTATTATGGAGGGTTTGCTGTTTTTGTTGTCATAATGCTGAAACAGGTGTGCTCTGACTTCCAGATAGACAAGTATCTCATTTGACATTTTTATTCCACCTTTGCGTTCCTTTCAGTACAGACCTTGTATATTTGTTCTCATTCTCCCTAATCCTGAGCAGTGTAAATGTAAAATCTAGCTAAGTTCTTTCACACGAACCCACTCATTCATGTTTTTATGGACCTTGCTTTGTGCACTGGTGCGCAGTCATGGTGGAACTGGTGTGGGGATGTTTTTCAGGAGCTGGGTTTGGCCCCTTACTTTCAGTGTAAGAAACTCTTAATGCTTCTAGCATACCAAGTCATTTCGGACAATTTCATGCTCTCAACTTTGTGGGAACAATTTGGGGATGTCCCCTTCCTGTTTCAACATGACTGCCCTCCAGTGCACAAAGCAAAGTCCATAAAGTAAGAGCGAGTTTGGTGTGGAAGAACATGACTGGCCTGCACCTCTTGAGTCCTGATCTCAACCTGAAGAACATCTTTGGAATGAATTGGAGCGGAGATTGTGAGCCAGGCCTTCTCATCCAACATCAGTGTCTGACCTCACAAATGTGCTTCTGGAAGAACGGTCAAAGATTCCCATTAACACACTCCTCCTAAAGCTTGTGGAAAGCCTTTCCAGAAGAGGTGAAGCTGTCATAGCTGCAAAGGGGACGGGGTCAACATCATATTAAACCCTATGGATTAAGAATTGGATGTTACTCCAGTTCATATGTGCAAGGCGAGCGAATACTTTTGGCAATATAATATATATGACTAGCATTACTAAGGGAAAAGAAGTGCATCTAAATGCTGAACGTAACTCGTAGCACTGGCACCTTTTTAGCTTTGTATGGTGGAATGACATTGAAATCAGTCACTTTTTTAAAACACAGTACAACACTACTGTTCCTTTCTTTCTTTTCACAGCATACAATCAACATATTAATGTTCGAACCTATTACAGTATGATCAGTTAGACGCTACATCTTTTCAGCAAACATGGATTAAATGCATTTATGGAAATTCAACAGTCCTAACTCAAATTCAAAACAACATGCATCATCTCTTTCTCTTTTACACACACACAAACACACAATCAGCCTCACACATAACAGATGGGATTAACTTTAATCAGTCTTGCTGAGATCTGTTTAACTGCATCATCTCATCATGCGCAGCGTCCCACTGTCACGGCACAGTTTTAAAACAATGACCTGATTCGTGGTTTTTTATTAAAACACAGACATTTAAGGACTGCAGGAGGGGGAAGATATAAAAATGCAGAAAAAAAAACATTCAAGGAAAATTAAAAGACACAATTTCAATACTTCTATCCTTAGTGGGTGGGGAGAAAAAAAAACACACAAGTACATTTTATCAGAATACAGAAATCAGCATTAGAGATTAAAGCGGGGGGGGGGACAAGCTTTCCTCTACACTGTGCTCCACAGCGCCGAGTGCTGGCGGAAGGAGGAGCTGCGGCGCTTTTAATTAGAGCTGAGAATAATAAATCCTGTGGATTTGAGGCCGGCTCAAGATCGCTGCACCGGATTTACAGATTAGTTCAGAGGCTTGTGTAATGCCCGCTGATATCCTTATAACTTTTAATGTGAATTCTAACACACTTAGACACACATACACACACACTCCTCCAGACAGGAAATGAGCACTGGCTCCGGATAAACGCCTCGCAATGTACCACCCGATCATTTCACCTTAACAAGAAAATAGCAGCAGCTCTCCTTCGCTGCTTCCGAATCGATAAAGTGGACGAGACGCAAATCGGACTTACACAACAGCAAAGCCGGTCGGAGATACCGTGACATGCTGCCCTACCGGTTTTATTAGAAATAAAGGATTGTCTTATTGTGCATACATAAGTATGCATGAGGAAGATTATTTGCCATTATTTGACTCTCTTATTTATGGCTTGTTACACTTAAAAAAAAATAAAATAAATAAAATAAAAACTACCCTTGAACATTAGCATGCACGCCCTTACGAAGATTCGCCTCAAGTATTTGAAATCTTGCATACGAAGCATTTTTCGGAATAGCCGAATGCTGGCTAAGTTGCTTGTACATCCAGGAGCTGTTCAAAACTCGTTTTGTCAGTGAAAATCCAAGCAAAGTGAGTTAATTTTTTGGATATTTGGTGAAGACATAGCACCATAGGTCTCAAGAAACTCAAGAAAGTTAGCAAGGACGACAGCAAGAAGAAAAGGGAGCCAAAAATTAAGGTTTTGTCCATTATATCACATTTTACTTCATTTACACATCTTTTCTATATACACGGTGATACACATTTTATTTATCTATCTATCTATCCATCTATCTATCTAACTATCTATAAATAAAATATATATATATATATATATATATAAGTGTTTATATGCAAAAATATGATTATAGTGCTGGATATTAGTAATACGTACTGCTAATATTTTTGGATATATTTTTGGATGCCTGGAACCAATTATCTGCATTTATATTATTGTTTATAGGATAATTTGTATCGCAATACAAATTTTTGCCCCAAGTACTCATCTCCATGAATTGAATCGGTATGTTGAGGTTTCCGTAATTACAGTTAAAAAAAAAATGTAACCTTGATAACTTTGCATTTAAATATATCTTTCCCTCTACCACCTTACAATACTAAAATTATATAAAATTGTATTTATCGAGGCGGATTTTAAAAAGTCTAACTTAAAAATTTTATTAAACTGAAAAAAAAAGGTGCCTTGCTGCCATTAATAATTAATAATTAACTGATTTAACCTTAAGTCCTACTCCTGCTTTTTATCCACTTGAATAAAATGAAACAAGTCAGTTGCTGTGATCACTTAAACTATAGCAGCGATCTAGACAAACACATAACTATCCCTGCACTTAGAAGTTTAGGAAACTTCCTGCAGAAATATTATCGAATATTTCATGCAACATACATACTACATGTAAAGTAGCTGTTACCATAGAAATAACAACCTATTAAAACAGGGAGCCTAATTACTATCAGTGCTGCTGCTGTAGAAATTTAAATCAGGACCTTCTGACTCCTCAGAATCCAGAATTGTTCAAAAGGATTCAATAGATGTGCATATGGTTGATAAACCAATTAATCCTATCATTAATACTCAAAAATAGTGCTAGTGTTAAACAAATACAGTATGCGGCAAAATATACAGTATTGAAACTCACGTATCTCAAACATGCGTTGACGGAGCACATCTTCAGCCACACGTGTTCCCAATAGTGGAAAAAAAAAAGCAGTGTTGTGCAGTTGTTGGACATAGGTCTCTCGACAGAGGAAACAGTATTTATAGTTTAGTGTTATTTCCGCTTATGAATGGGGTCTGACTTTGAAAAAAGTGGCAGAACAATTCCGAGAGAGACTTAACACAACGGCACAGTCATGCTGTCTATTGTTACAAAATTCCGCCATTCTGGTTGTGTACTGTGTCAACTTTATGCAAGGAAATTGCTTCCCTTTGCAGGAGTCTGTAGCATCCTTTATTCTGGGATATGTCTGAGGATCTGCGTTAGCGATATGAACACTGTCTACAGCGAGGCGGTGCACACACTCACTTTAAACACATGCATTACACATACCGTGGTAAATCAACACCCCAATAGTGTGTGTTAGTTTCTTTCAGGAGAAATGAACTCTCAGATGACAAGGTAATATTGTTCGTTCTTTCATTTCAGTACTGTATATTTTACAGTCTGCATACTGTACTTATTGTACCACACGTACTTCGAGATCTCTGCCTTTTCAAATGTTAACACGCGGATATTTTCCAAGACATATTTATAGGAAGTTATTATTTTAGTAATAATTATAAGTACATAAACAAAATTGTTGAAATTTATTTAGAAAATTATTTGTAATTTAAGCATAATGCCATGTTTTGCCTTGCATGTAGCGGCTTTCCGCTCTCTGATCACTGTAAACCACAAAAAAGCTTCAAGTTACCAGGTTTTAGAGAGTCTCAGCAGATCGATAGTCGCTCTGAAAGTGCAGAATTGTCAAATCAACACTTGGGTCCTGGTACTGTATAAGCTTGCAGTGCTTCCATGATATTCAGTAGCTCTAAATAAAGTGCCCCTATTATGCCAAATTTAAATTTGTAGTCATTTTTAGACATTCAGATGCTTCTTTGGTTCACGTCACTGCAGCTTTAATTCAGGTCTCTACAGAAGTTCATATTTTTTAGCTAAAGCAATTCTCCAGATACGAAATCTGGATTATCACCAGCTGTTGTAGACGGAACATGGGCTACTTTTGAAAACGTTATATCCCAGAAACTCATAACCAAGCATGACAGCACAAGCATTATTATGAATGTATATCAGAAGAGGTGCCAATATTATGACAATATTTAAAAGATAAGATCAAGAAGTACAGTTCATTACCAGTGTTACTTTTCAAAGTAACTAATTACATTACAAAATTACTGTCTTTATAAAGTAATCAGTTACATTACAGCATTACTTTCTCATAAAATTAACTAATTAGAGTACTTTTTCATTGCAGAAAATGAAAACTCCTTTGTGATTCCTCATGCATGTTGTTTAAGTCAAGACCTTCATAGTTATTCTACCATCATTACTCGGTGAAGTTTGGCCCATAATCTGTCAACTACTAATACCCCTATCTTATCTACGTGGTTTTGTGCGGTGGCCGTAAGTACGGTTCATCATGATTCACCGCAAGTTTTGGCGCTGTGATTAGGTTTCCATCTTTCCACGCATCAGTCCTCACATAGTCAAACCGCATAGGTGAGATAGGGGTATAACAGCAGGAATAACAGAGGGGGCGAGGTTATTGGGGGCGGGGCTTGTACATACAGACTAAGGGATTGGGAAAGACTGCTGTCTGGCTCACAGGTTACATAAATTATCTGAATAACAGATTATGTTTTTGAAAAAGTAACTAAATAACTGAGTACTTAAATGGCAGACCTAATGCGTTAGATTACTCGTTACATCAAAAAAATTATCCAAGTGTTCATCACATGACCACTGGTGCACAAATGGAGCGAGTCGTACCTGAGAAAAAGCTCCAAGTGCTTCACTAAGGCCCTTAGGTTCTTCTCAGGCATGTGCATCTTCCCAAGGATCTCAGGAAGCTTCACTGCAGAGCAAATGTCAAAAAAAATAAAATAAGGCAACAAAATCATTTTTCACACCTTTAAAAAAAAATATCACAGTATACAAACTTCCTCACTTGAACGAAGATGATGGTCATGTTCTGGTCTAGACTATGAAACTCGAGTATGGTTCACGAGTGTATAGAAACACCGGATAAGCTAGAACTTTAGAACTTCTAATGCACGCTATATATCCCTAGTGTTTCACTTATGAAGGCTTCGACTCTTATCTTACTGACACCTCAGACACAAGGTGAAGTACATTAAGCAGAGTGCACGGAAGAGTCAATGTTGGAGATGATGGATGAGCTGATGTTAATTTTATATACATAAAGGGATATTTTCTATAGTGCCGATAACGATAACGATGGTAACTACATCCTATCTGCTGCTCCTTTGGGAATAAAAAAGGGCTTCATTATTACGTTTAGATAAGAGGGATTGTCATGTCGGGATTTGTAGGCGAGGATAAAAAAAAAAATATATATATATATATATATATATATATATATATATATATATATAGGTCTTTATTTACAATGGCGTTCGAGTCAAACAGGGACCTGTGATGAAATGACTCGTAAATGAAGACGTAAAAACGATTTGACGTTTATAAAAAAAAAGACTTCAAGTACAGTTTGCAGTAAAACATGATGAGATGGTGAACATTTAGAGATCCAAATCCTTGAAAATCGTCCAATAAATTCTCGCCAACTTGTAGAAGAGATGCAGCCGTCTGTGGGAACTGTGCACACCTTCTTTCCCGAACACCACTTGCACATTACAGAAACTCTGCTTGGAGTTACAGCCGCATCTGTGTACAGTGCTGATCTCGCACCTAGCCGTTTCCACATGTTTAGGTCAATTAAAAGAGTTCTTGGGAGGCCAGCGTTACGGATGTGAAGGAGAAAACCTTTTACCTTGATGTGATCAAGCACTAGTGAAATTCTTATAAGCGCATTAAATAGATAAATAAAGGTATTTTATTATTTTTTTTACTCTCATCGGTATGTTCTGTTATTCTGCACAATCAAAAGTCCCAGTTTGACTCGAACGGCGTCTAATTATCACACGGAGCAAAAAAAATAAAACTAAATCAAAGGCTGAGCCAACTAAATGCATTGTTTGTCCTCTGACTTGGAATACGCACCGAACAGGCGGAGGAGATGCTGTGAGCCGTACAGGTAGGACGGAGGTGGAGGCTGATCGCTCAGGGGGTAGTTATCAGGCGTCAGACGCCAACTCAGCACCTGCAGCGAGAACAAGGTAGACTCTCAGTCTCTCTGATTAATTCATATAGACATCTTATAGGTTTACCTCAAGGTAAAACCTTATATACTAAAATTCACCTTTTTTAGACAGGAACAGAAGACTCTTTTTCGTCCTGTTTCCATGTTTTTAAACAAGTCAATTGGATTTCCCCCCTTTTGTGACATCATATAAGAAGACCCCCCCCCCCTCCCCTGGCTTGTCACTCAGCTCTGATGTTAACTGTGGCCCATGACTCAGCATTTACTGACACAATGACATGGTGCATTAACAGATACAAGCTCTGTGTTAACTTGGTAAAGAAATATAAAAATATGGGACATGATGCTCATCATAGCAAACTGCAATGTTAAAGGAGTAATAGTTGTTATGTTGAAGTCTGCTGTGAGGAGGCTGTTATTCACGGCGGGTTTGACAGGAGTCTGATTTTTAGCGTGCACCAGTCATAATGATCAGTCTGCATCCTGGAGCGAACTGTTAAAACCGTTCAGATTATTAATCTGCTCAATATTTTCTGTGTAAATGTTTTAAACAGATTATCCGCTTCTCCCGAGTTGTATAACTCCGATTTTCCATTGGACTGTCCTCAACGGGTTAACGAGATTTAAATCCATGTGTGTATCAACTTTTTTTTTCCTCTCCAAAGATCCACACAATCTTTTAGTCTGATTTGCACATACAGCGGTGGCCAAAAGTATTGAGACAAAAGTAAAAGTCAGTGTTTTAATGACATGCTAAAACATTTTTTTAAATACTGCCAATCAGGAACATAAGAACAATTTATCATCTGCAATTAAATTGCTATACAACAATTATCATTTAGTATGAAGTATTATATCTTTTTTTAAAACCTGCCAGATTAAGCTGGTCACAGAGTCAAAAAGACGTCAGCGGTGCTCTGGTGTCACTCGCTCGATCCAGACGTGCTCGGTTGCTTCCTGAAGAAGACGGTTTCTTGACGACTAGTGCCTACAGTACTTTACCATTGTACAACAGTCCTCTATTGGGTTTATGTAAAGATATAACCCGGGTCATGGCTCCAGAACCTGAACATCACTGTCACAGTCCTTTCAGTTCATTTTTGGAAAAACCAACCAGGATTCATCTTTAGTCACCTAGAAGATTTGACTTTCAAATGCGTAAGTTTATTCTGTTTTCAAGGAAATGATGAGTAGTGCCATCTAGTGGACGGTTGATGCCAGTTTTTGAAGATTATTTAATATTAAGAGAAATCATAATCTAGCGTTAAACCCTAATTCCAGCAGATTCCATTCTTTTAAAAATAATCGAAATAAGACTTTGGAATACAGTGTTTTCTAGAAATGTATTTTGAAATTAACTGAGAAAAAAAAACTGAGAATAATAAACAGTGATGTATTCCATGACATCCATGGGGGTTTCATCACCATTAATGGTTTTGGAATAAACAAACCGCTTATGAACTGTGGATAGAACGAGCAGTGTTTGAAGTTAATTTATGTTTTGGAAAATACCGGATCCAAGAGCGATTCTAGGGACTCAACCCCTCACCTAAAAAGGGACGGGGCCTTTATTTTTTTCCCCCTCTTTAATTGCCATAATATTTCCTTTTGCAAATAATAAAGGAGTTGGACTGTACTAGTGTGTACTGGAAGGGCTCACTTTCACACACAGTGCAGTTTATACCCTACATCACTTCTATATACTGTAGATAGACCACAAAGCCCATTCTTGGGTGGCTTAAAAACTGTTTTATTACTGTTTTATCAACGGTTTCTCCTTGCTAATAGTCTTAGACTTGATTAGCTATAGAAAAAAAAAATGGCAGGATATGAGGTTAGGGTATTTAACATGACAAAGTAAATGAAATGAAATAAGCATTAAGTACTAGTGTTATGGAAAAAGTAAAGAATGAAGCGGCATTCAAAAACTGGACTCCAGAAAGCAAATAAATAAATAAATATGATAAATTAAATAAAACACCACAAGGATACAAAAAACAAACGGAAAAAAACAAACTAAACCTTAACAATAAAAAATAAAAACACAAAAACAAAATTTAAATAAAAACCACTACAAAAAAAAGAACCGCAAAAAGTAAAACAAATAAAACAAAAACTAAACTAACACCAGAGTTCTCACAAATAATATAAAAACAAACAAATATTGTGAAATGCACACAAAAAAGTAAATGAAAACATGACCCCTTCCAAAATAAATAAAAAAATAAATAACCATGTCTTATAAGAGACACACCTACGCTCGAGCTCAGCAGTCGAATTTTAAACCTCACCTCGTTCAGTTCATTGTTCCTGCGACTCTCGAGCCCTGAAAACACACCACTGCCGTCTTTACTCGGCGTGAGGGGTAAGGGAGAGGACGAGCCACTGTGGACTGGTGTTCCTTTAAAAAAAAAAAAAAAAAGGACAGGGGGATAGATCACACATCAAGCCAGGTATAAAATGTCTTCACTTTCACTGAGCAGCTTCTCGACACAAGTTGAAGAAATAGATGCACAGCACCCTCTAGTGGATATATTTTAAAGCAGTTATGGAGATATTAAATAATGTAAAGGCTGATGTTCGACAGAAATCTTATACTTGCTTGTAATATTTCGCTTTCTTAGCCACCCTGCACTTTTCTAATAAAGGGTTGAGACACAGAGATGAAGGTTCACTCACTCTTCTCCAGGTTGAGGAAGAACTTGGGCAGTGGAGTCGGTACTTCAGCGTGTCTGCGTTTGGGTTGAGGTGATGTGTTACTGCTGCCGCCTCCTCCTCCTCCTCCCTCTGTACTCTTCTCTCCTCCGGAGGTGTTGCGTGTGGAGCGTCTCAATGAGTGCGTGTTGTCGGTATCGGGGTTAGTGCAGCGGCGGCGTTTTGGTGTCGTCGCCGCGATGACGGGCGAGACGGAGGGTTCGTTGTGAGCCGAGTGGCCGTCTGTAGACTGAGGTGTGGATGGGTTCAGGCCTGGACTTGGGGAGCGCTCGCCGAGAGACCTGAACACACATGATCGTAGTGTTTCAAGTGTTTGAAGTATTATAAGTATATTAAATAAGATGGCACTTTATAAAGCGCCATTTTGACTCAAATATAACATGTTTGATGACCTTCGTCCTCTCTGCTCACCTCGTAGAGCATCCTGCACTTTCTCCGATTGGCTGGAAGAACTTGGACGAGCTGACCTTCTTGAATTGGGCCTGCTCGTTGGGATACAGGAGGATCATGGGTAAGGTGAAGTCGAAGGTGATTCTCAAGCCGTCCACCATTTCCTTACAGAGCTCCTCGCTGTGCGGAAAAGAAAGTTAGAAACTTGGTTAGATTATGTTGAACCTCTTAAAATCCTTAAAAGTGGCTTAAGTCTTAACATGATTACAGTAGCAGCTTTGTGTGAAACATTAACAAATCAGACAAATATTATTACATGCTCTGTAATGACTGCACGCGGCACAGACAAAACAAGGAGGTGTTGTGTTTTTCCATTTTGCGGTTGTGCTTTTTGACACGCTGTCATGTTTTTACTTATTCTGTGGAGTTTTCCTTTGATTGGTCATCATGCTTATTTCTTTCTTTTGATGTTTTATTTTTTATTTTTTTGTGCAATTTTTCCTTTAACACGTTGCCATGTTTTAAGCTTTAATGTTTTTTGTTTTTTTTCGGTTTTCTTATTGTGCTCTGATTCATGGTTTTATTTCTGCTTTATTTTTAACCTTCCTGTGTTTTTAATGTTATATTTGTTTTGTTTTTGATGCAGAGTGTTTCGGGGATAACTATTGTGTTTTTTCAGTCTTCTGTTTTTAACTTTACTATCATTTTTAAGGTTACATAAATACAAGCCACCACAAAAAAACAAAATATAAAGAAAAAAAAAAGGAAAAAAAACAAAAAAAAACAAATACCAAAATACTCACAAAAAGTATAAAAAAAAAAAAACAAACAAATAAAAACATAAGCCGTCAAAAACTAATTATAATAAAGAAAATAAACACTAACCCTGGGGCCACACTGCCTCAAAACAAACTTTCAAGCAAAAGTCTCTCCACTTTTACTGTGGTGTTTTCCTCCAAACTATTGTTTTTTTAGTGTTATATTTGTTTTGTTATTGATTCAGCATGTTTCAGGGATAACTATTGTTTTTTTTAGTGTTATGTTTTTAACTTTACCGTCATTTTTAAGGTTACATTTGTCACTTTACTGTTGTGTTTTTGATTCGTTGTCTTGCTTTAAGCTTTATTTGTGTTTACGTTTGCATTGTGTTGTTTGTATTACTGCGATATTTTTCTTTCTTTCTGATGTTTGTGTTTTTAGTTTTGCCATGATGTTTTCTGCTTTGATGTCTGTTTTTAACATGTTTCACTGTGTTATATTTTGAATTTTACTGTTGTTCTTAGTGTCGTGTTTCTTCCACATTAAAACTCTTTAAATGTTGTTTTTTTAATGCATCATGTTAACCTGTTAACCCCCGTTGTGTTTTTGGTTGTGTAACTTAATCCCTAACATACAATCCACATAACTTGCACTTTATGGCATCTATAACCTAATTATCAGTAAAACTCGACAAACATCACATTTTTGCCCTGCTCAGAAATCCAGATGGGTTGAAAGTCTGTGGGATAACTTAAACCAGTATGGAGCTTCGACTTACTTTTTCTCAGGTGGTACGTAGTGCGGACTCATGTTGGACTGTGTGGAGCTCTGAGGATGGCGGAAGCGCTCATTGGCAGAAAAAGCAGCGTTTATAGTGAAGTGTTTAACGTACGACTCGAGGATGTTCACTATGTTCATCTGGCACGGCAGCTTCACCAGCTACAGACAAAGATGAGAAGATTTGTGTTAACGTGACTCACAAACACGTTAACGTAAACTATGTTTATTTGTTCTGTCTAAAATAAACCCTTCGGTTATTTCTACCAAGCAAACCTCATATGCGTTACATTCATATTCCTAAGATCTAACGTGGTATCTAACGTCTGCCGAGAATGACCTTTTTCCTCTTGTTGATGTAGTAACAGTCGTCCTCCAGCTTCTTCTTCAGGACGTCAGGGATGTCGATGTTGATTGCGATGCTCTTCTCCTCACTCTCCCTTTTTGCATGGGCTTCCTGCTCTTCTTTCTGTGAGGGGAAAAAAAAAAACACGATGTCATCTTAAACAACACTTTGTCTCCTTAGTAATTGCTTCTCTTTTGGTTAGTTCATCAAAATGAACAGTTCACTGAGATAGAAGAAATTTAAATTAAAATGGTAGCAGTGTCGTTTATAGCAAAATGTGTTTAAAAATACTCTTTAAACACGCCTTATTTAAAAAAAAACAATTGTTTGCATTATTTGCTAAAGATTTCATATAGCACTGTTTATGTTTAAAAAAAAAATAAAAAAGGTATTTGCATTTGTGTGTATTCCTTATGTGTTCAGAAAATTATGGTCAGTTTGCCATGGTCTATAAGCTTGTACAAGTCTTTTCATTTAAAATTAAATTCTTGAGTTCAAAACCAAGGTACTGTCACCTTGCACCTCCAGGGTCTGGGTTCGTTTCACGCCTCAGGGTCTGTGTGCATGGAGTTTGCATGTTCTCTCCGTGCTTGATGGGTTTCCTCCGGGTGCTCCGGTTTCCTCCCACAGTCCAAAGACATAAAGATCAGGCTAATTGGTGTTCCCAAATTGCCTGTAGTATGTGAATGTGAGAGTTTATGCGTGCGTGTATGTGTACATGTGAGTGTATATATATGTATGTGTGTGTGTATACGCATGTGTGTGTATAAGTATGTGTGTGTATAAGTATGTGTGTATACGTATGTGTGTGTTTAGTGTGTACTACCCCGTCTCTTAAGCCCTGAGATACAGAAGCTCCAAATCTTTTTTACCAAATACGTACCATTTCATCTAAATCCTCAGACGACTCGCTCTCACTTTTTATAGTCTCTGGGTCGGAATTGTCCTCGTCGCCGTCTTCAGATGATGAAATCAACGCTGTTCAGGAAAACCATATGTCAAAAGTTCAGGATGAGGAATTTTTTTTTGGTGTGTGTGTGTGTGCGAATGCCGAGTTGTTCAGCCCTTTCTGATCATTATTAAAATCACTTAAAACAGGGTGTAAAACTCACGCTCATCGCTCTCTTCGTTTTCGTCTTCAGGTAAACTTTTTAACACAGAGTTAACACCAGGCAAACGACACCGTCGCTTCCTCCATCCTTTTCTCCTCCTGTAGAGAACAAATATGATATTAAATTGATATAAAAACAATATGAAATTAACTTATTTTTGTACTGTTTTCAGTGCAAACTTTTGAAAAAAAAATGTGTGTTTTTTTTTTGTTTGTTTTGGGGATTGTTTTCATTTACAGTAAAACAGATTTTATCCATTGAAATTTGCAAGGTATGGGTTCAATTCCAACCCAACGGGTTTCATTCAGGCCGTTTATCCCTAGTGAAGGTCAATCTTAATGCTTCAGCATACCAAGACATCTTGGGCAATGCTATGCTTCCAACTTTGTGTTAACAGTTTGGAGAAGACTTCCAATGCACAAAGCAACAACTATAAAGACATGGTTTGATGAGTTCGGTGTGGAAGAACTTGACCGGCCCTAACACAGAGCCCTGTGACCTCAACCCCATCGAGCACCTTTGGTATGAACTGAAAAAGAGATTGAGAGGCGGGCCTTCTCGTCCAACATCAGCACCTGACCTCATAAATGCACTACAGAATGAATAGGCACGAATTCCAACAGAAACACTCCAAAATCTTGTGGACAGCCTTTCAAGCAGAGTGGAAGCTGTTAGAGTTGCAAAAGGGAGATTTACTCCATATTTAAGAATATGTATTTGGATACAATGGTGTTGCAGATTTTGACAAATACTTTTGTCTATATAGTGTCTTTTATGTTCAGTTCTAACCAATTTCCGTAGACACACATTACATCATATATCACAGGAAGAGCATGCACAGTCACTTGGGGAAGAATAATAACAACAACAACCACTGACTTAAAAACCAAACATACATGCGAGCCAAAGCTTTCCGAGCCAGTTTACGCTGCAACTTGCGGTTGTCCTCGGAATCTCGGAGCACATGATCTTCTGCAGCCCAGCGATCCCAGCTGTGGAATAAACACAACAGTGAGTTTGTAGATTCTGTGCCGGGGCCCTCTCATCTATCTGAAACTAGTCTGCTTAGTTTCTCTTATTATTACATATTTTGACTCAGGTTCACTGTCACTTGAACTGTTACAGGTTTACTCATCATCTATACCGCTTTATTCTGTACAAGGTCATGGGGGGGGGGGGGGGCTTAGGGCATGAGGCGGGGTACGATCTGGACAGGGTGCCAATCCATCACAACACACACTCCTTCATACACTACGGGCAATTTGGGAACGCCGATTAACCCACCAAGCATGGGGACACCACGAAGACATAATGCACTTACACACACACACACACACAGACAGGCGGGAATCGAACCCAGACCCTGGAGGTGCGAGGCGACAGTGCTAACCACTACACCACCGTGCACTATTTTTAAAAATAAAAACCTTCTTATATATCCTGCACTATTAACTTCTGGTCAGTTTTCATATTTATCCTGAGATGTGAGATAAACAGTGTGCAATTACATCCACAACATGTTTATGTCTTTATGTTATTGTCTTTATTCCTGCTAAATATCTGGAATTTCCTTACGGATCAATAAAGTATCTATTAATTTCAATCCAAAGGCTTTACTTTGTCAATCTGAGTGAGTTCATGTCCATAGCTGGGCCTCGATCAGCCCCACTGCTCCTCTGATGGCTAACATGCTAACATGCTAACTCAATCAGCTCTCTGCACTGCTGGTCTCTTTCTTTACCTTCGATTCCAGCCGTTGAAGTGAATCAGATATTTCGGGATCCTCTTTCCCTTCTCATCTTTTCCCACTACAATATCCACGACCTGCAAAGAAAAAAATAACAAACAATCGGGTTTATTTTGTGTTACGAATTGCAATATTTCCCCAAATCCTCTCTCTCCCTATATATAAAACAGCTCCAGCAGCGGCGCTTTAGAAGTGACGTCATCAGTATCCCCCAGCCAAACCCGGCTCCCGGTGCTTCCTTCAACCGCGCCAAGGATTTACCGTTTCCTACTGTAGTTACGACACGCACTTGAGGTTGGTTACGAAATGTTTTGGCGAGTTTTATTTTTACTACACGTTTTTTACTATGGCTGGTTACATTTCTAAGATGTGTATGATGCTGCTAAAGGATACAAGTGCGTCAATCTCTTTATTAAGGGACAGAAAGAAAAAGAGACATAGATAATCATTAAACCTTACAATACGCAAAAACGTTCGCTATCCATCCACCACTCGTAATACGTTCACGGAAGGATGATGGTGATAAAGTGATTTATTTTTAACTGGGATAAAAAAAAACCCTGTTGTGTCTACGTTGTAACTTTTTTGCTTAGGAACGAGCGCTTTACATTTAGGCATTTGGCAGACGCTCTTACCCAGAGCGGGACAAACAATCTCGGGAGCACTTGAATGCAGCATGATTTGGAAGTGCTGCTGGGAGTACAACTTGTTTATCGTCAAATACTTAACACACTAATTTGGATTATTTTGTTGTCGTATACTAAACACATCTAGCGTGACCCATAATGCACTGCACGCTCAAATAACATGTACAGCATGCCCAGGTTAAAGTGTGTTGGGAATAAATGCACAGATATTTCGGGATCTGCTTTCCCTTCTCATCTTTACCCACTACAATGTCCACCACCTGCAGAACAATCGGGTTTTTATGTTTTAAGGATTGCAATATAATTAATTCATGCCCCACCCCAATCCCTCCTCCTCTCTCGACAGCTTCAGCAGCGGCGCTTTAGAAGTGACGTCATCAGAACACCCCTCCCAAGCCCAACGGGCTCCCGGAGCTTCCTTCAAGCGCTCCACGGATTTACCATTTCCCCAAAAAATGTTTTGACAACTGTATGACTATATTTTTAACATATCCTGTGAAGTGTAAAATATACATAACGCTGCTAAAGGATACAGACGTACAAATGTCTTTTTAAGAGACACAGGGACATCTTTAAAATAACAAAATCCAAACAATATTGTTATTAATCTCCCACTAAAAATTCTTTCACTGAAGGATAATGGTGATGAGTGATAAACACGAGAATTAAAAAAAAATCTCCTGTTGTACAATTGTGCGATTAAACCTCATGACAAAGTGCAACCTGTAAACCTGAAGAGCAATATTTGGGGAATCATGTTTTTAAACATCACGGTGTATTAAATAATTGTTATAGTGTTACAGTCGGTTTAAGTTAAATCGTTCCTCTACTTATTATTCTATTATTACGTTGTAACTTTTGCTTAGGAACAAGCGCTATTACACACAATCGCGGGAGCGCTTGAATGCAGCATGATTTGGAAGTGTTGCTTGGAGTGCAACTTGTTTATCCCAAACCCCTTCACACAGTCAGTCGGTACTGCACGATTTTGGTCGTTTTGTAGTACACCTAGCGTGCCCATAATGCACTGCGATAGTTTAACGCTTCTGATAATATGTACAGAATACACAGGTTAAAGTTTGGAGAGAATATAGGAAGTAGAGAACAAATGAGGAACTGCATACAGGCTGGCTGAGCTTCCCAGCCACATTACATTTATAATAAATCATGCAATCGAAGAAATAAATTAATTTGTACTTGCAATCATGATTAAAGTGTGTAACTTCCTGTTGTAGCATCTGAACTTTCCTAACTCACTACATCCTGCAAGCAGCAGTTACGCGCGCGCTCAAAGTGCATCCAAGCCCTCCATCATAAAACACATTAAAGCGCTGAAATATCACACACTTGCTGTGCAGGAAGCAAGCCTCTCTCTCTCTCTCTCTCTCACACACACATACACACACAAGCCCTGGTGTTTACTACAATAACACTGCACCGTTTCACGTTCGTTTCCGCCATAAAGTTACCTTTGCATCATACAGCACTTTGGCCTTGGACGGGTCCGGTTCAAAGCAGAGAACTTTTTCTCCTTTATGGAATTTAAATTTCATTCCCCGAGAGTTCATTTGTTCGTCATGGCGATCAGGAGAGGAGGAATCCAGACCCCCCGCTCCTTAACCCATTCTCTGCCGCTCTGTTATAATCCAAAGGAGAAAAAAAAATCTACGGAGACAGGACAGGCTGTGCGGCGCGGTGCTACCTAACCGAAACGCCATAGACAGATGAGGATTGTCCGTCCGGGGATCCGTAGAAAAGACGTGACGTCATATATTCAGGAAGTTGCCAGAACAAGTAAACAAGATGAATGATAAAAGTTGGTTATATCTTTGAGAAGTATTTAGATTTCTTTTGTAAAGTATATAAAAAAAATTCACATTGCTTAAAAAACGTACACTAAGCACTTATTTATGTAGATGAGTGAAAAGAAAAGTTTTCACCCTACGTTTAATTAATTTATAGCATAGCAATAAATAAATGAACAAATTAATAGTGTTTTTAAGATACATTTAACATAGTGTTAATTATTGCTTTCTAAATGTATCTGTGTGTGTGTGTGTGTGTGTGTGTGTATATATATATATATATATATATATATATATATATATATATATATATATATATATACACTGAAGGAATGCTAATTTCTTTTTTGTCTATAACTTTATAGTATAAACTTTAAAGTATTTTATGACAAATTTGCTATTTTGCTAATTTTATTAGCAAATTTGTAATTTAAAATTTGCTACTTAATCTCATCAGTTGTAATATTTTTCTAAGCTATATATATATATATATATATATATATATATATATACAGTATGTGTGTATGTATGTATACACACAGACACACATATATGTGTGTATATACCTGTATGTGTATGTGTATATATATATATATATATATATATATATATATATATATATATATATATATATATAGCTTAGAAAAATATTGATAACAACTGATAAGATTAAGTAGCAAATTTTAAATTATTTGAGTGTGTGAGTGAAATACACACACATACACAAACATATATTTCTCCCCGTGCTTGGTGGGTTTCCTCCGGGTACGCTGATTTCATCCCACAGTCCAAAGACATTCAGAATTGGTGTTCCCAAATTGCCCATAGTAGTGTGTGAATGTATGTGTTATATATTCTTATTACAACTTTTATTATTATTATTATTATTATTATTATTATTATTATTATCCCACTGTTTTTATTAGGGTCATCTTGTAATAATTTTAACTGTTTGCTTGTTTAAGGCCTGTCCACGCTACTCTTTGTTGTAAGAGTGCAGATAAAGGATGTAAAATAAGAGCACCTGTTAAGTATGCAGTGCGGACATGCTCCTTTTCCTCCACAAGAGGTCGCAGTGTGCCTTCGTTCTTTTCCCCCTCACTGTAACGCTAAACCCAGTACAGTATTGCTGTCGTCTTTTTACGATAATTTGTACGATTAATAATTGTAACAATTCACAAGTATACGATAATTGTACGCCATAGTTTTTTTTAACAGTGTGTTTCTCATTTAAACCAGTCTGTTTTTTTTTTATTATTTTACATATGATGACAGAAACCTGCCCCTGAATCTGCTGTGTTGCAGCGTGTGGTGTATGTGGGCGTGGCCTAATAATCAAGTTGTTTGGATAGTTGGAGTCCATTGAAGTATGTTCCATTGAGGGTAGTTATAAAAGTTGCAGCTTTAGTTCTAGGGTGCTGCAATAAAATTTTCAATGTGTGATAATTCACCCGGAAATACAATAATGCTGGGGTTTCTGTGTATTACAGCGGAACCTCTGCAAATTTAATTTGTTCTGGTAGCGAGGTCTGCAGGGGAAAATTTGTCTTGTGAGACGGACTTCCCCATACAAACTAATGTAAATGCAGAAATTCGTTCCAGCCACCCAAAAAATTACCAAAATTACCAATTTCCAACACTATAATCATATTTTTGCATATAAAAGCAATCAAAACATTTAGAACAGACATGTAAATGAAGTAAAACATGAAATAAATAGACATTAAACCTCACTTTAACTTAATTTATGATTCCTCTAGGCACGGGCCGCTTTTTTCAGCGATGATTTCTTTCCAAAAGTGGTTCCATTTTCATCTCGCTACTGTCCTTGCTAATATTCTCGGGACCCATGGTGCTGTCATCACTAAATCTTCCACAAAATGGAGAAACTTTTTTTGCTTGGCTTTCCACTGAAACAAACACGTTTTGGAAATTTGCGCAACTTGGCCGACGTTCAGTTCGTTTGTTCATATGCAGAAAAATGCTTCGTATCCTGATGCAAATTCCGTACAGAAGGGATTCCTATACCGAGATTCCCCTGTATTTGGTTTGACTATCTGACAACACTGCTCAAACCCTTCAAACATGCCAACATAAACACTGCAGGTGTATAATCATAGCCAGATACACATGGAAGTGAACTCTCTCAGAATCAGTTCTATTTATGTACTGTATACTGTCGTGTGTGGATGAGGTTGACCAGGAAGCATCGTTAAACCCCAGTGAGACTCCAATGTCTTCATATGAGGACTTAATGCCTGTTAAAGACATTGCTTTTGTTCAATGGTTATCAGGTGCTAATAAACAGAAAAATTACAATGGACACAATATTAGAGTTTAGGTCTCAGGAGGATAAACGTGTGCACTTCCAACACAAACGCAGACTTGGTGATTAGCCACGGTACTGAACAGGCTGAGGAAACCATTTAATAAAACAACTTCCCAGTACAAAACAAGCCAAAGGTGCTGATAGAACATATTTCTGTTTGCAGAGCTGCTGCTTGATAGATTTTTGATCTTGATGGACTATTCTCTGTAACTTTTTTGAGATTGTGGTGTAAAAGCTCAAAAGATGAAGTGGCTCTGAAATACATAAACCTGTTTTCCAGGTACTGATACCAATTCCACAATCAGTGAGATCCTATTTCCTCCCATTCTAATGTTTAACGTGAACATTAACCCCTTAACATACAAAACTGTGCAAGAGTCTGTATGTAGATACAATTAAAGAAACGGGAACTGTTTTACTGTGACAAGCTGCAAAGTGCCTAAAAAATTTTGGTTGTTTATGTAACAATCTCATCAGCAACCTCATTTCCCCTCTCATCTGTTCCACCCACTCAGCATTCAGCATTAATACCAATACTAATCACCGCCTGATCATTTGTCATCATCTGCACCTGGTTCTCACTGGTTCGTGCATTTAGTTAGATGCTATTTTTATGCTTGAATGATTCATAGTTCACTGTGTGGCTTAACAAACAAAAGCATTCCTCTGAAACTGCTCAGGTACATGAACTGGACTGAAAATGAGAACAAAAAATTTCCATCAATGAGAGCCAAAAAAGTCCTTCGGAAGCCTTGAGAACTATTGCTCTAGACTAGATTAAAATACAAGAGAGTCTGGCTGTTTGGAATCCAAATATGAAGAAATGGGGGTGCTCAAGGCTTTTGCAAAGTATTATACAGTACATGATGTTGTTAGCATTGTCGACTTGCGCCTCCAGGGTCCGGGTTCGATTCCCACCTCTGGGTCTGTGTGCATGGAGTTTGCATGTTCTCCCCATGTTTGGTGGGTTTCCTCCCACATTCAAAGACATGCGACTTAGACTGATTGCCGTTCCCAAATTATCTGTAGTGTGCGAATGTGGTCATGCAACGGGAATAAATACAATCGTAAGCACCTACTGTATGGCCTCGACAATTCCTACAGAGGTTCCTGGATAGATGGATTGTTATACATTTTACATCACACAACTCAATGCATTTTGATTTCTCAAGGCATAGTCAAGACAATCTGGTGAAGTTTAAACCGAGCATTCAAATGCGGAATAAAGTTGATTAAGTGATTCCGAAGATGGCATGTTTGTCGGTGCCAGACGGGCTGGTCTGAGTATTTCCAAAAACTGCTGAATCTACTGGGATTTTCCCTGGTGTTTATAAAGAATGGTCTAAAAAAAGTAAAAATATCCAGTAAGCAGCAGTTTTTGGGCAAAAAATACCATGTTGATGCCAGAGGTCAGAGGAGAATGGCCAGACCGATAGAAAGACAAACTGATTAAAAGGCAAACGTAACTCAAAAAGCATCTTGTTAAACCGAGGTATGCCGAGGAGCATCTCTAAATGCACAACACTTCATATAATAAAGTAGTTGGTTTACAGAAGCAGAAGACCACACTGGGTGCCATAACTAAGAACAGGAAACAGAGGCTCCAATTCACATTGGCTCACCAACATTAGACAATAGAAGACAAAAAATTGCCAGGTCTGATGAGTCTCAATTTCTAAAGATATCGTCAGATATCGGCATGGAAGAATGGATCCATTCAACCTTATATCAAGAGTTCAGGCTGGTGGTGGTGATGTAATAGTGTGGAGATATCTCACACCTTTTCTTGGCACAATTTGGGTCCCTCGTGCAATTGATCATGGTTTAAATGCCACAGCCTACCTAAGGATTGTTGCCGGCGATGTCTTCACCTTCTGACCATGAAGCTAAAATCATCTCAAACTGGTTTCTTCAACATGTCAACGAGTTCACTGTACTTAAAGCCAACAAATCCGTCGTGACTCTGTGATGCTCTCATCTCAATATGGATCAAAATCTCTAAGGAATGTTTCCAGCCCCTTGTTGAATCTATGCAGCAAAGAATTAAAGCAGCTCTGAAGGCAAAAATGGGGTCCAACCCAGGTGTATCTAATGAAGTGTCTACTTATATAGTATGAATTTTACGGCTCCACTCTTCCATGTGTTTAACTGCTTCTTATCCTTGTATAGAAAGTTTTTCATATATGATTTACTTTATTTGATCTGGTTAAATGTTTCCTTTCTCTCAAATTTTTACTTATTTGTTTAGTTGATTTTCTTAGAGTTAGAACATGTGGTCAGAGTTTAGATTTGGTCTCATCTCATCAGCTTAGTTTCCAAACAAAGTCGTAATGGTGTTTGGCTTCTGGTGCTTCAGTTTGTTCCTGCCAACAAACTTTAAGAAAATGTGTGTGTGTGCGCATGTGTGTGTGCGTGACATAGTAGTAGTAGTTGTAGACTCAGATTTGGTAACCACAGCATGCAAACAAACCCTGTTTTTTAACAACCTAATCGAATGACTGCATAAAATAATAAGCACATATACTGTATTGTGTTAATAATTTTCAAAGACTAATTGTCAAGGAATAAAAGTTTGTTTCATGAAGATGGATGATAGTTTTGAGTTTGTGGGGGCAAGGGCTGTGTATTACTTAGAGAAGCACATCTGTTTACTGAGGTTAAGTGTATTTATTATTTTTATTATTATTATTATTATTATTATTATTATTATTATTATTAATATGTCAAACGGATAAGTAGGTATAGACAAATATACTCCGAGTCTATAACCTTGTGAAATGTGTTCTCGGTTCCTGCTCATTCCTTAGAGATTGTGGTCCACATTGACCCATCATATGATGATCAACTCACCATAATGTTCGAGATCATTTTAGCTTGTGATATCCTGCTGGTCATAAAGTGAGCACATGGTCAGCAATCGTATTTAGGTAAGCTGTGGCGCTTAACCAATGCTCAACCGGTACTAAGGGGCCCAAAGTGTGCCAAGAAAAGGAGGCAGCCTCACACCATTACACCACCAGGAGCAGTCTTAAGGCCTTGATATGAGGCAGGATGAATTCATCCATCTTTCATGTTGTTTTTCGCGAAAATTCTGAGAATATCATCTAAATGTGTCGGAGCAGAAATTAATTTTTTGCTGATGCTCAGTTTGATTTTTTGCAGATTGTCTTACATGTCTACATGCCTAAACGCATATAGCTGTAGTCATATGATTGACTGATTAGATATTTGGGTTAAAGAGCAGTTGAACAGGTGTTACTGTTTATACTGCACTGCTTTGTTTTTTACCAATATGCATCTTTGCACCATCAATACTTATGCTCATCATTGCACTACCTGTATTCCACCTGTATTTATTCTGTATATACTGTACAAATAAAAACTCACACATGTATATCCACAGCATGTTATCTTCCAAAAAAAAATGCTAATCCACTGCAATGATTTCACAGTTACTGCGTTACATTGTATTATACCATACACCATTATAGACATAGACATATAGAATATATTCCACATCTTTATTACCTAATGCACCTTCTGTTTGCTATAGCACATTCATTGCACAATGCTGCACAGTTATACTGTACATTACTATATCACTATATATACCATAACTCTATTACCAAAGCCATCTCCTGTTTGTTTAACACATTGTATTTGTTTATTGTAAATAGGCCACTTATGCACTTCTGGTTAGATGCGCGTACATGTACTTTGCACAATGACAATAAAGTTAAATCTAATCTACATTAAGCCTTTATTTGTCACATATACATTACTGCACAGTAAGATGCTTTCTTCTGAATAGTAACTTAGTGTCTTAGACTTCTGAGCCACCGCTGCCCCCTTCTGAGCCACCGTTGCTCCAATCCAATCCAATCCAATCCAATCCAACCCAACCCAACCCAACCCAACCCAATCCAATCCAATCCAACCCAACCCAACCCAATAAAGTGGCTGGTGAGTGTATATACTTTGTTAACTGATGTCTTGACCTTCACTTGTACTTGTTCTCAACCTTGTACTTGTACCTTATACTCTTCGCCAGCTTCTTTGCTGTTGTCTTTGGGTTCAGGTAAGACTTCCAGATCGAAGGTTGCTTATGGCTGAACGTTAATCTGTTCCTCCATTCTGAATGATTAGGTGTCTATATAGTGTTAATGATTTTAAGCTTGTGGTGTTTTGTTTGAATAGATCCTAATTAGGCACTGCAAAGTAGGAAGAATACAATGATTTTGATATCAAATGACCAATCAGATACTTCTGTTAGTAATTGCATGTAATCAAAATGCTTAAGACGGTTTGACAAGACAACATGGTGTATGTAAACTTCTGACCCAACTGGAATTCTGATATAATAAATTTTAAAAAAATCTGTAATTAATTTATTTTTTAAAGATATGAACAAAGATTGACTTTGCCAAAAGAAATGTCTAAAGCTGTAAAAACCTGAGTTTAAATATATATATAGCCTAGGTTGTTTGTAATAGGTCATGTGTCACACATATTATAAGTTTTCTCTGATTAACCCTAGTAGCTGGCACATGTTGAAAGCTTCATCCCTTGCACAGTGTTTACTTCTGAAATCCCCCCCCCCCAAAAAAAAAAAATGTCTGAATGTGTTTCTGGTTAAATATGTTCAGTTAGCTTAAAGCTGCACATTCCTTTCTAAATTTAGGATCTCTTCGCGGAGCTTCAACTTGTGTGAGTTTACACACAGAGAGACAGATAGCCATTTTGTGAAAAGTGAGAACGATTTCATTTTGTGCATTTATCAGGTTACTATTAAAGCTTTAAGTACAAACAAGTGCGTTTTAAACTTCTTGGTCTGTACTATACATAGTCTCTATGGTGTCTTTATTTAATCTGTATAGTCCTTGTATTTTGTGTATTTCCGGTGTATGGTCTTTGAAGACTCTATAATGTACATTTTATGTATTTGTGATATTCATTCTTTGCATCCAAAGAGTCCGACTTCTATTTTTAATATAGTCTAGAGCAATAGCTCCCCAGGTTTCCTGAAGGACTGTTTTGGCTCTCATTTCTGGCTCTTATTTTCAGTCCAGTCTCTGTAATTGAGCAGTTTCAGAGGAATGTTTTGTGTTTGTTAAGCCACACAATGACCTATAAATCAATCAAGCATAAAAAATCGAACTTATTATAAAGGCACGAACAAGGAGGAAACAGGTGCAGATGGTGACAGATGATCAGGCCTGTGATTAGTATACTAGTGATGCTGAACGCTGAGTGGTTGGAACAGGAGAGAGGGGAAATGAGGTTGCTGCAAAGGTTGGTACATGAACAACCAATTCTTAAATTGCATCTTTGGCACAAAAGTGTCACAGCAAAACATTTGTTCTTATTTCTTTAATTTAATCTACACAATTTAATGTAATTTATTTTTAATATGAAGAAATAAGGGGTGGCTCAAGAATGTTGCACAGTCCTGTACCAATAAATCTGATTCTTATTCTGCATGATAAGAACTGAAAACTGCTTAGAGTTTAATCACAGTTATTAAGAGCGATAAAAACTGGACAAACAGGCTATTAAAGAATGGGTACAGTAGATGGTAGCTTAAAGAATTAATCAGGGAGTTTTTCCTTGACAAACTGATATTGTGATGGATGTGATATATTGTTGAACAAAATGCCTCAGAATCCATATAATCATTTACATTGCGAAAGAATTTCACATTTTATCTGCGTTATGGATATGACGTTAAACAGACCAACGTTTATGAAAGAGTACAGGTTTTCTACAAACTGGGGCCTTTGTGGCTCAGTGGTAGGTTTCGCTCCTGCCATGCAGGAGACCCGGGGTCAATTCCCAGACAACGCCCAAACCCCAGCCACTGGATGCAGTGCCAGTCCCAAACCTGTATCAAATAGGAGGGTTGCGCCAAGAAGGGCAACTGGTGTAAAAACCAGTGCTATGTTTGTGTGCGGATCGGATGGTCCGCTGTGGCAACCCCTTGCCGGGAGCAACCGAAAGATCAACAACAGGTTTTCTAAAACCTCTGTAAAGTTTAAGGACAACTACAGTAGCCATTACACTTGCACCATGAAAGACATTTAAGTGAACACAAAGAGTGTAGGCTTGAAAATATTTAGTGGGTTTCAGATAAACTGATGTTATGGATGTGACATAATTGAATCAGGCTACTCAAACTGTATAAAGAACATGTGCAAATAGTTTATTTTAACATTAAACATTTAAAATAGTATATATATATATATATATATATATATATATATATATATATATATATATATATATATATATATATATAAATAATAAAAACCATTTGGTATGTGGCCCAGTGAACATGGTAGAGGTGGGCCAGAACATGGGCCCTAATAATTTTGCTATCTGGGTCAGGATGGTTTGGTAGAAACCTTATCGATTATGCCTAAATTTTTCCTTGTTATGATATTTGCATGGAAATTATGTATTATTTAATTTGTTAAACTAACTGTGAAAACTTTTGCAAAAGCTAACATACTAAATGTTTTATATAGCCTTAATTAGTGCTTTTACCAATCCATCAGTCTTCACAAACACCCCTGAAGCACTAGCCACAAAGCATCCATCCTGATCCACATCCATAATTTACCATATACAGTAGATAAGATTCATTCTTTTATGCAGCCTCTTTTAGTTTTACAACCAAAACGTTTGACCTGGTCTCAACAGATTTTCATTCAGTGCTGAAAGTCTCTCAGGAAGGCTTCTTTCTTGCAACACTTCCTAACAGCTTGTTCTTATGAAAGCACTGTTTAACTTTTGATTATGAAACTTGACAACCTTGACAGCTGTAACTGTGCAATTCTAGACCTGGAGGGCTGTCGTCCTCCTTGTGTGGGGGAACAGTGTACTCACAGGTCTAAATCATTGTACAATGGTCTTAACCCTTCTTAATGATGTTGAACTGCTCATGTATTTTTATATTCATTTCTCGATGTGTGCAGTTCAACAACTAGTTTTGTTTTTATTTTGTTTGGATGACACAGCGATTTTACATGTACGCCATTTTATATTTCTTCCAGATAGAAAGGTGACACAGTTAACAGGATAAGTAGGGTTTTTAATAACTTTTTGAAGGGTTTTTAATGTAAAGGTGGCAGCATGGTGGCTTAGTGGTTAGCACTGTGGCCTTGCACCTTCAGGTCCTGGGTTTAGTTCCTGTGTTGGGTCCATGTGCATGGAGTTTGCATGTTCTCCCTGTGCTTGGTGGGTGTTCTCTGGTTTCCTCTCACAGTCCAACGACATGTAGATTAAGCTAATAGGCATTGCCTGTAGTGTGTGAGTGTTGACTGGAGGTCCTATTACAGATATACAAATGGGAATAATTACAATGATCACCATTGGCCTCCATGGTCCCCAATTGGACTACAGACGTTCCTAGATGGATGGATGGAATTGAAAGGTGCAGCAAGAAAATGTTTACCCTATTGTCTGATGATCATCTGTGCTCTCTAGGTGAAAGATGTTAATCCTAATAATACAAGCCAATTACAGGCTAATTTGAGTTTATGGTAGTATAATATACTGCCTTTGGTCTTGAATCTTACTTAATCTGTCATGTGTTAACCTTCACTTCTTCCATGATGGCACGAGGTGGCTGGAGGATGGGAAATGCCACACAACTAATCTGTATTTTTTTGGGGGAGAAGACCCTCTAAGCATGAGGATAACATGCATTTTCCACACACACAGACCAGAGTTTGGAATCAAACCATCAACCCTGGAGGTGGAAGGCCACAGTGCTAACCACTACACTACTGTGAATTTTGTATATTTAATTATATACCTGAGGGAAAATATTTAGTACTTTTTAATTATTTAACAGAAAACTGGTTTTTTTCCCCCCCTCATGCTAATATTTCAGTCTTGGCCATCACCTATTCACCCACCCACCGATTACTGTAGATTTCACCAATCACCATCTAAATCAACATGTAACAAGCAGGGACAATGAAGGGTATCGTATGATTACTCTGTGACACACAAACCAAACCAAATGCATTGTTTAAAACTTCTGATTGTGTTGTATAACACGGCAGTACCACACACTAAGAGGAAAGTGCTATACACACCCACTTCTGTATTCATTAACTGAGTCTCTCCTATTTGGCTAGTGCCATGTTGTCATGTGATTGACCAGAGTGTGGCATCATCAGGATTCCAACATGTCATCTCCAGATGATGGGGCAAATGTATGTATGTGTATATAATATATAAACCGATATAGGTCATTCAAATCTCACATGGCAGGTTAACTCTTCCGCTATACAAAGGTCCCAGTTAACATAGTCTCGATGGAAAGTTGTGCATTTGAGCTACCGGTGACCCATCTATCAAATCCTCTTTGAAAATCACCTTTCTGGTCTCCCAGTGTGCTACAGAATTTTCACTAAGATGACACCACTGACAAGCACAGTTGGATGAAGCATTTTAAAGAAGGGAAATCAGCACTGGAGATCACAAGCCACGCAGTAGGGGACCATCAACTGCAGCAAAAAGTGGGTTTTCAAAGAGGACTCGAGAGTTGGGGTTAATGATGTTGCAAACACGTCACAATGATTAGTAACTTTGAATGCCTTATCTCAGTTATTAAAAAGGTTCTGCCCACTTTTGCAGTGCTTTCATATAATTGTAAAAAGCCCTTATATAATTGTTATAGTTATATCATATTGTGCTATCACCAAGCACAACAACATAGTGACCACTTGCACTACTCGGAATATACCATAAGATGCTTTATGATATTTACTTTTGCATTCACCAAACATCTTTAGGCAATGACGCAAGAAAGGCCGCTCTGTCTTTCTCAGGCCAACAGCCTGTGAGTTAAGCTTCGTGATTTATTGCTGTGGTTGTAAATAGTTTCTCGTGGTGTTCCTCACTTCAGGGGTGAAATGATATAAAACATTTACGATGCAATAATTGTCCAACCCAAAATCATGGGTTTTGGCAAATCAAGCTCCTTACAATGTTTGAAAACATTGCAGCATATCTCAGGAGTTACACTGTACTTAAAACACAATTATTGCCAGAATGCATACATTAATATTATAAAGTAATAACAAGACCAGTTTTTAGATTGCATTCATACCGCAATTTTATTTATATCCATTTCGATACACATTCTTATCCTGCATTGTCCTATTGAAACAATGTGTCTCTTGGTATTTGTGCAAGTGTCTTGTGTGTTGTGTGGGCTTAAGCGTGCAGTGATGTCATCCTCTGTTCAGACCCATGGGTCAATGCTGAGTTCTGTTCAACTGATTTCACCACTGGCTGCCTTCTCCATGTCCCACCCAGTGTGTATGTGTGTGTTGAGAGAGCAAAAAGGGGAAGGGGCCTCTTTACCTCAATCTGTCAAAACTGTTTCTTTCTCTTTTCTGTTCTGAACTTACACTGAACATACAGTATAGTCATACTGAATGATAATACTTTCATATTTAAAATAGTATTAAATATACCAACAGGTCTATTAATGTACAGACAGTTCCAGTACTGGTGGCACTTTGGCTTAGTGGTTACCACTGTTGCCTTGCACCATCAGGATCCGGGGTCGATTCCTGCCACATTCCTTGAGCTTGGTCGGTTTCTTTCCTCCCACAGCTCAAAGACAGATTAGGCTAACTGGGATTTCCAAATTGCTCGAGTGTGAAAATGCATATGTGAATGTTGACTGGGGGTTCTACCATAGTCGTAAAATGGGAATAAGGTGGCATTTCAGTATGTTCAGGTCCTCCACCGTTCCTAGCTCGACTACAAAGGTCCTATGATGGATAGATGGGTGGATGAAAATCTAGTACTGAAGGTTAAAGCTAAAGATTTTGAGAAATAATAGCTGAAATGAAATTATAGCTAATGTGTAAAAAAGTAGAAGTATCTCTCCATAAATGCTCAGTAGAGAAAACTTTTTCTTTGAAATTTAATTTACAAGGTAAAAAGTACATATTTGAATGAAGTCATTTAAGTTCACGGCCTATTTCGATGTGAAAACACATATGGCCGTTGCCTAATTCTGTGCTACTAAACATTTACAGCATTTGGCAGACGCCCTTATCCAGAGCAACTTATACTTTTATCTTGTTATTCTCATCTGAGCAGTTGAGGCCTTACACAAAAGCCCAGTAGTGGCAAATTAGCGGTGCTGGGGTTTGAACCTGGGACCTTCTGAATCGTAGCACCTCAACCACTGAGCTACTCCTCTTCCATAAACTAAGAAATTATTCAGAAGATTACTAACATAACAATGTTCTGCAATTAGCCAGTATTTACCTACAATGAGCATCAGTTTGACTAGCGTTAGCAAAGAAAACATGCTAAAATACTAAATACAGGCAGCTAATGTAGCTAACTTCACCTCAACATGTTTTTCAGATTAAACGGAGTTCAAGGCAACAGAGAAGCCTCATTTAGTATAAGTATTTAATTACTTACTGCAAGCAAATTAAATCATTTTCTGAGGTAAATGTTTATATTTTGTTGCTAACTTAAGTTGTTATGCTCTTTCGCATTGTTTATAAACCCAGTGACTGAGGTGTATACTGTATGTGGAGACAGGGGGACATTTTGTTCATTTTCTTTTGCATACAACCTCATATTTACACATAAAGAAGTGAGGCAGATAAAAGTGCAGATGATCTTTATCTAATTCAGTGAAATATGAACAAACATTATCAAGATTGAGACATGATCATGAGCTAAGAATAGAACCAGGAAACATGAGGTAAATGCTAACATGCTAAAGCAACAATAACAACAAATTCAAAACCAGTGCATGTGTTTAATGTCATGTGAAAGTTTAATTTTTTTTTATTTATATACAGTAGCACAACCAGGACAAAGGTAAAAAATAATAATAATAATAATCTCGGACTCACAGGCACATCAGAGAAGCAACAAATTTCACAAGATCCATTTTGATTAAAGGCTAAAGAAAGGAACAAAGTCTTAACTCTTAAAAGCTTCCAAAGTCAGAGCAGACTTTTACATGTATGGTAAACTATTCCACATTTTCACGCCATAGCAAACAAACATCTAGTTGTATACTTCATCCTTGGTACATTTATAGGGAACTGGTTGGAAGAACCAAGTAAGCAGTGAGGCTACATTACATCAGTACGATACTGAAGTGCTATATTTTGTAGACAAAGATAAGAAGCTTAAAATCGATCTGGAATCTAATTGGCAACCAGTGCAAAGATGCCTATACATACAAAACTGCGTTTACATTCTGGAACATCTGTAAACTATATAAACTGGAACATGGAAGACCAACCTACAGGGCATTGCAAAAGTCTAATTGCAATTTACTTCAATACTCTTTCCTGTCGATGGAAACTAAACAGGGAACTAACCAGACTATCTTCTTAGACGATGTGACACGATTGTTCCAGAATTGTAATATTGATGAATGTCCACATTCTCCAGTATTTATTTGATATATTCAACCTAATTACAATAAAAAAAAGAAACATTACAAAGTTAAATGTGACAGGAAAATATGTTTGATTTGTGTTTGGTTTTATATGAATAAAGTCACAGGAATAGGTGAGAACATCAACTGACAAACACAGGTTTAAAACAGTATTTTATGGTAAGCAATATGGCACTCCTGATAACTATGTAAGTAAAAAGATTAGATTGAGTAGATCAGACCGATTAGATTAGATTAAATTGATTAGATTGGAGGCAACACTGTGGCATAGTGGTTAGAACTGCAGCCTTGCACCTCCAAGGTTTAGGGTTCGATTCCTGCCTTTTGTGAGTGTGTGTGGACTTTGTATGCTCTCCATGTGCTTGGTAGGCTTGCTCCTGGTATTCTGGTTTCCTTCCACAGTCCAAAGACATGCAGATTAGGCAAACTGGTATTCCCAAATTTCCTATAGTGTGTGAATGAGTGTGTGTGTTGTGTGCATGTGCGCCCTGCGATGGATTAGCACCCTATCCAGGGTGTACCCCACCTCGTACCCAAAGCTTCCTAGGATAGGCTCCAGGCCTTCTGTAACCTTGTATATAGGATAAGCAGTATATAATATGAAAAGATTACTAGATTAGATTGAATTAATCTTTGCCAATGCACAAATCAAAAGTACTTAGAATGTAATCCAGCTTTAACCAGGTGCAACAGATATTCCGGATCAAAACATATATTGCAGCCAAAGTACAGAGCCTAAATTACAAAGGAATGTCTTGAAAAAGAGGGTTTGTTTTTGCAAAGGTTAAGTCAAAGCCCAGACTCAAATCCTGTCAGAAGTCTTTTCCAAGATCTGAATATTGCTGTCTGCCAACATCTACTATCTAATTTGGAAGAAAAAAAATGTAACGTTCAAAACTCACAGAGACATCTGAGACAACTCAATGCTGTAATTGCTGCAAAAGCACAATTTACACTGAGGGTAATATTTTTGTTCCCTAAATCATTCTGATAGCCTTTGAATAATTTAGTTGCATTTGATTTTTATAGACAATCCCCTCAAAAGGAGGAGGAAAATAAAAAATCAGATCCTGGTATACTTAAATTTGATGTTGCAGTAAAGCCAAATACTTTGAGAATGTAAAAGTATATATTCCACTACACTCACTCACTCATCAGCTATACAGCTTAATCCTGTTTTTAGGGTCACGGGGAAATGAAGCCTATCCCAAGACGAGGCAGGGTACACACTGGACAGGGTGCCAATCCATCGCAGGGCAATCACACATACTACGGACAATTTGGGAATGCCAATTTACCTAACCTACATGTCTTCGGACTGTGGGAGGAAACCTACGAAGCATAGGGAGAACATGCAAACTCCATGCAAACAGAGACGGGAATCAAGTCTGGCTGGGAATCAAACCCGGACCCTGGAAGTGCAAGGCAAAACCACTACACCACCGTGCCACCTACTATATACACAGTGGTGGCAAAAGGTGTTAAGACAACATACTGTATGCCATGTAATATAGTTCGTCCCTGTGCACAAACAGAATATTTTAGTAATTAGTATAATCCTATTTGGCTAAAGAGTTGTGCCAATTAACTGAAAAACTATGTGCAATAAAATAAAATTTTTGGAACTATGGCCTGTGTCATCTCCAAATCTAAACTCAACAGAAAACTGTTGGATAATAGTGAAGAAGGCAATAGAAGTTAAGAAACGATCTTCTGTACATAATGTTCAGAGTGCAATCAAGCAAGCATGCAGGATTGAGCGAGTGACCCCAGAGTACGACAGACATCTTTTTAACTCTATGCCCCGCCAGATCCAGCAGTATTTAAAGCATAAATGACTTTATACCAGTTATTGATTGTTGTATACAGTAACTATTTCATTGCAAATATTATCCTCATTGGCATTATTTTTTTTATGAGAAAATCATTAAATCATTAAAATTTAACTGTTTACTTAATGTTTTATCACTAGTGCACAGCCAGACTTGTGGCTGTGATGAGAAGAGCTGAAACCCAGGGGCTATTACAGCTTATTGGATTCTCCTACTTTTGCTAAATGGATTTGCATCTCAAGACTAATATAATATTTGCTCGTTCTATCAGGCCTTTAAAGGGCTCACTTAATCAAATACTAAAGCTAATAGAGTACAACAACAGTACTGAATATGGGGATGGGATTGCTAGGTGGGAGTTGACGAGAAAGGCCATGATTTTCCTGACCCTTGTCTATATCTTTATTACCTCAATCTGGGTGTACAAAGAAAAGCCAGTCAACCATCGACCAGTTGTCTGTATTCACGTCCTGCCTCATGCTCCCCTTTATCTCTCCTTGCCGCTTTCCTCTCTCTGTTTTTAGACTGCTAGAATCTGACTAAACTCTTATCACTATCAAGCAGTCTCTTCATAAGCGGCTTTATCAGAACACTCCCTCCCCCAGTGGCCTGTGGTTCAGTCAGCCCCCCCCCCTCCCCGCTCCTCAGTTGCTGCTGTATACACACTAACCATCACATGGTGTGAGACACAAATTGTGACACATCTGTCCGTTTATGCATAGCCAAAACAAAATGTTTCCAGTTTTACTTACAATGGCCAGCACAAGTATTCACCGCCCTTGAATATCCAGTAATACTTGTTTAACCATAATTAGGCATAATCAGGGAAGAACTTGTGCGTCCTTAAGAAAGGTTGTTTATCTGGATATAATAAAAAAAAAAAAAATCACCCTTTGGTTGGTTGGGAAATCACTGCGAAAATTAAGACAAATGAGCATTTTGTCTCTTTGAGATGAACAAAGTATTGACGTAAAAATGGTAAGTATTGAAAAAAAGACTTAAAAATATATAAGAAAATATTTAGTAGTTGGAATGTCCTTTTGAGCACTAATAGATCCATGATCAGAAAGTTTAAGATGCATCATACCACTCAGATGCTTATTTGCAAGGACTGGTAATAGGACTGGTAATAGAAACCACTAACAATCTAACCATGACTCTCAAAAGTCTACAATGTTCAGTGGTTGAAAATGATTTGGAGATCTATACGAGTTTACAATTTCAAGAATTACAAGAAAAAAACACAGTTAAAATAAGGGACAAGGTTTTGTGGTCAGGTCTCCTCAGACTTTTTCCTCACACCTTCTAAAAACATGCTTATATGAAGATTCATTATTTCCTTCTCCAAAGAGACAAGAAGCATTTAAACCAAATTTTCACTAGGGGTGGCCCACGATTCCGGCCACGGTCACGACAGTTGATTGCTGCCACTCTGGTCAATACTTGGTATTCCACCAGGTGCAGTGCAGCAGGTTTCAGAAAGGTCTAAGTCCTGCTTCTCTCAAGATTTGCATGTAGTTTTTTTGACAGAAGCCACTTCTGGTATTCTACTGAAACCAGTTCAACTTGCCAGTCATGTAGGACTTTATTCATGAATATTCGTACAAGGCCAGATGTCGAAGATATTCATCATGGATGAATGTACTTTTAACAACAAAAACCCAGCCTCAAATCTTTCATCCTGATTGTCTGGCTTTGCCTATAGTCTACAGCACGACAAAGTAGAAAATAATAATAATAATAAACACAATCAAAACAGACAAAGAAACCACTAAACTATGTAGACTATTGTAGAGGCACAAAGCAACAAGTTGTTTTGCCCCTCATGTGCTTCAAGTTGAATATTAAGCCGTGGAACAAAACCATGTCCCGAATGCAATGTCAAGGATGTAAACGTAGTGGAAATCCACCTTTAGGGTGGGAGATTTACATGCTTTTTATACACATTTGGTCAAAGGTATGTGTGCAAATGTGCTTGTTAAACATCTAATTCCAGATTTAGTCACAGCTTTCAATCTCCTGGAAACCTTTGCACTAGTTTTTGGAGTGTAGCTTCAAGCGTGGTTTATTCACTGCTATTCTTGTCCACGCCCTGATTATATCCTGTGCTAACTACTGTAAATTTATCCTCTTTGGTCTTGCTTTCAAGACTTCAATTGGTCCCGAATTCAGTTGCTCTATCATTTATTAGAACTCAGTCCTTAGAAAACATGTCTTCTCTTCTTTAGCAAACCTACTGCGAAACACGGACAGATTGTAGGATTCTGGTTAACACCTTTAAGGCTTTTCATAACCTAGCATTGTCATGAACTGAACTCATTTATATGTACTTCACCTTCTTGTCCTCTTAGATCCTCTTCTGCTATTTAACTAATTACTCCTACTACCTCTCTGACTATCATGGAATCTACTGCCTTCAGCGATTCTGCTCCCCACCTCTGGAACTTTCTTATGACATTTAAAATATTGACTCTCTTTCCACCTTTAAACAGTTGAGGGCTGATTTGAGCCTGGGACCTTCTAAGCCATAGTCCAATGCCATAATCACTTAGCCACCCCTACCCAATTTCCCTACATATGAACAAGTTTCATTTTAGGGAGCTCGTTCGTAAGTCCAATTTGTTCGTAAGTCCAACAAACTCGTTCTTTGTTATTGTCCTTGTTCTTTATAATCGTGCCGATGGTTGAACAATTCATGTTAAAAGAATGAGCCAGAGCAACTATTCTTTTAGGTCTTCATTGTTATTGCTTGGTGCTTCTTAGCAGTGCTAGCTCCATCGCCGCTGTTCTTACGCCTGCTTTCGTACATCCTGGGCTTGTACTGAACTGCTGCACAGTACTGTACAATCCTCCAAAACCACTTGCAGGGAGTGAATGCATATTTGCATCTTTAAAAGTTTGTAACTCAAATGTTTGTATATAGGGCACTGTAGTTGCTATTTGATTTTATGGTGCTTTGATGATTTTACATTATTTTGCAAGGTGTCCTTGTGTGTTTGAAAGGCACTCAGAAATAAAATGCATTACTCACTTACTTGCTCATCGTATATACCACTTTATCTTATATATCTTGTAATTTATATGATTAAATTATATGATTACAGTCATACAGCCAAAACACAGTGTTGCATGCAGATTTTATACATATAATACAGAAAATGTGTGTGCCATAAAAGCTACTTCTGAAGTTTATGTAACATGGCATTGACCAATCTTGTTTCCTAAAAAATTTGAAGTTGCTAACTTCAGCAGTTTTGGAGAAATTATTTTATATGTGCCCTAAAAATTGTCATTTTTCAGTGTTATAGTGTCTTGCTTCAAAGAAGAATAAGTTAAAACGCTAATTATTCATATTAATTTAAGTATTGGTACTAAAATTTATGTAAGCTTCTAAAAGCATATGATCTGTAAAAATTGCTGCTTGAATTGTTTTTTTGGTAAAAGCTTAAAAAGCAAAAAAATGTGTAGTGTCTGTAACCATGTAGAAATGATGTTGCAATATCTTAACAATTTTGCATTTTATAATAATACACTTTTAAATATAAATTGGCCAAGATTCATCTGAATAACAATTAAGATAAAAAAAGTTACGGACATTACATAAAAGGGCATGAAACTGTACTTATCAAACGGGTTTCTTTTTATCTGATACAAATATAAATGTGTATGCATATTTACAAAAAGAAAAAAAGCAAAGCATGAATCGGGAGATAACAAGCAATGGTAAACAATGGTGTTATACTCTATGAGCCTATCTGAAAATTAAATTTTTCACCTTTTCTTACCTAGGTGAGACTTTTTAGCACCAATACCATATTTTGGCTGCTTTGTATTATTAAATAAAAAAAATCATAGGAAGTTCAAAATGATTTATTAAGATCATGATAATGTTGGGGGCAAAACAAACATCTAGAAGTCTTGTCAGGCTCCTCATTAGAAAAACAAACAAACAAACAACAAAAGTTTGTTCTGTGGTTACTTGAATGAGAGTGGGATTGTGGAGGGAGGGGAGAAGACAACAGGAGTTTCCAAAGCACTTTCTCCCTCCCAAACTCGACCAGATCCCGAGCAGAAAGGCGGACAGCGCGTGTTTTTCCCCCTCCTTAATACAATTAACACGCATGCTTGGAATATTAGGGTAGTATGTTATTAATATAAAACAGCGATGTAGCTTTTCTCACCATGGGGAACGCGTGAGATTTTTTTGGGAGACCTGTGAGTAAATAAAAAAAAAAGAGAGAGAGAAAGAGAGAGAGAGAGAAAGACGCGACCATGGCGTCGGCGCAGGGGCTCCTCCACAGCGTGTTCTCCTGCTCGTCCCCGGCTTCGAGGAGCATCACCAAGCGGAGACTGCGCCAAACCCGGAGCTTAGACCCGGCGATCATCCGGAACTGCGACGCCGAGTCGGACTTGACGCGCGCTGAGCTCGAGCGAGGAGCCGAGGAGGAGGCGGTCGCGTCCCAATCCGATCTTCAGCCGCACTCCAAACTCACCACGGCGCATCATCTGCTGTCTCCGTCGCTCTCCAGTCCTGCTACGCCTTTCGACACGTCCCCGTCCTCGAGCTTCCACTTCGACTATGACTTCAAAAGCGGGAAAAGGAACACGGCTTGGGATTTGCCCCTGTTCGCCAATTCGGGCTCCTCAGGCACCATCTTTTCCCCGAGAAGGTGGCTGCAGAGGAAAGCGCAGCACAGCGCTGCTCACGAGTACGTCGTCTGGAGGAGTGAGGTAAATTCCCTTTAGACATTAGAACTGGGTCAGGATCACATTTAAACAACTCCTTTCTGAAGCTTCTACAACTTCTGGGAAATCATATAACCTTTAAAAAAAGAGTTATTAATTTTCCAAAAACATTCCATTATTACTTTATAAACAAACTATATATATATATATAAATAAATTAAAATAAATAAAATAATAATAAAATTAAAATATATATATTTTAATTTTATTGTTATTTTATTTATTTTAATTTTTTTCTATTCACTTTATGCATTTATTCCTTGCTCAATCCTGACCTGTGACTCATTAGACACCTAATTGCTCCCAGGTACCCTGTGACATTACATAAAACCAATCTTCCAGTTATCCAGTCACGGATAATCCTCAGCGAATCAGTGTGGATTATGCCTGGTGTGCGTTAGTGTGTGTGGATTATTAGATGAATGCCTTATAAATGTGTACATGTTTCCGAACACGGTCCATGATTTAACGCACTAATCTGACATTCCCACTGAATCTCATATGCAAAAGGGGCAGGTGTGATGTGAATTAAACCAAATCGCAGTACTTAAACTGCACCTTATTGTCTGCTCAGGAAGTATTATTCATTGGAATGTGGCCGTCCTGCCAGGCCTGACATATGGAGTTGGAATGAGTCGAGTTGCTTCATATAATGATCTCCTGAAAGAAACAGGCTTTAATGACTAAATATTTGGCTGCTGTCCACTCACATACTGTGGTCAGACCTTTTCTGTCTCATTTAAACATGTGTACGGGTGAAGCGATCTGATTTCCACAGTGGGTCTTTTCTGCTGGGGTGTAATGCCAACTTTTTGCCTATGGGCTTTTATATATATATATATATATATTATAGAGGATGTCCAATTTTTTTGTTTTGTGGTTCTCGTGTCACACTTTTAAGAGGCCATGTACATTTAATTTAGCGCACGTTTGATGCTTTTCTTCACATAGCCCACTCATTATTATCTGGGCTTGGAAGCGGCACTAAAGGTGCCCTGTAACCCCAGTGGGGCATTGGCTGGGTGAGAAACCAGTCATGGCCTTTTGCATGGTAGATAAAAAGCCTACCAATAAGCCAGCAATGCAAATTTATCAATATAGATATTACAGATGCCCCTCCCCCATCTATAACATCTTTAATTGATATATTTGTTATAAGGGGGATGATTCATCATTGTATCGCATTTTTTTGTTGTTGTTGTGTTTGTATTTTAAATATATTTTAAATGCAGTTCTAAAATCCTACAGGTGATACACGCTAAACTATTTACACACTGACAGGCAGCACAGCAGCCTGTGTGGTAGGAGTAAATCATTTGCCAAGGTTGTTTAGAATTGTAACAAAAAGATGATCAAAGGATTGAGGATTTTCTATTTAGAAAATTGTATAAAAAAATAATAATTAAATAAATAAATTGATAGTTACAGAATCACATCACAAATCGAATTGGAAGCCAGTTGTTGTGAAAATATCGTCTGGGTTGATCCCTGGTGATTCTCATCCCTAATAGATTCTTGGAGTGGTTTCGTGGCACAGCGAGTCATTCTGCTTTGTCTCAACTCCACAGTCCTCAGCTTGACCCTGAGCTCTATGTAGTCTTCCGCTCCATACTATATTCCTCCCATTTCTGCATGGACTTCCACTAGGTTCTTCAGGTTTACTCTTACTGTACCTCCTGGCGGGACTGGACCAAGTCAGTTAAATGTGTGTGTTTTGGTGATGCAAGGTACCCTGCCATGGACTGCGGTCCCATCCAGGGTGTTTTCCCACCTTAAACCCAGTATTCACAGGACAAGTTCCAGATCTTCCATAACACTGTCTAAGGTAGAGCGGTCTCTCAAGATGTATGAATGAACTCCAGCAACAAAAACACATGGAGAAAAAGTGGTAAAAGTATGCTGTATATTTGCTTGTTCCTGAATTGTGCACATGAGACGTTTGTAATTGGCCAGCTCTCTATATGTGCCACGTTTTCCAGTTGCGACTTGCATATCATGCACATACTTTATCACTGTTCTTGCATTTCATATTATATATAACTGTTTGCATTTCAATCTAAGCCTTGTAAACTGTTTGGCCTAATTTTACATTAAATGGACTTGTTAGACTTGTTGGCATCGAAATAGTTTGAATTTGGACTGATATGTTTCAGACACATATAAAAATTTTAGCTGTGTATTTCCCTAAATGTCTGGCAAAATAAATAAATAAATAAATGCTTTTTGAAAAAGTCATGCCTATTTAACCTATATCATCAATATTACCTAGCTTTGTGATCTGTACATTTTCCGTAGAATTTGCATAGGATTTAAGGTCCAATGGTATCTTTACATCACAAGAAATTTGCTATTAAGTTCTCAATAAAGTGCTATTAGCTATCTCTCTAATATGGGCCATGTTTCCAACCAATTGCGACATGCATATTATGCAAGCCCAGTGATGACTTTGCATAATACTTTGCATAATCTGCATTTTGCAATTGGTTGGAAACGTGGCCCAAATAATGAGCTGGCCAATTATAAAACGCCTTACGTGCATTCCAAATGGCAGACAGATGTTAGCGATGTCTCAAGCCTGGATTAAATGCGTCAGGAAAGAACATTCGGTGTAAAACCTTTGCCAAATCAAATGTACAGATCAGATGATCTGCTGTGGTAACCCCTGACAGCGGGTGAAAGAAGACGAACAACAGCAACATGGGTTAAATAGATATGGATCTAGCTAACATTGATGAAGGTATACAGTTACCGCCTGTTGCTCTGCTCATTCCTTAGTGTGTAATTAAAGATGACTGAAAACAGGATATGTCACTGGGGTTATATAATTTCCAGGCATCCATGCGGCAAATCAGTGTCAGTGATTTGTGCGTCACCTGGCCAATGCTGTAACCCATGTTACAAAGCCTTCTCTCAAAACTGTCCAAGAGTCTCAGGGGAAAGAAGTCTCACAACGATTAAAATAACATCAAGGCAATAATAATGTCAGTAATTCAAAATTTATTAACAAAAATGAAGCACTGATCAAACTAAACGTGGAGAAGTTGCAATAAATCCACTTTTCACTTTCTGCCTTCGTGCTACGGATCTCTGCCGCACATCTGATCAAAGCGAAGTGCACGACTGTTTCTTTCATGCTGCGCTTTTACAGCTGCGACTGCACACATCACTGGCTGGCTGCCTGAGTGACATTCAGAATAAGCAAACAAACTGTTGATAAATGACCAGACTAATATATTTTATAAGCACTTTTTTTGAAAGGGGTGAAAAAAAAAAGATTTGCATTCTGTGCCATTGGAGGATCGTGCTGAACATTCAGGCTATTACTTGCTGATCATTTGTGGACAATATGATTTGAGCAAAGTCTTAGTTGTGATTAATCGTGTGATTTCTGTACTTGAATGAATAATCTTTTTCTAATTATATGCCATGACCCTGAAAGAAGGGATGACCTGGGATTACTTATAGTGTATATTGGGAAGTAAAGGTCAAACATGAAAAATGATTGTCGTCCCTAGGCTGCAAATAATGATGAAGATAAAAGGTTTTTATTATTAGTTTTACAATTAATTCATTCATTGAATAATACAAAAAAAACATAATTGCTTTTTTTTTGGTACTTATCGGTGTGATTTTTGGAATTGCCAGCGAGGAACTTTAACAATTTAACATCCTCACAAAGAAAAATGCTTGAATTATTTTTATTTCTTTGGGTGAATAATACAGCATAGGCTTCTTCCAAATAGTTGAAATGTTGCTTCATGGTCTTACTTAGACTTAGTTTCTACTGCACCGTTCGGCGCATTGGGCGGCGCGGTTTCTCCAGCGTGATCGGTTTACCGCGACATCTTCGGCCTCGTCCCACGAAATACCGAGTGCACAAAGATTGTCCATGAAAGTCCGACGCCATGTTGAACGTGGTTTGTCTTGTTTTCCACAGAGTTGCTGATTTTGGGTGCTGTGGATGGAGTTGATGGAGTGTATGGTCCACAGATTGCATACGTTGCTCAGTCAGGATGTCGTTTAGGGGGCGGGTGGTGGATCTCTTCGTGGTTTCTGCTTCCCGTTTCTGTAGCGCTTGGGTTTTACGGGGTTGGGTTGCTAGCTCGACACCCAACCCTCCTGCTTTTAAAGCTGAGCATGGGACCGTCCATGGCGGATACATTTATATACATTTATAAATACCCATAAATCAGCTTTATTTCTTGTGGTATTGTTAAGTAAGGATGCAGGTCGACCACACTTTACTCCAGATAGAGGAAACATGCGATCAGCATCCTAAAGAAGGACAAGGCAGTGGTCAGGCGATGATCAAACAAGATTAAGCAGGGCAAAAAAACAGAACACTAGAACAGGATGAAACCAGGAAACCATCAAATTGTATATTATATGGCTTGTTATAGACTGGAAGATGAACAACCCCTAGGTAATACTTCACAATTGCCAACTGAGAATCCTGAAATAGCTTTTGTGTCATCAAGTCCAGGTGTGTATTATCAGTGAAGTTGGAGTGTATGTGATGGGAATTGGAGTCCTATATATATATATATATATATATATATATATATATATATATATATATATATATATATATATATAAAAATTTAAAAAAAAAACCACAATGACATTTTCAAATCCGGCATAATTTTCAAGTCAGATACTGTACAGTGGCTCAAATTTGAGTCTCTACCAAAAACGTTGAGCAGAACATCAAAGAGTTAATATCGCCTAGATTGCTCAAGCCCTTGAGAACTGAATACCAACTAATAGGACACTTAAGCCTAAACAACAGCGTATTAATGGTGCAATGTTACCAATTATTTCAGAACCTGAATGTTAATTTTGTTCTAAAGAGAATTTCGAAGCAGACCTACTCCATGAAAATATATTCAAGGGCTAGTGGTGTACATTTTGTGTTCACTTAAGGGGGCATTTACATAGTAGATAGAAAATCTGATTCATTGATCAGGCACAATGGGTTCAAGTGCACAGATGTGCCCTTAGTGCTCAGAGATCAATCGTTATTCAATGTCGCAGACCGTTGTTATTGGATTACACAGATAGAGGATTTAGAGGATGACACGTAGGCTAATCCGCATTTCATAAGTACAAGGCCATATCACTGACCCCATGCCCTCCTTCGTCAAACATGCCAGTGGTGATAAGATTGAATTTTTTTTTCTCAACATGGACATACACTGGTTTATGAGTACCAGATATCATTTTATGGAAACAAAGCATACTTCAGTTCTGAATGAAGGCTTGATCTTTAAGCAACGCTGGGTTGGGAAAGATTTTACTTATTTGCTTACTATTACTTTCCGCATTGCTAGAGTGGGGTCTTTAAGAGTTCAAGTGTTTTGCAGCTTTATCATGTGTATTCCACCTGGGAATATAAATTCCTCGTGTTTTGATGATACACAAAATCTTTTTTATATATAAAAAATACAAAAAAAGATACAGTACATATTAAAAATACAAAATATAAAATTCCACCACAACAACAACAACCTTTTTTTGTATAGCGTATCATTACAAAATCATTAGCAAAGGAAACTTGGCAGCATCTCATCTATGCGCCCTAATTTAAAATATCTAGTTAAATAAAATTTTGAATTACATAAACACTAGGTCATCTTTTTAAACAGAGATAATATTTGTAATGCAGAGGCAGAAATAGCCAACCGTCACCACGACAAATTACTGCCCGTTTATTCCAGCCTGGGAGTCGTGAAAGATCCACAAAACAATATTGTACAGATTAAGTCATCACATAACACATTACAGGTAATCTCAGGTGTATAATAAAACTTTCCCCACTGGATTTATTGTGTTTCCTTTATCCTAGAAAGAGACACAGAGAAGATAGTGGGACAGTTTACATTACAGTAAACCATTACATGCGGGTTTATACTAAAGAAGCATCTCTAGTCAGTGCTTGCCATGTGCTTTTATTCAAAACTTACATACAAGGACAACCCAAGGTCATCCGTTTGATGTTTGTATAATACCGTATATATTAACAAATTTAACAAACAAAAGATGATCCATGATTTTTGTCAGGATTTATTATTATGCACAAGGTTAGGATTTTGTCCTCGTTTGGTCTCTTTCCTCAAAACATGTGTATCTCGATTCATTTCGTAATCTCATATTCAACACAGACACAACACAGAAGGTGTCTGACACTCGCTGTTTATCTTACTGGTATCAGAAACCAGGGTCGGGGATAAGAGACCAAGTTCAGCATTAAGCTACTATGTAATGAACCAAACAAATGACACATAAATAACATGTTAAAGATTGAATCAGACTCTACAATTACACAGTAAATAAGAAGATTAATTATAAAAATGACAAGTTATACTGTTGTTGTTTTGGCTTTGCACATCTATGTATAAAAAAAGAAAGAAAGAAAAAATATGTTTTGTGCAGCCTGTACTTTTGATATGCTAATTAGGCCCATCCTCCCTTCCATGGCACTGAGATCACATGACCTGAGACCTCAGTATAATTTTCTTCAGAACAACCATTATGGTGGAGACGGAGCAAGCTTTTTACAGAATCTGCTAAGAAAAATCTTACAACACATTGTATTTGCTCTAGTGACTTTATTTTATCTTTTCCCTTAATTTTAACATACATTCTTACGCACATCATATAAATTGAGAACCATCTGTTGTGGGTGTCAATCTTTAACCTCCTTGCTATAATAAATGACTGTTTCAGTATACATGTACTGTATTACTATGCTATCAAACTCGTATCTATATTTCTATTATGATATCATACATTGTTACTGTAATTTACCAGTATACTTTTTTTTTTACTAATAATATGTTTATTTCAGCTATACATTCTGTATATAATAAGTGGAATCATACACCCCTAGTATACATGTGTTCAAGTTCAGCCTTTTGTTGTGACACATACATTACTGCACAGTGAAATTCTTTATTCTTCGCATATCCCAGCTTCTTGTTGGTAGGCAGGGGCGCAGGGTCAGCCATTTTACGGCACCCCTGGAGCAGACAGGGTTAAGGGCCTTGCTCAAGGGCCCAACAGCGGCAACCTGGCGGAGCTGGGGCTCAAACCGTTGATCTTCCAATCTGTAACTTAACTCAGAGCCTTAACACACTGAGCCACAGGTCTGTCAATGAGTAGCTCCACTGAGGACAACTCATCTGCCAAGGTTATACGCCAAGCAGCCATGACATTAAAACCATTAACATTAAAATCACTTATGTTTGGGTTTCCCTTTTGTCACTAGTGTAGTTTTGGGTTTGAACCCCCTCAGGGTTTGACTCCGCCTCTAGGGTACGCTGTGGTGTCTGGCATTTGTTGACAGCAGATCCGTTGTTTGCTGTGGGTTGTGGGTCTGGTTCCTCCATGGAGCTTGTTTGTCTGGCGCATCCTATAGGTGCTTAATCAAGTTGGGGTCTGGGGAGTTTCAGCATTGGGCTTTTTGCCTGCCAGGTGCCCATGAGCAGTTGTCTCTGGGGCAGTGAGTGCTCTGATGCCTTTTTACCGTGGTAAGCATTCACTTTTCTTGGCAATATGTGCTGCATTGGCTTTTCTGTAGGATCGGACTGGACAAGCTGGCCTTTGGTGCCTGCGGGCATCTACGATCCTGTCTTCAATTGGCTTATATTTAGTGATAAATGTTGTATAGTTTATCTGGTAGCGGTCATAATGTTATGACTGATCTGTGTACATTGGTCATTGTTTGAATTAACGGTTACTATATGCTGTTCCTTTCTTGACATGTTATCTTACCATATTACTTAGATCTGTATTTAGCTCTAAGACCGAGCACAGACCATGGTTACTACTATTTTGGTGGTTATTGAAAGTCCCTGAAAGAAGGAATTTGGAAGTGATGGTTAAACTTAGCAAATGATTGTAGATTCTATGACTGCTAGGCTGCAATTAATGATTATTCTGATTTTATTGATTTGTCTTTATGAATGAATTAATTGTTTGAAGGCGTCATGGTGGCGTAGTGGGTAGCAGTTTCCTCCCACAGTTTAAAGACATGCAGATTAGGCTAATAGGCGTTTCCAAATTCCAAATGTAGTGTGTGTGTGTGTGTGTGTACCGCGCCTTGTTCCCCAAGTCCCCTGGGAATGGCTCCAGGCTTCCTGTGACCCTGTACAGGATAAGTGGTATAGAGAAAGAGTGAAAGATTAATTGGTTGGATAAAAACTGGTCCTTATCAGTGTGATTTGGAACATTTAACCATTTAATTTTTATTGTGGATAAATGCAATAACAAATGTTTTTATTTTTAATTGCTTAATAGTGTTAATATATATTTAATACCAGTCAAAAGTCTTGACCTACCTTCTAATTCAATGTTTTTTGGTTTCAATGTTTTTTTACATTCTAGAACAATACTGGAGATTTCAAAACTATGAAATAACCCATATGTCATTGGGTAATTAAGTAACAACAACAATCATCAGATGTTATTTTATGACAGAAAGGTCAGCCATTTCTGGAACAGTTCTTGCAAGAACATTATTGTCAAGTGTGTTTGCAAAACATGCAAGTAACATGATGAAACTGGCCCTCACGAAGACCTTCCCAGGAAAACAAGACCAAAACTTACACAATGTATACCGCCGAGTTAGAAGCTATGTCCAAAGTTTTGACTGATACCGTGTGTTTGTGTATATATCAGACTTCTATATAGACCTCTTCCAAACGGTTTAGATGTTACTTTAAGGTAAATGTTTAAATATTTACAAATACAAAACAAACAAACAGAAATCTGAAAATTAGATCAAATGCAAGCTTTATGTGTGGTGTTGCATCAATAGAAATGTTCTTGGGCATTGGATCCACTTTGTTCCTCATGGTGTTGTTACATAAGGATGGTGGGACCACACTTTAATCCAAGTAGACAAAACAAACCCATTAATCAATATCGTAAACACAGGGCAGGATACATTGGCCCATGACTCCCTTACCAATTACTAAACTTTTTTTCTTTCCTGCTACTTAATGTTTCCATATTACTTGGATCTGTATGTGGAACCAATCCAGCAAAATATCTTCCTATGTGCTACAGGTGGACACCAGAGCACCATGGATGGCATGACTTTGGGGACATACGTTTGACCTTTCTGACTTCTCTGAAATGGGTGTGGCACCTTAGTTTGACTCATGTCCCTAAGAGCCCAACATAGGATCTTCCTTTTATGCTGGAAACTCTTAGCTCTTTTACCAGCTTAGGAAAAATGAATTGCAGATGGGTTTTTGTGGAACTAGCCATTACATCAGCCCAATATCATATCACCCAGCCTTCAGAGCATTCCCAGTTGCAGCCAGTATTATTTTTCCTGGACAATGGTCGACTGATCATTAAGCTAAATGTTACATTACTTATCTACAGGCCCACTGGATGGTAGCTATACTATGGATTTGTAACTATAATTTTTTTTTTTTTTTTCAAGAATGGTGCTTCAGCTTGACTATTCCAAACCGGCCGTGAGACTTTTTAAAAGCAATTTACCTGGTATGCACACCTGTTTTAAGTAAGAAATGGGAAAGTACAAAAATTGGAACATTTTCTTCTGGCTTCGATGGTTGAACGGCACATCTCCTGTTCTCCATTTAGCGAGTCGCTCCACTTTAATAATGGCCTCGTGAATCCTTTAATCAAATCCGTCCAAACTAAAATTGACTAATTTACTAACTAATCTTCAGCAATCTTCAGATTATGTGAATGACGATATGTAACGTTCGTTTTATAATTTCGAAGCACAGGATGGGTTAGCGTTCCTGAACGTGTTTCCGAGCGTGCCTGGATGCATCATGAAAATAGGAACCCGCTGTCATGAAATAGTTTTTGTTGAAAATTTGAAACACAATATGGTAGTAATATAAGCCAGCTGCTTAGGCTAGTCCAGATATTCACCAGGAAAAGCAAGAACAGAGCGGAAAAGTGGAGGACTAAAGGGGAAAAAATGTAACTACGACGCTTGGGCTGTAACATGCATCATGTGGTGTGCAGCGTGGCACTGAGAAGAGCATGTTGGCAGTTTGGTTTATGTTTGTAATGCTATAAGTATATTATGCGTATCTTGATGAAAACATTAAATCTTCTGGAAATGACATTCTATAGATCTTTGCTGTAAATCATCAGGATGCAGTGTAATGATATTAGGCTTGACCTCCTAAGCAATGGAAAAAAACATGTCTACATGTCTTCATATCAGTCATATTCATATGTATAATTCTAAACATTTCTAATTAAATGTTGAATGGTTTGACTAGCGTAGTAGTTTTTATATTCTTATATAATAATAATAATAATAATAATATGTAATGGTTGTTAAGGAGATAATTCAGAATATAATTAAGGAGATAATTTCCTAATAAAATTACTGTTTTCGGGAATGTTTGGTACCCTTAGAGTTTTAAGAAATGAATATAGTTGCAAGCAGCGATGAGCGGGCCCAAGCACCTTGTGCCATCGCCACCCTGTCGCACCGCACAACCTGTTTGACATGCAGTGTCACATGTTTTTGAGCTACAGTATGAAGCAAAATCTCTTGTGGGGCCCCTAAAGGCCCTGTGTCACACGACTCTCAGGCATCCTAATAAATTAGACATTAAATCAGGCATTATCCTAATGACAGCAGATTCAAACCAGTCTGCCAATTTTTGAGCATGTTAAGACCCTCAAAAAGTCCAAAACGGTGGAAAGTAAATAAAATAATAATAATCCTTATAAAAAAATAAGGTCCTGCACACCCTGTAGTGCTTGGGCTCTAAAAATATCCTGCAATGGCGGCACAAAACTATGTGGCTTAGTGATGAGCAGTAGTGTCGCCCTGCACCTCCAGGTTCCGGGTTCGATTCCCGCCTCGGGGCCTGTGTGCATGGAGTTTGCATATTCTCCCCGTGGTCACCTGGGATAGAGATGTATACAGGATTAAGTGGTATAGACAATAAGTGAGGTGAAAAAAAAAGACAAAACCTTAATGTCTTGATTATTTCAATCTGAAAATCTGGGTCACGATCAGATGAACAGGCAAATATTGGCTTTCTGGGATTGCAGGGAAGAAGCATTTAAAACATTATAGCTTTAGAGGCTCCAAAAGCTGTTTGAAGAAAATGATGGTTACAGGCAGTTGTAAAGGAAAAAGGTGTTTTTTTTTTTTTTCCACTATGTATATTATAACATATACTATTTGAGCATTTTTGTTAATGGTTCGCTTGTACCAAGTACCAATTTGAAAGGTGCGAACTGGATTTATAAAGGACCCAATTTAACCCTTCCATAAGGCATGTAAAGATGACCCCCCGAGAGGAAGCCAAATTGACAGGGAGGTGACAGCTTGTTAAATGGCTTGCTCAAGGGCAGAGGAAGGGTACAGGAAGGGCATTGGAGCACTAGCATTTGAAAATAGATGTGTCATGGGAACACTTTACTGAAACAAGTTTACAGTCTGGTACATTCCTTGGATTCCGGTAGGGTAAAGTTTGAGAAAAAAAAGACCTGAAATTTATTTTTATTTAAATTAAACTTGTACAATCTTGGAAAGAGTGGCACCATTTCCTAAACACATATGTAATGCACATAAAGGCAGTTAAATAAAAAAAAAAACCTTCAGAGAATGTCCATGTAAATAGTTTTCTTCATTAATGGCATGATAGGAGTGTTTAAACCAGCAAAATAAAATCACTCTTTATACTGCTTATCCTTCACAGCCTCATGGGAGACCTCAAGCCTATCCGGGGGACTCGGGGCACAGTATGGGGTACACCCTGGAATGGGTGGCATTTTTCATCGCAGGCCTCAAGCACAAGCACACTTGCTTACACACCATGGGCAATTAGGAAACTTGTGTTAGTCTAATCTACACGTCTTTAGACTGTGGGAGGAAACCTACCAAGCACAGGGGGAACCATGCCTCAGAAAAATAACCAATGCATTTAACTTGGTGATTAAATTCATTTTATATACCTAGCATTTCCATGAAAAAAAACATGCTATAATTTAATTGCGGTATTATAGCACTTAATAGTCACATCAACCAAAAATAAGGGGGGTCATGCTTAATTTACTCTTTGCCAACTTTATCAGAGCAAAGAAGGTACAATAAATAAATCAGAAATCAAGTAATACCAATAATGTGGAGTTTATATGATTGTCCAGCTGTACAGCTTAGGCCGTTATTAAACTACAAGGTGAACATGGGTTACGGCGGGCACGGTGTTCAAGTGGTTAGCAATGTCACTTTGCACCTCCGGGCCCAACGTTTGTTTCCCGAATCGGGTCTGTGTGCATGTTCTCCCTGTGGGTGGGTTTCCTCTGGGTACTCTGGTTTCCTTCCACAGTTCATGCAATTTGGCTAATTAGCATTCCCAAATTGACTGACGTGTGTGTTTGTGTGTGTGTATATGTCCTGTAATGGATTGGCACCCTGTCCAGGTTGTACCCCGCCTCATGCTCAATGTCTCCTGGGATAGACCCGTGACCCTGCACATGATAAGAGGTGTAGAAAATGTATGAATAAACATAGGCTACGTTTACATTACAAGTCACGTTGTTTAATTTCACCTTTTTGGTCGGATCGGATTTGCATGTCATAATGGTTCATATCCGTAATTACAAGTGACTTTTATCTGATTCCAATGTGGACACATTGATACATCTTTGTCTGTGTGATCTGGGTGAAAGCACGTCATATTTGTGCGACTTCTCATTTATTTCAAACAAAGAAATAAAAAATTTGCTTGGGGTTTTGCTCTGGACGACGGCATGCAGTTAGTCGGCTGTATTTGTTGAGGTCCAGAAGAAGGAAGAAAGTCAGACATCTCGCTTAAGCTGTTTTAGCAGCTTTTGCTAGCAGAAATCTAAGAAATCCCTGGCTGCCGGTGCTGACCGATGACGTCATTGAGTGCCTTGAGGCAAAATTTACATGAATTCCGATCTGACCATTGTTGTTTAAGTCACATGACCTTGTATTGGATATGTATCCAATTCAGGACCACATACGAGAACCAGACTTGTGCATGCAGACAGCCTTAAAAAATCAGATCTGTGTCACATTAGGTTATAAAAGGAGGATTGAGTCACTTCAGGCTGGTAATGTGAGCATAGCCATATTGTACAAGTGAGAAGAGTGGACCATGATGCTGCCGTTCGTGCACTGAGCATCTCAGAAGCATGGATGGAAAAAATCAACTGTGTATACTGAAGCGTGAAGCCCACACACCATGATGTTAGCAAGCACACTGTTACTGCGCCTAAGAGACAAACCGCCGAGTCGCTGATGAGAAGTTTGGACGTAGCGCTGGTGGTCTGGATTAGGTAACCGGATACTGTTTGTGCAACCAAAACGTGTAGGACCTGTGTATAGTGAAATAGTGATAATGATCAACCCTTTAGGACCACATAATGAACAGCATGTGTTTACTTAATCTCATGATTTGACACAGCACAAGGCTTGAATATCTGTGTGTTTGTAGACAGGCAAGGGAACCAGAAGGAGGAAATAAATTTTATCGGATGAACGCTGAAGTTTTAGAGCAATCCAAACTGGATTTAATTCCATATCTTATTAAATATATTTTATTAAAATAACGTGTCTTTCTTTGACACACCTTGAAAGTCAGGTCATCCTCACATCCAGACATTTCCTGTGCCATTTCTGCATTTTGGTGACCTATCCTTGCTCACAATACCTTAGATAACCATACAAATGCCATTGTGAAGTAAGAGAGAGTGACTCTGTCATAATAAAGTGCTGTGGAATTTTGAATTATGATTATGATAACTAAGTTGAAGGTGACCCAGTTATTAGAAAGTTTTTCAGTATTGCAATTATTTTCCAAAATCCCTTTGAATCCCATTTGAACCACTCATGGCAGCCAGTGTCTTGCACAGGAAGCTTCCTTGATCACATGATGCGATCGACTCAAGAGGCGTTGGCTTTTGCTTAAAAATCTGGTGGCTCCATGTCATGGTTTGCTCTAAATGTAGACTAAAATACGGTTGTATAGCAGGTTTTCAGGCAAACATTTTGTAATAGACAACTTTGTGTGCCAGAGCAAAATAATTTTAGAAAATCAGAAAATGGTTTTTGTGTGTCAAAATGATGCTATTTGGGCATTTGGCAATTAAGGTTTTAAAACATTGCCGTACCTCTGTAATTCTACAGGTGGTGCACCCTAAACTATTCACATTTTGGCAGCAACTAATAGTTTGCTAAATTTGTTTAGATGTCATATTAGCAAACTCTGCTAAATAATAATAATAATTTTAAACTCTTGTATTTTAAGGTATTTTTGTTGTTTGTTATGTAAAATAAAGTTTTTTTATGGTTCAAAATTTTCTAATTGTGAATGGTGATACTTACAAAATCACAATAGTCAAAAGTCAACTTGGCACATGGGTATTATGATAATATTGTATTGGATGGGCCCTGGTGATTCCCATCCTTATCACTTATGAATACTTTTCCTGGAATGGTGTCCAAGAAGTACAATGATACCTTATCATCTTTACATTTAGAAAAGACATGTAAATTATATAAAATATGAAATAACTAGACATTAAACCTCACTCAGGCTTTATTTCTGATGATCTGTATGCCGTAAACACAAAGTGAATGTAAAATACAAAGTGAAAGGCCATTAAGTTGCTAATTTTTAATATAATTAAAAGGTAAATTATAAAAGGTAAAAAAATACTTATCTATACCTATAACAACTATATATTTTTCCTAAAAATAGTTTTTGCCATATTTTCTTTACATTCGCTGCTCACATGCATGTCTAACTATATACAGTAGTTTCATAATGATTTAATAATTACTTTAAATATTTAAATATTCATCATTACCGAGAATTTTACTTGGTCTCCTATCTCTCTAGTGGAATTGTGAAATGATGCTGGTCTAACCTGGCATTAGCAAGGAAAACAGGCTCGTGTTTAAATAAAGCCAGTTAATGCTAACAAAATTAGCAAAGCTCATCTTTGCATGCTTTTTTCAAACGAGAAGCAGTTCATACCTTGTAAGGAGTAGCACTGTTCTAGTGATAAATGTGCTATAGCAGATACCTAATTAGTTTGTGAGATACCGTACCTAGAAAACATTTTAGTGAGACTGATGGGATACATCATGATCCAGGACTTTGTCATATTGTTATATTGATAGTGTAATAAAGTGTGAGTCATAAAAAAAAAAAAAAAAATGTAAAATTATTACACACATTTTTTATTTATTTATTTATTTATTTTTTACAGTAGGTTAATGTAGTTAACTAAGACTACCCCTGGGTTTTATGAGCCACAATAAAGTTTAGATGTATAATTACTAATTGGTAATTAGGCATCATTAATAATCATTCATTGAATACCTGACATACTGTATGTTGTTAGAAAGTAAGTAAGTCCTGTATTCATACAGTATCATAATACTGCAGTATATACACATTGCCATGCAAATAATCTAGTGATCTGCAAGAGATTAGATTATTAGGAGAAAATATATTCAGTTTTTGTGTTTATTTTAAAAAAAAAGAGCATTTCAAAGTGCAGGAAATGTCCCAATATTAAAGAACTTAGTCCTGGTTTAAAACAGCATGTACATAGAAGTGCTGCTTTGTTTAGGTCCTCGTATTTTATGCCCTATTTATAACTGAAATATTTAAATTTCTTCACGTCTAGTCTCCCAAGTGTTGCTCATGATTCTTTAAAAGCTTTTTGTGGCTTGTATAAGAAATTCAAATTGTAGTACAGTGGAACCTCAGATTGCGAGTTACACGGTTTGCGAGTGTTCCGCAAGACGAGCAAAGATTTTTAATAAATTTGGACTTGGAAAACGAACACGTCTTGGTTTACGAGTACAGAGTATCATGTATCATGCATGCGCGCAACTGAGCCAACAGTTTTTCTTTCTCTTTTGCTGCGGAATCGTAGGTGATCCTCTCCCCTGCTGAATCTTAGTGCGCGTCACTCACTGGTATAATCAACATCCGTGCACGCATGTACTGTTTACTATAACACTGTGAGCACGTGTGTTTATTTTGTGTCTGTATGCGTGTGTGTACAGTGCGCGTGTAAAGCAAAAGCAAGTCTTATTAGAGAGGTTAAAAATCCATTTTCTCTCTCTCTGTGTTAGCCAGCACTTTGTGTACGCACGCGTCATTGGACACCGTGTCCCTTCACACACACACCCTCTCCTCTTGCCTTCTCTCACATACATACACACACACACACACACACACAAATACATACATACATACGCACACACACCCTCCTCTTCTTGCCTTCACACACACACACATACATACACACACACACACACACACACATACATACATACATACATACATACATACGCACACACACACTCCTCTTCTTGCCTTCACACACACATATGCACGCACACACATTCTTTGCTCTACACAGAAACATTGCTCTGTCGCGATTTTTTTTAAAGGTAAAGTGCAGGTTCATTAGTTTTATTTTTCATTTACAGCAGGGATTCTGTTAGTGTGAGCTCATTTGAGTGTCATTAGAGAGATGTCTTGTTAATTTTTTCCGATAAAACAGTCTTTCCGATAGTGTGTTTGTGTGCGGTGTGTGAAACTCAAATAAGAGAGGAGGAAGGTTTGCTGTGTAAGATGAGAAGAGGGAGAGGGGATGGGCTAATTCCTCCTCTCCCCTTACTTTAGCTTCACGCACATACACAAACGCGCGCGCACACACACACACACACACACACACACAGCGTCTGCGCAAATAAACGGAAACAATTATCTGTCAGAAACACTTATCTGTCTTTTAAAGGTAAAGTGCGGGTTAATTTGTTTTATTTCTCCTTTATGTTTTGTATTTGAGTTTCTATTCTTTCTTATGCGAAAATTTGCTTTGGTTTTGAAATATGAGCCCGCTTCCGGAACGAATTATGTTCATAATCCAAGGTTCCACTGTACTGTAAATCTTTTTTAGTATTGGTCACCTGTGTAACATTATTAAAAGTCAAAGGAGACACTTTTTTTTCTAATGAGGCAGGGCCGGGGTCACTCATCCTCAGACGTTAACACTGCAGCCTCGTTGCTTATCTATCTTTACGTGCATGACGAGGACACTGCAGATGGTGAATTGACACAATTCTTGATTTTCTTTCGAGATGACCTTGGTTTGTTGCTGAACATCACAAATGACTGACTGTACAGTTATCGTCTGGATCTGGGAAGAGCAGACTTCATGATTAGCATTGAGCATTTCGAAGCTATGTTGTATGTAAGTTAGTTAGTTTTAAGTAGTAAAACATTAAAAAACTTACTAAAGTTTACTTTAGCGGCTACATTTAAAACTGACTCAGATATTTATAAAAGTTTAAGACATTTTGGATTATTAAACTTTGTTTAATAATAAATGCAAATATTGCATAAATTTTAAAACACCAACAAATGATAAAACATTAAAAAATCTGAAAATTCATCTTTCTTCAAGGCTATACATTTCTTTCTCCTATTTTATGAACTCAGCACCTCGACATGTAGTTTATATGACTCACTAGTTGGGGTTTCTGCTTGTCTAGCAGAAGATTTTCATCCCCAGAAGCAAAGTTCTCCACCTGTTATATGCATAAGAAGACTTCATACCCTACTGTTAGTTGCTGTGCTGGTCTTTGACATGGATTGGTGGTGGCTCCGGATGTTTAGCCTCTGAGTTACTGATAGGAGGGTCAGCGGTTTGAGCCTTAGCTCCGCTAGGTCGCCTCTGTTGGGCCCTTGAGCAAGGCTGTCTGCTTTAACCTGTCTGTCTGCCTTCTCTAGGGACACTGCATCACTGTATAACTGACCCTGCGCTCTGACCCCAGCCTGTGCAGTGATGTATACAGTATGTAACAAATAAAGGCTGAAATTGTACTCATGAACTAACAAACAGCTGTATACCGTTATAAATATATATACATTTACTTAACCCTCAACTGTTTTTCTTATCTCAGTTGTAACATCAATTTTTTTCTATAAAAAGTGTCTAGAAAATTAATAAAAACAGTATAAATAAATCTGCCAACTATCACAACGTGCTTGATGCCACTTGCAGGAGTAACATTTTTTGGACCTTTCACCGCACACGTCTCATCTTACCTTCAAAAAGAAAGTAAACTGAGTCGGCTCGACTTCCTGCAGCTCTCATTTTTCATTTCCTGGCCATAAATCTTAAAGCCTTTTTAAGCAAAATTGCTCTACTTATCTCAAACTTTAATATGTTTCATCATTTTAGAGGTCTTAGACATACATAGAAATAAAAATGTTGATTTCATTTCAAGCTCATTTGTAATACGTCCTGTATATTGTCTTCCTCATGGCAGGTACAGTTATGAGTTTGTGTCTCACATTGTGGTGTAATTATTGCTGTTTGGTGACCTGTTGTTGTTTTTAACAAATTACAGGTAGGTAACGTTTTAAATGGCTTTAGAAATGAATTCAGATGAAATATAAATATAAAATATTTTTCAATATAATTAAATATAATTGTAAGCTAACATATCCATTGTGACAAAACTGTGGATGGTGGAGTTAAAGCTTTTATTTTTTTAAAATCCTCTATGACATTAACACCACCACCACATTATTTAAATAATGATAAAGAAATAAACTCAGGATCATGGGCACCCAAGACTCATTTATGCCTGCGGGGACCAAACCCCAGCCTGTCTGGTCCGATTTCACAGAAAAGCCAATGTACTTAGTGCTTCATAGCTTGTTTAGTATGAGGCTGAGCAGGCCTAGAGTTCAAGTTTGTCTCCAAATTCCTCAGATCTTAATCCTATCAAGCATCCATGGGACGTGCTGGGCAAACAAATCTGATCCATAGAGACCCTAACTTAAAACCCCTTTAGACTTATTACACCCCTTATTACACCCCTTGGGGAACATATAAAACCTATTTAAAAAGTTTGGACACACCTTCTAACTCCATGGTCTTTCCTGATTTTTATTTCTTTCTACATTGTTAAACAATGCTGAAGGCATCTAAAATATATGATCAATTTCTTTGAACAGTAGATATTGAGATCTATCTGCTACTTATCTCTCTGTAAATCCTTCATAACGGCACTAATCTGAGGTGCTGTTTGTTAATTTGTGATTTCTAAGAATGGTGACTCTAAATGAACTTCTCCTCTGCAGCAGAGGTCAGTTTTGCTCTTGCTTTCCTGTGATGGTCTTCATGAGAGACAGGTTCATCATGGAGCTTGATGGGTTTCACAATTCCACTTGACACAATACTGTTCCTGCAGGAACTGTCCCAGAACATCAATGTTATTCCATAGTTTTGAAACATCCAATGTTGGTCTACAATAGAGAAAATAAATCAATAATAATAATAATTAAATGGTGTGTCCAAACCTTTTTAACTTCTTATATAGGTTGTTTTAATGTTATGGCTGATCATCATCTAAATTTTACTGTTGATGTTTTTTTCGTGTATACTTTCTTACTTTCTCACTTACTTCTGATTCACAGCCTACTGTGATGTCTACTGGCATGTTTTTAATTTGGGGTCCCTGGGGAAAACACATGGACATGGGGCACATAGTATCCCCTAGGCCAAAACATATAATTCAGCTAAATTGCATTGATTGTTAATACCTGGTGACCAGTGGTAGCACTAGAGATTCTGGGCCTTTTGAAAACCCAAGGGGTCTTGTTGCGCTTTGGCATTTACACCACCCCTCCCACCCCACCACTCTTTATGGTACCTCTCCTAGTGACTAAACTCGTACTTTCCAGTGGAATTTTTCGACCATAAACTCTTTTTGTTAAGCAACTTTTGGGGATTATTTGCATCAAAAAAGGGTTTGACCTCGAAAGCTCTTTGCTGTAGAGATCAACATGGAATCTTGTAATCACTCGGGTTGGATCCTCCAGGGGACAAAATGGCAAAATTGCCTTTCTAAGTGTGGACATTTTTAGAAAAAGGAATTCCTCTGAGGGTTTCTCGAGTGTTTAGGGTTCTTAGTTGCATAAAATGGGGTCAACTGGAAATCCGCAGTGATGGAGCATACTGTTCCCCTAGAAGAGCATGCCAAAGAAACCTCAAAGATTGTTGACTTGTGAGGTTTTTTGATTCCTCACGGGAGTTATGCATGGAACGGAATCTGATATAAGATTTTCTGTTATAGGATTCGACATACAGTAGAATCTTTAAGCTTCCCCTGGAAAGACGATCCAAAGAATCCCTTAACTGATTTACTCTAGATCTTTAATATGGAATCATAGTCATTAATAACCTTTTATTCTTGTTGGCACACAAGCATTGTTATGAATTTGAGACAGTGTTGCTTCTGCAAATCCACGGCAAACGCTAAGACGACTCCTTCTGCCATGAAGCACGATCTTGTAACTGTCAACTTCATCTAATAGTTTTAAAACAAAGGCCGAATTTGTTCTCAAGTCAGCATTAGCGAGAACATGATTTGTAGTTGTTTGGCCAGAACGGAGAGTTTTGACAGCGAATTTCCGTTCACATGCTGTTCCCCCCCTGATGTGATATCAACTGTGAGAAAGAAAGCAACAGCCTGGAAAGGATTCATCTCACTCCCTAAATATTTGTGATATTATCATGGTTCCAGCCAAATTTCTTACTGTTGAGCCTCTATTTGGGGATGTAATGGTGGACACTCAGAAGTGGCTCTCTGTCTTTGTTTTTCTTTCTCTTAAGTCTTCTTTTTTTCCATCTCTAACACAAGAGGGTCTAGTAAATTGTTTGGAATTCCAAGCGTTTAGTTGCCCCGGAGGGAAACCGAGATTTTTTTTCTTCCCTTCCTCATTATTACTTACTATCTTCCTTTGACACACCCTCAGTCAGGTCATCCATGCATCCGGACATTTCCTGGGCAAATCTACCCTTCTATGACCTTATTCTAGCCCACAGTATTTCCAGATAACCTCCAATATGCCATTGTGAATCGAGTCGGATGCAGAGTGCGCTGTCGTGCGAAAGGAACAAGGAACGACAACCGTGAAATCTGCACGGATTCTGGAATAATTTTATCTTTTTTTTTTTTTTTTTTAATAACCTCTCTGAAAAATCACTTCAAGCTGAGCAGTTTATAGTGAAGTGATTCCGAAGTGGTTAAACGTTTCTAAGAAACCCCATGGAATATTGCTATAGTTTAGGCTTAATGTCGCCACATGCTTAGAATTCCTTTAGGAAAATTAGCACACACAAGAACAAACAAACAAAAGTGCAACAATCACATTGTACCCTAACGCTGAGAACCGTTCGGTTTGGTTCCTCGTCTGTTCCTTTTATATTTCAGCAGTTTCTACACATTATTTTTTTTTATTTTAATAGGTGTCTGGTAATTTATTTACTTGTTAATTTGCTCCTGAGAATATAATTCTGTTCTTTACACATAAGGTTTAAGAGAACCATGCCAAATGCTGTAGATTCTAAATGTTAAACATTATATAAAGCATACGAAGCTATGCTTGTCACTATTGTATTTATCATTATAAGCTGTCTGACAGAGGCAGGTTTTAAAAAGCATCAAATTATTGGCGCGAGTCAAGCAAAGAAACCATCATGGAGATTTCAAATGACAGTAATTGAATTGGGTTAAGACCGATCCAACACATTATTAAAACCTGCAGTGAATAGAGATCACTTGATGGAACTGCATCATTAAAAATTACAGTAGAAATCACAACTGTGTTTAATAGTGAAAGTGAGAGACAGTTTCTGAAGGCACATTCTGCACATGATGTGACAAGAACTTTCAGGATTAGGATAAAAAAACATTTTTGTGGCTTTATTACTGAGACTAATCAGAAAAAAAGGCTTCAATTTGTTAGGAAGCATAAAGATTGGACAGGATGACAAATGAGGTAAGACAGGAGTCTCCATGGACTATGATGTTTGCAGATGACATTGTGCTTTGTAGCGAGAGCAGGGAACAGGTGGAGGAAAATTTGGAGAGGTGGAGGTATGCTCTGGAAAGCAGAGGAATGAAGGTTAGCCGCAGAAAGACAGAATACATGTGTGTAAATGAGAGGGACCCAGGAGGATCGGTGAGGCTACAGGGAGCAGAGGTAAAGAAGGTGCAGGATTTTAAGTACTTAGGGTCAACGGTCCAGAGCAACGCAGAGTGTTCAAAGGAGGTGAAGAGGTGGGTACAGGCAGGTTGGAATGGGTGGAGAAAAGTGTCAGGTGTGTTGTGCGATAAAAGAGTATCAGCGAGAATGAAAGGAAAGGTGTACAGGACAGTGGTGAGACCAGCGATGCTCTACGGCTTAGAGACAGTGGCGCTGAAGAAAAGACAGGAGGCAGAGTTGGAGGTAGCAGAGCTGAAGATGTTGAGGTTCTCTTTGGGAGTGACAAGGATGGATAAAATCAAGAATGAGTTTATCAGAGGGACAACCCACGTTAGATGTTTTGGAGATAAAGTCAGAGAGGCCAGATTGAGGTGGTTTGGGCATGTTCAGAGGAGAGATTGTGAATATATCGGTAGAAGGATACTGAGGTTGGAACTGCCAGGCAGGAGGTCTAGAGGAAGACCAAGGAGGAGATTTATGGATGCAGTGAGAGAGGACATGAAGTTAGTTGGTGTGAGAGAAGAGGATGCAGAGGATAGGGTTAGATGGAGGCAGATGATTCGCTGTGGCGACCCCTGAAAGGGAACAGACGAAAGACAAAGAAGAAGAAGATAAAGATTGTACTTTGGATCAATGGAAAAAGGTCATGTGGTTGGAGGAGTCCATATTGACCGTTTTCCAGAGAGATGGGATAAGAAGGGGAGCGCATGAAGCGGTGCAGCCATCATGCTCTGGAGGCAGTGTTATGATCTGGTCCAGGCTCAGTAATGCTATCTGGCAATAAAATAATGTCAGCTGATAACCTGAATGTACTGAATGACCGGGTTATCACATCCATGGAGGTTTTTAAATTGTGAAAGCGTGGTTCTGGGAGCATGACGAATCATTTTCACACATGGACTGGCCACCGCATTGTGCACCATAATTAAAGCTATAGTCGGATAAAATATTACTGCATGTAATATTTTTAGAATTTTGTCGTGAGGTACTCTTAATTATTTCTCCCCATTTTTTTCTGAAAAAGCACATAAATAAAAATGGCTTTCTCAAATAATCATTAGCTTTTGTCAAGATAAAGACAGTTAAAAAAACATTCCCGCTAAACCTGGGTTAAACAGTTACTGTGGATCCTTGGATTGAAATATATCTGCTATGGAACTGTTTTTATGCCAGATGCTCTTTCTGATGCAATCTTTCCCAATATATGTAGGCTTGGGAGTGCACTGACTCATGGAACCCCTCTGGTTGTTTCCCTGAAATCAAACCCCACCTACATTGCCCTTAGACCACCAAGGTACCTGGACAAGATCGAATGAGACAAAGTGTTCTGGCCTTCATAAAATTGGCCAATATCTACAAAACACCTACATGACTGAACATTCCCATCAGCAGTGCACATAGAAATCAAGACCCCTGACTTGAACCCTTTTTATGGGGTGAGCTGAACAAGAGGATCCCGGAGACAGGATTAGGACCTTGGATAATCCGGAGAGATTCTGGATTAAGCATTTTCATTTTGTTTTGAAAGTCTTAATCAATGATCATGTTAAAGTAATAAAATCTATATTAGGAATACCAAAAATGCAAAGCTCATGCAAAAGAAAAAAGGTTTTCTGGTACACCAGAAGTGCTTCAGGACAACAGGAGTGCACTGATAGGGTACCAGTGTACGCGACATCAGTCAGGGTTTCCAAGAAGTAATTGAACAAAATTAACTGTTTGAAGTTGTAAGAACCATTTTACTATGAAAGTCATAAAGTAAATATAAGCAGCAATTATTTTAACCATAATCATTCATCCATGTGCTTGGATTTACTTTGTTTTTGTTTTTGAAGAGTTTTTCTTTTTGTATGTGATTTAGCTTCATAGTCCGTTTGTACCTTCACATTTGTATGCACTTTGTTTCAAAAATTCAAAACCCAATATTGGTATTTGTAAAAGGGGCAGTTTTGGCTCAGTGTGTTAAGGCATTAAGTCACTGTTTGAAGGGGCGGTGGTTTAATCCCCAGCTTTGCCGTGATGCCACTGATGGGCCCTTGAGCAAGACCCTTAAGCCTGTCTGCTCCAGGGACGCCGTATAATGGCTCACCATGCTCTCTGACCCCAGCCTGGTGACAAGAAGGTGGGATATGTGAAGAATAACGAATTTCACTGTACAGTAATGTACAGGATATGTGATGGATAAGGGCACAATTTAATAAATACAAGATTAAAAAGATCTAGTGCCAATCCTTCCCAGAAGATTCATAGCTTTATCTACGAGAGGTAATGGAATCGTTCTACAAAAGAATTCATTTTCACAAACATTATGAAAGAATTTTCAGGTTGTTGTTTGTCCATATAGGGAAAACTTTATAAGAATGATCTTCGGTAATTACTCATATGCTGCAAATGCGGTATGTAAGTTGAAAATATGTTGGCTGTTCCGTACATGGACAGACACTCGAACATGTTCAGATTTCACCGCCGTTCTGCCGTTCGCGCAAGCGTTTTTGTATAAAAATGTATAAATCGTTCAGCCATCCATCATAATCCTTTTGTTATTTTTCTAGCCTATGGTTCTAATAAAAAATGTCAACAGCTCATTTTCAAAAATGTCAACAGCTCCGAGTTTGCCTTGAGAGGTTCGCTTCATCTCCCTGCTGAACGCGCTGACCCGACCTCGCATCTCCTCCTCCTTTATTTTCCACCCTTCTTACTCATTCACAAGCACATTTCCACTTATCCCTATCTCACTCTGACGAACACAAGCTCGTGTCAAATAAGGCTCAACAGAAACTCTCATTAAATATTAAATATTAAATGACATGCTTTGTGCGAAATGAGTGCCGATCGTTAAGTCTTGTGAGAGGCATCGCATGGAGCGCTGAGTGCGTGCTTTCTTACAGAAAGGTGTTCGTCTGGCTTGGAGGTTGGTGTTACATTAAAAATATCCATGTATGGTCATACAGGCTTTAAAGGCTTGTGCTGTTGTAGCTAATAGTAACCACAAAACTCACAAATCCTTACTGGAAGCCCAGGTCTTCCAGTCACACACGTTTCACTCATCAGCTCTCAAACCCGTTTTCTTACCATAGCTGTCTCGTTGGAGGAGAGTTATAACTTTTACAACATGTTGTATGGAAAATGGATAGGTTTAATGGCACAGTTTACTCATGCACCATCATTGGCCGCCTGTCAGATTAAGGTTAATCGCATGCTCATTAAATAAGAACAAAAGATTAACTGCTTTATTATAAGCTTTATTTCAATATGATAGGACTAGGTCGGGTTTAATATCCAAACCTTTTTAACATTTTTGGTTGCTAAAGCATTATGGTGACGTTAATCTGACAGCGTTACTGACGTTGCGACAGCGTGAAGTTTTACTTTAATGAAGTGAATATGGAACAAAGTTGAATAGATGACAACAGGATAATGCCGACCAAATGACACTAACGCAATGTTGCAAAACTGACTTCAAAACGATATTAATACCGAACCGATGGCTTGAGCGGGATTCAAATGAGCGAGAGCAGCGTGTGCTAACCACTGAACCACTAGGGAACATGCTGTTGATGCTAGTGAATGCACAAACATAACAACAAACACTCACTCACTTACTCATCGTCTATAACTCTTTATCCTGTATACAGGATCGGGGGGGCTGGAGTCTATCCTAGGCGGCAGGGTACACCCATCATAGGGCACACACATACACACTATGGGCAATTTTGGAATGGAAGTTTGTCTAATCTACATGTCTTTGGATGGTGGCAGGAATCTGAAGGACCTGGAGGAAACTTATCAAGTACGGGGAGAACATGCAAACTCTATGCACATAGAGGCGGAAATCAAACCTGCCCAGGAATCGAACCCAGACCCTAAAGGTGCAGGGCGACAGAGCTAACCACTAAACCACCGTGCTGACCACAAAAACAACCATTTACAGAAAGTTAAATCGGAATAAATTGGAATACTGCAATACAGGGGCAGTGGTGGCTCGGTGTGAGGTACTGATCAGAAGGCTGACAGTTCGAGTCCCGGCTCCGCCAGGTTGCTGCTGTTGGGCGCTTTAGCAAGGCCCTTTACCCTGCCACCCCTCCAGAGGTGCTGTATAATGGTTGAACCTGAACAAAAAGATGGCTTCAGGTCTGAGATCTAGTCTGTGAAAACGGAAGTGATGCAGTTTGCAGACACTGTGCCAACAACATTAATTAACACAAATTGAACAGAGTTAACATTACAACAATAAGCATATGTATGAGGTACACGCGCTGTGTGTGAGAAGCTGAAGGTTGAAGGTTGTTCGAACAGTTTGATCAGTTTAAAGGTTGAAATTTCGTTGTTTTCAGGTTGTATTTGCAACGCTGTGTTTGGGTCGTTCGTTCAAATGTTACTGTATCTCAACATTTTATCAAAGTCGTTCTAGCTTTCAAAAATTCTATTATAATACTTATCAAATGTTAGACCTTGTAAAGTACAAGCCAATTTTTTTTTCTTTTTTTTTCTTCAAACGTTTTTAAGGTTTACTAATGTGAACTTTCACATAGCTAACAACAAGCTAGCGTATGGGTCAAACTAAGATACATACCAGAATAAACAAAAAAAACAAAAACAACTGGCTGCTGATTAGCTGTTAGAACAACATTTAGCTCATGGCTTTGATGTCAACGCTGTAACCCTTTGATCTAAGGCTTGAAATATGCCAAATACATTTCACTGTGCTGGATTCTTTGGAAGAGGTCCATGTGTGTGTTGGAAAGCATATGCATGTTCATTAGGTTAATCTGCATGTCCGGACCATAACTCATCTCATCACATTCTTATAAATATCATTAAATAACTCCTGATATGGTCGAAAAGGCATATTTAACTTTGCATGCACAATTGTTTTCCTTTCACTGACATGGGAATGGCCAGGGATAAAAATGGTACTAATGCGAATCACTAAAGATAGTGTTCACCTACTGTATACTGTATATCCAGCCATTTTATTCTTTTTGTCGGAGCACACTGACAAGCTTGTGATGAAGTTCAGATCTTTCTGTACTATGCCTTCTGTGCGAGCATGCACTGTGCAGTTTTGTTCAGCCATTGGCAAGCAGTTTATCTCACTGTCTAGCTGCTAGTGTGTTTGTGTGGCTGTTTATGATTGCGTCAGCTAAATTAGCTGGATTTCCGCTCATTTGCAGCTCTGAGGTTTGAGTCAGTTTTGCATAAACACAACTGACCTCCTTCCCAGCGTCCCAAACCCACCCACCATAAACTTCCCCTTATTTTTCCTAAACACAACTCATCACTTGGGTAATGTGATATCAGAACGATAGCCAAAGATTGTGCTGCAAGACTAGAGATAGCGGGGATTTTGGGATTTGTAGGTAGAACATGATGTCATACAAATATTGCCAAAGAGATGAGAAAGAAGTAGATATGCTGTGGAGGTTAAATCAATACGGTAGTGACATTAAATACAGCTGAACATCAGCGTACGAAGTTTAATCTGTTCCGGAGGCGAGTTCTTAAGAAGAAATTCCTATTGTGAAACGTATTTTCCTATAAAAAGTAATTTTAATGGAGATAATCCGTTCCAGACACCCAAAAATATTATTACCAATTTCCAACACTATAATAATATTTTTGCATATAAAAACAATCAATATATTTAGAAAAGACACGTGAATAACCTAAAATATGAATTAAATAGACATTAAATCTCACTTTACCTTAATTTATCATTCCTGTATGTATGTATACACAACTTAGCCGGCATTCTACTTGGATCTGTTCATTTCGCTTGTATGCCAAGGTACTGTAATATATACAGTATACAGTATATGTAATATATATATATATATATATATATATATATATATATATATATATATATATACTGAATAAACCATATAAATTCCTATATTATAGCAGAATATAGTAAACAAAGAGTGTGTTGAAAACTATTTTTTTTTTTTTTGGTGTAAAAAGGCAAAAATATTAAGTTTAATTGTTTGCTAATGAGATTGTTTAGTCGAAGTCTGACTGTTTGTTTCTTAGGATGAATGCTATTAAATTTAATGGCTCTAATGGTTGCCTACAGTGAGTGGGTCAGTGGAAAAACAGGTCAGTAGCTACATGGATAATATTTCATCAGTACGACTGAAATCATTCCAACTTTACTGTTCACTTGGATGCTGCTCCAGTAAGAAGTGTGTTTTAATGCATAAAGCAGGTTATAAGAATATGACTTTGTTTTTTTAACCTGCGCAAAATGGTTCTGCCTGCTGTAAAGTGTTTAACCTGCAGAAATTATAACAGAAGATTAAGTTGTTAATGTTAGGCTTTCGGCTGCTTCCGCCGAGGGGACGCCACAGTGGATCCGCACACAACTTGGCACAGATTTTCGCCGGATGCCCTTCCTGATTCACTCCTCGTGTTTTATCCGGGCTTGGGACCGGCACTGCATCTAGTGGCTGGGGTTTCCACGTTGAATCAAACTCGGGGCTTTTGAATGGCAGACAAGAAACCACCAACGCCCTATAATGGATGATGAAGTACAGGTTCATAAACATTGGAACAATATTGTGGTAACACCACCACATTGAATTTGAAATGAAACACTGAGTGAAGTCGAAACTTTCAGCTTCAATTCAAGGGGTTTGGCAAAATATTGCATTATCCATTCAGGAATTACATCCATTTTCATACACACCAATGTACTTTTTAACTCTCATAATTGTGTCCTGTTATTCTGCACAATATAAAGTCCTGGTTTGACTTGAACGCCCCTATTAGGTCGATATACATGTAGGTTGCATACGTAATACCCCATTACTCTTTATACGTATATATATGTGTATATTTTGATTTAATGACATGCTGTCTATTTTACTTAGCATGTTTGTATTTGTATACCCAGTAAAGCACTTCGGCAAACATTATACACAAGATATTATAAGTTAGAGTTTTTATAGTTTTCATGTTCTATTTTAGTTTCTGCAGTAGTTTGGGGCCTAATCCATACCAGTTTTGCTTACTGCACTGAACCTAAAGTATAGCTGAGACCAAAAACCTAAACAAATTTGTGCATTAAAAAAAAAAAAAAAGTATATTTTTTTGGTGTAACATCTAAACTAACCAATCAAAACCATATCACTAACAGATAAATAAATCCGAGTGAAAGTGAACTCCCAACACACAGCCCTCTCACCCCGACCGATGAAAGTCAGGAGTGGGAGAGACGCTTTATATAAACCTTGCCCTGCTCTAAAAATAGAAAGCCGAAGGCATGCGGCATGTGCTGTTTCAACACTTTCTGACAACGTCTTTTTTTTTTTTTAAGTGTTTTCTTTCAAGTGAATTTGATTTTTATCTACAGTATGTGGTGTTGCGTTTCTTAACATCCTTTAACAACATGCACGGTAAATGTTCTAACACAGATGGACATTAAAATAATATGCTTACAAGTCTGGTGTTTTTGCTTTCCTTTTTTTTTCTCCTAATACTTTTCCCAAAGACTTTTACTTACTACTTTTCAAAACAAAAATATGTACTTTCTGCTTCACTAGTGCATCACTGCAAAAACATTTTTCCATAATTTGATAAAAATTAAGGTGATTTTTTTTTTATCATCAAACAATTCTTATTGAATCAAATGTTCTAAATTCCTTTAACAGCTTTAACAGATGTTTCAGCAAGAACAGGATCTAATATGCATTACTTTAAACTACTGGCTGCTATGTACTACAGCGTACATACTGTACCAGCCAGTAGTTTAAAGTAATGCATATTAGATCCTGTTCCTGCTGAAACATTAGCTTTATGAATGATAAGCTATATAAGCTATAAGAATTTAGCTTCTTTATATCATCAGAAGTATCATCATACTTGCTAAACAAACGACCTATGCAGCAAAATCTTCTGTGACCTCCAAAAACTCCATTGGACGAACAAGAGGACCTTCGCACGCTATGACATCAGCACTATGGCGTCTTAGTGCTTGGGCCCTAATTAGTATTTGTTAATACAAATTATTTCCCTAAAGGTTTATTTTTAGGGCCCAAGCATGTGAAGATGCCTTAAACTTATGCCAAAAAGTGGTTAATAATATTACTGTGGGACATTATATTGAGTGACATCAGGTTCAGTGACATCACATTGAGGTGTGATGCTTTTTTTCCAGCATCTGGGGCTTAACATAAAATGGTCTTAACATAAAATTCCCCCTTTTCTAAAATCGTCATAATGGGATATTTCCTTTATATGCATGTACCCACTGTCCCCGCTGTCTTTCTGGTGCACCTGGGTGGCGATGGCGTAGGGTGCTTGGGCCCGATTATTGTTTCTTGCAACTATATATTTTTTTTCTTTTCTTTCCTACCTTGAATAACTAATATTTGGTTTATAGAATTCTTCATTAACCTATTTAAAGAACTTAAAGCTATTATTTACATTTTTGACCAGAATTCCTATTTAGATTCAATAAAAAAAAATGCACCACCTTTAACCAGTCTAGATCTACCAGTACTACTGGTTTAGTCAGTGCAACTATGCTCGCACTGAAGTACTGAAACTACAGCTCGCCAAAACTGGACAGGTGATGGACCCGAGCCTTCACTGTAGCCTCAGGCTCCTCTACTTGGCTGACAGAACTGGTTGACATGTTGTACCTTCTGAGATGCTTTTCTGTTCATCATGGTTTTTTAAGAGGGCGTATTTCAGTTCCAGATTTAACCGCTTTGTTAGAGGTGACTGCCCGACTTGCACAGCATTTTGTGGACACATACATTTTGTTAAATTTCCTGCAGCGTCCCAAACTAAATAATTTTTATTAAACTATTTGGTTTATTATTAAATGGTTTTATTGGCATGATGACATACCGACAGCCTGATTTACAGCTAAGCTATTTAATAAAATAACATATGTTAAAATAATGCCTATAATAAAATTATCATATAATAGTATTATAAAATATCATTACAAAAAAGTATCATTAAAAATAATACAATAAAATAATTTGAACTAGATCGAATGATTATTAGGCAACTACTGTAATAAAGAATATATATAAATAATATATATAGAAAAAATGTATACACAGTGGAACCACGGATTGGGAGTAACGCGGTTGCGAGTGTTCTGCATGACGAGCAAAGACTTTTAATAAATTTAGATTTTAAAACGAGCAAGTCTTGGTTTACGAGTACAGAGTATCATGTATCTATCACGCATGCGCTTCTTGTTTTGACACTTAGTGTTTTATATAAGCAAATATTGAGCCAGCTCTTAGTTTTAAGTGCAAATAGAACACAGTGTGTAAGAAATAAAACTCGGGAATTTAGGGAAAACTAGGGAATGCCGTTCTAGGAAACTAATCAACAATGTTATTTGGCTCCTACAGTATGAAATAAGCAGACGAGACAGGATGTAAGCGCAGACGTATTTTATTAAATGTCAACCAACAAAAGCAAACAATACGAACCAATGTGAACTTAAAAGTTTTAAAGCAAACAAAAAAGTCCCGAACATGCGCTGTCTGAACAAAAGAAAAACCAACAAAAACAAAACACAAACATACTATAATATTAAATTCAATACCTTTAACTTCCACCTTGGGCTTTGGTGGGCAGTTCATGTGTGGAAATGATTCCTCATAAGTTCTGGAATATGGCCGTGTCATCTGGAAAACTCCATATATGTGATAACCTGGTCATTCAGCACATTCAGGTCGTCAGCTGACTTCATTTTATTGCCACATAACGTTGCTGAGCCTGGACCTGACCAACTATAGCAACACAGATTAGAACACTGAGGCTTGTACAGTTCATCCACTTATCTTCTTACCCTAAAGCAGCAATTGTTCTGGAATAGGGTAAGTCTTGATCCATTAATCACATGACTTTTCCGTTGCTCCGAAGTTCAATGTTTATGCTACCTAGCAGGAAGACTTTTGATTAGCCTAATTAACAAGCGGTTTTCTTATAGTTACACAGCTGTTTAGTCCCAATCCTGTTCTTGTTCTGTTGTCTTACTTTCATCACTAAACACGGCTGCAAATTCTATTGTCAATTTTTACAATGAACGTCATCAAGGATTTAACCAATCTCAGATCACAGTCATTCATAGGTGCGATGCGAGCATAAGGGTTCGAGAACATTTTTCGAAACCTGGCAGGAGCACCACCAAGACTGGGACAATGACGGAAATGGCTGTATTATGGCATGAATGTACAGGTCATAATTTGGGAATGATATGACATCTTACAGTCAGCAGGGCATGATGCAGGCATAGCATGGTGTGATTTGTTCATAGCAGGTCATGATTTTGGGGTCATGAATCAGGGTTACCATGGCATTAATTTGGATCCGTATAGCATCACTTGCAGCCAATGTCTTTAAACACTGGGCATGCAAGGCAATTCTCTGTGTCAAAATGATCTCAACCCTGCACTAAATGTGTCTGATTAAGGAAAAAACATAACTCAGCCTGAGATGGAACTTGATGTGGAAGGTCTCAATGACAAACTCTGCCTGAAGCTGTGCCCACTTGACAGTGAGCATCGATTGCCCTATGGTGCTGCAGCTTTTGAACCCATCAACTCACAGCTTGTTTGAGCTGAGAGTCTGTACAGTTGAGCTTCTTAACTTGCCCTGTGCTGCCAGTCTATGCTCAGGGGCCATGCAGGTTCCAGTCCAGCCACGCACCCTTTGGCACTGGTCAGATAAGCGACTATAACGGTTCAGCTACATTCTTAAAGGGTCGGCATTGCAAATGGGGATGAGGCAGGAGATATACTTTATTAAACATCAACCAAACACGGGACACCAACTTGAGAAATAAACAAAAAACAATTAAGATAACCACAGGAAGTTAAACAGATGCTATGCATGATATGCTGTGAGCCATAGAAGCTTGAATAATGAATGTAAGAAAAAAGGGGAAACATGAAACTGCAAATAACCAGAACGGATGTCAAAATAAATGTCATAAAGGCCTTAATATACAGTAAAACTTCCACTGTGCCTATTAGAGAGTATCCCTGGCATTGGCATATGCTCTTATTTTCCCTGAAGTCTTATATTCCCTTTATACCCTAGCATATGATTGAACATTTTATAAAAAAAAAATAAAAATAGCACATAATTCCTTTTAATCATTTGTAATATTTTACAATAAAGTTTTATAGGTTGTGAAATATCTATGATGCAAGTTATTTCTGGTCATCACTTTTAGCAGCAATGCATAGCCATTTATACTGTACGTCTATAAATAACTACACAGTTTTTCCTTTCTCTTTAAATTAATTAATTAAAAAGAGAAACCACAATTCATCTGTACATGTGTCGTTAAAACTTTACCTCTGACTGATACAATGCAGCGACACTGGAGACTCCATCCATTACTCTTACATAACGGTTACATCTACAAACACAAAACTTTACCATCTCAGTAATTACAGTCCAACTGTTCATATAGAGTGTGAGCTAAAATAACTGATTCTGGTCCTTTCATGTGTGCCATGAAAAAAAACTTAAACTGATAAAAGACATTTCAACAAGAATTTGCGTTTTAGCAAATTGATTGTTTAACGGGTTTAATGTGATGACCGTTTTTCAGAGACGCTAGTTATTATTAGTTATTAGTTATTTGCTGACATCTGCTGGTATGTCCAAGAAATCTACAAAAAATGAAGATGATTTTAAATATACAGCATGTACACTATGGTGCTCGTTATCGCTTTCTATTTAATGCAGGTCGTTACATTGATTTCAAATTAAATAAACCTTAAATCTGAATTGTGTCTGCTGGCATGATATTTCTTTTCTAATTAGTTCATTTAAAATTAAACGGATAAATCTTTGCGACATATGGAATCTAAAATATTAATATAAGCAACCCCTTCTTGTGCTCTAAGTCTCCTTGGATAGGCTCCTGGCTCCTTGAGACTCTGTATACAGGACAAAGCGGTATAGACGATGAGTGTGTGAGTTAGTGTGAGTCGTGGATGAATCAGCTACTGGTATGTGTCTGTGAAAATCATCCAGGTCAATCGTTTGAAAGGACTTTGTTTCTAAAGCTGTTTCGGCTGTTTTCCCAGAGTAAAAAGTAAGCGTTGCTGCAAAGGGTTTACCACGAAATGTAAACCGTCAGTCTAAGTGTCATAAACAGGAAGACCAGATTTGAATTCACCAAAAACATCTTAAAGGTTGAGCAGTTTGGGAACATCGTTCTGTGATCAAGTATGTATAAGGACAGGAACTTCTCTTGATCTTATCCCATGGTGTCTTCTAGTAGAAATGGCTTCCTTGAAATTATTGATAATGTTAACTAGTGCAAAAAAAAAAAATGCTTGGTGGTTTGTCAAAGTTAGATTCAGCCTAATGTAAGAAGAACTCATTCACTGTCTCTCACTCATCGTCTATCCTGCTTTGTCCGGTATACACGTTTGCAGGGGGCCTGGAGCCAATCCCAGGAGACTAAGTACATCCTGAATGGGATGCCAATGCATCGTAGGGCGCACACTCATCATTCACACACTATGGCTGAACGCTAAGTAGCCTAATCTGTATGTCTTTGCACTGTGGGAGAAAAATCGAAGCACCAAAAGGGAAAACCAACCAAGCACAAGGAGAACATGCACGCAAACCCGAGGTAGGAGTCGAACCTGGACCCTGGAGGTGCGATGTGATAGTGCTAACCACTAAGCCAAGAAGCTTAAATTCGACTTAATGCTGGAAACTCATTGGATGAAGCATACTCTCAACTAAAGCAACCCTAAAGTCTTTTTCTTCTTTTTAAGACATACAGATGGTATGTTATGCATTGGTCAGTTGAGTGAGCACTTTACTTTCTGAAGATAAAACACAAAAGAAAGACAGGTTGCCCTAAGAACCATCAGGGACAGAAGATAGCTGTAGTGCACGTCTGACAAAGGGATCACTCGGGACGACACTCAGCATCGGCTAAAGTCTACGGCTTCCAGATTTCATTTAGTCATTGACTAGCGACTGTAATTCTTATATTGTGTATCCAATTTGGTTGCAACTACCATCAAATTAAAGCCAAAGAATACTTTTAAATGAAACATAGACAGCTTGAGGATTTGTAACACTGCTGGCCAACAGGGGGCAGCATTAACCCTTAATCAAGTCCTTGGGTGTTCCAAAACCCTAAATGAAAACCCAGTTCATTAGTGCATTACTTTTAAGGTTAGATTATGGCCAAGTTCGGTACGGTAGAAGCCCTGACAAAAACGTGAAAAAGTTTTTAATATGATTTTTTTTTTTAATGTATCTGTTATAGTTTATTTATTTTAAAAAATATATTTATATATTAAGGCAGGTTTTACGATGTACATTGCAAGAGTTTCTCTAGTATGTGCAGCGTAATGCGTTCTCGACATTCATAATACATACAGTTTGCTATAAGGTGTTTTGTTTTTCACAAATTATTATAAGGCTGTGTGTGATGGCGTTTAAAAGCATCATACCATGCTGTGTGTACTGTACGTTCCTAGCTTATTATACTGTAGCTACGACTTTAAATCATCAGTGTTGTAGAACCCAGAATCTATCCATCATCTTTGTGTCTTTGGCATTAAATGAAAAACAAAGTATTAAATTCTGCACTCAGAGTTAAATTCCTTGAATATTTCTCATCTAACTTAGACTCAAGCAGTTTACAGTTGCACGGCATAAATCTGGTTTCCTCTCCCACTGGGAAGCTGTCTCACAGTCCGATCGGGATCTCACGTTATTGTCCGTCTCATGTTCTCCTTGTGTCTATATCGGTTTTCATTCAGGTTCTCTGGTTTCCTCCTAAACATCCAGTCGGTGCTTTGGGTTACTGTAAATTACCCCACTACATGTGAAAAAGTGTGTGAGAGGGTGGGTGCATGGACAGACTGGCGCCCCCTGCAGGTCTCTCCTTAGGCTTCGGATCCATAAGCCTGGGACCAGGGCTGAGTTCTGAAAAAATAAATTAATTATTGTTTTTTCCAACTAAGTTTGTTGCTTAAATATTAGTACATTCTTGTAGTATATTTACAATATTGTGACATTTGTTTATGATGATATACCGCAAACACACATACTATGCCATGCTACAAGGACAGATACAGAATTGACGCTAAAGTTTACCTGCTTTACAACAGATATTTACCGGTAGTCTAACTGTAGCACCCCCCCCCCCCCCCCCCCCCCCCGCCCACACACACACACACACACACACAGAGAGCACCACCAGGCGCTAGGGCAGTTTTCACAACTGTGGAAAAAAATCCTTCATCTTCCTGGTGGTTTTAATGTACGAAATGCATGTGTTTAAAATGCACGAGTGTTATTTCTCAGAAGGCACTGCAGCTGCTTTCAGCACTGTTGGTGCTCTTCCCAAAATGCCAGCGCAATAACACATACCTTTTGTGTGTGCGTGCCTGTCTGTACTTTTGTGTGTTTGTCTCTGGGAGACACAGTGATATATCCTTGTTTTGTTCAGAAGTTATGACCCTGTGTAAAGAGGCACGGAGAAACAGAAGGAATGAGAAAGTGAGAGAGATCACATTACTAACGGGGTAAACCAAGATCAGATCTCTGTGTGTGTGTGTGTGTGTGTGTGTGTGTGTGTATCTACTGTATGCGTGTGTACGAACTCGATGCCAAAAAAGTTGGGACACTGTACAAATTGTGATGCGATGAAGTGCAAGTTTTTAATTTTAATATTTTATTCACAATAGAATATAGATAACATGTCAAATGTTATAAGTGAGACATTTTGAAATGTCATGGCAAATATTGGCTCATTTTGGATTTCCTGAGAGCTGCGCATTCTAAAAAAGTTGAAACATGCAGCAATAAGAGGCCGGATGTTAGAGTTAAATGTACATATATAAACAAAAACGGACCAATTTGCAACTTATTAGGTTAATTGGCAACATGATTGGGTATAAAAAAAAACCTCTCAGAAGTCAAGATGGGCTTTATGCGGCAAAAACTATTGGCGCAATGTCAGAAATGAGTTTTTCAGAGAAAAATTGCAAAGAGTTTAAAGTTATCATCATCTACAGGGCATAATATCATCCAAAGATTCAGAGAATCTGGAACAATTTCTGTGCGTAAGAGTCAAGGCCGGAAGACCATACTGAATGCCCGTGATCTTCAGGCCCTTAGACGGCACTCACAACATGGAATCACAACATGGGCTCAGGAATACATCCAGAAAACATTGTCGGTGAACACAATCCACCATTCGCAATTGTGATTCGCAAATTATTTGACCTCTAAAGGTCAAAAAAGACGCCATATTTAAACCTGATCCAGAAGCGCAGGCGTTTTCTCTGGGTCAAGGCTCATTTAAAATGAACCGTGGCAAAGTGGGAAAACTGTTCTGTGGTCAGACGAATCAAAATTTGAAGTTCTTTTTTGGGAAACTGGGACGCAAGTCATCCGGACTAAAGAGGACAAGGACAACCCAAGTTGTTATCAGCACTTAGTCCAGAAGCCTGCATCTCTGATGGTATGGGGTTGCATGAGTGTGTGTGGCATGGGCAGCTTACACATCTGGAAAGGCACCATCAATGCTGAAAGGTCTATTCAAGCTCTACAACAACATATGCTCCCATCTCAGGGAAGACCTTGCATTTTCCAACATGACAACGCCAGACCACATACTGCATCAATTACAACATCATGGCTGCGTAGAGAAGGATCCGGGTACTGAAATGGCCAGCCGGCAGTCCAGATCTTTCACCCAGAGAAAACATTTGGCGCATCATGAAGAGGAAGATGCGACGAAGAGGGGATTGGCCCAACTGTTTTTGAGATGTGTAAATGCCATGAAATTTAAAATCCTTAAAAACTTATTTTTTCCTTAAAATAATACATTTTCAGTTTAAACATTGGATATGTGATCTATGTTGTATTATAAATGAAATATTGAAATTTGAAACTTTCACATCATTGCATTCTGTTTTTACTTACAATGTGTACAGTGTCCCAACTTTTTTGGAATCAGGTTTGTATATGTGTGTGTGTGTGTATATATATATATATATATATATATATATATATATATATGTATGTATGTGTGTGTGTGTGTGTGTGTGTGTGTACAGTGGGGCAAAAAAGTATTTAGTCAGTCACCAATTGTGCAAGTTCTCCCACTTAAAAAGATGAGAGGCCTGTAATTTTCATCATACTGTAGGTATACCTCAACTATCAGAGACAAAAAAAGGGGGAAAAATCCAGAAAATCACATCGTAGGATTTTTAAAGAATTTATTTGCAAATTATGGTGGAAAATAAGTATTTGCTCAATAACAAAATTTTATCCCAATACTTTGTTATATACCCTTTGTTGGCAAGGACAGAGGTCAAATCTTTTCTGTAAGTCTTCACAAGGTTTTCACACATGCAGATTTCCTCCATCCAGATCTCCTCTAGAGCAGTGATGTTTTGGGGCTGTCGCTGGACAACATGGACTTTCAACTCCCTCCAAAGATTTTCTTTGGGGTTGAGATCTGAAGAATGGCTAGGCCACTCTAGGACTTTGAAATGCTTCTTATGCAGCCACTCCTTCGGCGATGAGTTTGGAAGAATTGTCATGCTGAAAGACCCAGCCACGTTTCATCTTCAATGCCCTTGCTGATGGAAGGAGGTTTTCACTCAAAATCTCACTATACATGGCTCAATTCATTCTTTCCTTTACACGGATCAGTCGTCCTGGTCCCATTGCAGAAAAACAGCCCCAAAGCATGATGTTTCCACCCCCATGCTTCACAGTAGGTATGGTGTTCTTTGGATGCAACTTAGCATTCTTTCTCCTCCAAACACGACAAGTTGAGTTTTTACCAAAAAGTTCTATTTTGGTTTTATCGGACCACATGACATTCTCCCAATCCTCTTCTGGATCATCCAAATGCCCTCTAGCAAACTTTAGACGGGCTGGACATGTACTGGCTTAAGCAGGGGGACACGTCTGGCACTGCAGGATTTGAGTCCCTGGCGGCGCAGTGTGTTACTGATGAAAGCCTTTGTTACTTTGTCATTCACTAGGTCCCCCGTGTGGTTCTGGGTCTTTTGCTCACAGTTCTTGTGATCTTTTTGACCCCACGGGGTGAGATCTTGCATTGAGCCCCAGATCGAGAGAGATTATCAGTGATATTGTATGTCTTCCATTTTTCAAATAATTGCTCCCACAGTTAATTTCTTCACACCAAGCTGCTTACCTATTGCAGATTCAGTCCTCCCAGCCTGGTGCAGGTCTACAGTTTTGTTTCTGGTAACGAGTGGAGGACAGAGGAGCCTCCTAAAGAAGAAGTTAGAGCCAGTTCTGTGAGAGCCAGAAATCTTGCTTGTTTGTAGGTGACCAAAAGTGTGTGTGTGTTGGTTGGGGTGGCATGCCAAATGGTTGACTTGGTTGACTTTGTAGTTAGACATATTTGGCCAACAACACGACCACAATTGATTTTATTGCAGACTATTAAACATGCCTTAAAAGGTTCCTTCGGTTTCCTCTAACGATGGCAGCCACATATTAAGTGTTTTCCTGAGCCAGCTATTAAACTTCAGAATGTTTGTTAAAGATGAAAATGAGCTCATTAACACTCTGTGGGTGTTTGGCTTTAAATGCTTTTAGTAGGGGTTTTTTTTTTTCCGTTAGAACAGAAACGATACATTTACATTCTTCCTCCAGCATTCTTTAGTTGTTAGCCATTTAGAAATGAAAAAGCGGTTTAAAACATGTTTTCACCTGAACTATGAATAAAAAACGAACACTATGTTTATTTATTTAAAAAAAAATTATTTTACTTTACACTGTTCTTTTTTTGCTTTGTAAGATTATAAGAAATCGCTTTTCAACAGAGACTCCCAACGGAAACGGGAATACTCGCACCCTTACATCAATCGTAGTGACACGAGCCGATCGTGGGCGTCTGTGAGGTCAAGCGGAAGTGGTGGATAGCACTTTCCTAAAAGTGTGCTGCATCGCTTCCTAACGGTTGTGGCATACAATACACCTGTGTGGTATGAGCAAATTATTTGGCAAAATTGTTTAGAATTGTAACAGAATATTTTTTTTTTTAAATGTAATGATATTTTTAAAATGATGATAATTATAGAATTGCAATATAAATTGAACCTGCACCTAGGTATCATGATATCGTATCGGCTGGTTCCTGGCGAGTCCTATCCCCAGCAATCAATCAATCAATGAACCATGACACAGAGACAGGTCAAGAGCTTCAGTTAATCTTTACGTCATGTCATGTTGGTGCCAGACAGGCTGGTTTGAGTATTTTAGAAAACGCAGATCTTTTGCGGTTTTCACACACAACCTCTAGAGCTTGTGAAACTGAATCTTGGGGCAAAATACGGCCATGATCACATTGGGTGTTACATTTTATGGCCGAAAACAGGATTCTGAAAATATAGTGTACATAGGATCAATGAAAGTGGACAACTGAAGGTGGAGAATTAAAAAAAGAGTACAGAGACGTGCTTTTTGCTTATTTTTAGAAACGTTTCTTTATCTTGCAGTGTAGGATAGTTGTGAGGATTCTGTTGGCAACAGCACCTTAAGTTGCATTATTGTTCTTTCGTCTAAGCATGCAGGTTAATATACTGTATGTACGTACCATATAATAAATTCAAAGTGATATAAAACAAAGTTCAGGCCAAAATGCCTTTTACTCCAACCTGAGCATTACTTGCCATGCCTTTAGTGCTTTTTTTTAAATGTAGTATGTTTTTATTTAATTCTACATACCTAGCATTGTATTCAAGCCCGAGTTAATAGCATTGGCTCAGTTAAGACGTGCGCGGTGTTTGCTGAGGACGATAAGAAGGCGAGGGTGTACATTCTTAGCCCAGGATAAAGGCGTGAAGAGGCTCGCTGATTGGGCTTGACTGAAGAGGAGGGAACTGCTGAGGTATGCATAACCGTGGGAAAGCTGCTCTGCAGTGTGTTTGTTTGTGTGGAAGTGTGTGAACGTATGTGTGCCTTGGTATCACACCTGGGTAGGATTAGACTAACAGCAGGGTGAGTCTGACTCTAATAGAGTTTTAATGGAGGCTGAAATGGAAAGGTGCCTCCATTCCATCTAGCAGTGTATTAAACTGTTGAAGCATGCACATCATTGGGTACCAAATCTCCTCCAGTTGGCTTCAATCAATGGTGTTCAACAGAAGCCTCTAAAGCAGGAGCAATTTTAATACTTTTTTTGTAATGTTTAAACAAATTGTCTTGTAACATCTTGCACATGTAACTACCCAGAGAAACCACAAAGGCCCCATCTACTGCTATAGAAAATGTACACCTTCTGACCAATCGGCTTTGAGAATTTGACATCACATACGTGGCACCACGTAATCATCATCTAACCTGCTTTATCCTGTATACAGGGACGCAGGGGGCCTGGAGTCTATTCCCGGAGACTTACTGTAGGGCATGAGGCGGGGTACACCCTATATGGTGTGCCAATCCATCGCAGGATGTATTGCCATTCACACACTACGGGCAATTTTAAAATACCAGTTGGCCTAATTTGCATGTTATTGGACTGTCGGAGGAAACCCACCAAGCATTGGAAGAAGATGCAAACTCTATGCACACGAACACCGAGGTGGGAAACGAACTAGAGGAGCAAAGCGACAGTCCTAGCCACTAAACCACCATGTCACCCAGATTTAATGTTTTTTGACATTTAGCATGCACTGTTAAACCTATAATATTATTACTTTTTAGACAATACAGAAGCAGATGTGACCAGATGTGATAGGGCAAAGTACTGTACACAAATCCCGTGCTTAAGTAGAAGTTGAGATTTGCTAGGGCTAGTTTTCTCTTTTCCATGGGGGAATGTAGGTAAGTAAAAGTATAGATATTTGCTGTATGTTTGGGTGGAGTAAAAGTAAAACATAAAGGGGAAAAAAAATTCAGTAAAGGACAGATAAGTGAAATATGTAATAAAGTAAATGTACTTGATAATCTTCCACCTCTGGATGTGAATTAGATTTTTTATTTTTTTTTTCCGTTAAACTGACATTTAGTGGCACCTATTTGAAAGTGTGTGTAAGATACTTTATTTTGTGGTTTGTGTTTAGAAAGGTGCAATTAGCTTACTAACTTGTGTCCAATTAAGTCATTCCTGGCATGAGTTTCTTTGGAAGACAGTCAGGGAAAAGGAATGGTGTGACATCTGATCACTCGGAGTGAACCCTGTGTTTTTTGACAACTTTGATAATGACTCACACTCGCACTGTGTAGGTTACTGTCGGAACATGTTCTGTCGGTGAAGATGGGCAGGGCACAGGAAGGGCACTTGGCAGTTAGGAAAATGCATCACTGTTTAAAAAGAACTGGCCGTCCTGGAATACGTAAACAGGAGGGAAAGATGACATTATTACTTCTGAGTCATAAGAAATAACAGTCACGTTTCATGATATCACCTGAAAAACAAAAGGGCACCATGTTTGTTTCTCATGTAGCATTTTTGCTAATTGGGAGCTTTAAAACTGCAATCTGTGGGTAGTTGGAAGCATTGTGGGTAATGTACAGTAGGAACGTGTTACATAACTAACATGTTGATGAAAGAGATTTAAAGTTAATATGCAGGACTGTGCAAAAGTCTTGAGCCACCTCTCATTTCTTCATATTAAATAGGAACAAATGTTTTATTGATGCAATTTAAAATCATCATTTCCCCTCTCGTCTGTTCCAACCACTCAGCATTCAGCATCAACAGGATACCAACCATCGGTCTTATCATCTCTCCTCATCTGCACCACTGGTTTCTCACTGGTTCATGCCTCATATTAGATGGTTTTTTAATGCTTGTATGATTCATAGGTCACTGTGTGGCTTAACAAACAAAAACATTCCTCTGAATCAGGTCAGGTACAGAGACTGGAGTGAGAATCAGAGCGTTCCAAAAACAAGATCCAAAAACATCCTTCAGGAAGCCTGGAGAATTATTCCTACATGACTACATTAAAAATACAAGAACGTCTGGCTTTTCGGAAGCGAAATATAAAGAAATGAAGCATGGCTTAAGACTTTAGCACAATACCGTACAGTATATACAACTCAACTTAGAAGTTCATTATAAAATGAAACAGTGCCATTTAATGGTCACGTTATAATTATGATTATAAAGGTTAATATGCATGGTTGAAAAACCTGAACCTGTTGATGTACAGTGTGTTTTCCTAAATCATAATCACAATCTATTTATATAATAAAAAGTGTAAAGTTGGCATGTTTGTACATTGAAGATATTTTTAAAAATAAAAATAAGTTGGGGCTGGTGTGAGATAATGGTAATAGAATACATCAAGATGGTTTTTGGAATTTTTGTTTGTCTGTCTGTGTGTTCACACATCACGTAAAAGACACTGAATGAATTTTAATGCGGTTTTCACAGGTGTATTTGGCCCGAGCTGGAGGTAACATACAGGCTTTGGTCCATTGCAACCGGTCCATATAAAGAAAAAAAATCATCATAAAAACATCCACCTTGAAAAAATGATAAGTTAATCACAAAATTCAACAGATGGCGCTGTACATTTTTTAATACACACTTATGAGCGTGCAATTGAATAAACTTAATAAAGGCAATCTCACACCTTTATTTCGCGCGTATACATAAAAATTTAGTTATATGTAAAAAATTTAGTTCATTCCAAAATTAAATTTATTGTGAACGAAGTCACGGACACATCTAGTCTACCATAAGTATCAAAAATAAAAATAAAAAAAGAAAGCATGTTATGATAAGAAAAAACTGTGTTTCTGAATATGAATGACTTCCATTCTGCATGCTTCTGGATATTGCTGTTGGTTTTGGATTTCGGCTCGCTCTTCTGTTATTTCACTCGGTATCTTCGCTGGGGTTTCTGTGGTTGTGTTTCTAACATCTGACTTGTGGTTTTCCTGATCCTCTTGAGTCTTAATTTGATGACTCGCAGCAACCTGCCTAAGAGTTTCAGCATGTTCGAGCTTTTCCATGCCTTAAGTAAGCCTTAATAAAGTGCATGTGTTTTAAATGAATTTAAATTGAGCCATAACGAGGTATGACGTTACAGTAAATAAAAGAGCAGCGCGCTACACACGTTGGTTCTTAATTTGCTTTGGCAACCCCTTGATTACGATTATAGTTTTGTTTTTCTTTTCGAGATAAGGTTTCTAATATTTAATAAATGAACGGTATGGGCTAGGTTATCAGCTAAGACTGTTGATTAAATTGTTGATTCAGTCTGTCAGTGCTAACATTCCAGTGGCTAGTGAACAAGTGGGAGGTTAAGCACCTGTTTTGATGTCAGTTTTGCTACAGTAGAAAAGGACAGCAACGAAAAGCAAGCGATGTACCGAACCGTGACTTACCACCATTAATGTACCGTTAATATACAGTGATCTGGTAAATAACTAGCATACAGTAGCTGTGCGCGTTTTCTTTCCCCATATTGGTGTAAAATGAGTATATTAGCATATAAACAAGACATCATCGTACTGTAGATTTATAGATATGCAATTCGTAAATATTCTATCCTGCTTATAACTAACTATGCAATTTAGTGTGCTTAAAAATAGATTTTCACTCATGCGTTCAGATTTAGCGTGGCATTTATTATGTGGGCTTATATAGTACGAATGTCAGCAGCCAAAACTCCTACACACACACACACATGTCAGAAAGCTGTTGTCATGGTGACCAGCGGGCACTGTAAACACGTTTGCCGGCAGTGTGTGAGCGAGCATAGCGGTATAAACACAGTGACAGGCAGAAGATTCAGCTCAGCAAGCATCTTTCACGTAGTTCCTGAGAAAGATGACTCTTGTCTAGTGTAACGTGAAGCGTGACGCCGTCCAGCGGGACGACCGTAATTCTTGTCGTGAAATGTTATTCAAAGTTCCCTGACTTTATAAAACATGCTTCGAAGTGTTTATAGGTGACTTATAAAAATATTCATAATATATAACAAAGGCGTACAGTACCGGAAACGTATAGAGTGCTGGCAAAACTCTACACACTTTTTTTTTATAGGATTTAGATCTGGTTTCTGACTAAGCCTTTCCAAAAACATGACATTGATAGTTGACTTGGATTTGTGCTTTGAGTCAGTATTGTGCTGAAAGGTGACATTTTTTTTCTTGTTCTTAAACTATCTTACCGAACCATGTGCCAAAATATATTACAAGCTGGACATGATTGGAGCCCAAGTCCTGCATAAAGAGAAGCAGCTTCTGACCATTGCTTCCTTCATGGATGCTGCCACCACCATGCTTCACCATGGATATGATGGTTGTTGGGTTACAGTATATAGACACACAGTGAAACCTTAGATTGCGAGTAATTTGGTCCAGACGAGCAATTTTTTTAAAATAAAACATTCAAGTACTGTAGTACGTATGCACTTTGTCTGTCGATTGTGGGTAATCATATCCCAGGCTCGTGCGTGCGTCACGACGTGACTGTGCTGTATTGTGCGCATGTATACCGCTTACCGTAACATTGTAACCAAGTGTGAGAGTACATTTGCGTAAAGTATTTTTTTTTATTTTGTGTCCAAGTGTAGTGACTGTTCTTTAGTAACTGTAATGTAACAACGGCCCCCGTGATGGAAACAAAAAGTTTAAAAGACTTTAACAGTGCGGGAGATTTATCTGTTTAGAGGAGTGATTCTGGTTGTGTGTGTGTGTGCGCGCGAGTGTGTGTGTGTGTGTGTGCGCGAGTGTGTGTGTGTGTGTGTGTGCGCGCGAGTGTGTGTGTGTGTGTGTGCGAGAGTGTGTGTGTGTGCGTGTGTGCGCGAGTGTGTGTGTGTGTGTGTGCGCGAGTGTGTGCGCGAGTGTGTGTGTGTGTATGGGCGAGTGTGTGAAAGTCTTCCTACACAGTAAACCCCCCTGTTCCTGCTTTTGCTCTCGTCTAACACCAGTCACGATTCTTTTCAAAGGATTCTTTTTTTTTTTTATATATAAATAATTTTTTATATCAGTGTTTCTGGGCAGATTATCCAAATTTCTATTATTTCCTATGAGGAAATTCGCTTTGATATATGAGTATTTTGAAATATATGCGTGTATATATATATATATATATATATATATATATATATATATATATATATACATATATATATATATATATATAAAATGTGAATTTATGTATGTTTGTATGTTTGGTCCAAAAACTTTTCACCCAACAACCATCATGACCTAATTTCTGTTTGGTTCTCATGCTAACCAATACATTCAACTTTTTTTGCCTTTTACTTTCATTTTAGTTGTTGGTTAGAATAAGAACTGAATAAAAATTAGGACATATTCAGATTAGCTGCACATGTAGCTATATTAAAAAGTGATTTGTGATTTAATTAGTTTTTTACCAAGTGACTTTCTTCCTCCTTTAATCAATTCCTTTTATTTTTATGGTTGTACTAAATATCAGGATAACTTTGATTTGGTTTAGGCACAATTCTGACATCTATAGAGGAGTTTTATAAAGAAGAAATCAACCTAATAGCTGACATTTAAACTATAGTAATGCCAAACATTGTTTGTTGTTTGGTTGCTCTGCTGCTCTGCTAGTGGGAAGATGCTAAACTCACTTTATGACATGTCCGCTAGCTAGCTAGTTCATATTGAACTGTACTGTACGTTACAGGTAAATTTACTTTAGGTGAAATTGGCTTTCCTTCATCTTCATTTGGTGAGCTTTTCATATTTCAGATTCAAAGTTAGGTTCCTAAAAAAAAAGTATAATTTCCCATGTCCGCCAGTAAGTCAATAACGCTAATGCAATTAGCAACCTAAACGAACTGTTATATACTGCAGAGTTCTACAGTACATTACAACTACTGAATCCAATTTTTTTTTTAGTTTATTAAGCTTCACTGGACTGTCAGTTGTGAAGTTGTGATCAAGTGGATTAAAAGCATTCAACGTGTCAGATTTTTACAATGTATAGGTATTTATCGTGGTTACATATCCATGCGCAACAGGTTAGCGATGGTAGTGGGATGTTAGCGGGACTCAAGTGAAAGAGGGAGGAAGACCTGGGGGAGTCTGGCTGAGATTCCAGCTGCATTCCAACATTAACTCCCATGGAGAGCAGAGCTAGACGGGAACTCTCTCTCTCTCTCTCTCTCTCTCTCTCTCTCTCTCGACTTGCTACATCTTGCTTTCTTCACCCTTTCCATTCAAGGGGTAATTACGTGCTGAATACAGTCGTCAAACCATCATTTGTTTGACATCATAATGGGGAAAAATATAGGAAGCATTGCAATTAAGCTCATTCATCATATTCAGTGATCACACATGAGAAGGATAAACCTGTCTGTTAACGCATCACATACCGGCAGTGAGGATGCCGGCGCATGCCGTGATGTCATCACTATGTTCTCTTTCTGCTGTTATGATTACACGTGCAGGCCAGAGCAGTACAATGCATTTCTTCACATTCCCTCCTGACGTTGTTGAGTGTTTTTTTTTTTTTTTTAAATAATGAAAGAAAAAGAGAGTTCAGGGTCGTATTAGGCCGTTCTTTAAGCCTTTTGTTTATAGACGAGTAAATATTTAGGCGTGCAGCTGAGTTTTGTGGGATTAAGTGGGACCAAGCGTAGCACATAGACGCATAACAATGACAATAAGTGAACGCTTCACATTCACCACAGCATTTAGATTGTGTGCCTGTTTTTTGTAACCTAGTGTCAAAAGAGAACCATTTACAGTATCTACAGTCTTCTCCAAACGTATTGGAACAGCAAAAAATACATTTAGACTTGAGATCAAAAGGCAAATATGAGACAATAAATAAGAATTTCCTGTTGCATTTACATAAACTCTAGATGTGATTAAAAACTCTCAAGAACATCGCACCTTTGGTGGCAGACCAAGCTATTTAGTAATAGTCAAAAGTACTGGAACAAAGTCTTTTTTTTTTTTTTTTTTTGGTTGTTGCTGCTTTTTTTCTTGGAAGAAATATCGAAATTCTTTGCATGATTTACTGTTCGTCTTATTATGGTCAGTTTGACAGTTTGCTTACTGCGGACCACACAACGTCTAGCATAGTCAAAACTATTGGAACAAACAGTCCAATTTCTTTTTTTATTTTTTGTTTATTTCTGTCAACCCTCCCTAAAATTAACATCTAATATTAAGTTGTATATCCCTTAGTTTTAGCCAGTGATGCTTTTGCACCATTGTGTAGTACTTTTAGGTGATGATTGTTTTTGGGGTTAAATTGGATGCAGTTCTTTAAAAATTAGCATAATGTTTCTGTAGACGGCTGATTTCATTTTGCTTGTATTTTTTTAAAAGAACGATAAATGATCCAAACTTTCTTTTGAAGATCATGGGTAAACAGAAAAAGAAAAAACAAATTCAGTGATATTGTGACAGTTGAATAACTTTAACCCCTTAACGTTCTGCTCAACATTTTGGTAGAGCACATTTTAATTCACTGTATCTTATTGAAAAATGTGTCAAGCGTAACCTGATTGAGCCATCTCTACCACTTGTTTGGGGTTTACTATAATAAGAGAATCCAGTAGATGATACCACCACTGCAGGCACTGCATTAGTAATCAGAATGTTGGTGGTTCAAGCCCCAGCTCCACCGAGTTTGGCCTCTGAGCAAAGACCTTAACCCTGAGCTTTAATGTGCTGTAATGTGTATGTGATAAAGGCTTTTTCTTTTAAATGTATTGGCACTTGAAGCAACCATGAAGCAACATTGCAACCATTTGGAAGAGGTGTATTTTCACTAGAGTTATTCATTTGTTCGAAAGATACAAAGAAATACACATAAAGGATGGCATTCAAAGTACTGTACAATAACATGCTTAACACCAAAATATACAGTATATTTACTGTATTAAACTGTATGATGGACCTAACACATTTGCTAAATTTCTTTCTAAAGGATTAGTATTAGTAGTAGCTCTTATGTTATTTCCCTTTCAACCTTCTCATGGAATTCATTGTGTATCCTACAGTAATGTAACAGTTGCATTCATGAGTTAACACACCATTGAAACATTGTTTCATGTTCGACCTTGATCTGTCTGCATGAGCTTTATGTGCTGCTACAATATGTCTGTGTGTGCACAAAAAGCACGTTGTCATGAGTGTGAAGTGACCAGGATGGGACAAAAAGAAAAAAGAAATGAACACGTGTACAGTACATGTGTTTGTGTTTGTACATGGTACATGAGCAGGTGTGAATAGTTCCTCCACCTTTTATTCTCTTATTGATTTATGTCTGGCTTTATCTGTCACAGCTGTCTGTTTTCAGGACATTTATTTAATATCTTTAAATCAGATATTACATACACACTGTGATGTGCTGGCGTGTTTGTGTACGGTTTCTGGTAGTACCAAGGGAATGCAAACATTATTAAATCCTGTCATAAATGGATGTTTCTTTAGGCATTTGAGATTCCTTTACTTTTATTATATAATATGAAAAGGCGATAAAAGTATGAGAAGTTGGCCATGTATTAATTCCTGACCAAAAGAAAGAAAAGGCATGGCACTGAACACTTTAAACACTCAAGTGTAAACACTCAGTGTGTGTGCGCGAGTCTGGCACCGCAGTAAAACGTCCCGTTTGTGTTCAAGACACTCCTTCTCCTCCTCCTCATCCTGAGCGCTGCCCTTTTAATTCCCCCTCGAACTGTAAGGAAAACATTGTCTTGGCCTTGTTCGTTCGTGGTCCTGGTTTGTTACGCTAGTAAATAATAAAGTGTTTAACAGTCCTCAGCTAAATGTATGTGACCCGTTTTTAATGTTAAAGGGACAGCACTGTGATGTGATGTAATACTTGGTTTAACACTGGGATTCAAAAAGCTTTATTATATGTCAGAAATATCAGCAGCTCACGTGTGTCCTGGAAGATTTTCATCCATACGTGCTTAGTGGTTGGCACGGTCGGCTTGCACCTTCAGGGTCCGGGTTCGATTCCCATTTGATTCGGTGTCTGTGTGCATTCAGGTTTTCCTTGTGCTTGGTGGGTTTCCTTCGGGTACTCCGGTTTCCTTCCAGAGTCCAAAGACATGCACCTTAGGCTAATTGGCGTTCCCAGTTTGCCTGGATTATGGATCAGATTTGGGAGTCTTGGGTTCAGTGAAGGCGAATTATAATGATGAATGATGAAAACAGCGGAACCGAATGATGAATGTGATATGCCGGGGTCCACATACTTTTGGTCCTGTTGTGTCCTTGGTGTAGGTTGTCGAATAATTCATAGGAGCTCCTGAGTATGCCATGCTTTAATATGCTTTAAATGAAGTTTAGGTTGTGGTTAGAGTTTGTACCTTTTTTTTTGTAATCAATTCAAATGTCAAAAGTCTAAGCACACTGCCAACTTTAATTTTTTCTTCATCTAAACCTCTCCGGTTACATCGGGCAGAAATTTTTGGCAGCCACTTGGCAGGAAGGAACACAAGGAATTCATGTGATGATCAAATTTTTGTATTTTTTTTTTTTTTACTTTATATAAGCAAAAATAGACTTTAAGCATATACTGTACAGTACTGTGCAAAAGTCTTGAGCCAGTCCACATTTCGTCATCTTTTGATTCTAAACAATCAGTTTTTCTTGTATTTTTAATGTAGTCCTGAGGAATCATTCTCCAGGCTTTCTGAAGAACTTCTTCAGTGCTAGTTTTTGGCAAATCAGCCCCTTGAACCCCTTTTTACCCTCTACCTTTTGTTTGTTTGAATTATTTTAAGCATTAAAATAAACTTCATCTAACTTAAGGCATGAACGGGTGAGAAACGGGTGCGGATGATGATCAGGATGGTGATGCTGAATGCAGTGTGCAGTGTGAAGCAGATGAGAGATGTTGTATCTTTAGGTTCTTTGCCGTACAAGATGTATTTCTGTTTCTTTCATTTAAGCTGCATTACTTATTTTAATTTAATATGAAAAGATGAGGGGTGGCTCAAGACTTGTTGCTTTTTCAACTAATATGTACTGTATATGTATATAATGTATAATCAATGCTTAAATGAGATTCTATTTTTTTAATACATTCTTTGGTAAATAAAGACGAAATAAAGACAATAAGAAACATCAGTTATTTTATGCAGGGATATATTCAGTATGAAGTCTTTTATTCTTTAAAACCTGCTGTACTTGTGTGTCACATCTCCTGAAGATCATGTACAGAAGTTTGCAGCTCACTAGAGATTTGGGCTTTTTTTTTATTTTTATTTTTTAATTCATGCCACATATTTATTCCCTTAATTACCTAAACCAGCTGAATCTAAATAGCAGAAATCTTCATGCACATATGCTTGAACTAATTAGAGATGTGTTATACTAATTAGTACAGTGTAACACATGGCACATGTTGTTTTATTACTTCTGACTGATATTCCTCTTCAGACCTCTCGTGAGTTATGGAGGATCCAAATGTTCAATCTTCATCAGTGACGGTGGTTAAATATTAATTCCATGGCAACAGAGCAGAGCCAGAGAAATAGAATCGTGGGTGGCAGAGTAACAAATGATCTGTGCTTCAGGCCAGTCACGACATAGGTTTTTCACAAAAAGCACCATACCAGTGTTGATCAAGGTCTCATTTAGTGTCCTCTATAATGCCTTAAACACTTGTGGACCTGCACAATAATAATTATTACAGCTGCATGGGGAAGTGCGGGGATATCAATAATCTGTCCAAAAGAAATAGTGTTTTTAAATCTTAACAGAAAGCCTAACCTAAAACATTTGATTTTTATATGTATGTACTCTTATTATTATAAGAGTACATAAGACATATTTGTTTCTGTATTTGGGTTTATACCCAAAGTGGGTGTGGCCTCCCCGGGCAGGAGACGGTGTATACCCTTGACTGGGTGCCAATCCATCGAGGACATGCATCTTCAATGAGCACAGAAACAAGGCTGGATTCAGTGCGATGAAGAAAAATCTAGAGGGTAAAATGTGAAATGCCTTATGTATTAAGATCTTGAGCCACCCCTTATTTCTTCATGTTAAATTAAATTAGATTATGTAGATAATTTAAAAGGGAACAAAAGTTTTACTGTGACAGTCTGTGAAGTGCCTAAAGATACAATTTAAAGAAAAATTTGCTATTTACTGTATGTAAGATCCTCATCAGACAATCTTCTAATCTCTTGTCTGTTCCAACCACTTAGCATTCAGCATCACCAGTATACTAATCACCGACCTGATCATCTTTCAGCATCTGCACCTGTTTCTTAATGGTTCATGTTTTAAATGAGATGTTTTTTATGCTTAAACGATTCAAAGGTTCAAAGAATATAAATAAACCCACTGTATATTGATCATTATGGAGCCAATGTTACTCCAGTGTTGTTTCATCAAAGTAATTCTAATTTAAAAAAAAACAAACTAATACCAATGTTTTCCCAATGTTTAAAACATTGGCAATTTAAGGTCACCACAATGTTTTGACAACTATAAATTCCTGCCCCATCACACCCATATGTGCCGGTTTTGAACATTACATTCCCATTACTTTCCCATTCTCATCCTACAGCTGTGTGGCGAGACTTCAAGAAAAGCCCATATATCACTTTAACGTTCAGGTGTAAGGTGTCCCCTATATGTGCAGAACACTCCAAGAGCAGTACTTTCGCTCCTGACATGGCAAGCCTTCCTATCCTATTTAGATATCTGGTTTTTGGTTCACGTTTTGTTTCCTGCTTTTAGATCTACCTTGCCTACCTCACTCTCCGTTTCCTCTTCGCACTAATTTTTGCCTGTGTTTTTACAATGATTTTGCCTAGTATTTTAGATTTGTTTGCGGGTTAAAATAAAGCATGTTAACCTGCACCTGCAGCCTACTCAGCTACCTGCCTCGTGGTTAGTATTTCTGTTTGCCCGAGACATTTTTTTAAGGAAATTGGATCAGTTTCCATAAAGAATGTTGAAGATTACAATATACACCAAATGGTCCGAAATGAAGAGGGGTTGGGCTGGTTGGAGATAACCTTGGTGCTACAGCAACACTTAATTCTCACTCCTGTATGCTAATCCTGTATACAGGGTCGCAGGGGCCTGGAGCCTAAGCCAGGAGACTTGGGCACGAAGCGGGCTAAGCCCTGCATGGGGTACCAATCCATTGCGAGGCATATACACATACACACACTATGGGCAATTTGGGGGAGGGAAACCGGAATAACATGCATGGGGAGAACATGCAAACTCCATTCACACAGACCCCAAGGTGGGAATCGAACCCGGACCCAGGAGGTGTAAGGTGACAGTATTAACCACTAAGCCACCACGCCACCTACACATAATCCTGTACTTGTTTTAAAATAACTGTTATACCAGGAACTGTTACTGAGAAGAAAGCTGTCAGTCTGAAAGAAACATGGCAGTGCCCGTGGAAAAAGAGAACAAGGAATGATATGTTTTAGCAGGTTAAAACCTCTGTGTGATGACATCATTAAGTCATCATTAAATCCTTTGTGAGCTTGGCAGTTGGATCTGAAGCGATTACTATACTTATTGGGTGGGACATTTGCAAATGGAAAATAACTTGCATGACTCAGGTTTAGGATTAGGGTCAAAGGCTAACTTTTGTGGGAGGTAACAATTGTAGCAATTAATTTATCCAGCACATAATCCTGGTTTGCATGTGAATCGGGGGGGTGCATAGATGAGATACCCTCATCATTCATTACATTCAGATCGTCAGCTGATTTAATTTTATTGCCAAATAACGTTGCTTAACCTAGACCAGTAAACTGGCACTCACATCCATCTGAAGACAGGTCAATCTGAACTCATCAGACCACATGACCATTTTTTAAGTACAATATTTATGCTCCCTAGCAAATGGAAGATTTGCTGGTGATTAGGGGAGGTTTTCTTATGGCTCATCACACTGTGCATGTGGAAATGCTCTCACATTTACTATTAATCACAGACCAATTTAGTCGTGTCCAATTCCTCCCCATCACTAGGGGGCTTCCACATTTAGGCTACTACTACCACTCAGTCGGGAGAGCCGGAGACTATCACGTGTTTCCTCCGAACCATGTGACGCCAGCCGTCCGCATCCTTTCGAACTGCTTGCTCGCGCACCGTTGGAGGCGTTACACACTCACAGACACGTGTGCTCACAGACGCCCCTGATTGGCTGTAGAGCTGTGATTAATGTGGGAGCCAGAAGTACCTCTCATCTCTCCCCTCTGAGAGAGCTCGGCCAATCAGCTCTCTCTAGACCTCCGGCTGCGAGAGTTTACAGCATCACCCGGGAATCGAACTCACGATCTCTGGGTGATAGGGCAAGCAGATGTGATTTCTGCTGGGATTTTTTTTCACAGTGCAACTTCGTCAGTGATCATTCGTGATTTATGATTTGAATTTGACTTTTAAGCATTATTCTTCCAAGTTTATAAAAGTGTTTGATAGTTCTTAATTAAATTTCAGTTTTCTTCGCTTGATGCAGGGAAATAATTCCAAATTTTTATTATAATTTTATAACTGTGAAATATAATATATAATAATTGCTATTTAGTATGAAGCTTTAGTCATAACAGGGCACTAAGAATAGCTTTTTTTTTTTTTTTAAGGTTTTAATTAATACTAGCAATGATCTCTATTAAGCAGCTGGTCAAAATTATTGATTGAAAAATTCTGTTCTCCTCTGCCATTAGCAGCTTCTGACTAAATAAACTACTAAGTCCTTGAGGAATCTTATATTGTAATTACTGTGATTAGGGTATGTCATCATGTAACCCAAATTTCTAGCTATTTCCACATTTAACAAAGATGGATCACAGAAAGATGGCTTTGCCAATGAAAACATCTTGTTATATCTTGTTCCTACACCGATTTTAAACAGCATTATGAAAGAACTATTTAAGTCATAGACTTTTGTTAGTCGAGTAACGGATGTTTTGATGGCATGTTTCAGTTTGTTTTTAAAGTATCTGGTGCCATGAGGAATCGTAAATTAAAGTTCAGTGAGGTTTGTCTGTTTAATTTTATATTTTACTTCATTTGTATGTTTTTTTTCTAAATGTTTTAATTGGTTTTAAATGCAAAAAATATGTTTATAGTGTTGAAAATTGAACATATTGGAAATATTTTTGTGTAGCGGGAACGGATTATCTGCATGTACATTATTTCCTATGGGAAAATGCGTTTCGCAATACGAAATTTCTTCTTAAGAACTTATTCAGAAGAATACTGGAACGGATTTAAATTTGCATGCCGAGGTACCGCTGTATATTCAAGATGTATACAGTATTTCTGATTGCTAAGATATAATTTTTTTTGTGGTGGACATGTTCTGTACTCTGGACATTTATATTTCTATAGTCATGAAAAAATATAATGTAGTGAATAAAACATTAAATATCCAAGAAGGACCATAATTGCATTCGCTTTTTATTTGAATAAGTTTTTCTTAAAAAAATGCTGCTCTCATTTAGAGAACCAAAACTCAGGGTATACTAATGTATTAATGTGAATTCTTTTGCCTTCAGCTGTTCGGATACACAATCGTAGTTGTCCCGTCTCTGTTTACAAACATTTGATGACGGACACTTCTTGACTCTTCTGGGTCTCCCGCTGTGCCAAGGAGAACAGTCTGATCGCCTCAGCCTCAAGGATGTCAGGTTCAGGCCTGTGCAATAAAACGCGTTTTTCCCCTTTTACCCAACAAGAAACGGCCGAGCACATTCCCCAGCGCTGAGATCAGCCTTTAGCTATTCTGTGCTCCTACTGCACTGCCTTAGAGTGCTTTTCTCTTGCTTCTCTCATCCCCCAAATCCGTCTTTGTTTCCTTTAATCGTACTAGTTCCTGAAGCACCTCCACGTTTAAAGGAGAGGGAAAGCAGATGGAGTAAAAAAAAAAAAAAAAAAGTTAAACAGTATTTGGGCATGGCTTGATTTTTTGGTTTTGTCTCAATCTGTTTTGGCTGGAGTTTTATTATTCATGGTTTGGCCATGGCTGTGGTATCGCAGGAAACGCTTAGCTCAATGAAAAAAGGAAAGTCAGTCCCTTGATGGAAAAAAGAATGGAATTAAGTAATTTACAAGTGGGATTTAGATGAAAGACACAAGTTTCTATAGCCACCCACAACAAATCAGCCAATAGGGCGCTAACATTTACAATACACACCACATAACCCAAGCACGAGAGAGTGACAGTTAAAGTGATGTCAAGAGTTTTGAATCCGACTAAAGGTGGATTAAAACTCCTTTTTATTATCATAGCTGTAATGCAAATTAGAGGTTTTGTTTAAGGCAAGTGTGCTGTTGTACTGAGTATCAGCACTGCTCTGATCCATCTGTAGGTAGTTACAGGTAACCACAGCCATCCTGATGTTCAGTACAGCAGCATGATTGAGCACTATAATATAGTGCCAGTGACGTTGTGATAACACTCTTAATAATTTTTTTTTTTTAAAAGTGAATACTACAGTATAACAAAATATGTCCAGGGAGAACCTCACCTAGTGCCTTAATTCCCCTGGGATAGGCTCCAGGCTTCCTGTGATCCTGTACAGGATAAGTGGTATAGAGAATGAATTAATGAGTAAGAAACCACACAGTAACTAGGTATTATTATTATTATGTACCATGAAGTAACTAAAAATTATTCACTACAATGGAATTAAACCAGGACTTGTGATGCAATTTCTCATGAATAAAGGCGTAAAACTGATTGACATTTACAGAAGATATCTAGGCGGCACGGTGGTGTAGTGGTTAGCACTGTCGCCTTGTACCTCCAGGGTCCCTGTTCGATTCCCGGCCAGGCTCGATTCCCAGCTCTGTGTGCATGGAGTTTGCATGTTCTCCCCGTGCTTGGTGGGTTTTCTCCGGGTACTCCGGTTTCCACCCACAGTTCAAAGACATGTAGGTTAGGCTGATTGGCGTTCCCAAAATCACCTGTTGAGTGAGTGAGAAGATATCTGTCAGAATACGTTGATGAGACTCTTATTTATCCACAGTAAAACATCTGAACAACGCAAACGTTTTAAAGAAGGCCGGATGTCCATGAATCCCGGCCGGGAGCTTATTCCAGTCGTTCCCATGAACATCGAGCCGGTGGAACGCCTGTTCCTTAAAAATCAACGTATAACTTGTCATCAGCTTGCAGAAGAGACTCATCTGTCTATGGGAACTGTTCACACAATCAGTCACGAACATCACTTGCGCATTACAGGAACTTGGGAGTTATTGCCACATCACCCTTGTGGTCCTTCCCAGGTCAACACTCTCCAAGCCATTTCTACGTTTAGACGATTTCCACAGTTAACATAGATGAATCACAGAAAGATGGCTTTGCCAATGAAAACAGACTTTTCTCCTGACCTGTCAGAAAACATCTTGTTATATCTTGTTCCATCACCGATTTTAAATAGCATTATGGAAGAACTATTAAAGACTTAGACTTTTGTTAGTCGAGTAACGGATGTTTTGCATATCTTGTCGAAACTTATCCATCTGAGGCTGAGACCTGATTACATTTTTGAAAGTATGTCACACTTGATTTGGGGAATTTTTAACCACTAGATATCGAATTCATTTCAAATGTTAATAGGGCACCAGCTGCTTTGTCAAAACCATACTAAAAAAAAATCTTAGCAAATGAAATATTCTTGAGTGTAGCCAAATCGATGATTATTAAGCTTATTTCTAGTTAAATGCTACCATAATTGAAATAGAAAATTTCTCCTTTTATTGCTTTTTAAAAATAAATTCCTAAATTTAGTAAAATTAATTGCCACATCACCCGTACGGTCATTCACAAAGCCATTTCTACATTGTGCCATTTAAGAAACTCTTGGGAGGCCAGTGTTGAAGCAGGCAGTCTGATCATGGCTCTGGCGTACTGAGAAAGCTTTTTACCTTGATGGTATCCAAGCACTAGTGTAGCTCTGGGATGAGTGCATCAGTGTAGCAGGGGATTATATAGAGAAATAAAACCTTATTTTAGCCTCATAACTGTATTCTGTTTTGTCCTCAACAATCCTTGTAGTTGAACGTTCCAATACCAAGGAGATGGGGCAAGAGCAACATCACTAAATAAATGTTTCCAAAACTCCTCTGTGAAACCTGTAACATTCCAGCTCTTCCCAAACATTTGCACCACTTCTCCTCCTCGTTCGTAATTTATGGCCCGTATTCTCCATCATTGCTGGTAAGCGGCCTTGTTCGTACGCCCGAGATAAGTGGCCGTGCTGTGATGCGGCACATCTGGCGCTTTGGAAAAGTTCTTTCCCAACTGTATATACACAAGCCAGGAGCTGAGGGGTTGGTGTCAGATACGGTCACTCGGCTCAGCCGCCTGAGCTCCATTTTAGGAGACAGCGGCCTCCTCCTGACACACTCGTACAGGACCAGCCCCTACTAACCAAATCCCTGCCTTAGACATCAGTGAAATTCGAATTTGCACAACAGAGGAATAGAAAATGGTATCTGCTCAGAAGCTGATTTTTCTTTGCTTAGTTGTATAATAATTATAATTACAATTAATTGGTGTGAGCATCATCTTACACATGGTCTCGCAAAAGGAACTTGAACAAATTCGTGTGCATGGGTAACGCCCCAGTTGTACACCACAATGTTTTGTTTTTATTATCAGTGACAGCAGGATTGGGAAACATCTCGTAACGCCTTTGTGGTCAAGGTTTGCCCAGGCCTACCATACCTATACTATAACTGCTGGATATTTTCCATATTCAGAGAAGTCTCAGTTCTTTATGTGCAGCTAAAATATGTATGCTGTATATCGCGTAATTTTTATTAATCACTCTATTAATATTGTTTTACTTGAACCTGGCCCGGATTTGTAACAACATAAACCCCACTAAAGCTAAGCAAATGTTTTGTATTAACTTACACACGTATGAATCTGGAAACTCTGTGAACTCCAAGGAGGGTTTTATTAGAAGCCTTGTGTCCGCCGGTAACGCTGTCCAGATTGCTAAACCCTCCAGCCGAGTTGCACAAACAGAGGAGTGCTTCAGAAGAGAGCTTCTTCAACAGTGAGCCACTCACTGGGCGACTGCAGATGCCAGCGTAATTACACATGCAAAATGATGTCTCAATAGTATAACAAGGAGGGGGGGAATAAAATATTTTTATTTTAGAAATAATTGTTAAGGGTGGGAATATTGAGAGAGAGAAAAAAAAAAAGAAACACACCTTTCAGTTTAAATTGAAACAGAAAAATCGGCACAAGGCGGGGTACACCCTGGACAATCCATAGTGGGGCATACACACCCTCATTCATAGGTACTTCGGGAACGCTAGTTAGTCTAATCCGCATTGTCTTTGGACTGGGCGGGAAACTGGAGTACCCGGAGGAAACCCACCAAGCATGGGGAAGAACATGCAAACTCCATGCACACAGACCTGAGGCGGGAATCGAACCTGGACACTGGAGGTGCGAGGCGACAGTGCTAACCACTAAGCCACTATGCCGCCTTAAATAAGTATAAGGCAAGTCCAAAAATTCATAAAGTCCCTAATTTCGTAAAATACAATCAGGAGTGGAGTTACCTGCTATGGATGAGAAAGGGAAAGGATATAAATGAAACACCACTTTTGATTTTACACTAGTGCTGCACAATTAATTGCATAAAAATCTAAATCACGATACAGACCAGTGCAATTATTTAATCATAAAACGTTAAACTTGTATTACAGGATAAATACACATAATCTGGAATTTATGTAGAGTTTATCAATTTTTTTTTTTACTTTTATAATTTCCGGAATTTTGCTATTAGCCCAGATCAATATGGTTTGAATACAAAATGGTACATTTAATAGTTAAATATTGCTGTTGAAATCACAATCGCAATATGTGTTGAAATAATCCTTTTTTTCTCTTTTCTTTAACAAATCGTGCAGCCTTATTTTACACTATTATATCAACAAATCATTCATTCAATTTAAACAGACTTTTATGGATTTCTCAAGTTCTTTCAGTTTGAATGTTGGCGAAAGTGTTGTTGTTGTTTTATAAAAATCTCAGGTTTTTATCCAAATTGGATTTTTTTCTAATAATAAAAATGTCTCCAGCATACAATGAGGCATTTTTGTCTTTCGAGAGAATGTTTCAGGGGTTGTTGAGTCACGGAAGTTAGAGGGGAAATTAGTACATTTCCTCCCCCCTTCTTACTCACACACACACACACACACTTCACTTTCTCCCTTACCCTCTACCTTGTGTTCTATAAAAAGCTCTATGAAAAAGAGAAAAACACTTTGCGAACTAGTGTAGGCACTAACATGGGCCGACAACAAACAGTTAACATAGGAAGCATTTTTCATTTTAAATGCATTACAATGAGCATTTAAGTATTTGCTTTAGATGAAACAAAATACAGATTTTATATAAATCTGATTTGAGCATCCTTGTAATAAACCGGACAAACAAGTCCACGCCTCCAGAGAGCTAATGGAGTCATGGCCCGTGGTTCCAGAGCTGCCCAGATGGCACAAGGGGAACCTACACAACACCAGGCTTAATGGTTTGCATTGTAAAGGTACCTGCATGGCTGATCGGTGTATAATATACTTGTTAATTCTGTAACACTGACCATATAGCTGGTTTGAGAATTAAAATGTATAGTAGAGTACATCATTCGATCATGGGTAACTCGACTTGCTCGTCGCTTACACATGGTGAGCATGGATGCACCCGTGTGTTTTCTGCTCTTTGTAGCTTAAACGTAAGGACGATTTGGAAAATAAAATAATTCCATGTTTTGATAAAGACAGTGATGCGGCAGAGCTTTAATCCACATCTACAAAGGATTTCCAGTTTTAAGGAGCTATCCCAAATCCTGAAACTGTTATCTTTTTTCATTGAAGATTGTTTGTTTACTTTTTCCTCCTAAGAAAACGGCTGTACATGTTGGGTCTCAAAATAGCACAAATCAACAAAATAGCACCAAAATTTAGGAATGTTGGCCATCAACATGTTCTTTAATGAGGGTGGTCCGTTTCCAGTGACGGTTAGATAGATTGCGGCTGTGCGCGCACACACACACACACATACGGCCTACAATCATACATCCATTATTTTTTTTCCATCCTGCTTATCCTGCGTAGGGTCGCAGGGAGCGCCAGGAGGTTATCCCAGTGAACTCGGGGCACAAAACACTGGATGGGGTGCTGACCTGCTCACACATGAAGTCATGCTCTCTGGGTAATCTGGAAGTGCCAATCAGTCTACAATGCATGTCTTAGGAGGGAGAGTGTGGAGGAAGTTCCCGCCTAAAGGAAAGGAAACCCAGCCATACATGCATGGGAGTGTGCAAACACCATGAAGTTAAGATTCAAACCCTTAACCATGGAAGTGCTAGGCAACAGCATGAGTCAGGTTTTCATTCATGAAATCATGCTACTGGGTAATCATGAAATGCCAATCAGCCTACAATGCATGTCTTTGAAGGGAAAGTGTTGAGGAAGTTCCTGCCTGAAGGAAAGGCATGTACTCTATGGGGGAGAAGATTTAGGAGTTGAGATTTAAACTTCTAATCTTAAAGCTTCCAGGCAACAGCATAAGTCAGGTTTTTTTTTTTTGCATATTTTGCTTTGTTAGTCGGCTGGGGTCAGAGTTCCGGGTCAAACATTTTATGGACCCCCCCCCGGAGCAGACAGGCTTAAGGGCCTTGATCAAGCGGCAACCAGGTGGAGGGGTTCGAACTACCAACCTTCCGAACTACTCTTTAGTGCTCCGAGTTGAAGAGTTTAACTGAAGAGTGTGGAGGGAGTCCTACACACAGACCAGAGTTGAGATTCTAACCCCTGACTCTGGAGGTGCCGGGCAACAGCACGAGTCAGGTTTTCACGCACGAAATCATGCTCTCAGGGTGTGCTGAAACTACCAATCAGCCTACAATTAGGTTACTTAATTAGGTTGAGCCTTTTTTTCTTTGCTAGTAGGTTAGGGTTAGAGCGCAGGGTCAGACGTTGTACAACGCCATTGGAGCAGACAGGGTTAAGGGCCATTACCTCCCCTGTGCATGTCTTTGGTAGGAGAATGTGGAGGATGTTCTCGCCTGGAGGAAAGGAAACCCAAGCATGCATGCATAGAGTCGCACATGCAAGGTCGCTCACTAATTAAGTGAAGTAAAAGCGAACTAAACTAATGAACAACCTCAGTCGTTACGGCATTGTTCTACTGTACAGTTTTGGGTTCAAAACCCTCTGCGCCATTAAGTCGTACAGTATAATGAGATGAAACGTGTTAAAGAAGTCGCTCTGGATGAGGCGGATCGGGACTCAACTGATTCAAACCCCTAACCCCCTTAGCTGGGGGTGCTGGGCAACAACAACAACAACAGTACTCTGAGTCAGGTTTGAGTCATTGCTTGCGTTTGGAAGAAATCACATGAACCACCAGACTCTTATGAAAGCTTGAGAGTTTAGATTTAGAACGAGTTCTGTATGCACGAAACGAAATAAGCTCGTCAGCAGGTTGGATGAGCGCGTGTGTGTTCTTCATGTGTGTGTGTGTGTGCGCGCGCGCGCGCGCGTGCGTGCGTGATGAGCTCCGCCTCTCGTGCTTCCTCTGCGCTGAGTAACTTCAGCTCAGCATCGCCGGAGTGCAGAGCACCACGACTCAAGACTCAGGACTCAGGACGAGTCCGCCTACACAGGGAGATCTCTGATTCTTCTTCTTAAAAAAAAAAAAAAATCGAATATAAATTATTTTTTATTTTTGTTTCTTTTTCATTATTATTATTATTTTTTTTTATTATTATTATTTGTTATTATTATTTTGCGGTCTGACCGGTACCATGGATGAGCGGCTGCAGCCTCCCCGGTTCCGCTCGCTGTCGGTTCCCTGACGCGCGTCTGCCGCACCTGAGCGCGTTTAATCCTCACTGATGCCAGAAATCGCAACCAAGCGGAGTTTCACCCAACTGATTGATTGATAGACGAATATAAATCTATATTTGTTTTTGTAGTTTTTTTTCTCCTTTTTCTTTTTGTTTCGTCTTCTATGTGGATTTGTAGACATGGGGGACTCGGTTTTCGTCGACAGGCGCATCTCGTATCTCGTGAGTATTCACTCTCTCTCTCTCTCTCTGTCTCTCTCTCACTCTGTGTCTCACTCTCTCTGTTCCCGTCCAGTTAAACACAGCTGTACAGCCTTAAACAAAAGCGCTTCTGTTTTCTCTTTCTTATGGTTCTTTTTTTTATTATTTATTATTTTTATTTAACTTGCCTAAATAAGCAAAAATAAATGCAAATCCATCGCTGGATACTTTCACATCGATCCTGTGTGTAGAGATCCGTGAAGGCGGCGGAGTGAGAGGGGCTGCGGTGCGGCACCAGAACAAACTCAACACTCAGTCAGAGAGGAAATACACTGGGGTGAAGTTAGCACAGCTGGTGGAGAGGATTTACACAAGTCAAAATAGTTTTAAAAGTGTTTTAAATATCATCTGTGCTGCAGGAGATCCCAAAAGTCTCCACACACAAGTATATAATATAATATAGTTTTTTTTTTTTTTTACTATTTATTTATATGATTATTTTTATGATTATGATTAAAAAAAAAAAAAAAAAAAAATATATATATATATATATATATATATATATATATATATACTCTAACACCTCCAGGGTCCAGGTGTGTGCATGGAGTTTGCATGTTCTTGTTGTACGTGCTTGGTGGGTTTCCTCCAAAGACATGCAAATTAGGCGAACTGGCAAAGTGTGTGGATAAGTGTGTGTGTGTGTGTAAATAAACTTTGAATTTACAAAAAATATATCTTTATCTGTGTTTGCTAGAAAAAGAAGTTTAAGTTACACACATGTTATCACATTATGTGATATCATCTGCAGGAAATCCCAAACGTCTTAATTCACAGGGGGAACTAACATTATTATTATTATTATTATTATTATTATTATTATTAGGAAAAATCATTTTTTAATACAAAGGCTCCTCTAAATTATTATATATGCTGTAAATGGAAAAATAGTGGGCCAGAGGCTTAGTAGTTGTTTCACATCTCCAGGTTCCGGGTTCGATTCCCAACTCGGGGTGTGTATGCATGGAGTTTGCATGTTTTTCCCGTGTCTGGAGGGTTTCCCCCGGATATTCCGGTTTCCTCCCACATTCCAAAGACATGCAGATTGGGCTAATTGGCCCGTAGTTTTTTCCCGTAGTGTGTGAATGTGCATTTGAATACGGATAAATACAATGGTAATTAGCAATGGCGTCCATGGTCCCTCATTGGACTATAGAGTTGCCTAGATGGATGGATGGATAAATGGATGGATGGAAAAACACACAGTCATCTTTCCCTCTTGCAGTGAACTCTTCTGGTGTAATATACACTACCAGTTAAAAGTTTGGACACTGATTTGTTTTCTACATTCTGGAACAATACTGCAGATTTCAAAACTATGAAATAACACATATGGCATTAGGTCATTTTTAACAACCTCAAAAACAACACTCAGTTGTTATTTCAAGACACGAAGGTCAGCTGTTCTGGAGTAGTTCTTGCAAGAACAGAATCGTCAAGTGATTTGCAAAACCCATCAAGTACCTGATGAAACTGGCTCTCATGAAGACCTTCCCAGGAAAGCAAGACCGAAACTTACCTCTGCTGCAGAGGAGAAGTTCATTTACCAATTTATCAATAACCTTAGATTAGAGCTGTTATGAATGTTTTCCAGAGCATAAATAGCAGACACATCTCAATATCAACTTTTCAGAGGGGATTATTGCATATGTTGGAGCCTTCAGCAGTGTTGTACAATGTAGAAAGACACAAAAATCAGGAAAGACCATGAGATTCTAAGACGTGTCCCAACTTTTGACTGGTAGAGCGTGTATCTCCTCGATGTATGGATAATTTTGGCACAGCCTGAGATTTAGTAACTACTTAAAACCCACTGACTTATTGCTTTTCAAGTGTTTGGATATTAAGATTCTTGGTTCTTGTGATGCTCCTCATGCTCGTATTGTGAAATTCCCACTACTTGTAGTGAATAAAATCATTCCGATTCTATCAGCGCACACGCCCCAGTTTTGCCAGATCTGTGTCTGTTTTTGTAAAATGTGTCTCAACATGGAATCTTATTTTTGTTCCATCAGCTTCACGATACAGATTCTAGAGAAAGCTATTACTGTCCCTGATAAGGTAGTGGTATGTTCATAGGTGTGGCGCTGGTATGAGCGAATCATGTACAGTAGCTTTGTTTTTGTTTTTAAATATTGTCTGACTGTCACTGTAGACACGCCTTTGCTGTTGGTCCACATTGCTAAGTGTGAGATGTCAAATGTTTACAGGATATGGCAATTTGATATCATCTACAGAGGAAATACTTAAAGTATATAGTCAGAGAGACAGATCTAGCAGATCTAGTGTTAAGGACCTGAATGATGGTTGAAATTACTTCATGCTTCTCACTTAACATCATGTAAAACCTATATATGTTCGCATGTTTGCTTTATGGTCAGTGAGGACAATAGATATTCACTGAACCCAAAGTGAATCTTGTGTCAACTGTAACACCAGTGAAAATGCTTAGGAAGTCTTGAATAATAATTACTGGATGTCTGTCGTGCACATCTGGAGAAGTACACACAGAATACATTTAAAGACCCAATATTGACAGAGTGTACATGATCCGTTTTATATATATATATATATATATATATATATATATATATATATATATATATATATAGTAATTGTTTTTTGTTATTTTTTATTGACAACAATAATTATGACAACATACAGTACTGTACACTCAATGTTTAACCATAATTCTATCATTAAACAAGTAGACCTGAGATTTTTACATATATCTCGTTTAAAACTTGTTTTGGTGTTTGATATTGCACATTTGTTTTTGAACGGACAATTAAAAGTGATTTCGAGTGGCGTTTAAGTCAAACCAGGACTTTGAAACCATTGAAATTTCTCTTGAATAAAGGTGTAAAACCGGTTAATGTTTACAGAAGACTTCAAGCATTCACAATTACCACTTGGACATTACAGGAACTCGGCTGGGAGCCCCTGTACAGTCTTGACTTCGGTCCAATCCATTTCCACATGTTTGGGCAATTAAGGGAGTTCCTGGGAGGCTGGCGTCAAAAGTCCCAGTTTGACTTGAACAGGCCTTGTATGTATGTATGTGTAATATATATATATATATATATATATATATAAAGACATAGTCAAATCAATTTTAGAAAATCGATTATTATTGCATTTGTGCTGGCTTTTTGCAGCTCATAAACAGTAAATAAGAACCTGGAAGAAATCTGTTCACTTTTTCTTTTTTTCTTTCGACATTGACTTAACACTTGCGTAATCCTTGTCTATATTCCATCAGACTTAACAAGATTAAATGTCCCTTGAGTATTTATTATTATTTTTTACACATACCACGTTATTAAAAGTTCATCTGGAACTCCCCCGTGAACATCGTCCGAATAAATTTAACACTTCTAAGCAGTGAGGAAACCCTGGACTGTTTGCCCGTTCAGTTCAGTTTGCAGCTCCAGAAGCAGTGTCAGAGTTATATCTGAGCCTCGCGTTACTTTGCAAAGCTGATGTCGCCGTATTTCACAAATATTATTACTGACAGCGTTGGGGTTATTACATCACGCAGGTTAAAAGCAACAGTTTAGTCAGTGTGGTCTTTTGGAACTCTTCAAGAGTTTAAAAAGAGTGTGAAGTTCATTTTGTTTTCTTCTGTTTTTTTCCTCCTGCAGATGGATGATAAATCACCCAAATGCGTGACTAAAAAAGGATTGTTTGGGGATTTATGAGGAATAATGATCGGGTGTGCTTGTATCACTCATACACTCACACATTCAAATATATACAGTATATGTAAAATAAAATCTAGAAATCTAACATTAACATTATAACTCAATCAAAGCAATGCTGTAAGGACTACTTTTTCTTTTTTCTTTTTACCCTGTAAAGCCGTCCACAGCAACATTTGTTCGAGACCGATTTGTGCAAAAGTCCTTATCCACCCCTTATTTCTTTATAATAAATTTAATTACCTGATCAAATTTAATTCATTTAAACAAATGGAAACGAACGTTTTACTGCAACAGGCTGCAAAGTGCCTAAAGGTATCATTTAAAAATTGGTTGTTTATGGAACAACCTTAGCAGCAACCTCATTTCCCCTCTCGTCTGTCCGATCACCAACATGCTTTATATTAATGCTATATAAAAGTATATATATATATATACTTAATAGTAAGGGAGCGTCTACAAGTGCGTAACCTGGGCGACTGTGTGAGATTCCCCAAAGATCAAAGTCGTCTGCATCGCCAGATATCTCACATACTGCAGCCTTAGAACACAGTGTAGCGGGATCCCAGATGTACTTTATTTTATTAGTCCTAGATTACAGTGTGTCTGATCAGCCTTATTAAAACGTTTTCTAGGTGCGGTGTCTCACAAACTCATTAGGCCGTCATTAGAGCGGCGCGATTGTTCTTATCAGTCAGCATCACCAGTACGTCTGTCATCGTCTGCACCTGTTTCTCACTGGTCCAGTAAGCCTGGAGAACTATTCCTCAAGACTACGGTCATTAAAAAGAACATACAAGAAGGTCTGGCTCTGTGGCAGCCATATGAAGAAATGGATAATACTGTATATGACATAGGACTGCTCGTTACAGTGCGTGTCTTCATACCCTGGTTTAATTTTTGTCCAGGATGAAATAAGGATGGAGCCTGACATCATGTCTTCATAGCTCTTGAATGAGGTAGAACCCACATTTTTAATGTCTCCACTAACTCCGTGAGATCTGAGCGTTTCAGTAATTATGATTCCTAGTGGCAGCACCGGGACACCCGATCAAGTCCGTGCCGCAAGAATAAATTACAGTTTTTCCGCGATTGTCGATCTCAAGAACGATCGGTTAAGAATGTGTGTGGGGTTTAAATCGAGTTATCATGGTAATCAGCATATTGTTGTCACAGGTTCAAGTTCACAGCACAGTCAAATGTGTGAAACCTTTCACCTCGGATAGCTTCCTTCCTTTTCGCCATTCAGCGTTACTACTTCAGGTTCAGGAACTCGCGTCCCTGTATGGCTGTGATATTTGCCGAGGGGTCTATTCGTGTGTCCGTTTATGCATCCAGCAAATATTCAAGATTCTCATTGGCACGCTATGTCAAGAACAAGTGGGTGGTAATTGATATGGAAATAGCATTCTTACAACTGACTAGAAATTGAAACTGATTCAAAAAAGATCAAGGTCACAGCAAGGTCAAATGTCAGAATTTTTTTCTTCTGGCACACACATTAGTAACAAGCAGGACTAGACTTGTCGACTGTGTTGGTGGTGAGTTCAGCTTGTTCTGTATGATTATTCTGGTCCAAATTCAAAAGAAACAAAAACACATCAAGGAGACAGAAAGTAATTACACATGATGCCCAACACTTGGTTACTCCTCAACAACAAACCCTTTGGGAATTCTGCACATTCTTGAGTTGAGGCTCAGCTATCTCCGTGTGAGGTAAATCAAGTGTGTAATTGTGATTTACTCTGGCTAGTCTGCGGGCTGTTTGTGACCATGTGGCGTATGGAAATACTTCTCCCGTTGGTAATCGCTTTTGATCCTAACACTTGGGACAATACAAGGTTTTTTGATATAAGCGAAACAAAAGAGTCATTTAAGGCTATTTAAAGCCACGACTGATTCATCAGAACTTAAAAATCCCAAACCTTCTGTCTGAACCTTGACTTGGCTACCTCGTCATTATTACTATTTCCAGTATCCGCCTTCTGGTGTTTTTTTTGTCAGTCTTTTGGTGGAGCTAAATGTAGAGCTGATTCATCAAATGCTTTTTGTACCTTTTGCATGAAAAACTTTAGAAACTGCATTTACAGCATACATGCATTAAACCAGAAGCAGGATAAAACAATGGTTTCTCCCTGCAGCTCTTTTAAATAGATAGAGATGTTTTTGTCGATCTCATTAAACAAATGTTTTGTTTCCTTTGTGTATAAATGTTTGACCAGACGAAATTGTGATGGACAGATTTTCATGAATTTTAAGGCGAATTGTAGGACTTGATTATATAGGACTGTTAATCATATTGAGCATCGTACTCAATTGGACGAGGGGCGTTCAAGTCAAACCGGGACTTGTGATGAAATCTCTCAGATCGATGAACGCCTGATCCTTAAAACTTGATGCAAACTTGTAGAAAAGACGCATCTGACTGCACACAATAATTTAATGAAACTATTTGCAAATTACAGGAACTTAGCTAGGAGTTATTGACACATCCCCTGTGCAGCCCTGATCTCGTTTAAAGTCATTTCCACCTGTTTGGGCCATTAAAGGAGTTCCTGGGAGGCCAGCATAGAAGCAAACATGAAGAGGACAGTTGGATCATGGTTCCAGCGTACAAACTCTCCAAAAGTTCCAAAACTTTCTCCCTTGATGGTATCCAAGCACTAGTGTAACACTGGGATAAGTGCATTAGTGTCGCAGAGCATTATATAGAGAAACAAAGCACAATCAAAAGTCCCTTTTAGACTCGAACGCTTCACAGATGTGAGTTCTTTAAGTCTTGCAGAGTTTTTGAGTCTGGAAAGTGAATAATAAGTCTGGAAAGTAAATAATATTTCTGATAAAGCATTCAATGAGTCAAGTTGAGTCAACAAAGCATTAGTTATCAAATAGTTAGTCCACTATCCACATCCAAGCATGTTTATACAGTAGATTTGATCTGATTGTTCTGCTCGACTTGTTTAGAGTTCTCATATTTAGACGGGAATTGCTTAAGTGTCATTCTGCTGATTTTGTAGAAAGCTGTGTTTGGAGGAAATGCAAAGAAACATGTTACGTATAATGTATGCTTGAACATGCATGTGCTTGAATGCAAGCCTGTGTGTACTGATGTCGCATGGTACTGTATACCGGTACTACAAGTTTTGGAAACAAGTTACTCTATCAGCATTTTGAACATTTTCTGACGGCAGTGACAATGTGCTTGATGTAGCGGGGAAAATCCTGTCCGAGTTTGTAAAGTGAGACATGGGTAGCGTTGAGTCGCCAGCATCAAAGCTGGGATTAATATTCGGTTGTTCACTGTACATTCTATTTCTGAAGAAATAAAGACCAGAAAAGTGTATTTTCTTACTTAGGAGTGAAAACAAGAACAACCGAATATACGTTTTCATTTTCCCCTGTTTAAAATCCGCTGAATCCGATCACGAACATGCTTTATATTAACGCAGTCAGTAAGGGAGCGTCTGAAAAGTGCGTAACCCGGGCGACTGTGTGAGATTCTACAAAGATCAAAGTTGTCTGCATCGCAAGATATCTAACAGTGTGGATACCAGATGTACTTTTTTATTATTTTTATTAGTCCTAGATTACGGTGTGTCTAATCAGCCTCATTAAAATGTTTTCTAGGTGCGGTGTCTCACAAACTCATTAGGCCTCCATTAGAGCGGCGCAATTAATGACATAAAAAGTCGGAATTGCAGCGGGTACAGTATATAAGTTTGCACTTTATTACCGGTATTATACGCATTGTCAGGATATTTCTCGAGTAAATATCGGCTAATAGGATCTCTAAGGTATTAAAAAGTTTTTAAAATCTTTTTAGTATCGCAATTTTTGGTACCGTGAAAACACTGGTGTGTACAGTAACTTGGTGTTTGTTGCCTTTTAGGAAGTTTGCTAAAGATAAGAACATTCTTTACTGACCTTTATTTTTTTTTCTTTTTCTTCCTGCATTGGAAAACATTATCTTTGCCACCTGGTCTGGCCCGTGACACCACCATGACACTCCATGATCAACCACAAAGGAGATAAACCACAATAGCCAGGCCTCCAACATGAGATAACACATCAAAGGCTCTTCCAATCCCTCATGAAAGAAAGAGTGTAATTGTAATCGCAGTGCATCTTAGTTTTCCTTTTTCTTTTTTTTTTTTTCTCTCTCTCCTTTTTTTTTCTACCTTAATATAAGACACTTTGGTTACGCAACAGGGCTGTCAGGGCTGCTATTGAAAAGATGCAGAACGTATTGGTATGCGCTTGGAGAGCTGGAGTCAACAAAGTCCTTGACAACATTGTTTTGGATTGTTTTGATAATTTGGCATTATTGCGGGTGTTTCGAATCAAGTTGAAACGCATAAGCAATTGTCAGAAAGAGGTTTTCGTGAAGCGTGTCAACTGTGTATTTTTAAAGCTTAATTAACACTACACTCCTAGAATTAAAAAGGGCTCAAGGGTTTGTTGAGTTCTTTCCATCATTTTGTATAATACTGACTCGTACACAAAGCTTTAGATGGTTATAATGGATGTTTTTCATGTCAAGTTTTAAAGTTGAGCTTTATTCATCATATGTGCATTACTGTACAGTGTAAGTCTTTATTCTTCACATATCCCAGGATTGTAAGGAGACTGGGGTCAAAACTTAGGGTCAGCGCTCCTGGAGCCGACAAGGTTAAGGGCCTTGCTCAAGGGCCCGACGGCAGCAACATGGTTGGGCTGGGGCTACAGAATTACAGAAATTTTATGAGAGCAATGTGTAGACATTCTTCTCGAATGCTGCTCATGGGAATGAAAAAAAAAAGGAACATTACGTATGCTTTCACCCCCCTCCGAGTCATTTTGGAACATTTTGAAAGCTGGTGCTTCATGCCGAACGAATGCTGCGTCCCAAACGTCTTCTCTGTACTCAAAACAGTTTCATAATTCCGTTTCTAGTTACACTCCGTAAGGTCATGTTCTGCCTTTTACACAAGATGTTAAGTATATATTTAAAAAAACAGCAATTGCACAACCTCCAGCAGCATCAGCCTTTGCAGAACGCTTGATTCTGACTGACCAGAAGGGGCTGTTCTTATTTTTATTCTTCCTGAAACCAGTTCATGCTGCATGGTTTAAATGAACATGCTTGTTTTGTTAGGTTATTGTTTCTATAGTAACCACTTACACAGTGAGTTGCACGGATAAAAATAGTGTAGAATTGTTGATATGGTGATTTAATACGTCATCATGTTGCGAGGAAATAAATATCACGTTGTATCTGCTTGCGTATTGTTCTAAAATATTTACATGATAAATTATAACTAGACATTATTTTTAAAAGATCTGATCGTATAGTATGATTGGTGCAGCTTTGACCAGGATGCGCTCAGGATTCATTAAAGATCTCGGAAAAGTGTGTTAGTGATCAAGAGTATTGTTACGTATGCATAGGGAAGAAAAAAGAGGGACAAATTGTGTTAATAGTGTTTGACACAATATCACAAACACATATTGGTATGAAATAGCACAGATAACTGGGTAAATGAGTCAGTCCTAAGAGACGTGCTAATTACCTTTAAAAAAAAGGGCCTTGTTTTTTGTTTAGTCGTGTCCAACTCTTTGTAACCTCATGGATCATAGCACGCCAGGCCTTCCTAGATGCTGCTCTTGAGGTTTTCTTGGCAAGGATGAGTTGCAATTTCCTTCTCCAGACGACCATTTACAGCCGATTTGGAAACGCCAATTAGCCTAATCTGCATGTCTTTGGAGTGTGGGAGGAAACCCAGAGGGAACCCACCAAGCACGGGATGCAAAGACCATGCACACAGACCCCAAGTGTGACTCAAACCCAGGATCTGGAGGTGCAAGGCGACAGTGATAACCACTAAGCCACCATGCCACCTCAGCTAAAGTAATCAGAAATGTGTGGGGGTCAAAACTTAATTACATTTAGATGCATGTAGCAATTAAGAATGGAAGGCATAATCGAAGGACAACAGGTGAACACAGTTAGGTAGCAAACCAATAACGGGACAGTGGCAGAGGACCAAATCATGGGCGTGGGAACAGTGAAGGAAGGAGAACGTATCCTCTTGTCTTTTTAGTGGAAGATCAAAGGCTAAATTACAAACAGCTTCCTATTGACTGTTTAAATCAGTATTTACAGTAATAAACATAGTGCACCTACTGTTTATAGGGAGCCGAGAGCCATCTGAATCCAGCCAGTATTTTCGGTTGAATTAATCTTAAATGAATTAATTTATTTATTGAATCTCCTTTTTTTTTTAAATGACTTGCTCAGAAAACATGCCGGTAGATTAGTGGGTAGCATTGTTGCCCGTCCACACCTGGGAATATGGGCATAGAGTTTGTACTGTATGTTCTCCCTGAGATTGGTAGGTTTCCTTCAGGTCCTCTGGTTTCCTCCGTTAGCGAGTAGAGTGTGTGACTGATCAGGATTTCTTTTCTTAATTACCTGCAGTGTATTATAAGATAAATAATAGATGGATGGATGGATAACTATTCTGAAATGTTGCTGTATCCTACTGCTTCTTTATGAGTCGGAAGCAGTAGTACTAAACTGGTTAAGACTTAACCCTGGTGGTGAGGTTATGACCTGAACTAATCTGATTAAAGAAAAGGTTCTTACATATTCATGTACTTGCATTTTAATAGGAATATAATTAAGAAGCAAATCCTTACTAGTTACCTCACACTACACAAGTGAACAATACGCGCAATTTGTAAATTTTTACAGTTAGGTTGTGCAAGCAGAAATTTGACACATCATTGTTGACCATCAACACAAACATTTATTGTGAATGGGTGATGAAGTTACTGGACCTGGGCTGAGAGTCATGGTGATGCAGTGGATGGGTGGAGGTGTCACCTGACGTCTCTAGGGTTTGCATGTTCTTTTCAAGTCACTGTAGGTTTCCTCCAGGGTTCCTCGTGGTCTCCTCTAATAGTGGATTGCATACTAAAAAACTAAGTGTGTGAAGTTGTGAGCTTGGTGTCCTTCAATGGACAACCTAACCAAGAAGCCATAAATGCTATGTTGAAATCGACATGGAAGCCATGACACTGGCGAGTTCACTGGCCCTCAGACATTGCAACTTATCCTGGAGAGGCCATATTGGATCATTTAATTCACAAGATCTGGCACAGGGTTAATGCTTGATGTCCCACTTGGTTGTATTGGGGTATAGGGTTATGAGTCTTGCCCACAGAGGGTCTCCGAGAGAGTGTGAAGGTGTGAGCTTGGTGTACTATAACGGACATCACATTCAATGACCAGGATAGCAAGAATAAGGCTGTTAATGAAGATGAATGAATGCGTGATTCCATTCATCATTCCTGTGTAAATGCCTGAACTCTGCGGCATTCCGACCATGCCTTCAGGTGTTTCACTTAAGCTTTGGAGTTCATCAGGAGCTTTGGCATTCTGTTTGATCGGTGGATTATATTCACGTAAGCTTGGTGCTTGTGTAAACAAAATACTTTATTTTTTGTCAGTTTTCTGGCATCATGCTGTGCGAATACCCTGGATTCCAGGTTACAGCTTGAGAGATACAGAAAAGAGGCCGAGAGGGTAAAAAACTGGGAGGGGTTGGCGAGTAAGTACAGTATGTGATTGCTCTTAGGCTGCCAGAGCGTAAACTTTGAATTCATCTTGTAGTTGGGGTTTTTCCTTGCAATGACGTTAGAAGCATACCATTACCCTGAGCCTCAATTCAAAGTGGATTAGCGTCCACTTAATCCATTTTAACTGCTGCCCTTTTGCATTTTGTTAGGGTTCACACACACAAAGCCTTAGAAGGAAAGAGGAATGCCAAGATGGAACCACAATGGAAGCCCAACACTGGCGAGTTCCACAAAATGTGGAATGTGCATTGTGTTTCTGCAACTTATAGGTCAAGTTTGCCCAACATTTGGCTTAGTCCTTTGTATCCTAGAGGTCGTCACATTGGATAATTTGATCCACAAGATCTGGCATGTTGTATGCCAGATGTTCCACTTTCTACCCGGGCTTGGGCTCCTTACTGTATGCAGTAGCTGGGTGTAATGGGTTGTAGGGTTAAAGGTCTTGCCCAAGAAAACTACAGTGGTACCTTCCGAAGCTACCTTCCAATCAGCAACCTAGATCTTCAATAAACCACTCACTTATTTTCTATATACGCTTTATCCTGCATGCAGGGTCACGGGGACCTGGAGCCTATCCCAGGAGACTTAGTACACCTTGGACAGAGTGCCAATCCATCGCAGGGCACACACAGACACACACACACTACGGGCAATTTGGGAACGCCAATTAGCCTAACCTGCATATATTTGGACTGTGGCAGGAAACCAGAGTACCTGGAGGAAACCCACCAAGCACGGGGAGAACATGCAAACTCCATCCACACAGAGCTGGGAATCGAGCCTGGCCGGAAATCGAACCCCGACCCTGGAGGTACAAGGTGACAGTGCTAACCACTACACCACTGTGCCTTCAATAAACCAACATATATTAAAATATTTCTTTTACTTGGTGTAAAAGCTACACAAAGGAGAATTTCTTGCTCAAACATGCTTCTTAGCAATCTGCCACCCAAGTCTGCCAGCAAGAACAAGTCGCAAATTCCTTCTCTTGCTCAATTAGGACGTCTTTTGTTTGCAAATATCTCTTGCACATCACAGCACGTGCCTTTACAACCTTTAAGGCTCGCTCTCCCCGTGCCTGAGGGTGTTTACTTTTCTCTGCCACTCTTTCTGCAAACAGGCCGACCCAAGGCAGAAAGAATGTTGCCTTGTTAGGCGGCGAGGCGTACATGATTCTGAATAAGAGTAACACTAATGCTTGTCTGATGTAACATTAAAACGCTTACAAGTAATTGCATTACACGTAATAGCTTCGGAGTTCAGAGTAATAAGGTACGAAAGCATGTAGAAACATTTGCTCTAATTGTATCACGTCAAGAAATTTGGAAAGCCCAAACACTCCAATGAGTGGCACCTTTTAGTGGAATTGTGATCTCAATCACGAGGCAGAATCAGGCATGGCCCTCATTGGGAGATTATCTTAACTGCTCGAGAGATCTTTCAGAGCAGAACTCGTACTGCCAGTTTAAGACGACTTGAGAGAATTTGGCTTTGATTAAAGTGTCGTTAAAAGTGAAGATACATTTATTTAACTTTATTAAGATGTAAGCCATTAGGAGAACTGCATTCTAAACACTCAGATCATAATCACATTTCAGTAAGTGACTTGGTTGTTATCCAAAGTATTCAACATTTAAAAAGATATCATCAACTCTTTTTTTTTTTTATTTTTTTTATTTTTTTTTTATTTTATGTTTCATAAATCAGTAGAACCTTAATTCTGATGTATCAGCCACGTCCTAAACGGTACCATGGTGCACGGTCGACCCGAAACGTCTGCTGCTGTTTGTCTGCTCTCGAGTCGTAGCCCCGTTTGGAGCTGTTTAACGTCCACGAGCTCTTAGCACATCTGTAAAACGTACACGGCGTGTGCTTTTATAGACTTTTCTGTAAATATTTTAACAAGCAAGACAGACTTCGTTATTCAAATACCAGCGTGGAGATTAAACCGCCTGTGTATTTACAACGCTTAACCTTTAAGAAGTGCTTTATTAGGTCTTTCTGAAGTCTTTTTTTCCCCTTCATGGAAAGCCCAGTGTCCTAAGGTCAAGAGGTCAAATACCAGCTCAACCGGGGTCAAATACCATACGGCCGTGCCTCATGTTTTAACAAACAGCAGCACGTTTCTGTCTCATCCACACATCTGTAACTGCAGTCAAGTCGGAGAAGTTGTAATAAATGTAACCATATTTGGAAATCTTTATTTTCGAAGGATGTTCCTGGGTGTAAATGTACACGAATAGGGCGATGGCTATAGAAAGAATGTCTGTTCAGATTAATACAAGTCATTGCAAATAGTTGTTTAGTTAATGATAAACAGCAAAGCCTTGCACTCAAACCACATCCTAGTTCTGTCTATGAAGATCAAACATACTTCTGCAGATCTTTTTCCTTCTTCCTTTTCTCGCACACCTTTTTTTTCTGTATGCAAAAGAAAAAAAAAATCCTTTTTAACACAACAATGTCATGTTAAGTAGGTCAGCATTACATGACACAAACCAGCCTGACCACTTAGAGGCTGGATTCGTGCCAGGATGCCCGTGCAGTTGTTCCACGAGCTGGCTTGCACATGGGTGACTTTTTGTATGACCTGTATGTGTGTGTATATTATAGAGTAATGGAATGGGTGTATATGTCTGTGTGTGTTCTAACTGGTGCATTCGTGGGTAGCATATTGTAGTGGCAGGACGAAGCATGAATTTTAACACTGTGGTTGAGAGCAAGCTGGACTTTGCACAAACACTTTCACAGCTCAAAGGCATCTGTGTTTGACTGGGAGAGAACTGCCCAAGTGTCTGCTTTAAACCCAGCTTCTGAGACCTTGGATTCAACATCATCTTAAAAGATATTATTTATCGTGACACTAAGGGTAATGGGGGAGACTTGGACCTTTGGTTGCCCAAAGCTGACAACCCAAAATTTGATACCCTGTGTTGGTTCATCCTTCGCTTTTATAGAGCAATTTGTTATAAGGTTTCTAGGGTTCTCCAAAAACAGGTGTTTAAATATTGAGTTCATGTGACACTTAAACTGGACATTGATGGACTTTTATTTAACTAGAAATGTGACTTCTGATGGCAGCTGCTTGCACCAGAATGTGTTTAAGTTATGACTTTTTCTTAGAATGTTTTTTTCTCAGAGTTCTGAAGTTAATCCCAGATTTCTGACTTTTTCCCTAGAATTTAGACTTTTTTTTCCCCCCACAGAATTCTGCCTTTTTTCCTCCCTTAGAATTCAGACATTTTTTTTCTCTCAGAATTCTAACTTTTTTTATCAGACTTTTTTTCTTAATTTTTTTTTTAGAACTCTGACTTTTTTCCCTCAGGATTCTGACTCTTTTTTTTTTTTTTTAGGATTCTGACTTTTTTTTTTTTTTCAGAATTCTGACTTTTTTCCTTAGAATTTTCAAGATAATCTCAGAATTCTGACTTTTTCTCAGATTTTTTTTCTTAAAACCCAATTTTTTTTATCAGACTTTTTTTCCTCAGATTTTATTTATTTATTTTTTTTAGAACTTTGCCTTTTTTTTCTCAGAATTTTGACTTTATTCTCAGGATTCTGACTTTATTCTCAGAATTCTGACTTTTTTCTTTTTTAATCTGAGATTAAAAAATCATTAATGTCAAATTTGTTTATCTTTTTCAGAATTCTGACTTTCCTCTCAGAAGGTCAAATCCCTCTTTTAAGAGTCTGCATAAATTTGAATAAAAAGATTAAACTAATAGTTGTCAGACAGTCATTAAATATCCGGTAAAACTGTTTCACTAGGGAGCCTTTATTTAAAGTCTTTATGTCTAGACCTGCATTTTGTAAGGACAGTGTAGGATGTCCAGTGTTCCTTTGTCCAACATGTCATCACTTGTTTTCACAGCATCTGCAAGTCTGTAGGTTGGCTCAGGCTCGGGTCAACAGATAAAGCGGAGAGATACTCTCCTATCTAAACTTTACCCTCTGTCTTTCCATGATCTCCGGTGTATCCCATGTGAGGAGTTATCTCCAGTCTGAGACGGTTCACTAGACCATGAAGCATGCTAACATCTCTAAACATGTGCTTCAGCAAAATCCAATTTTTTTTTTTTTTTTTCTGGTAAAGGATAAGGATTTGTGGTTCTCTTTCCAAGCTTAGTGTTCATCTGGGAATAAATGCTTCAATTTCGAAAGATCTAAACTACTTTATACTTTTTTTTTTTAAGGTCACACAACTGTTCCCTTATTAATTAGCTGTGACATCAGTGTCCATTGTGAACTATAGTAATTGGGTCACTTTAAAGGCCTAATAATTCAATAAGTTAATGAGTTAATTGAGGTTTTAGAAAGCACACATCATAAAGCAGAAGACATCATCACTGCATTCTAATAGGAATCGGTGAAGATTAGTGGAAGGGTGTAAACAGAACATTTCGTGTTTTTATTCATTAAAGGTTTTGAAATGTTAATAAGACCTGATTTTTCCTGTAAAACCTGGAATCTTCTCCTGCTTTTTGTTAATGCTCTAAAAACGCGCCTCAATGACTAAACCCCCTATTTGCCGTCATGCTGGTGTGAAAAGGCTTCAGGACATCCAATCCTGCCGCACGTGACGGCTCTTGAACTAGAGACACTGACCAAACAATTGAGACGTGAAGTTCTCCCTCTCGCTCCTTTCATGGGAATTTTTTTACCAGGCAAAGTTCACTTTCGGGGACGGCGTCTGACTTTCAGGAAGAGGCGAGTTTGATTTGGAGGGGCTCTGTCTAAGAAAATATAAGGGGGGAATTGCATTGAAATTTTCTCCTCGCCAAGGTCAACAGGGGATGAAAGACAGGAAGGGGTTTGGTGACAGCATGCAGACGCTTCAATGTGATGGATAGGGCTCTGTCTCATCAAGATGTTTTATTTTTACAGAATTTGTGTATTCTTTGGTAATTTAATGCTTACCGGCATAATTTTATACTAATGATGCTATGATCATGTGTATTTTACAATGCTTTAACACCTGAAAGTGGCAAAATAACACTTGCATTGATGCAAAACAGTATATGTTGGGCAGATTTAAATCACATTGCTGTGTCTAGGGGATACAATCGAGGCGGAATAACACTCTGGATGTGAACACCTGAACACCTGAGTGCCTAAGAGCAATATATAGCGCAGCCCATTCCCTAACCCATGGTTTTTCTTTTGGAGGTGGAAGAAGATAAGAACTTAAACTTAAACCAAATCAAACCAGGAATCATTTAACCACCATGGAACAATGGTTTAATCAAGTGGGTGTAACTCCATCTTGATTTTGATTAATTCTACCACTCAGTGTTCTAAAGTTACACATTAAGCAATGAGATTACTGTAGCTCTGAAGAATTTAGATAATGGCCAAACTTTATCTAGTAGCTAGAAGCCACTCTCATTAACCCTTAAAAATCGAGTGGCACGGATCCATGCCGGTAACACAACGGTGGTCGATGACTGAGTTAAGAAAGTACTGCTTACAATATATGGAAGTCTTGCAAGGGTATTTGGATATGTCAGGTAGGAGCAAAGTTCTCATTAATTCTAAGGCATGCACTTTTTACTGCTACGACTACCAGAATATGGAAATGACTTTATCAAAATGTATAACTCTCAAAATGTGCATATTATAATTAGTTTTTGGTCATAGAAAGGTTACATGATCATATGTACTTGTGCTATTTTTTTCCTTACAGTATGTGACCCATTGTGTATATATATATATATATATATATATATATATATATATATATATATATATACACACAATATATATATATATATATATATATATATATATATATATATACACACAATATATATCATATCATATTGCCTAGGCGTGGCGGCACGGCAGCATAGTACAGTAGTTAGCACCTCCATTCTTGCACCTCCAGGGTCTGGGTTCGATTCCCGCCACGTGTGCATGGAGTTTTGCATGTTCTCAAATTGCCTGTAGTGTGTGAATGTGTAAGTTCCAATACATTCCCCCCCCCCCCCGCTGTGTCTCTGAACAATCCTATAACTCCTATATATTTCTTAAACCATAGTAATGCAACAAAAAAAGAGCCATTAATCACTATCCCATTAATGTTCCTGTGTTTGAAGGCTGCTGAACTTCTGAACGCTTTGTACTGTATGTATAAACCATTACAGGAAGAATACCAAAGGCCTCTGATTCTGGATCAATAGTCAGACATGTTGTAAAGTGATCATCACAGCTTCTGCTGGCTCATCTGTGACTCATCATAAAGGAGCGGAGCAGTCGTGATCGACAGCCGCATGTGGGAGAATTCGGCTTGGTTAAATAGTGAAGGAAAAGAATCAGGGAAAAACAACACATGGGAATAGACCGAGCTGTATAAAACGTTGCCCTTTTGTCCGCTTCAAAATTTACAGTGTCACAAACGGGTTACACATTCCAGATTCAGTCACGGGGATTTTACAGCGTAGAGGAAAGCAGCGTAAGATTCTGTTGATCTGCAGCGCGGTAGAGTAGCAGGCTGTAGCCTTATCTGTAACTTGCCAACACTCTCCACTTTTATTGTTTTGCCTGGAGCAGAATTCAGCTCACTGGTTCTCACACAAAGATTTATGCAAACATATGGGTGGCTGAATCTACCACTTGGGAGTGCAGCTTAGATTTCAGCCGTGTGCATTGCGCTGTTTATCGGGAGCTCTGATCCACACACTGCATACCTTCAGATAAAATCACACACATCGTGTTGTTATTCAAAACCACGTACTTAATTACCAAGTAAAAACAAAACAAAACTTTTGTAGAATATATGCGAAAAATGTCAAAAGTTTTAAATGATATGGATCATATCTAGGTACCGAGGCACCCGATTGAATGCATGTAGTGGTATGAGGAAGTCATAAATATGTATATATAATATGTGCATTGTTACAGGGCTTCGTACTACAAGATGAAAGATTTGATGTGCCTTCTTTTCTCATGGCCATTCGCTTTACTCTTCCTTTATCAGTCAGGCACTGGGCGGGGCTCGTTCTGTGGCAGTGGAAGTTCTGTGTGTTAGGGCTCTTGTTGAGTTACTGACCAGAAGGTCGGGGGTTCAAGCCCCAACTCCGCTGTTGGCTCTTGAACTAGACCTGTAACCCTGTCTGCTCCAGGGGTATTGTATCACGGCTGACTCTGTACTCTGACTCTGGTCTCCTAACTAAAGCTGGGATATCTGAGGAATAAAGAATTTCACTGTGCAGTAATGTATATGTGATAAATAAAGGGTAAAGTTAAATCATCTGACCTTTTAAAACTGTACAACATCTGTATCCATAAATGACATTTTAGTCTTTGAACTGAACTAAAGACTTGCCCAGACCGGTAAGCTAATCTTGGATCAGGTCAAGTCAAGTCCCGGTTTGATTTGAACGTCCCTTGTACTTTATATTAGGCATATTGTCAAAATTAACCATCATAACTAAGAGCTTGTGGGTGAGTGGCATAAGCTTTTGTGTTTCTACGAGTTTGCTATAGGATTATTGATTGTAATCAGGATCAATCAATTGTAATCAATCAAATTGGAAGTCTCGAGTAAGTACAGTAAGTCTCGAGCCACCCCTCATTTCTTTATATTGAATTAAATGACATGGAATAATCAGCAGCAACCTCGTTTCCCCTCTCGTCTATTCCATATTTCAACCACTCAGCATTCAGCTAGACAAGTTGCTTTAAAAAAAAAAAAAAAAAAAAAATATATATATATATATATATATATATATATATATATATGGACATGGAAAATCTTGATTAGAACATGTAAAAAATGTGTGGAAATAACTGAATTAGTTGATAAAATCCTCTAACATTAGTTTCAGGCTCTGATGCTGTTACTATTTAATAATGTTAACATTAGATAAAAAACTCCGACGTTTCCTTATATAGTCATAGCAAAATCAACGAAGTCAAATGGTGTGTTTCTATTCTTATTTTGGAGAATATTTCCATAAAATCTAGCGGTGAACAGTGCAGCAGAATTCAGAGACTTTGTTTCGCTTGCATCAGCGATGCCTCATAACAGTAGCAGATTCCACAGCTGAAGTGTGTCGTCTTCAAGCCCTGCACAGATGAACAGAAGGTTGCTGTAATATGATTCATGGGCTATCCGGATGGAGAGGGTTGTGAAATCTCATCTGCATTTCCAGGGAATTGCAGCCAGGCACCAATGGGATGGGAACCAGTGGAGTAACTAGCATTATGGGTAGAAAAGGAACAGGTGGGTCGTATTTTGAAAAGAATCAACAGTAAAGCGTACACCATGACGGACCGTGACAATCCATGACACTGTGAATTTCCAGCTGAACACACTGAACGTGGTGTAGTAGCAAGTTTCACACTAATGCTACTTTAAGCTATGACAAGAACACCCCACGTTTTTTTTTTTTTTTTTTTTTTTTAAACGCGACCTAAGCCTTTTGTTTCTTTCATTTCTAAGCCTTTTTTTTTTTTACAGTGAAGTAGTCCATGACCACAGAGTTGTTTATTACTCTGTCACGGTGTTTAAGAATCAAATGAAAGTCCACTCCGAAAGGAAAAGAGTTGTTATTGGACGGCGTTTTCTGCTAGGGAGTGCGCTCTGGTCATGATTAAAGGTATGGATGAAAAGAAACAGTGCCTTTTATTCGGGCCGTAGAGGATATGAAAACGCTCAAGCCGTCTACAATCAATCTCTAATCTCGCCTTACGTTGGAGGGGGAAAGGTGGGAGAAAGCGAGTTTTCTTTGAAACTTGATAGACTAATGCGTGCCTGTGTGTGTGTGAGAGGGAAAGTGTGTGTGTGTGTGAGACAGAAGAAAGAAGCAGAATTCCAGCATGCTCTTGTATGTTTTTTGGTCGTTGTCTGGATTGTGGTTTTCACCGGTTTGCGTGCTCCTGGCTCATTTTCGCGGGCTGCGTGTATGTGTATGTCATCCATTCTGCCAGATTTGTAGCTTGATTGTTCAGTTTTCTGTCCAAGTTATTGGTAAATGCAAAAAAAAAGCCACTTAAATCAGTCTTCCTAATCTTATTCTGTTATTGGTTAAGATAGGGTTGGCCTTTTCTGCTTTTTTGCCTGTGTTTATAACAGGCACTTTCCTGCATGTCTTAGGTAATGCTGTATGCGTTGCTATAGTTTTTCCGTGCGACAACAGATCAGATTCCCACTGTCCATAGAATAGGGGTTCATTTTCTTGCTATATAAGCTGTGATTACTTGCATTCAACCAAACCACGACGTCATTTCTACAAAACCCTTCAACATAAAGACAATGGATCATTAACTCATGTGGTCTCCGGGGATCAGATTATTATTGTCAAAATGTAATCATAAATAACATCAAAAAAAGTTGTTGAAGGTAACATAAGAAACTGTAGTGGTCAGCACTGTAAACCTCACACCTCCAAGGTCAAGGTTTTTGTGTGGAATTGCATGTTCTCCGTGTGCTTGTGGGTTTCCCCTGCAGACTCTGGTTTCCTCCCACAGTCCAAAGACATGCAGATTATTTGACATTTCAAAATTGGCTCCCGTGTGAAAATGGTTTTTCTGATCATTCAGTACATTCAGGTTGTCAGCTGACCTCATCGTATTGCCACATAACGTTGCTGAGCCAAGACCTGACCAACTGAAGCAACCTCAGATCATAACACTTCCCTCAGAGGCTTGTACAGTGGCCACTATGCATGAAACACTTCCCTTATTACCCTGATGCCCACATGACCTTTTCCCATTGGTTCGAAGTCCAATCTTTATGCTCCCTATCAATTCTTTTTTCCAGATTAGAATTTTCTTATATTCACACATCTGTCTAGTCCCGATTCTGTGACTTCTCATTGCACTGTTTGTGGAAGTACTTTTACTTTCAAGTGTTAATCATAGCTGAGATTTCTACTGTTGAATTTTTTTTCCCAATGCAACTTCAAGCGTTTAAGTAATCTCCATTCATTAATATTTTTTTGTGTGTGTATGTATGTCCTGTGATGGATTGGCACCCCGTTCCAGGGTGTACCCCGCCTCGTGCCCTAGGTCTCCTGGGATAGGCTCCAGGCCCCCCACATCCCTGTATACAGAACAAAGCGGTATAGACCATGAGATCACGATTTATATGTGTGCATTTAAGGTGGCACAATGTTGGCATTCCTCTATAATGCTACGGGTACGTGCACACTGCACACTGGCACAGAGATATCACGCTAATACTGTTTCAACACGGTCCCTGGTGATTCTGATCCCTATGGGTCAACCTTAATTCTTAACCCAATCTCAGTAATTCGAGAAGTTTTCCTTACTTGGTGCAGAGCAATAATTTGAACCTTGGGCAAAACTACTCCAAAGGTGACATCTTCTTTAGACATTTCCTCGCTGCTAACTCCTGTAAACTGAAGCGATCCGATTGAAAGACTTGACAACATAAAGCTTTACAATAAACCAGCTATCCGAAATGTTTAAGGCTGTTAAATCGCATTAAAGCTCCTGAAGCTTCTGGCCTGAAAGGTGTACACAACACATCAGAGGTTGGAGGGTGGAGATTTTAAAGCTAAGTCCAGATCCAGACTCACATCTGTGTTTTTTTTTTGGTTTGTTTTACTGTACTTACTAAATAAATCATTCGCAGTAATTACTGTTAAGTGCTTCAACAAAGACAAGATAAGAGAGATCAAACAATGCAGAAGAACAAAAGATTTCTTAAAAACTGTATTACCGAGTGACTGGGAAATAAAGCGTCATGCTCTAGCAGTGGTAAACAGGATTAGGATTTGGGTTGGATTTCACTCAGAGATAAAAAAAACAACAAAAAAACTACGACTCCAGCTGTTAAGCAGTTTGGTTTGTGTGGGCTGCCTGCGGCTTCGGGACAGAGGCTCGGATTTTCACAATAGAGAAAGACTATCCGTTAAGTAGACGCGACACAAGACTCATCACGTACTGTATGGATTGCACAAGATGATCCTTCAAGTCTTCCATCCCGTGTCCTGTACCTAACAGCGCCTCATGAGAAACGATTCGGAATGTGTCGGGACCTGCTGTAATTAGAGCGAGCTTGTTTAGCTTGTATTTGTGTCGAAGGTTAATTAGTCAGAGCTACGGTGTCTGGGTGTTATTGTGTAATACCGAAATCACAGCACCGTCTCGTGAAAGCCCTGCCTTAGTTTTTCTTTTTTTTCTTTTCCCATCTTAAAACTGTTTGAATTCATTTCCTATCTCGCCCTTCATGATATAACTCCATTCCATTCCTGAAGGAATAAAAAAATAATTCGAAAATTGGACTTGACGTGTATTCGAGGCCGGCGTAATAACTGGACAGGAAAGCCGGCTACGTTTCTGCCATTCTTTCCTGCTGACTAACACCTGAAATCTTTTTTTTTAATTTTTTTTATGCTGTATGTTGTAACCCGTAGCAAACGTCAGTGCTGATTCCTAAAGCGTCAGGCATGCGAGGCAGGAATACTCTCGCATTCCGTTCGCGTGAAGAGACGGCGGTTCGCATTCCGTTCGCGCGGAGAGACAGGAGGAAAGCGTGAGGACGTTGAGAAGGTTGTGCTGGAGAAGGATGAGGAGAGAAACAGATGGAGAGGATATCGACAAAAAAGGTTGTGTTTTTATTGGACAGGAAAAAGCATAGTGTTTTACTGTAACGTCTCAGAGTGGCTGTGACGCGAGTTGCTCGTGTTGATGCGAAGTCTTTTAGCTTAGTCTTTTTTTTTTTTTTTACTAATAATTTCCAATTTATAATTTAATAAGTAACACTGCTACTTGAATTTGTGTTGATAATTTTTCAGATATTAATATGTTAAGACTCTTTGACATTTACATAAAGTTCATCATACAAGGTACTGAAAGTTATCCAAAGGTGGGCGTAATAATAATAATAATTTTTTTTTTTTAACTAACTGACGCAGATGCTTCAAATTGTACATGTAGGCAGAGTAACTCTTCCTCTATATGAAGGTGAACCCAACTCTCGAATCCTCTTTGAAAATCACCTCTTCCACAGTTGCTGGTCTCCAACTTGCGTCTTTGGTTTGTCTTCCCCTTCTTTAAACGTCTACGACCACATCCCTCTCGTCAGTGGTGTCATCTCCGTAAGGAGTAGGAGTCCATCAACTACAACGAAAGGGGATTTTAAAAGAGGATTCCAATGTGTGTCGGGTTCACCGCTGGCGTTAATGCACGGCTTGTGATGGAGACCATGTTGGGGGGGGGGGGGGGGGGTTAGCAGTTTTCCAGCAAGGAAGCAAACTTTTGTTGTTTTATGAACAATTTTATAGCATCAGATTTTTATTTAGACAGTTTTAATTAGGATTTAGTTTTAAGCAGGTAATGGTAAGTGTTTCCTTTCGGTTTCTGCTGAACTATTTATTTTATGGTATATTAGTCAAAATAATAATAATATAAAAATATAATATATAATATAATATAAAAAAAAATACCCAGTCGGACTCATGAGAAACATGTTCCATCTAGTTTAAACTTGATTTCAGTGCTCGTTTAAATCAGAATATATCCTGAAATCTCAAGAGGACCTTCTAACTGGCAGGAATAAATAATTATATCTAAATATAACTAAATGTCTGCTTCAGTTGGTTCACAGCTACTGGTTTGGATTTTATTCAGTGTTTTGAAAACACACGGTCAAATCATGATCGTGAAGTTATACTGTATACAGTACTGTGCAAAAGTCTGGAGACCTTATTCATTTCATCATATATATTTTTTTTACAGTATGTAGTCTTGAAGAATAGTTAGGAGATAGGATAGGACTTTTTTTCGTTAAGTTTTTGTCTCTGATTTTAAATCCAGTGCCTGTATCTGAGCAGTTTCAGAGGAATGTTTTCACTTGTTAAGCCACGCATGGATCTATAAATCATTCAAGCACTGAAAAACCATCCAACTTTAAGGCATGAACCAGTGAGGAACAGGTGCAGATGATGACAGATGATCAGGGCGGTGATTAGTGGTGATGAATGCTGAGTGATTGGAACAGACGAGTGAGGAAATGAGGCTGCTGCCTTGTAAAAGCAATGACCTCATGATGATATAAGATAAATTTTATTTTATACTTGGATATACTCTTGATCTTTGTTATTAGATATCATATGGTTAGAACTTTATAATCCTAAATGCACAAGTCAGTGATGTAAAGCGCGTGTTGAAGTTGTGTGTTCAAGTTCAAGCCCAAGTCTGTCATAAAGTTTAAAAACAAGGCCGTCTGACTGAAATGCGTTTCCCAGGCCTTGAGTGCTGCTGCATCATTGCGAACTTATGTAACAGTAATAACATTACAACATCAAGTGTGACCCTGCACGACCTGCCGACGCAGTGCAAGGTTTTAACCCTTAATTAGCTTGGTAATTTTGGGGAAAAAAAGCTTTAAAAAACGAGCTAGATAGTTGTTAAGGCATTAATAATTTATTCCAGAAGTGTTTAGGGTTGCCTAAGTGGCCGGGTTGAACAGGATCGGACTAAACTTTTTATATTTAAATAAATGTGCCTTAAAACATATCTGTGTTTTATGGCAGCATGGTGATGTATGTAGTGTTTAACTAGGTTTAAGAGTTCGAGTTCTAAGTCGGGGTCTGTGTGCATGGAGTTTGCATGTTCTCCCCCCTGTGCTTGGTGGGTTTCCTCCAGGTTCACCAGTTTCCTCCTACAGTCCAAAGACATCTTCTTATATTATATTGTAAAAAAAAAAAAAATGTTTTATTGCTGTGACATTTTATACATTTCCTGTCTGGTTACGTGACCTCATTCAAGTCAATTAAACATGACGTCCACTTTTTTTTTGAGGTTGAACCTCAGGTCTGCTCCAGCGCAGAAGATTAAGATGAAAGCGTCCGGTAGAGCTTGAAGCTGTGCAGGACAGAAAGACGCGGCGACCGGGTACTAATCGTAAATGTGTCAGTCATGTAGAAAGGTCCTGAGTTTTCTCCCTCGCATCCTCCCACCAGTCACAAGCAGACAAGGAATTATGGGTCCGCAGCAGCAGGTGGAGGGAACATTAATCCGGTATGGGAGTCGCTGTCAGCTCCGTAATTGCCTGCTGTTAATTGTTAAGTAATGTTCCAGCTGGATGCGCTTCATATCCTTCCACCTTTTATAAGGATACGGGAAGATTAAGCCCGAGCTTTAAGGCTTATTTGTTAGACTTCTGTAGCGTGCCCAGATTGGTCAGGGTTACTCCGCTATCCCGGAGGCCCCTTTCCCAGCTCGGCTTCGAGTTCCTGACGTCTTACCTCACAGGCGCAGATGTGCGAGTCCGATATCCTCCGCTGAGAATTCTGCAAGCCAACATGCTTGTGCATGGAGCAGATGTTTCTGTGACATGATTTCGGTATTGATGTGCGTGTGCTGTGCCACGTTTGCGTGCTACTTATTATATAAGGCTCTTGAAACAATATCATAACTTTATCATATTATATTCTACATGTATATTTTACATACAACAAAAAAAACCTTGATGCATAGCAGATTTCATCGCTAATATTAGTACTGAATGCATTAATATTTATGCACACGGTATAGTTGCTATAGGAACAATGCCTTCACGTCCTGGGAGATATTTAACATTACCTAGGAATATATGAACCATGAATATAAAAATGTATTTTTTGATATACAACTGTTAAAAATGATGAATGGCATGTATGCTTCCTGTTTTTCTTAAGGCGTCTCTGCAGAGTGTAAGCGCTTTTTATTACGTTTGGAGGGTTTTTAGCCTTCAGGGCGGAGGACCTCGGTTTTAAATCAGACAAGCTGCATTCGATTCAGTCCTATTAAAGGTCCCATGTTTTTTTTTTTTTTTTTTTTAAACACATTAACACTTTCTTGAGAGGTCAATCAAAATGCTCCAGCTGAGTTTCAGTCCTCTTCCAGAGGGGACCTAGTGTGGAAGGTCATGTTAAAGGGAAATCGTTTAAGCCTGGACAATAACAAAAACAAGAATTTTTTTCCACTTTTTCTTTTTTTTTTTCTTCTTTTTTTCCTCCATATGCACACTGGAGACACATCGAATGCCTAAAACTGAGTCAGAAGTAAATTTTGCATAATAGGTCGACTTCAAAGTTGGTAAGGAAACATCCTGTTTCTAGCTGTTATAATGTAATGGGTAACTGAGAACAGAAACTAACCTGTTTCCTGAATGCTTTAACCCTTTATAGGGCACTTTCAAAATTTCCTTTTCTCTTCCCCAAGACGTTTTTTTTTTTTTTTTACTTTTGCATTATTGTAAATTCTATGTTTCAAATTAAGGTCAGTAAAGTTACTGTACCATATGCTGTACGGTTCCTTGCCCATATATAATACAGAAAATGTGTGTGCCAAATAAGCTTATTCAGAAGTTTATACAATGGAAGTGACCAATCTTGCTTCCCTAAAAGTTTCAAGTTGCTAACCTCAGCTGTTTCGGAGAGATGATTTTTATATGTGACATAAAAATGGCAATTTTTCAGCGTTGTACTTTCTCGCTTCAAACTATAATCATTTAAAATGAAAATTATTCATATTTCTTTGAGTATTGATACTAAACTTGGTGTAAGCTTCTAGATGCATATGACCTGTAAAAACTGTTACTCAAAATTTTTTTTTTAGTAAAAGCTTGAATATAATTTTTTTTTTATCTGTAGTGTCCGTAACCATGTCAAAATCTTAACTATTATGCGTTTAAGAATAATTCACTTTTTCAGGTTTGTCTTTTCATGTGAAATTTAAATTGAATGACAGTTAAGATCATTGAAAGATTTAAATTTAAAAAAGTTACACATAAAAGGGCATGAAATTGTATTTAGCAAATGTGTTTGGTTTCATCTGATAAAAATTGTAATGTGTGTGCATGTTTACAAAGAACAGAGCATGGATCCGGAGATAAGAAGCATTAAGTGTTAAATGGTGTTACATGATCCTATCTGAAAGTGGACTCTTTAGCGCTAATACAGTACTGTATATAGTAACTGTAGCAGTGTTTGCATATACGGAGGCGAGTCAAAAATCTGCACTCTGGCTGTAAAAGTTATTTGAATTAACATTAAGGAAAGATAAATACGTCATTTTTCAACATACAGTAATCTCTGTGCTTTTGAATCCACTTTGTCCATCTGTCAACAAGTGTTCGTAACTCTCGAGCGCAGTTACAAATGAACTGATGTAACACGTTCACACCTGCACAGCAGTGTCTTTGGAGGCAGTAGCCTGAAACGAAAAACGCTTATATTATAAAGTCATTTTTGTATTTCATTGTACAGTCATGGGATTCGAACCTAGCACCTTCCAAAACGTAGTCCAAAGCCTTAACCGCTGAGCTACCCCAGTCTTTTCTACAAATATAAGGTACTGATACTGGCACTTGGCACTTGAAACTACCAAATGTGGTTCTTCGTTGGCGAAAGGTTAAGACGTTGGATTATAAATCAACATATTACAGGTGGGACACTTCACAGGACATCGTTATGAAAAGCTTGAAATCTCCTTTATATTCATGTTCAGATGCATAAAAATGGAAAAAATTCTCAGATGAATTTTTTTTTACAAACCTAAAATTGATGCCATTATGGATATACAGTAAAGAAGAGGTAGCTCAGTGGTTATGGTGTTGGACTACTGATTGGAGAGTCCTGGGTTCAAAACCCAGCACCACCAAAGTTACCATTGTTGGGCCCTCAACCCTCAACTGCTCAAATGTATAATGCGATAAAGTGTAAGTTGTTCTGGATGTGGGGTCAAAATGCTGTGAAAATAAATATCAAGTGCAGTATCTGAAACTCCCGACTATGCTGTGTGTGGTGTGTGGTGGCCGTGCCAGTGCTGTAATTCAATTATGAGAAGAGAGAAAGAAAAAAAAAGTCCTTTGCGTCATCGTGCAAGCTGTTGTTCTGCTCGTATTTCAGCCAGGGTGTCGGACATGTGCTGCGTAGGCCTGAGTTGGATAAAAAAGGGAATGTAAAGAATGCACGAGTTTCACATCAGTGCTCCAAAGTGCTTCTCTAAAGGAGCGCTTATTCGGCTGTAGCTTGGCACCGCGCCTCTGTGTGCATAGGGTGCATCCCAAATGCGTGTATTTTAAAGACGTTTAAAATACAAGTTCATCCGTACTATGTCCATTAAAAAAAAAAAAGCCATATTTATTGTATACAGCAAATCCAATAACTATGATTTGGATATTAATCCATGATGATATTTATGTGACACTGATGTGTATTAGAAGAATGAAAAAAAAAAAGCTTGTGACTCGGCTTGTGACCAGATGCGAGTTCCACTTCCTCTTTTTTTTTTACGCAGAAGCCACGCAAAAGCGTCCACGTAACCAAGCAGCGTTAAAAAACAAACGTAATATCCATATAACGCAAAAAGGAGAAGAAGAAGAAGGATTGTTCAGCCTCTTGGTACAAATTTAGCTCACTGATCTCATTGTGTTACCTGTCCTTTGCTGCTGATGGACAATTAAGTGCTTTCGTAGCTCCAAGTGGTTGCCATGGACACCTTGGTAGAGATCCCGTCATGCACACTTGGCTGTGTATCTGTAGCCATGGAAACACACATCTCTTTCGGTCTTGCTTTGCATGATTTGTCCTTGTTGGCTCTAAAAGATAAAAACAGACCCGGATTATCGATGCTGAAGCGAGTTCATGTTGAAGTGATGATGAAGGATGTGTCTAAAGTCATGGGAATATGAAGACTCTTTTAGGAAGACAGGTTTCAAGACGTTGGTTGTTTATCTGAACAGGGTTTTTTTATGATCTTTTAGACAGAGTAAAGTTATTTAGGCAAAATGTGACTTGTGTTTCCTGTTTCAGGCTTAAGCTCCCCAGTCACAGTTATAGAGCTCTGTGATTACTGGTTATATTGTTGTTGTTACATGTTTTAATACTTTTATAATACTTGATGTTTTTTATCTACGGATCCATTCTTTCTGTCTTGTAAACGGGCATACATATTTTTATTTTTATCAGATAAAAGCAAACACATTTGCTGAATACAATTTCACACCCTTTTGTGTAGTGTCCGTAACCTTTTTTTAAAATTCAAATATTTCAATGATTTTAATTGTCATTCAAATGAAATTTCATTTCACATGAAAAGATATAAAACTGAAAAAGTGTATTTTGCCAAAATGCTAAATTGTTAAGATATTGCAACATGAATTCGACATGGTTACGGACACTACAGAATTCTTTTTTTTTTTTTTTGCCTTTTAAGCTTTCAGCAAAAAACTATTTAATCAACAATATTTACAAAAATTTTAGTGTCCGGAACCATGTCGAATTCTGCTTCCAACAGCTTTGAGAGGCGTACACAAATTTCAGCATCAATACTCATAAAGAAATATGATTTATTTGCATTTAATGACAGTAAAACACTGAAAAATGTATGTTTTTGAGGCACATTTTAAAACTATTTCTCCAAAACGGCTGAAGTTATCAATTTTTTAGAGAAGCAAGATTGGTCACTTCCATGTTGCATAAACTTCAGAAGTAACTTCTTTGGCGCGCACATTTTTATATTAATATTATATTACAATAATAAAATCAGTGTTTTGGCCGTGAATTCTGTTAAAACAGATTAGACGGAATAGATTTCCAAACTCAATTTAAAAGTCATACTTATGAAGAAAGTCATCTCACGATATCCGAATTGAATATTTGCGTAAAGCATTGCCTATAGCTATCGCCCTATCAGGAAAAGGAAAAAGGAAACTCACAGACATGTACGTATCCTTTGTTGTCTCAATAACCCATGATCCTTTTCATCAGATTGGCCACAGTAGACAGACTAGATAGCGCAAAAGAGATCAGATATTCCCAAGTTACTTTAATTATCTACAGTAGTGAATTATCTTTTTTTGGCATCTTATCTAACAGACATTTTTGGGTAACTTGCTCCCTCTGGGATCTCGAACCGTTTACAGATCCCCCTGACGGCTTCAAAGCATTGCTGGAATATACAGTACAGATAGATCTTTTTTCGGACAAATTTTCTTAACGGTTTAGGTTCTTTCTATTACAGTCTAGCAGAGCTAGGTTTTTTTTTTTTCGCAGTACTTTTTACAAAGAAGTGTATTAGGGCCATGTGGCGAAGGCTTCTCAAGCCCTAGGGCGAATGGACTTGCAGCTCATTAATCTTATGTGAAGGGGGAAAATAAAGGGCGAGGAATGATGGAAAGAAGCTTAGGAGGAATACGAAGTTCTTTGAGCTACTCAAGAGGATAAAAAAGTAACAAACGAAGAGGATTTGGTAAAAGGTTTCTTCGACTCTGATGTGAAATTTAAACGCGTAAGAAAAGCCGATTGGAAAAAAAACACAAATGCAGAGACAAAGTACTGAAGATAAAGTGGAAGATAAACTTGAATGTAGTTACACAGCCAGGCTACAGTAGCAAGAAAAAAAAGTCACAGATTTAGAAGGTTTAAATTATCGGGCAAAGAAAACAATTAAGTAGATTTTTTTTCAATATTGGAATTATTTAATCGTATAATACAGTATTTCAAAAATGGGCCTCATTTATGATTTTTTTTAATAAAGTTGTATGTTAATGTTTGTAAAGTTTCAGAAACACTGAATTTGAAAACCCCTGACAGGTAGCTTGTTTGGATCGAAAGTGACGCCGGTTTATCTGCAGCACAACCAGGAAGTATACAACATACCACATCAGTCACTTGTCAGACTCTTCGTGCTGTCTCTAACCGAGTATTACTCAGTAGGGAATCACCAGGGGATGTTTTACGCACTGTGAATACTTTAGCGTGCACCACCTATAGGATTAAAAAGGAACTGCAACGTTTTCCCAACTCCATTGCAAACGTACCTGTATAATAAGAGGGGCTGGAGCCAATCCCAGGTGGCTTAGGGCACGAGGCAGGGCACGAGGCAGGGTACATCCTGGATGGAGTACCAAAGCATCACAGGGCACACACACTCACACACTGGAGGTGCAAGGTGGCAGTGCTAACCACTAAACCATCGTGCCATTGCAGTTTTTTTAACAACTGCATCAAAAGCTCGTCTCTTCAGAACACCGACAGCAACAGTAGATGATGAAAAAACAAGGAATTTGCAAATCCTTGGTATAGAAATCAACCTAATGTCAATATCAAACTAACCACAACATTGCACTTCAGTTACGCTTTCGGGCGAACTCCAAAAGAAGTCATAGGGTTCAAGTTTGTGGTGTCTTGAGGAACAAGAACATCAACAAACATCAATTTCGGTTGCAGTACAGAATGAGGTCGAAGGCTACGGCGAGCCCAACTGTATTATCTCACCATTTAATGAAGAGTCGTGTTCTCGCATTTCTCGTACGAGGGCCAAGACATTTTTAGTCACAGTTGAGCCCGGGGGCTGCGTGGCACTTGGCGAATCTAGGAGAAAGTGCAGATGTTTTTGACATGAGGTTCTGGCAGGCGTTCCTCGGTTCCCTTGTACTGCTCCTAATCCTCCTCCTCTTCTTTATAAAGCACTTTGTAGACACTATGTTTCAGACCAGTGGAGTGCCTCAGCTTGGGACAATCCTGCCGTCTGATCATACGAGATATAAAGAGATTAGTGAGGAAGAAAGGGGCTGTTTTGTACTTTGCTCTGTCCAGAGTAAAAAAAAATAAATCCATGCACACCTCTTGCACATCATCCAGAGATTCACAAAGATTATAGTTTTTTTTTTTTTTTTTCGCATTTGTATTAACTGAGACAAAACAACATAATCTAGTATAGAAAATATTTTTAAATGCATTAAAAATCACAATATGGTCCAGTTCAATAAAGGTATTTAATTTGAAACAAAAAGCATTTTGATTAGAGGATTAAAAACGACTTATGAGCCTGTTTTTCAATTATTCTTTTATTTCATTATCTCACATTTGCACACAATTTCTCTTCCTCGTGTTGTGCTGTTCTCCTCAGCACTGCTTTCGGTTGGCTCCGGATGCTGCCTGTTGCGTCATCTTAACCCCAGAGGCTGTTTTTAAATGCTGTGTCTGTTGTGGTTTTATGCACTGTCAACTCTGCATCAAGCAGTAATTTACCAGGACGTACGATTCCAAGAGTGCAGGCAGGCCAAGAAAAGAAGAAGAAGAAAAAAAGGTGTTTAAGGACAGTTCTCGCACTTGTATTTTACATGCACAGTTGCTTTATCTATTATAGGAATTTGAACAAGAATTAAAGACTGTGTACGACCTTTTTGTTTGAACATGAAGGTTCAAACTGAAGCAGCAGATATTCGTAGGTTGCGTATTGTAAGTATTGACGCCTGTGAGTCAGTCCATGATGGAACCGCCTCGGATTGCGAGTACAGCTGTACGTCTTTGGGGAAATGTCTCGATCAGATGTGCACATCGGGATTCTGATGTTATAACATATTCTTCTTGGCAGAAAGAAGATCTTGCATGTAGTGTGCCGAAAGTCTTGCTACAGATTCTTGATCTGATTCATGTCTGGGCTTTGTTTAGACCATTCAAAACTGGACACACCCAGGTTCTTGGGTTTTAACTACTCTGGTTTGGCAATATAGTTAAGCTACAACAGTTGTCCTGTTGACAACGTGAACTTCCACCCAGTTCTCAAACAGGAAATGGTTTTCTTCTTAGATTGCCTCTTGTCTATCCGTCTTACATTCGTAATAACGGAAGTACTACTACTACTACTAATAATAATACCCAAACCCCAATACCTTGTACACACATACTTTTACAGAACTTGGTCATGGACTTGTTTTGGTTTCGGTAGCTCCTTGATTATTGGTGGCTTTGTGGTTATCACATGCACCTAGCACCTCCAGGGTTGGGGATGTAATTTCGCATAGCGTTAGCGATACATGTTCATTGCATTGTAACTTGATTGGTGTTTCTAAATTGCCCACATTGTTTAAGTGGTTGTGTGAGTTGGTGTGAGGTTGGAACCCTTAGCAAGATTAGGATTAAGATTAAGATTAAGATCTTTCTTAACAGCAATGATTGCTGTCATAATGTCATAGGTCAGTGCAGCCAACCATCAGGTAACAATGATGATTCAGGATGGATATCTGAAAATTGAGTTGTGTCAACGGCCTGTATACCAGGACAGAGGATGGCTTGGCACAAGAGGAATAGCCCTTCTGGACCACAATCTGGTGCATTTAAAAGATAAATGATTCACATTTGAGGGTAGAAGAAGCCATCTATACAAAAATGGAATTACCTCAACAGAGGTGGAGGCCTCAGATGGCCTCAGATGGAGGCTTTCATCCTTCCCCAGGAGGATTAAGAACACTTCACACATCCACCAGGGAGACCAAACCTCATGACCCCTTTACAGAGTCACAATGGAGTAAAAGGGCATTTTTTACATTAGGGCCCTAGGATTGTTTCTGAGAACACTTGACCCCAAAGACTGTTTAATTTCGAATTGTGTGAGAAGGCAATCAGTCCAGGCTCAGAAACTGTGCCCGAGTCTTGAAAAATTGGAAAATGTGGTCACAGGCACAGTACAGCGTACGCAGACACGGATCGAATCAGATATGGAAGCCACACGTACCCGAGAATGGATGGCATTGTCAATGCTGTTGGTCTGCTTCGTAATATTTATGGGAGCTTAGCTTGACAACTTCGTACCTCACTCCTGGCAGGTCTGCCTCCGTACACCATTCGTCCCCTGCAGCTGATCCGGAACGTGGCTGGACAGCTAGTTTTTAACTTTCCTAAGTTCTCCACTTCTCCGCTTTCTAGGTGGTAGAATGGATGACTTCTACTGTAGATGCCGGTACAGCTGAGTCTCTGTCAATCTTTGAGCAACGACCAAAGTTTCTTAGGTATTTGGGTTAATCCCCAAAAAACAAACAACAACAAACAAACAAACAAACAAACACCTTCCCAAGTGTTTGACTGATAGTACTTACTGTAGTTAGTAACCAGTACCCAGTGTAAGGATCTATCCATGGATGGAAACTTTAAAGCACTTTTGTTAGTGCCTGCCAAATGCTTAAATGTAAATGTATTCCGGTGTAAAACCAGGATATAGTCGGGGCACCAACCAACCTGAACCAGCTTTCTAAAAGCATTTCAAACCAACAAAAGAAGCTCACTTGACCTGCTTCAACTGCACCTGGAAGACCTTGGATTTTCATGGTGCTGTACGTTTAGCTATGTTCTCGAACAAGCACTGGAGCCTTCCAAAAACTGGTGTATTTATATTGGCACCATAAATGGCAAGGCTTCAGTCAAACATGTAACTATATGACAAGTAATGAGAGCAAACCAGTAACTGATTACCAAAATCTAAAGACGAAACCAGTGACTAGGCCAGGCTTATAGAGTTTTGTAAATAAAGAACAGGAAATATTTTGATGACATTTCTGTGTGATATGAATATGTTCCCTGTCAGACATTAAGGCAACAGACTGCTTTATGTTTTATATGTCTGATTGCTCATGTTTAATATATATTGTTCTTCATTTTCTTTCACAGGGTGATTTCACATGGAACAGCCTGTCTGGGAGGAGTGTACGTCTCAAACCGGTGCCTATTCAGAGCCTGTCTGAGCTGGAGAGAGCCAGACTACAGGAGGTTGCCTACAACCGCCTCCACCAGGACTATGACCTGGGTTGCCAGATCACCATTCCTAAAGGTATACCAAAGCGCCAAAGTCGGGGGTTAGAATCTTGTGTTTTTGGGTTTCCTCCCACAGTCCAAAGACATGTCCAAAGTCCAAAGACATTGCATGGTGCTTGCAAAATGGCCGTGGGGTGTGACTGGGTGTGTGAGTGCGTGTGCATGTACTGTACCCTGCTTTGGGTTGGCACCTGCATTGGGTTTACCCCACTTTGTGCCCTGGGATAGGCTTCAAGCCTGTGTAATCCTGCTACACAAAAGTGAAATAGACAATGGATGGATAAGGATAATATTGTGGAATGTTGTAGGATTGTAGGATGATGGACTGTGGATATGTATATGTTTTGTGGAGAGACTGTCTGAATGTGTATACGGAGCCCTGAGATGTACTTGCCTGTCATTCAGGGTGTAGTCCTGCCTCGAACTTGGTTTCCTGCCACAACCTGAGTCACTGTGACCCTCAATAAAGCAGCTACTGAATATGAATGAATGAAACTCGGAAGTGCAGCGTCTGATGCAATGCGGTGCTACAGCTGTGTACAGCTGCCTTTCGTTTAAACTAAGGACCGGACTGTTTAGATTGCTTCAAAGTTCTTACAAGATTATAGACTCCTGGAGTAAAAGTTTTAGAACAGCTTATTGGAAGAGCATGGAAAGACTTGTCTGTACTGTACTATTTCTTTCTCATGAACAGTATATTAACGAAGTCCAAGTATAGTCCATATAACCACTATGTTGTAAGTATTATGTTACAGGGTATGGTGCAATATTGAGCTTGTGTAAAATTTATTGCTCTTACTTTTCTTCCTCATTCTCTCTGCGTTTATGTAATGAAGGTCCCGTGATACAAAATGAGTTTTGAAAGAAATCAGGCTATGAGGACAGATTTTACATATATGGCATATGATTCGATGGTCTAATTAGCAGCAGTTTCTTGAACCCATGCCATCGTGCCAAAAACGTAAACCGCTGTTGCAGATGTTTTACTCAACTGACCCTTTATTTTTAAGTGAAACAGAAAATTATATGGTGTTCTCAGTGAGTTGTCATTGGGATGTGACTGCATTGTTGCAATGTCAATAGAGTTCCCACAATGCCCTCTTCGGGCTTGTGATATTACCATGGTACAGTAGGTCCATGCCACATTGAAGAAAACTGCATAAAGTTCATTATTATATTCAATATTGTGTTCTTCTAGTGCTTACCATGATTATGGAGAGCATGGAACAGGTTATTAGTGTCATGTTTAAAGAATTTATAAACCACTGGATCCAGTGACTCACACTATCACTTTGTGATGAAAAGCATTGTGTGTTTCCCGGTATATATACTGTACCAACCCGCAGGATGCAACGAAGTGTAATAAGCGTGTGATGAGGGCTGGGTGAGAGCGCAGTGCGATCTGATCAGATATCATAATAAACTTGGTTCAATCTCATCGGACCTGGTGAGCGCATGATCACGTGCGTGATGGGGAATTAGTGACAACATGAAATAGCCATTGAGAACCTGACAGGGACGTGGCTACGAAGTGGTATGACCATGATAAAAACAACACTTTTCCACTTTGACCCTGTTGCTGCTACTGTGCGTACGTTCTTGGATATGTTTTAATGGTCTTTGTCAGGGCGTGACAGGGGGCCTTGCAGTTTATACATAAGAGATCAGAGACAAGAAAACAGGTTAAAAATAATGTTTGACAGCTAAGACCGCGATAACGAACAGCTTTAGCTTTCTCATCCTGCTTAATTAGGGGACTAATCCAATCACCCAACCTGTCTAATTGCTGTTTATTCAGAGCATTGTGAATTGCCCTTGACTTTAGGTTTAATAGTATATGGAACAGTTATTCCTTTCATGCCACTGAGCGTACTGTCTGGCGTAACTCATGTTCTTTATACAGTTCAGCCAAGCCCACCAGTAATCACACTTGGGGGATTTACTGCATGTTGTGCAACACCGTGCACGCCTTGACAATTCTGCTTAATCTCGTACACCCATGCATGCCTTAACAATGCTTTTCATGTACAGACCTATTGTCCTTTGAGCTCCAATATAATATTGCATGAATCTTCCGTCTGGAACCGTAAAGCCTGTGTGTGTGTGTGTGTGTGTGTGTGTTCTCAGAGTCAGCTTGGCAGCCTTTTGGCACTATTTGCAACAGCTTCGTTTTGTAGATTGCATCCGACAGCTGCTCCAGTGTCACTCTGCGATTGTACCACTTCTCCATCCAGCAACCGTGTCAACTGTGACCAAAGCCTGGGCTCACAAGTTCACATTTTCACATTCCTTCTCAACAGACTCATCACTCTGTTTGTATCTTGCATTTCATTCACGTCACAGAATGTTCCTGGGCTTCCTGAAGTGTTTCATTTTTCTTTTTTTTTTTCCCCCTTCCATCATTTATTACTTTTGTTTGGCACAGACGTTAAGTCCTGCCATAACGTTCAGTATGTCCTAGTTTTCTTGCACCTTCTACAGTTCATAATTTGTGTTCGTGCAATTGTTTCCAAAAAACAGTGTTAAAGGGACCATGGGACACATTTAACCCTGGATGGATTTGCTTAGAATCTGTGACCCTCTCATTTTTTCCTCCCATTTTCGGTAAGGTGGCGTTTCTGTACTTGGTCACTCCAATTCCTAATACACCCTTATTTTTATGGGTGTTTATATTCTTATGTTCTAATCAAGTTTAATAATCGTCCTACGGTTGTTCCTATCCTTGATTGTGTCCCATTGCAGAATCGTTGAACTGTAGAGTCTGTTGTGATATTTCTTTACTTTTCACACAGTTGTTCAGGATAATAAAGTGCACCAAATGGGTCCATGTTTCTTGTATAGTCAGGAATTTGTCCAGATGTGCTTCAATGAACCGTTTGTCTTGGTTCTACTAGAGTTCTACAGTACAAGTGATAGTAAAAGTAGATTGCTGTTTTATGGCATTGTGGGTAGAATTGCTCTCCAGCAGGTTACTGTTTTTTCCTCCATTGTTCTGTTTGGGTTTCATTTAAATGCTGGTTTCGTGTCCGTCAAGGTGCATCCCAGCCGTGCGTCCATTGTTCTCTAGATACAATAGTTCCTGGATCCAGCACAACCCTGGTCAGGAGAAAGTACTAACTGAGAATGAATTAATAGAATAGTGTAATTGTGATATGATTACAGCCTAGATGCATTTCTTTACTTTCCTTAAGTACTTATTCTATTTTTAGTGTAACGCTTCTACAGTCTCTTTGATTTTATCAAGTACATATATAGAAAAAATAGAAGTTTGGTCTCTATTATGGCATTATTTTTTTTGTAGATCATCATCATACAGCATTGCTTGTACATGTAGCAACCTAAACATTCATGGTTTTAATCACAAGCAGCCATGTTTTTTGAAAGACCATGGTTAAGTTAGTTGGTGATAACAATTGACAAGTTTGATCGGTTATGCCATACAAGGTGGGTCAGAAAGCATGACATTTAACAATTTGACACATGATCAGGTCGGTGATCAGTACTGTATAGATGCTGAATGCTAAGTGGTTGGAATAGACGAGAGGGGAAATGAGGTTGCTGCAGTTTTTACTTTGTATCTTTAGGGACTTTGCAACCTGTCGCAATAAAATATTGTCTCCGATGTCTTTAGTTTAATCTGCATCATTTAATTTAATCTAAAATGAAGAAATGAGCAACAACATGGGCAGTGAAAACACCAGGCTTAAGAACTGTAAGACTGTGGGTGATTTTAGTTTGCGTTGTCATCATTTATCATCTTATGAGCCATATGTGCCATATGGAGAACAGAAATTACGAAGGGGAGTAATGCACAAATCCATCAATTTCATCAGGTCTTGGTGGGTCTGGAGCCTTTCCCAGAAACCCTAGTCATGAGGTTGGAATACACTGTACTGTAGATGGTATGAAATTAATACTGTGTTAATGCGGTAAAGGAGCAATTAATTAGAGCTGTGAATCATAGGTAGTGTAGACTGCCCAATGAATTTTGAAAATCTAGAAGATAGTGCTAATGCACCAACCGTCCATGAAATCAAAGATGAAGTAATACTATTGCAAAACACTTTTATACGTAACTAAAGTTATAATTAACTTTGTGAGTTCACCTAAATAATAAAACCACTGAATCAGTTCTGAATTTTAATTGATTCACTTAATTGATTACTTAATTCATTTAATCATACACAATTAAGTATCCAGTTAATTTAATCAAACACATGGCACTACAATCAATCATACTCTTTCATCCTAATAGCATGTTTTTGGATCATGGAATGAGAACTGCGAATAAAAGACACAGTGTTACTGATGAGCTTCCAGCCTACAGTTCAAAAAGCCGCCTGTCAGAATCATCCACTAAGATCGTATATTAGCCTGCCGCTCCACATTCCCCGGCACAGGTTCCACCTCCCCTTCCATCCGAGCGGTTCAACATGCCGGTCTGCGTTTCCTTTTAATTCCAGAGCTCAGAATTCATGGTGCTCACGTAGAGTATTAGTGATGTATGTCAGCAGTTGGCAGAGTGAGAGCTCCTGTGGGTGTCACTGTAGGTGTGTGCCGGTTTTAATGATTATCTTGAGCCTACTGTAGCACACCCTTGGTGAAAACAAAGCCTCGGTAAAGTAGAAGACACTGAATAATTTCATGTGGTGGCGGGCTGAAAGGAGAGCATCAGAACTTCCTGGGATTTCTGCTCAGCCACGCAAACTCCATCTTAGAAGAATTTCAGCCATTTCCTCTTTTCTTCGTCTTTCCCTCCTCTCTATCACGCATGAAGCTGTTCATCTCTTTATGATTCCCAGATTTTGCAAAGAGTGTGTTTGCTGTCTGAACTATGATTGATCTGGAATCACTATGATGCGATTGGATTATTTAATGAATTATTTGAGTTTTCATGCATTCAGGTCATATGGAGAGTTTCCAGACATTTATTCTTTTGCATGGAAACCCTGCATTTTGACCCAAAAAAAAAAGTATGCAGTTATGAGTTATAACTGAAAAACATGCCAAGAGCAGTCTTCTTTTCCACCTTTAATAAATACAGTAGATGAGCGACTCAGCATATGGTTTTGGAGAGATACTTCTGTAGGTGATTTGAATTTTTCAGTATTAACTAACAGGTGCAAGTCCTGTCTCCTTCCCTTTATTTTCCTTCGGTGATCTTTCGGTCAGTGCTCATCTTTACATGCCTTCAATTTCTATTCAGGTATGACCCTTAAAGTTTATTAATGTTTAATCGAATTTATCAGTGTGTGTTCAATTTACATCTATTTATGCACAAATATCTAGTTAAACAAATACTAAAGCGATAACTGAAATGATTGCATCTTGGTTAAAAAAGGTTTAAAACATTATTAAAACCTGGAATAAGTAACTGTTGAACTTCGAACTTTCAACTTTCTTGAAGAAATGTGGTTGGAAAAAATTATGAATGGAGATCATTTAAACTCTTGGGGTAATTGCATTGCAATAAAAAAGGGAAAGTAGGAATTATAGCTATGTTTTATGGTGAAAGTTCTGAGAAAGAGTAAAGGAAAGTGAGACTTAATAGAAAAAAGGCCTTTAATTTGCTAGGGATCATAAAGATTAGATTTTGATGCATTAAATGCATGATTTTAGATTGACCCTATTCCAGAGTGATGTGTGCATCAGGGTGAGAAGGGAACGCATGAAGCCATCCACCCATCATGCATAGTGCACACTGTACAGTGATCTGAGGTTGCTTTAGTTGGTCAGGTTCAGACTCATTAACGCTACATGACCTTAATACTGTATACTGAATGACCTGGTTATCACATCTACAGTATGGAGTTTTTCTGCTCTGATGGCACCGGCATATTCCAAGACTCAGAGTATAAAAGAGCAGTTCAGGGAGGTTTTTTTTGGCCGGGCAAATGTATGTACTTTAGGTTATCTCTTTATGGTAATAGATTTATGTTTAACTTGGGGAGTAATTTATTGATATATTGTCCGTATGTTTTGGTTGTATTAACAGTTACAGCCTCAGAAGGCAACTGATTTAAGGATAAAATATCATTTTGCATCGTATTCATATGTTTTATGACATGTTTTCCAAAGACATGCAGATTAGACTAACTGAAAGTCCTGTAGTGTATTAATGCACGTGTGAATGTTGACCAGAGGTCCTACAACAGATAAGATACCTTTATTCGTCGCACAGAGGGGAAATTTCTTAATGTCCATTGGCCTCCATCGTCCCTAGTTGGACTACAGAGGTTCCAAGGTGGACAGATGGATGGATATCCAGATGTATAGTTACAATATAGTGTGTATAGTTAATCAAAACGGCTGCAAAAATCACAGTATGATGTTTGTACCATGCCTTCCACCCCTATTTTGAAGAATGTTGACTAATAATCGTAAGTATTAATTTAAAACTGATCTGATGAAGAAAAGTTCCTTTTATGTCCTTTTATGTCTATTTTTGAACCAAACAGCAGGGTAAGTTTTTTTACTACGGACAGTGTAACAAGCGTGAGTTTCGAGGTGCGAGACGTGAGATGGAGCAGGAGCGAGCTCTGTTCCGCGAGCTCATGTTTCACCCCAAATCATCTGAGTGTGGCTGAAAGGAAATCTCTGGCTGCATTCCTGCACCACAGGAAAGCTCCGCTTGTTTTGAAACCGTAGGGAGGTCAGTTGTTCACAGATGCCACCCTTTCATTCACCTTTTAGGCAACATGCACCCGGTGAACCGGCCAACTTACAGAAACAGAACAGCTGGCCGCGAGTGGAAAGATGTGTTGGCGCCCCACGTGTGTGACTGCAGGACTGAGCCGTGCCTTGTTGTAGTGCAGAAGCACAGATTAACCATTAACACATGCTAACAAGTAGCCCGTGTGTTCGCAGATTGCCAGAAGAGGAAGAAGTCACTGCGGAGGAAGCTGGACTCCTTAGCCAAGGAAAAGAACAAAGACAAAGGTAACACAAATCTTAGCTCCAGTTGAAAAGGTGTTTGGATGATGGGAGAGTAGCGACAATAATGTCAGACGGAAATACATCAGTTGGTTTTATTTTATTCTGTTGTGGTCCAGAAGACAAAGCTTCCAATACAGGGGCACACAGATGCAGTTTCTACTGCGATATATTTAGAAAAGTGTAAAGTTCTCCTTGTAAGGGGACATGACTCTGAGTAAGCTGACCTCGCATGGCATAATTGGAACGGCTTCCAGTTTTCAGGACATCGACAGTGCCACCACGTCCCACAGCTTGCTTACGTCTTACACCCTTTAAAAATTATGATTTTTAACGTGGCATCATTGCTGTTTTTTTTTGTTTTTGTTTACTTTTCATGTTAGAACACATACTGTACTGTAATAATCCTAATGCATGCCCAGGAGGCGTCTTTAATTACATGTGGCTGTTGTTATAAGCCAGTACTCCTTTGAAATGGTCTGTCTTATTAGAGAGTAGCAGGTCTGGTAGACACACACGCACACACACACACAGTCGCTCATTCTCCCAGCATGTATATTTTGTCTGAAACACTGATTGGTCTAAGCTGGTCGGTATGGACAGCATATGCCATTTATTCCAGCTGCTATATCCAGCAGCCGGCTGTTCGTACAGTACCACTATAGAATGCAATGCACACACACATTTGGAGGTTTCTCCAATGCAATAATCCTTTACCGTAACAGTGAAAAGGCAAACAGTCTGGTGTGTCACTCTATGTGACTATTTATTTGGAACAGTGTGCCGTTAGTGTTAGTACGTGCGACCGCAAAAGTCTACAAACAAAAAGAAAAAGACGAAACAAATCTGTAAAGCGGTGTCATGATGTGTCAAAGTCCCCGTCATCAATCTAAGGCCTTCAACCTAATGACAAAACTAGGGCGACTTGCAAAATCTTCCTCATTTAGCGAGTGGTGTTCAAGTCAAACCAGGACTTCCCTTTATTTCTTTATAGACTCCCCTGTTACATTTATGCACTTGTCCCAGCGTTTCACTGGTGCTTGGATACCATCATGGTAGAAAGTTTTCTCAGTACACCGGAGCCATGATCAGATTTCCCGCTTTATGTCTAAAACGCTGGCCTCCCGGGAACTCCTTCAACAAGTAGAAATGGCTTAAAGCGAGGTCAAGACTGTACACTACAAAAACTGTTAGCAAGGGAAATATTCTGTAATCTAGTCAAACCCATCTATAATTACCTAAAATAAGATTAGAACAAACTAAATATAATATTATTAAGGTTGTTTTTAGTCAAATGTACTCCCGGACGTACGCGCAACTTAGCCGGCTTCGTCACTTTACTCGTATGCCGAAAATGCTTCGTGTACCAAGGCAAATTTCTTGCACAATTTCAGTTCTTAAGGAGAAGGGGCGTTTATATGACGAGGAATAAGTGTATTTCAAAAAAAATAATTGAAATACAAAATCACTTAAATAGACGAATCACACATTTATTAGCTAGCTAGGTTAGAGTGCGTTTGCCTGAATACCTAATTAAATAAGGTACAAACTGGTAGCTAGCATAGCGTATGGAGAGCTATCTTGCTGTATAACTAGTAAATTTAGCTTGAGGCCATGACAAGAACTTGACTCTTCATAAACTCTTGGAATTTAAGGTATAGCTGCTTTTAAAAAAAAAACCTGTTTGTAACAGTAAAGCTATGTGATGTCTGAGCGTACATGCTGACCAGTGTCATTTCTGGAGAAAGTCACTCTGAACTGATTTTTTTATTTTATTTTCTTGCACCATCCCAGAAAACGCACCGCAGGCATTCGGCATCTCCTTATCACAGGTGATCACCAACGACCGGACCCAGCGTCAGCGTCAAGAAGGTCAGAGGGAAGAGCAGAGAGACACGAGCGACCTGGTTTCGTCCATCCTGCAGTTTGCGACGCGTCGGCCCACTAAGGAGTTTTCCAGCAGCAACTCATCACTCAGCTCAACCTCGGAGACGGCCAACGAGTCCACTTCATCCAACACGCCTGAAGCAGCACCCCGTGCTCGCAGGAGGGTAAGAACAGACAGATTTTATCATTGGTATCAAAAAGTTACAAAACTGGTTACAAAAACGACTTTAACAGCCATTTGAGAACCTCATCATGCAAAATTGGAATTTTCCAGTATACATCTAGCAGACTGTATATCTCGGAGGAAACCCACAAAGCACAGGGAGAACATGAACAGGCAAGATTCAAACCCCAAAACTTGGAAATCAAGAGCAATAGTGCTAAACACCGAGTCGTGGTGCCTTGTTATAACTTAAGGTTAAAAAAAAAAAAAAACTTGGAGGGCAAGAGGTTAGAGCAGTTTTTATTTTTATGTTGGAAAAAGAAAGCTAGACACAGGTGAACTAAAATATCCACATACAGTACAGTAGGAGGACATCAGCTGAGTTTGACCAGTGATGGAACTGAGGTCATAAACAGATTGTGGGATCAGGATCAGAGCCTGGGAATAACTCCCTTTTTACAGCAGTCGTGGTAAGAACACAGTGGCGTGGTTAATGCCCGCCAAACATAATATTACATTCGAGTGCTATTTCTGCTCTATTTTGGTAAGGGTGTGGTTTCTGTCTACTGTAGAAACAACGCCGAATACAATATCTATGCTGTACTCTACAGAAACTAACCAGCTGAAGATAGAAAAAAAGACCAGGCGATGTCCAGATTCGTGTCCAAATTCCTGACCGTGTAGATGCTGATGTGATCTTGTAGCCCATCCACCGAAAGATTTGGTGTGTTGTGGGTTATGGGATGCTTTGCTGCTCATCTTGGTTGAAAAAGAGTTTATTTGAGTTGCTGTAGACCTCCTGTGACCTGAAACCCATCTCTCTGTTCTCCTCTGACCTCTGATCCCAAACGGCCTAAACATATTTGTATATATATATCAGAAAAAGTTTATATATTTTACAAATACCCCGATCAGCCGTAAGATTAACACAACATAAAATTAACACATTAACACTGATTATCAATTGTCCACCAGTAAACTACAGTAGTAAACCTATGTTGTTATAATGTTAATGGTTTTTAATGTTATGGCTAATCTTTGTATTCTAAAATCGTGTGTGTCTATATACAGGAAGTCCCCCCACTTACGAACATTCACGTTACGGATTTCCGCAGATACGGACAAACCGCAGAAGTAGCTCACGTGTAAGAAAGCGAATGTTTGAAATGTCTAAAATCCGGTATATTATATGTGTGGGGGGTTGCAGGAGAAATGAGTCGGCCTCATCGTTTTCAATGAATGTTGAAAGTCCGGGAGCATGATGATGGAAAGTGACTGTCCTGATGGTAAAGCTGTCCTAAGTACATAGTCCAATACGGCTCTGAGACAAAATGGCATTCATTTAAGCGCGCAGTAAACACCATGTAGTGTTGTTCCTATCCCCTGACATCTTCTCGGGCTTTCTTTGCTGCATCAGCGGGATTCCTCCCACAATTTGGACGGGCAATCTTGCGAAAGTGTAATGCGAAACCAAAACCTGTATGAGTATTTTTTTTATACTTTACATTGTATATTTGTTCCGAAACCATATAAGGCATTCTTTGTCAGACTTACAAACTAATCTGACTTATGAATATGTTCGGAACGGAACTCGTTCATAAGTCGGGGACTTACTGTTTTACATTTCAATACAGGGAGTGAGCTAGTAAGGATCAGCCATTATAGGAACAGTGCAAAGAGCTACAGGATGTTCTTTTGGAATGGAGAAGATCCTAATGTAGGAAAAAAACAGAGTAATTTAGAGTAAACAGAAACAGGTACAGTCTCAAGAGAACCTTATTAACCAAGCACGGCATCTTTTGCACTAGAAACGGAACCAAAACTGAGAACTAGAGCCAGATAATCAGGAAGGCAGTTTCAAAACACCGAGAACTTGCCAGGTTCTGAAGCTTGGAAGCGAAGCCCTTGCGAAACACAGGGCAATTCTGAGAGCGTCAGTGGAATTTGACTTAAAATCATTTACTGCCCTCTTTTAGCAGCACAATAGCTTACTTACATGCATTCCAAAGCCCCCTCACAAACCTCAGGAGGGCCAGGAAACTCACAAGCAGGACTGTTTGGATGTAGCAAAAGCAGTTTGTAAGATTACCCATGTAATCTTCTGATGGTGTAATTCTAAATGCCTGCAGCTTATCCTTGACTTTGGACATCCAGCTGTTACAGAAAGCACAGTTCTTTGCAGAGATACTAGACAAACAACAGAATAATAAGACACAGATGAATCGAAGCTCATGAAGGTGTGACGTTGGTGCCAGAGCAGAGCCACAGCTGGGGTGTTACTGTATATGACAGCAAACTTACTGTATATTTTGCTCAAATTGTAATACACAAGCTCAGGAGCTGCTTCTCTTACATTTATTTTGTGTTTGAATATGAAAAACCTGGATTTTCCCACATTGTGGATTTGCTAATCAATAGCATCTGTTACTGTATACATTTCATTAGGTACACCTGGCCAGGACTTACAGTAGTAGGACCCTTTTTTGCCTTCGAATCTTTGTGGCATAGTTTCAACAAGGTTCTGGAATCATTGCTTAGAGATTTTGGTCCATATTGACCTGATAGCATCACGTACTGTAGTCACTGCATATTTTTTGTCTCCATATTTATGATGAATTCCACCCATCTCAAAAGTGCTCTACTAGATTGCGATCTGGTGACTGTGAAGAAAGAAATGATTTACGGTTGGGATATGGCGTGTTATACTTTGGTCATACAATGAAGAACATGGCCAGAAACAATACTCCCCACACCATTACACCACCACCACCAGCCTGAACCACTGATAAGGCAGGATGGATTCATGCTTTCATCTTGTTTAAGACTAGCATCCGAATGTCGAAGCAGAAATTAAATCAAAGTAGGCAACGTTTTTCCCATCTTCTGTTGTCCAGTTGTCCCAGGAGCCCATGAAAATGATCACCTACAGTAGCTTTCCTGTTGTTAGCTGACAGGAATGGCACCCGGTGTGGTCTTCCACTGCTGTAGCCCGTCTGCTTCAAGGCCTGACGTGTGGTGTGTTCAGGAATGCTCATCAGAATACCTCGGACGTAACCAGATGTTATTTGAGGAACTGTTGCCTTTTTATCAGCTTGAACCCGTCTGGCCATTCTCCTCTGACCTGATATTTTCACCCAGATTTTTTTCAGACCATTCTCTGTACACCTGTAAATGGTTGTGCATGGAAATCCCAGTAAATCAGCAGTTAAATCAGAGTCTAATTGAAGTTATTTCTAAAGGATTTCCACCCACTTTGATACACCGGACCACTTGAAGGACATTTTGCTTTTATTTGACCTTTGCATGTACATGATCACTAAGTTGTACATCAAACTAAGTTTGGTAATGCTTTATTGTGATACTTTAGAGAATAGAACCTCACCATCCCATCTTGTCCAGTTTATTAGGTTCACCAGTACATTTGGACATTCTTGCAGTTATCTAAAAAGCACAATGCATAAAAGGTCACGCAGATACAAGATAAGTGCTGCAGTTACCGTTTACATCGAACATCTCTAAAACGAAAATAAAAAAGGTGTGATCTTTGTGTCTTTCTATAGTAAAGGTCAGAGGCAAAGGTAGAAGCGTATAAAGGTACAGGTTGTAGAAGATGAAAGGGGAATGACCAGACTGTTCTGCACTCACAGGATGTCTGTAGTAACTCAAGTAGTTAGTCTTTATGACTGTGTTGTGCAGAAAAGCTTTTCAGAATGCACTACACATCAAACCATGAGGTATATGGACTTACAACAGAAGAAGACCATGTCAGTTTCTAGTCTGGACGCTATCATGTTGTCTATCTGCCCGTCCACATAACTGTTTGATGTCATGTGAAAAGTTCTTAATCTGTATCTGCATGGTTTTATGCATTGTGTTGCTGTCGTACGTTTGGCTCATTAGAGTCTGTAACTGAATAACTGGATCAGTCACTTGTACAAGTTTGGCAGAATAATATAATCAACAAATATAATGATTGTTAACACCTTGCATAGGGTGGCATGTCCGTGGACTCCATCACGGATTTGGACGACTCCCAGTCACGTCTGCTGGAGGCGCTGCAGCTCTCGCTGCCGGCTGAGGCGGCCAGCAAGAAGGAGAAGCAGCAGGACAAGAGGCTTAGCCTGAACCCCATCTACAGGCAGGTGCCACGCGTGCTGGACAGCTGCTGCCAGCACCTTGAGAAGTATGGTACGCATGCTACGAACTTTCACACCTATGCATGATGTCATTAAAAAAAGGTTACAATTTTAAACAAGTGGTTTAATTTACTTTTTTTTTTTTTTTCACACAGGTTTACAGACGGTGGGGATCTTTCGAGTGGGCAGCTCGAAGAAAAGAGTGAGGCAGGTAGGAGGCACAGTTCTTACATGCCTTCTCATGCACTTTGGCTCAACTGCCAAAAAGTACATAAAATGTCGGTATTCAAAATTTTGCATCAATGTCCTTAAAGAGGCGGTGTGTAATTTAGAGAGCCCTCTGCTGCCTACATAACGAACTGCAGTTACAGGAAAAAAATAGGGCTGGTGCGAATCTGACTGACGGTGAAGCTAACGTATAAAATATTGTATCATTGTGATCAAATGTAAGATTATGAGCTTCATTCCTAAGTAAAAATTTTGAGTGAGTTTAAGTTCTTAAATGTCATGCCTTGTTTTACTGATTAATCATATGATAAAAATTCTGACGACCCATTCGCCCCACCTCCGTTTTTGTTCTAATGCCACGACCCGACACCAAGTGATTTTTATCTTTCATTCACTGTGTAGCCAACTTGTGTCAGTTATGAATAGTATTTTTTTCCCCTTTCTTTTAAATAGTGCTGATTTGGCTCGAGATCTAAATGTGCCTTCAAGCTTTTACTTTAAGAAAAATTCGAACACGGTGATGTTTTGCTTGGTGAACACTCTCGGTACTCTGGAGAAACCATCGTTCCAGTGCAAACAGTGCTCTTATTTCATTAAAGTAAACTAATATCACCGGGTCCCAGTGCGCATCAGAATCAAATTGCAAAGGAAACAGGAAAGCGCTGTGTGAAGAACCTGTTGGATGAGTGATGGGAGAGACAACGGAGCAAGGGTCACACAGTGTGACTCACTGCAAAAACAGCAAAAAGCTGATTATATGATTACAAAAAGTAAACCAGATGAAAAAAAAAAAAAAGGATATATGCAGAACAGGTCAGTATGTTTAAATGAAGTAACCTGGCAGGCAAGGAGAGTGGACTGGAATACGCATGCGTGAACAGTACCGGCTGTTGAACAAGAGCATGAGTGATGCAATGAGTGCATCCAGTCAACCAAATGACTTTGGCCCAGGTTCTCCGCCCTTTGACTTCTGGCTTTTCCCAAAACTTCGAACAGACCGTTTATAAGATGGTCATTGTCCTATGTACAATGTGTCTTGTATCGTCTTCAATAAGTGTCTCTGTTTTTCATATTACCTGGCTGGATACTCCCCAGACCTCACATATCGTGCTATAGAAATTTAAGACGGTCCTATTTGTAAAAAAGATTATGGCCTTAATAGCACAGAACAAGGCTCAGGGGTGGATTGAGGAACAGAACAAAGAGTTCATGGTCTTGACTTGGTCTCCAAGTTCCAAGTATCCCACAGAGGCCACTGCCATTAGGGCAGGGCTGTTCGAATCCATGCCTGGAGTCTCCAGCACAGTTTGGGTATTTTTCTGCTTAAACTCAGCAGATTTGACTAATCTGTTAATTGCTAGGTTTAGTGGGTGTGTTCAAGTGTTACTGAATTACAAATCGAGCTGGACACCGGCCTCTCAGGCCTAGGTTTAAACAACCATGCGTTAGAGAATACTGTTGCCATGCAGGATTTATGGCCTGCAACTAAGAATGTTTAGGTAGGTTGTAGTGCTGCATGGGATACCAGTACTAAAAATGTTCTGCAGTATTAGAATTTCAAAACCAGTACTCTCATTAGTATTAAGCATTTTAGGATAATCAAGTCTTTTGCTGTGCAGACGTCCATTACCTCTGGCTAAAAGGTCTGTGTCTCTTTAAGCACGGTGCTGATAGCAGTGACGTCTGTGTCTGTGTGTGTGTGTGAGACGTGGTAGGAAAAACACCCTGACCGAGTTTGTAACTCGGCCGTTCGTATGCAGAGTTAACATTGTACTGTATGTTATGTTAATAGTTGAAAAAAAATGCAGCGATTACCCATAATTTTATTACCCTAATAATACCCTCATTACCCTATATATATATATATATATATATTTTTTTTTTTTTACTTATTAGTCTCATCAGGTTGTTTTTTTTTTTTTTTTTTTAACCGTAAAGTTGTTGAGTGCCTCTAGCTCAGTGAGAGATGATTTGCTATTATGACAACCCCAGTAGGTGATGCATGTTAAAATCAACATCCACAAGAATGCTAATGACCCTAATGCCTGTTTACTGGTGGTCCTTTTTTTTTTTTTGAACCGCTCTTAAAGCGCCGCCGCACACCACCTGCCATTTTAGAACGTATTCTGCTTCAGGGTGTTCCTGTCCCGGACTCCTAAACCACACACATGGACCTGCTGGTCAATCAAGTGAAGTTCTTTGTGGGAAGAAAGGGAAGTATTTCTTTCCTCCTAGTGTGTTTAAGTACATGTGTAATGACACAGACACTGTTTATCCAGAAACCCTGTAGAAATCTGCGGACCGGTTCTGGTCCTGAGGTCCAGTCAAGTAATAAGACTGGTTTTTAAAACGGAGCACAAACATTGAAAACACACAGTTTAATGAGTCTGGGACAGGGGAAGTGACTGCATTGTTAACTATTTATAACATTAATCATGGCTATAAATGAATGCAATAAATAATATGTCGTTTTTAAATGCATAAAACAAATGTTAGTATTGGGGAATTGCTACAGTATAAAATAGGAGGAATAAATACAGCCGCATGTTATACGATATTTAAACAAGAGAAAAAAGCAAAAGTACTAAATATGATCACAGCAGTCTCAGTAATAAGTACCATACAGGAGGTACTCACGGCCGTACTGATGTTTGGTACAGTGTAATGGCATGCTTGAGAGTCTGATATCGCTTTAATAGATCTGTGCTATGAACAAGAAATCAACGTCTAGTAAGTGAGATTTCACAAACAATATGGCCAAATGGTCTATTTACAGTATGCTTGCTCTGCTAGTGGGAATAAATCCTGAAGTAGCAACACACACCCTATTTCTGTAAAGGTTAAATAGACATTCTTCCATTTCCCTTCTTTGTTTTATTTCCTTTTGAGGAATAGAAGCTTGTATTCCTGAAAAGCATAATTTGCCACATTCACCAATACTATAGTAACCATTTAGAAAAAAAGGTTTTTTTGATTGATTGATGGAGTAAAACAACATAAATTTTCGGATTAAATTCTTTATATATCATTTCTTTGCCCCAGCTGCGGGAGGAGTTTGATCGCGGTATGGACGTGCAGCTGGATGAGGAACACAGTGTCCATGACGTGGCGGCGCTTCTGAAGGAATTCCTCCGGGACATGGCGGACCCACTGCTCACCAAAGAGCTGTACACAGCATTCATTAACACCACATGTGAGAAACGAACTCAACTAAAGCCTTTTCCCTGAGCAGCTGATTCAACAAGAGAACCGAACCGAGCTGAACTGCAAAGCAGTAGTTCACCTCAACCTAAATCCACACCAGTTTTAATATCAGTTTATTTTATAAATGCATTCGAAAACATTGTGATTGAAGAAAAATTGAGAGGTTTTAACAAAAAAATTGCCTTTTTTTATATTAAAGTGATAAACATGTTCTATGAAAATGCTAATACATACTTTTCCAGTATGCATCTTCATGGGAAAAAAGTTACCAGATTTAATTTAGTTTGGTGTGTTGAAAATGCTGCTCCCAATAAAAATATAATATGATGCGTGTGCTGTATAAGATTAAAATTTTAATCTAGTTAGTCACAGGTTTAGTCTGTGATTAATCGCGATTAATCATGATTAATCCCATTTTAAAAATACTCAGACTTACTTGCATTATAAATGTGGGAATAAGGAAATAAATGATAAACTGCAGTTTTTAAAAAATCTCAAACATTTAACAACGGTAAATTCAAATCTCTCGAATTGGACCGGCACTGCATGCAGTGGTTGAGTAGTATGGGGTGTTGCAAACCCACCCATGGCGTGGCTCAGACCGGCATCTTCAGATATAAAAATCAAAAACCTAGAACCTCAACCGCCTGAGCCACCACTCTTACATCTTACGTCTAATGTTTCCTTGTGAAAATAGTCTCCCTCGAAGGTAGCTTGAGCACACAACTTCGGCTTCATCCAAACATCCATCTAGAAGCTTTCTACAATAAAAATATGCCTTTTATCAAAAATTAAACGTGCCTTTAACACACACAGCCAGGTAACCGCGCTGCGGTATGGAAAGCCACTAGGATCAAACTTGGTCATGTGATTAATTTGCCTTAAAAAAAAAAAGTAATGCATTAAAATTTCTGGATTCATCACATGCATTAACATGAAAAACACAACTTATTGACACTGGTAACTCATAGACCTAGAAATGCCAGTGCAGTAAGTTATCCAAAGCACCTCATGGTGAAAACTGATGCTCTGTAGCAGTCACAAGGTTCAGGTCACTTGTCTTCAACCACCAGGCTACTTCTATTCTAAGTTCTGGATTACGAAACCTTTGCCATTTTTGACCCATGACCCTGGATTTCCCTCTCGATAGTGCTGGACGCAGAAGACCAGCAGCTAGTCACCCAGCTTCTCGTGTACCTGCTGCCACCTTGTAACAGCGACACCCTACAGCGGCTGCTGGAGTTCCTGCACATCGTGGCTCAGCACGCTCAAAATTCATATGACAAAGATGGACAGGAGGTGAGATTCAGACCTAATGTACAGTACTGATTACAACTGTTTTATTTATATGTTTGTATCCCAGTTTGTGGAATGTTTTTTTGGGGGATGGAGGGCGGGGAATTTACGGCAATACCTGACCGATCCAAATAGTTTTGGGTTTTTAGGGCAGTTGTTGAGAGCTGACAGTACTGTGTAAGTTTTGCACTGTGGGTCAGTCAGTAGAGCTTGGCTTTCCCAACATCTGGAAAATGTATGCATCTCAGTGCCTGATTAAGGGCTATTTAGTAATATGGCGTCATCGCATAGTTATGTAGGCAGTGTGAAACTGATACTCACAGTCTGCAAGTGAAGGCCAGTTTAACTGTCCGCCTACGTTTGAGACAGAACGAGCACTAATTCAATCACCTGGCCCGAATCTACAGTATCCGCCTCCCCCTGTAGTGCTTTCATGTAGTGTAAATATTCTCAGCAGGCATCAAAAAGTATTAGATTATAAATAAAGACCAATGGTTCTTAATCAGGCCATGTGCTTTTAGATATATAGGGCAATATGTGTGTTTAGGTAAGAATTCCATGTTCCATCATGCAGAAGTCATGTAGGAGGTGTGCACATGGGCGTGGGGTGGATTTTACCTAAAGAAGAGTCGTGTCTTATATAATTGATAACGTCGTTTATGTAGATACGTCAACTTCTGCGGGGTGCTTGGATCCGACGCGATGTTTACTTTCGTCCACAATTTTGTGTAATATAAGACTACATTTAGAGGGACAAGATATAAGAGAAATCCAAACCTGAACGTGTGATCATTCTTTAAAGAAATCACAAAAAAAATGGTGCTCGGTATGCATGTATATATGTGTATGCACAAACTCACTCACTCACACATACACATGCACACACACCCCATGTATATGTATGTGCCCGCATACACACACCGAGTTTCTCTCTGACCTAAAAACGACAAGACCACAGCCTAAGTATGTATTAGACTAAGTTAAGTCAGTAAGTAAGTGCCGGGGGGTCAGGATTCTCCAGAGCTGATGCCAAAGGCTAGTCTGGCAACAGCGCTTTTCAGCACCATGGGCGAATTGTGAACAGTTTCACGTACTCATTCACGTATAGACTTTTACAAGTAAGTGACATACCGTTAATTTTTAAATGTCTGCTTCCTATGTAGTTTTTCATGTTAATATAAGTTTTATAGGTTTATGAAGAGGCAAAGCTGTGTTCAAGTTTATATTGTTATTATTTATAATATTATTCATAGTAGTACTGTGTTAGTATTTATTAATAATATTATTAAAAAATGCTCAAAAAAAAGGTTAAAGAATTAAACATTAACATCATTATTTACTGGGAAGTTAATAAAAGGATTAGGATCATCCATCAAGAAACTTATGGCTAGCTTAACCGTGAAAAATAATCGTCTTATTCATGTACAATTCTGACTCTGAACTTTAGCTCATTTTCCTTGTACATCATCAGCTCGAACCCAAGGAGCAACACCACTGTTTATTCATAGACAAATTATATTTAAGAAATGTCACGCATATGGGAGTGCTGTTGTACTGAATATCAGCACACCTGTGATATTGTGGTAGGCGTAAGAGCACAGCCAGTGCTGATATTGAGTACAACAGCACAACCTTGAGTGTGATGTTGCTTTTATACAGTACAACAGTTTCACAAACACTGTTTATTAATAACATATTATGATGCAGAATTGTGTTAGAAGCTACTGTAGTTAGCTGTATAGCTTGTGTTAGCTGTGAATGGGTCAGTTGGCCAACTAAGTGAGCTGAAAGCTTAAGCAGATCTGCTTTTATCTTGGTTTTCTTCTTGGGTGTGTGGGAAAAACATTCACATATTAAAAGTCATGTCTATTCAAAGGTTATGCAGCTGCCCAAGTCGAACAAAAAAACAAAACAAATGATGATGAAAGCCGACCGAGTATTCATCTGCTTAAGCTCTGACTACCAAATGGTATTCTTATGGCCAGGCAGTTGTTAATTGTCATCTTATTCTGTAAATTTTCATCTTACTGTGTGTGGGTTCCACAGACATCTTAGGTGTAATAGTAAGATGAACGCATTGTACTTTCACAAAACTAAACTGTGCATTCTTGGGGCTCGTAATTGTAATCTGCGCTTATTTTCACTTCGCTCTCAGTTCAAACCCCACGCTCCAGTAGAGACCCATGCTTTAGCTCGCCATTGGTACATTCTTAATCTGTAAAGAAAATCAAGCCTCATCATGTGGAGTCTCGGAGGCCTGCTTGGCCCGATCCTAAATACTCTCACTCCTGCCTGCGCTCTCAGTGTACTTTCCCACATGCCTATCTGCACAGGAAACCGGACTCATTTCATGCTCGGGAGGGGAACGCTGATCAACATTTTCATCACACTCACGTTCCTGCTGAGAGCCTGTGAGAGATCGGGGGGGGAAAGGAGGAAGCTGCGCAGTGCGCTAGTTTTAGTTAGGTTCCTAGGAGTAAAATAAAGATGTTTTTGGTTTATTTAGGCGAGATAGGCGGAGTCGATCCTTCATGTATTAGGATTGAAGTTTAAGACGTTCGTAATACACACACTCACTCCCACGCCATACTTACGTAATCCTCCCAGTCCTGCTGTGAGAAAAATTGAGTTGCAGTCCTGCTATGTCCGTGAAATTGTAATGAGTCTTGATCCTTGTGTGGCTTTAGAGGAACCACTAATCATGTGATCACCAGATTGTCGTACAAGTAAAATGTGGGGTTTCATTCCTCAGTCTTTTTCTAATGTTTAATGAAATGCGTTTAAGTTATTTAAGGCTTTATTTGTCACAAATACATTACTTTAATGCACAGTGAAATTCTTTCCATGCATATCCCAGCTTTGGGGCTGGTGTCCTAGAGCACATGCTTAGCAATGATATGACACCCCTGGACCAGACATGATTAAAAACCTTGTTTAAGGGCCCATCAGGGGCAGCCTGGTGGAGCTGGGATCTAAACCACCACCCTGCTGATCAGTAACCCAGAGCCCTATCCAACTAAACCCATATAAACATATTGTACACATGCAGAAGAATTCCCAGAACGGCCTATTTTTTTATGTCCCAGTGTTTTCTGTCTGTCCACAGGTTACAGGGAACAAGATGACATCACTCAACTTGGCCACGATCTTTGGGCCGAACCTGCTTCACAAGCAGAAGAGCTCAGATAAAGAGTTCAGCGTGCAGAGTTCGGCCCGGGCCGAGGAGTCCACGACCGTCATCGCTGTGGTACAGAGGATGATCGCAAACTATGAGGAGCTGTTCATGGTGAGCAACAAAATATGCAAAATAAAAAATATATAAATATATATTTATATACAAGAGTGAAGTGTTTGATGAGTAATAATCGCATTCCCTGGCGTCAACCAGACGAAGAAGGGTTCCTCTTTGAGTCTGGTTCCTGTCAAGATTTCCTTTTCATGTCGTCTCGGGGAGATTTTCTTTCCCACCGTTGCCTCAGGCTTGCTCACCTGGGATTGTGACCCACTGACATCACCGAAGTGCTTCTTCTTTTATGAAGGCTCTTTACAGTTGTTCATTTATGAGGGGGGTCTTCTCTTCAGTCTCATCCTGAAGCCGTGAAATGCATGCTCGAACAGGTTGAGGTTTGGTGATTGACCTGTTCAGACTAAACCCTTCCACCTTCCCCCTCACTGAAGGCCTTTCTTGAGTTGGCAGTTGGTTTTTGGTCATCGTCTTGTTGCATGAGGAAGTCCTAATTAGACTGGATGCGCTTTTCAGTAAATACTGTATGTCATCACTTCCTGTTGTTTTTATCGGCTCTCTGGTTGTTGGTACACCATTGGTTTCTTCCCATAATGTTGTACTCCTATGCTCGATGCTTTTGCACGGCTCTGGTTCATTTTCTCTCATTTTCCAGCTCCGAATGGTTGTCTTTCTCCCGTAGACGGCTCACTGGTCTTTATTTTGGTTTTTATCCTTTTTTTTTAAAAAAACAAATGGAGCATGTTTGGTGATACCCCATGCTTAAGCAAAGAGCAGATTTTTTTCAGTGCTATCAACTGTTAATCACTCTAATAGGACAGACCTGGGAAAGATGAACCAGTTGTGTTAGAATAGTTTTAAACACGTGAAGAATCTGTCAATTCGAACAATACATTGTTCAACATTATGGATGTACTGTATAGTAAATGTAATGAAATGAGAGGTGAGGTTCTGATCCATCCCCTTATTCGTCTTTTGATTTCCGACCTAAATGTTTACAGCAAAAACAAAAGCATATATCTTGCTGCTCTACAGTATATGACCGAGTATAAGAGCCAATATGGGGTAAAAACATTTTTTACTAAAAATTGAGAACAAACTAAAATTTTAAAGGTTAAACTTCAGAATATTATGGTTTCCAGTTTCCAACCAGCGCTTTTTCTATTAAGGACAAAATAGAGTATAATAAGATCTTTCAAGCCAAGCATAATTCAAAACAAGGGAAAAGAATGGGAGTATGAACTTCTAAAAGTATTAGAGCTACGACGGCGTATGAGGGCAGTGAATTTCGGAGTTTAAAGCTAAAAGTTTTCAAGTTGTAAGTCGAAATTGGGAAAAAAAGTCAAAATTTTAAGGAAAAAACTCGGAATATTGCAAGGGGAAAAATGCACATCTGTAAGAGGAAAAAACTTAAGTTTAAAACTTAATCTTAAACTTGAGTTTAAAAATGATTAAGAAAAACTTCCAAGAAGACAATTAAAATTTTCAAGTTTAAAACATAAGAATTTTTAGTTTCAAGCTCTTTTCCTATCAAGGACAAAGTAGAGTTTGATTAGATCTTCCACTCCAGGCGTAATGTAATACAAGTGACGTCCCAGTGTTGCAGAGTGTATATACAGTTTCCTTACCTGATAGAAAAACACAGAACATTCAAGTTTATTTCTCATACTGTAAATTAGATTTTTTTCTTGTAATTTTTCTTCCCAAAATTAAAAAAAAAAATTTTAACCTTAAAAATCTTTCCTCATTTTCGACTTTAAGTTTTAAACACTGAAATGAAAACCCTGCCCCTCCCTTTCCAATTCTTTTCCTTTTTTTCGTTTTTTTATCCTGTTTACGAAGTTCACGTACTCTTATTCTTTTCCTGACATCTGTTTTATCATCCTTATTATTTGGATAAGCATTTCCATTTCTTCCCTTATAACCCATGGTGGCACGAAGGTCTGCACACAACTGTGTATTTAACTCACATCCAGGAAGTAATTGAAGTGTTGTTAGGAAATAAAAGTACACGTTGGAAAAACATTGGTCATATCCAGTAGTTATGAACATTAAATTATATTTTATGAGTTACTTTAAAAGAATGTTGGGGAGGAAAAAAAAAAAACGTTCCAAACCTTTTGCACAACGCTGAATAAAAACTCATATTCAGAGTTGATTAAATGCGTGTAGTTGGAGCTTAATCCTTCGGTATTATTTATGGACTTAAGTGCTGCTCAGACAGTTACATGCGCAGGGTGGAGTTTATCCAGGACGAAGGCACGTCTCGGTTATCCTCCGTTTCGTCTTTAAACCTGAATGCTTTTTCATTGCGCAGTATCCATTTCTGCCAAGGAGGGGTATTAGGTCTGTCTGACGACGTTAGAACCAGCATATTCCACCTTGGCATTTACAGTATGTATTGGGCAATATAAATTACACCGCACACAAATGAATGATATTTGGGAGCAATATGATAAATAAGTACATGCATATGCATGGTGCACACACACACAAGCTCAACATTTTTATTATACACCTCAGTAGATATTAGGTGTCTATCTCATTCTGCGCACTTAAAGGTGATAAACCTTTCTAGTTGCTTTTTCTTCACCGTGGAATCCTGTGTTCAAATATTAGTCAAATTATTCTCAGTATATTAGCATAATTATGTTTAATAGTTCATTACCAAAAGTTTAGAGACTCTGTAAGCCTATAAATAAATACAAATAAAAGTGTTAATAAACCTTATGATTAATCACTTAGGCCGGCGGTTCAGAGTGCAGCAGGGAAAAGATGCACATACGTCATACAGTAGATGATCATGTTTGTAGTCTGTACTTTCCGAGACACACCACAAAGCTCACACGCTCTCACGTTACTCTTTGTTACTTGCAAGTGTTTATTACCCACAGTTCACCCTGGTTTATTCACTACTCTTATCTTTTTAATGGGATTTCGAACCCCAGGCCAAAGAGACGACCACTCTGCTTAAAACCTTTATGAGACAATAGAAGAGCCAAGTGGAAGTGTTGTGTGTGTGTGTGTTTGGCGTGAATCTCAGGTCTAATTTCACCCTGAATGGACGGACTTAGATGAAAGGCCCGGCAGGAGCCACCTGTAAATGGAGGGGAGGGTTTTAGCTAATGCCCGAGGGGTGTTACCTGTTAAATCCTAGTTCTCTCTCTCTCTCTCTCTCTCTCTCTCTCTCTTTTACATTCTAAACTCCTTAAAGATGAGAAGAACTTTTGTGGAATGTAACAAGTAAAGAATCGAATTGCGTTGTTTTTCCACCTGTACATATAAATACAGTATAATCGTACTGGAACTGTAGTTTTGTACATGAAACAGTGTTTGTGTGTGTGTATCATGAAATCTTGATTTATCCTAAACTCCCAGGTCTTACCCCGTACATTTCTCACCCTCCTAATTGCATTTGCCGTTTCCTTCCTGTAATAACCGAATAATTCACATTATTAAGGACTTTTAAATAATAATCTCGGACATTAAACGGTTCACTTTTTTGTTCCCGTGCAGGTGTCTCCAGACTTGCAGAACGAGGTACTGATGAGCTTGCTGGAGACGGATCCTGACGTAGTGGACTACCTCTTACGACGCAAGGACTCCCAGTAAGTCGTCCTGAAACATAAACATGCAGTCAAAATGTAAAAAGCTGAACTAGTCTCGCTTTGACATATTTTTCACTAGGTGGAGTATTTTACATTAATGTAGGGAATATACTGTGGGATTTTTGGATTAGTATTGCCATCTGGTGGCCAAGAGGCAACATTGCAGCCAAATCCTTAATGCTTATTAAGTAGGTTTTTTATTTATATTTTCAGTTCTTTATGTTCAGGAAACAGTAGAAAATATTAGACAAATATTAGATTTTAGGTTATAAGGAAAAATATAATGTATAGTACATTAGAACAACTTTGTATTTCTTTTTCTCTCTTTCACATTTGGAAGCAAACATTTGCACAAATGTCAAACTTAAACAAAGAATTTAATTTGTGGTTTAATAAATTTAAGATCAATTCAGCAGACATTAAATCAAATTAGAAAAATGTAATTTAATTTCTAACAAAGTGGTTTATTTAAAGTGCTTTTAATTTTTAATCTAGCTTTCATCTTCTGTAAATAAAGTGAACTCAGTGTGAAAGACTCACAGGGATAGCAATGCAGTTTTTGCATATAGAAATATCATTTTAAAAAAGTATTATTATTAATATTATTAACTATTATAGCCCAGATTTGAGGACCTCCTGTCACCTACATCATTTTGACCCCGTTGTTGTGCCTTACTTTTCCAGAAGTCCCGACTTGTTAAATTCCGAGGCGTCCCTCTCTCTGAGCGAGTGCCGATCATCCAGCGACTCCAACAAGGCATCCAGCGGCGAAGTCTCGCCCTACGACAACAACTCACCTGTGCTGTCCGAGAGGAGAGGAGGAGACCTGGCCAAAGACAGCGAGGTCCATTCCGGACGAGTTCTCAGCGCAGAGCGACTTTTCTGCGTCCCAGAACAGTACAGCCTGGTTGGACAAGTGACGGGACGCAGCAGGGACACTGTTTCAAACATCTGGTCTCCGACAAAGGGTAAAATAATGTTATTTATTATAGTGGAGATATGTATTGAAATATACACTGATCAGCCATAACGGTACAATAAACCCATTAACAATAAAACCACCCTGGTTTTGGGGCAGTTCTGGCCTCTCGGGTGTGTAGGGACTCTGGGGGTGTGGTGTGGTGTGGTGATCATTTGAGAGCTGGGGGTTGATGAGATAAGAGCTGTCTGTACACCCCATGGCTTAACTGGATTGAGATGTGGGGAGTTTTGAGGTCTTGTGCTTTGACCATGCGCAGCACGATGTAGTCTACTGGGTGTCCTGATGCCTTCCTGCCGCCGGTAGCATTGACTTTTTTTTTAGCAATTTGTGCTGCATTGGCTTTTCTGTGGGATAAAACCCAGACAGACTGTCCCCGTGGGCATGGGTGGGCCTTGAGTGCTCATGATCCTGTCACCAGTTTACTGGTTTATGGCCATAATGTTATGGCTGATCAGTGTACACATCAATAACTCAAAACCGTTACATTGCGTGCGTGATATGACATATAATACTTCATTACTTATTTCAGAGGACCGTGCGAACATCTGGGGTGCATGGCACACAACACTGAAGCCAGGAATGCAAGAACATACCTATGCAGGTACTGCACCCAAAAAGTCTCCAAATATAATATCTGTCCATGGAGCGACTGATAAACCCTAGGCTGTCTCTATCCTCAGTTTTCAGTAATGACTTGTTTTGTAGTGGATACTTGATTAGATCAAAGTCTATTTCAGGGCGCACACACACACATTCACATTAAGATTAAGATTTAATTGTTTGTCACATGGACCTTACGGCACAGTGCATATCCCAGTTAGAAAGCTGGGGTCAGAGCACAGGGTCGGCCAGTATACCCTGGAGCACATAGGGTTTAAGGGCCTTGCTCAAAGCCTCAAGTGGCAATTTGGCGGTGCTAGGGCTCGAACCCCTCGACCTTCAGATCAGACATCCAGTAACCTACAGCTTTTTAATCATTCTACTGTACCTGTAGAAAATATACATACATACAGTATATAGAAGCAGTTCAACATTACTAACCCACCATCATGTTTTGGAATATGTGAGAAAATGGAAGAACACACAACCTTTATTTATCACGTATACATTGCAGCACTAAGAAACTCATATCATCACATGTCCCAGCTCGTCAGGAACCTTGTATCAGAGTGAAGAGTCAGCCATGATGAAGTATCCCCAGAGGATACAGGGTTAAGGACCTTGCTCAAGCTTGGTAGACCTGAACCCCTGATTTTCTGAGCAGTAACCCAGAGCTTTAACTTTGACACATTCTGTGACATTCTAAACATTATACAAGTAACAGTAAAGAGACCGCTCTGTTTTAGGATTTATTCATCTTTATTTGGTGCTTTAATGCCGTCCCTTTTCATATCTGGTGAACAAGGCAGTGCACGGCCCCTTACGCATAGTTGTCCCATTTAAGGAAATCAAACCTAATTGGACAGTTGGCTGCTCAGTTGTTTCTTGTGTGTCTGAAAGCCAATGCGTAATTATTTAATGTTCGGGACGAGAAAGGAATGACTCCCAGATGTAGCATGTGGAGTCTATTGCTGTTGTATCTCAAAACAAGGACTAAAGAATTGTCAACACCAGTGAAGGAGGCCCTCGGGAAACCGGAAAACCAAAATAAACCGGTCAGAAACATAGCAAGAGCATTATGGCTTTCAAACCAAGTGTAAGAAGCTAGTTGCAGAGATTCGGCTTCACGAAAAAGAAAGCTCCTTCCAGGGCAGACCTTAGAAAACACAGAGTGATGGAAAAATAATATTGAAATATGAAGAACGACTGGTTAAGAGATCAAGAACTGCAGACGCAGACAGGGCAGAGACGTCTTGAGAAGCAAGCTCTCATATGGTTTATGCCAGGATGTAAAATACAGTTTGCTGTAAAGTACATAAAAAGTCTGCAGGAGTTTTATGGACAGCTGAAAGAAATATTAACTCCTTAAACTCCTGGTCCTGACGTTTCCAACTACATGCTGTACTGTTGCTATTTATTTTACTGTGGCTACTGAAGGAATCACAGTGCTTACAGTTGAATACACTTTGAGATGATAGACAGGCATGCCTACACATCCAGGGTGTAGTTCTGCCCTGTGAACAGCGTTTAAGGGATCCAGGGACTCTATGGTTTTGACCAGGATGACGTACAATAGTTACTAAAGAAGTAGGAATGAGAGAAAACAGTTTAAGAGAGATTTATGGAGCAAAATGAGATAAATGCAGCAGTGTAAACATGAAGAAAGAGTTTATGATCTAAATAAAACACAGTGTTATTGATTAATGATCCGATAATAACTGGGCAACCACTTTATGTGAGTATACAGTACATACGGTATGAACAGTTTGACAGCAAAATGAGATAAATCCATTTTCGGTTTTAAGAAAAAACAAGCATTAATTATTGCAAAGTGATAGCGAATAGTTGTGCATGTTTTTTTTTTTGTTTGTTTTTTGAGTCACAGGGGTATTAAAAAGCACCGTGCCAGAAAACTATGTTAAAATTATGCATTTACTGTATATCAGTATAAACATTGTGATTTTGCAAAAAAGCTCACGCCGTTTTATCATGATGCATAAATCAGCCTGCGGTTGTGTTTTTATTAACTGAAGCATGCAATTCATTAACAAATATGTATTTGTCTAAATATAAAACGAGCAAACTTATGCTTTGGTTATGTTTTTGTAGTGAATCAGTGGTAGCAAATTGAAGAAAAATGAAAAATTATTGAGTTTTGTTGCACACAAATGATTAACAATAACTTTTCAATTAGCCAGGGGTAGCTCAGTGGTTAAGGCATTGGACTATGGTTCGGAAGATCCCAGGTACAAACCCCACAACCACCAAGTTGCCACTGTTGGGCCCTTGAGCAAGGCCCTTAACCCTCAACTGCTCAGATGTGTTATAAGAGAAAAATGTAAGTCGCTCTGGATAAGAGCGTCTGCCAAATGCCTAAATGTAAACCTTGACCTTTACCTGTTTCACCTTCATGTTGGTACTGTAGTTGAAGACAGGATATCATCATAGTACAGGTTTGCACCTATTAAACATCTGGTTTGTGCATCGTCCAACTGTGTATACTGTACATTTGTGGTCTCGTAGGTTATAAGAGAGTTCAGAAACCCCTAGGAAAGTAAAGGAACGAGAAAGAGTGTGAACCAGACATAGCGGACTGTGTGTATTTAATGTCTGTTGGACACAACTGTTCCGTGTCTAGTGAGTGTTGTAGGATTATACTGTATCTCTTTGCTTAATCTTCTTTAGAAAATAGTACTGTAAGTGCATCATGGATTCCAGAAGAAAGATAGAAAAAGAGGAGTTTTAATTTAAATATTACATTACAGTAGTCTTTACAGCTTTATAAAGTACATAAGATGGTATTCACACAACATCCAAATCGCATAAGCTCCTATTTTACAGAACATGTAAAGGTTAAGCGACCCATATACAGTAATATTTGTGCTCGGTTATATAGTAACGGTATACGGTTGTATATAACGGTAACGGTAGTATAATGTTTTTCATCACAAGATTTCTTCACAATCTTGGGGATCATAAAGTATATGCTCAGGTTTGAAGTTTTTTTACAAAACTTTTTTGGTATTTTAAAAAAAAGACGTCTGTTGGTTTGTTGTTCCAGGTTCCTGTGGCAACATATCAGACGGAAGCTCACGCAGCTCCAGGGATGGAATCGACGATCGGTCCCCACCAGCCGTCAGCACCCTGACACATGCGTGTCTCAACCTGAACATTAAACCCAACGGCCAGTTGGTATCCAGCAGCTTAGAGGACCTTCCAGTCAGCAGCAGCAGCCATAGCACGCATAGCCCCACCCTTTACCCAAAACCGGGCAATAGGAATGAAGCACGTCCTCCTCCACCACCGTACAGACACTCAAGATCGTCATCGTCCAATTCTATCGCGTCACAGTCTCAGCAGCAACCCCAGCAGCTCGGGAAGACGGGCAACAAGAACTCATCTTCACCGACCGACACGCTGATGCCCACGAGCTCAGAATGGCAAGACTGGCAGAGGGACAGGTGGCACATCTGGCAGCTGCTGTCTTCAGACAATGCTGACACGCTACCTGAGACACTCGTGTGACGCTTCATGAAGTTTAGCAATTCAGTGTGTTTATACAGTATACAGAAGCCATTGCCTTATGTGTTGTATGTACAGACCGGTTTGGGGGGGGGGGTGCTTCCCGTTGTTCGCTGCAGGAGGGTGGAGCTATACTGAGGAGTCGCACTGTGGAAACCCAAAGAGGTCCAAGAAAGATTCTAGGCAGCAAACTTCAGCTCAGCAACCCGACAGTGCAATCGGTATGGGATCAGCTCCATTGGAACAAAAAAGGTTTCTACTTTGAAATGCACTGTTGGAACCTGTCACAGTTCTTTTTGTCACTTTCCCGTTTTAAGCACCAATTTGGGAAGCCAGCATGACGGGCTCTAAACCAGGTACCTTAAATTGCCAAACAAACCAACTAAAGCTAAACTGTCAGATCATTACATCATCGACAGTATATACAGTATATGGACAGATTGTAAAATACGCTATACTCAAATTATTACATAACTGCTGTGTATGTCAGCTTACAGTTGTTTTTTCTTTTTTGTAAAAAAAAAAAAAACTATATGAAACAAAACAAACAAAAAAAAATTGTTGAATGTTTGCACTGAAACATATGACATGGGGTAGAACTTACCTTTCCAGGCTCAGCTCCTTTTTGTAAATACACCATAAGGATATTGCCAAAAAGCTGCTAAATCAAATGTATACTAAATGATTCGATCTTACCTCCAGCACGACGACTATACCAGGACTTATGGAATGCCATTTTGTATTCATTATAGACATAAAAATTTAAAATGCAGCCATTAACATCTGGACCACACATCCCTCTCTTTAATGTATTTATAATGAGTCTCAAATACTGTATGAGAACCCATTCTAATAATGGTTTGTCAGACTGTGTTTACCCATAATGCACTGCAAGAGTAAGACAGTTTGAACTGCAAGTTTACAAAGAACCGGTCGGAATGATTGCGTAACAACGTATATAGAATGATTTTATTTTTTTATATTTTGAATGAGTTTTTAATTAGTTAACCCTACGCACCACCCCCAGGTGGTTACCTGGTGTAACTACTGTACGAAATATTCTCCATTGATGCAATTTACATCTTTTAAGTTCAGGTTACTATCTAACCCTAGAAAAAGAAAGCAAAACTAAAAATATAACTCTTAATAATAACTCTTCAGTAAAATGCGTGCGTTTCGTCTCTACCGTCTGTTTCTACAGCACTTAAAGGAGGTACACGTTCCCTCAGATGGATTTGTTTTTTAAGCTTTAACTGACAACCTGCTTTTCTGGAATAAATGGTGCCTTCACACTTACAAGAGCAGAAATGCATTTTGCTAATTCAGCAGGTTGCTGGAATACTAGTAAGAAATTAATTTTTTTATCCATCCATCCAATCCAATTTTATCCAATCTATCTAATCTTTTCCATTGATTGGTTCCTATTGCACCCTCTGGCTCAGAAGAAGCAAAAGCTTTTTTACACAATTTACTGATATCTTATGGCATCTTGTGTACCTTTACTCTTTTTTCCATTTAGTGTATATTTAAAAAAACAACAACATTAAAATAACATGACAATGTCTGTAAAATTAGCGTTAAAACCTTAAATTGATAAAATGTTACAAATTCATATTTGATTCAAAATCCCATCTTTCAAAATAGCGTATTTAATCGAATTCAGTCGTTATGAAACAAACTTTACTCTTTGAAAAAATCCTTTTGATGTGCCATCTGTGTCAAATTCGTTTGCCACTCCCTACACCTAAACATACAGGGACGTTCAAGCCAAACCGGGACTTGTGATGAAATTTCTTTGCGCAAGGAGGTGTAAAACCTATTAGGATTTCCTAAAGACTTCGAGGACAGTACGGATGTGAAAATCTTAGCAGCATTTTTAATGGTGCAGGCGTTTTAAAGAACATTCGCACATTTGGCACGCAAACATTCAATAACACCGTACTGAAACATCGGCTGGGAGTTATTGCCACAGCCCCTGTAAAGTCCTGACCCGACTCAATCGCTTCAAGCCATTTCCACATGTTTGTGCCATTAAAGGAGTTCCCGGTATCGGTAGTCCGATCATGGCGCCGTCGTGCTGAGAAAATGTTCATGGGACCGTGATGGTATTCAGGCACTAGTGGGTTAACTCGGGGATAAGTGTTTAAGTGTATCATGGGATTATATAAAGAAATAAAGGTAGTTTTGACTGTGTTTTGGTACAGTACAATCAGAAGTCCCGGTTTGACTCGAACAGCCAGCCCGTAAACCTGCATCATTTTTAAACTCCCTACGCATTAATTCCCTCTTAGCCTTTTCATTATTTCTAGCTGTACAGTATTTTATAAATCAATATTAATGCAAATTGTCCATTATTGTATATTGTGAGCAAGCCCAGTGTCATTGCCTTTTGGTAGAGTAAAAGTTTTAAATAAGCATTATTTATTTGTATTGATCCATTTTGCACACTGTATTCTTCCTTATATTTTATCACATTTTTTTTACCCCTTAGACCATACAAACATTGTTGATGCTAATAAGATAAAGCAGTAGCAGACCAAAGTAGCATCCGGCTACAGAGATGCTGACTTAAATCATTTTGAGATGTTTTCAATCAAATCGACGTTTATAGTCAAAATTCCAAAGAGGAAAAAAAAAATGTCAGCATGAGTTAGGACGATCATTACTCTTATTTACTTAAAGAAATATTCTTTACCGGCGCATGATTGGCAAGTTGGATGTGGAAGCATCGCGAGCATTTCTCATCATTTTATTCAGATATGCGTTAAGTAAGCACAACGGGATTCAGATCTCAGACGTACAGAGTTGAGGGCTAATTGCAGAGCCGCAGCTCTGACCTTGAATTTATGTCGCTTTTCTTGCATGAGATCATTCTCGAGACTGAGGCGGGGACCTTGAGGAGCTACATGCATGCAATTTTAATTAGCGGATAATCTCAAAAAAGAATATCGAACCTGGAAAATCAACTTATGGTTTAATTATCAGGAAATCAAGGCATGAATTTTTTTTAAGACTTGAGTCACCAAATCTTAATCTGGACTATGAATTACAGTCACATTTGTGTGTTTCTAAATTCCTAATTATATTATAATTAATCTTTAATCTGATCATTTTTCCCATTTAATAGGTTTCAAGTTACAATAACTCAATGCAACGGCTACTTAACTTTTAATCTTATTGTTGTGTAGAATTTTATCCAGTTTTAGGCTTCAACTTGCTTAATAGAGTTTATTCTCTGGTATATTAAAAAAAAAATACCAATTGCTGTTTGAGGGTAAAAAAGTGTTAGATCTTAAAAAAAACAACAACATAGAAACCCAAAGAATTGTCTGTCATAATGCAAATTCATTCAGATCTTTAGTCACTTCGCATTTCTACAGCAGCGCGATTGTGTCGGTTTTATTGTGAATTTTACTAATGGTTGTGTCAATGTGGGAGAAATCTCAAATTATTGTTATTTTTTTAAAATTTGGTAAGTATTTATGTCATTATTTTGTAATCCATGACCCAAATATAAAGGTATGTGTTGGTATTTTATTATTAGGATTGTAATAAGGAATCATTTGTACTTCACGCAGAAAAAGCTTTTTGTATGGTCTGACATTTGCTGTGAAGCTTGCCTTGGTATTTTATGTACTTTTTCAAAATCTCTTCTTTTTTTTTTCCCAAGCAAGTCTCATGAAAATAAATGAGAATGCAAATTTTAATTTCGATTCATGCTGTGTCTTTTGGGGTTCATCTAGTGTAAATATAAGACCACATACACACATACTGTACAAACCATTGTACACAAACTAATCATCACCCAGACAGGCTGGGAGAAAACGCAAAGGAAAAAAGAAAAACGTCTAGAAAACGAGGAGGAAAACTAGAAGCTTGAATACCAGAGAGGCATGAGATGGAAATGGAAATGCAGGATAATTTCATGTGAAATCCTACGAAGGAGAAGTAAATATTTTGGCACATGGGCCGCATTAGGGCGAGTCTGATAACCAAAAACTGGTGCAACGAACAGTCGGTGGGCTGAGTTCAAAGCAGCAGTAAAACGAGTAACAGGAACTGTTGAAAACCAGGAAAGGAATAAACAGGAAACCAAAGCTCTGTTTGAAACTGTGCGTTCACTCACTCATTTCTACTAATAGAGCAATAAACCATCAGCAAGTGAGGGAGACACCACACCACATTCACTTGAAGCGCTTGCTTAAGGGCTGAACCAGAAACACACGGTTGTACTTGAACATGCTGACACATAGGTTTAAAAAAGTTTTAACATCAAGAAACAAAAGTAATGAGGAGTACTTTATAGAATGCGGTGCATATAAAATAAACAGGCTTCTTTTTATGTTTAGCGTCACACACCATACCTGGAAGGACAGACCTATCAGATCATGGTAACATGATTCAGCACCCAATCCAATGCTCCCCTGACCAGCGTCATGCAATACTGCATGAAGGTCATGAGCTTTCTAATGGTTGCTTTTGCTAAGAAGGATGACGCTACCGAATGGTTTGTAACTATGCAGAGTTCGTCATGATCAGACGTCTCAAACTTTGGCCCCCCAGGAACTCCTTTAATGGCCCAAACGTCTACTGTCGGCACTGGATGGGAGATGGTCAGTAACTCCCAGCTGAGTTCCTGTAATGTGCAAGTGGTGTTTGTGAATGATTGGGTGTACAGTTATCTGTCGATGTTCCACTCGCTGAAGTTGAAACAAGCTGATCGTGTTATCTGTAGAATGCTAACTGCTGTCATCTGTCTACAAGAGTTCACAGATGCCTGTGATTACCTAGCATCTCTGTGATTTGCCACGCAGAGAGGAATGCCACCTTTCCCATCCAGATAGCAGGCAATTATCTCAGATTCCTGGAAATGGTTTTGGCATTGTCTGGATTCAAACCTTGTAATTCCTGCAGACGATATGTGGCAGTGGTGGCTCGGTATGTTAAGGTTCTGGTTTACTGATCAGAAGGTTGACGATTAGAGCCTCATATCCATCAGGTGACTGCTGCTGAGCTCTTGAGCAGGGCTTGTAACTCTGTGCTCTGACTCCAGCCTACTAGCAAAGCTGGGATATGTAAAAAATAAAGAATTTCACTATGCAGTAATGCATATGTGACGAATAAAGGCTGATGTTATTGTTATGGCTGATGAAATGAAAATTCAACCTAAACACATTGTGGAGAACCCTTAAATTCTTTATGTAAAAAATTTAAAGAAAATTGCGCAATCTCTAGTCAAGGCCTTTCAGCTAACGTCGTTGCCGGAGAAAGGATGGAAAAAAAATCAGAGAAGCATCCCAGAGCCCAAGGGTAACTTTGAAAGAGCCGAAGAGATCCAAAGGTGAAATGGGAGAAGCTCCTAATAAGTAAAATCATAGCCAAGACACACCACAAAGGGTGGAGAGTGGTAAACCATTATTCATCTGGAGTTTGCCAAAAGCTTGACAAAAATTTAGCGAACACATGGAGGTAGATTCTCTTCCGGAATGGAATGTTTTGGACTTCGGCCAAAAGCACTATGTTTGTCAGAACTCTACCATTAACCAAGACTACCATTAACATAGTGAAGCATGGTGGTGGTAACAGCAGCATGTTAAGGAGATGCTTTTCATCAGCAAGGTCTGGGAAACTGCTCAGGGCTAGATGGATGGAGATATAGTAGTACAGGGTAATCCTAGAAGAAAAGATGTTTCAGTCTCTAAGGGGTTTAAAACTGGCATGGAGATTCACCTAAATACAATTCTAAGCATACTGGCAAAGCTCCACTGGAGTGGTTCTGAGAAACTAAATGTGTTCGAATGATCCAGTGAAAGCCTGTGGCAAGATATGAAAATTGCAGTTCACCAGTGGTCTCCATCATGAAACTTGAGCAGCTTTGCCAATGAATGGGAAATTATCAGGATCCAGATGTATGAAGCTGATAGAAGCATATCTCAAGTCTTACAGCAGCCAAAGGTGTTTGACCAGGGGTTTAAATACGTATGCAGCCAACAAGTCTGTTTTTTATATCATGTTCACAGGATGAATGTTTCAGTGCACTTTAAGAATGTTGCAATATTACAGTATATACCAATAAGCCATAACATTACAATGCAAAACATTATGCCTGGACCCCTGAGCCATGATTCCACAGGACCTTTGGGGTGTGATGTGGTGCCTGACACATTATACTACCGGTATACCTTATTACTAATAACATGCTTATTTCAGTTATAAATTCGGTATAAAATGATCGGTGGAATCATTTACAGGTGTGGCCACTATACAGTTAGATGGATGGATTAAGAGGAAACCTGTATTTAAGACTCAGATATATTTATCCATGGCTAGCCACACTGAGAAAAACTCATCGGCTGAGGTTACACACCGTAACATTAAAACCATTAAAATTTAAACAACCCAAGGTTTGTGTTCCACTTGTGCCAATAGGGCAGCTCTGACCACTCAGGGCTTGGCTTCGCAGGGCCTCTAGTGATGTGCTGTGGTGTCTGGCACCAGGATGTTGGCAGTGGATCCTTTAGGTTGTGGAGGCGAGCTGCTCTTTGGTCCCCACGGGCAAGCCATGGGTAAGCCTTGGGTGCCCATGATCCTTTCAGCAGTTTATTGGTATATAATTGATAGTCAATGTTAAAGTGGTAGTATTTTGTGGTGTTAATGCTATGGCTGATTGATGTGTAGTGTCCTGTGTACAGGGTCGCGGGCGGCCTGGAGCCTATCTCAAGAGACTTAAGGCACGAGGTGCCAATCACTTTGGAAAAGCCAACTAGCCTAATCTGCATGTCTTTGGACTGTGGGAGGAAACCGGTGTACCCAGAGGAAACCCACCAAGCACGGGGAGGACATGCAAACTCCACGCACACAGACCCCGAAGCGGGAATCAAACCCGGACCTGGAGGTGCAAAGTGACCATGCTGACCACTAAACTCCGATGCCTTTAAGGTAAAAAAAAAAAAATCATTAATAAAAAACATGATTTTGAGAAATCCTAACCTGTTACCATGAACTGGTGAGTGTTAAAAAAAAAAAAGTAGCAGGCTCTTATACTCTAGGCTAAAAGTATTAGCGAGGAGTTGCATTGAGTAGCTTGTCTATACTTGAGATTTTATGTTGTCTGCACAACAAACCAGGTTTTTTTTTTTTCCAGAAGTTGCGTTTACTTTCAGGAGACACGTCTTGACATGTGCATGCTAAAATGATTCTGCATGCTACAACCTTCTTTAATCTTGGAATGCCTGCCTATTCACACACAGCAGCCTCAACACACACACACAGAAAGAAAAAAAAAATCACTTGCACCTCATATAACATCCCGAAGATGGCATCAGATACTTCACTCATCTGCATAGTTAGTCATTTTACTGGAGTGGAAGTAATGTGTTGGAGAATAAATAGTTCCATGTGCATGCAACAGACTAAATTATTATGGATCACTGAAATGTGAGAGGAAACATTTGACTCCTCGATCCTCAAGATTAACCTATTCCGTAGAACTCATGGTGTAGATGCTACTTTAATAAACGACTCCAGGACGAAAAAAAAAAAAAAAAGCTTATTAAAATTAGCTTGTAATTAAAAATGCTGTTCTGAAACGAGCTCTTGTTCAGTGTGTAGGCACAAATCATGCATGTAAGCAGTCTGAACAATAATTGCATCTGCCATAAAGTGAATGCAGACACTTGACCGGCTCTTACCTCTTAAAAAAAAAAAAAAAGAAGTGTTTTTCTCCTGCATGGAATTTCCCCCTTTTAACAATATCCCACGGAAGCTTAACCATGTCATTAGAGTCGCTCGCTGGAACGTAGCGGTTGAGTTCGAAATTCCCGTCACAACTGGATGCCCTGCGTAAACCACAAATCATTCCACCCATTTTGGCTTTGGCACCGAAGCAAATAGTCATCCATGGCAAGTATCTAATGCTTTGCCTTTATGATTTTGCAATAAGTAAAAAAAAAGAAACAAAGACCCTCATTGATTTTTTGTGGGTAGTGGCACATGACACTGAACATAAACCTTCAGCAGTTGCCACAAAATCTCTTTCGCTGTAATCAATCCCCAAACCCATGAACAAATCCATAAATCCTTCCACTCGTGATGTATTAACTGACTGATAAGACAAACAGATCGGGTACCAATTATTTGTCCCAGTGGTAGGCCCATTGTATGTTCGGTCATAAAAAAAAATCCTAAATGATTGACACCATATTCGTTCACAATAGCTTGTGGCTGTAAAACTAAGCAAGTCAATGAAATCATAACTGAAGAATGAACTGGCTTTCCATAAGCCAAACCAGCGTGGGTCTGGATTGTGGCCTAGCTGAGGATGGCTGAGTCCCAGACAACAGAGCGACGTGTCACATGGCTCCTGCTGTGTCTCAAAGTCTGCAGTTCTTCTCCTTCCTTCGTCACAAAGCTACATTGTTGCACGGCTCTTGTTGTCTACACGAAACAGATGTCCCGCTTATTGTGTTGCTTCAGAAGATGAGTGTACATTTAGGGAGGCGAGTCAAACAGCTTTTCCGCTGCATGCATGTTTATGTGATTGTTTAGAAGTCGGCAGTAATTAAGGCCCATCTGACCAACACATTGTGCGCCGCATTGAAATCACAGCGGGAGCGGATTAAGATCGTCAGATATCCTCGCTGCGGTATGAACAAGTTCAGAACTGAGGGTTCGTTTTTAAATTCAATCTTTTGTAAAAATCCCTTTGTAGAGTCATCACAGCAAACTGCATTGTTTGCTTTAGATACACCTGCATAATTAAACACCTCGTTTGAGTATGTGTGTGTGTGTGTGTGTGTGTGTGTGTGTGTGTGTGTGTGTGTGTGTGGATAAGAGATTAAGGCAATGAAATTCATTTATTCATCGTCTATACTACTAATCCTGTGTACAGGGTCGCGCGTGCATGAAGGCTATCCCAGGAGACTTAGGGCACTAAGACTGGGTACATCCTGGACAGGGTGCCAATCCATCACACAGCACACACACACACTACGGATAATTTGGGAAGGAAAGTTATCCTAATCTGTACATCTTTAAAGTATTGAAGGAAACCCACCAAGCACGGGGAGAACATGCAAACTTTACGCGCACAGACCTGATGTGGGACTTAAACCCTCAACCCTGAGACCACAGTGCTAACCACTATGCCACCGGGTCAGCTACAAAAAAAAGTCTGATCTAAATCAACCTCGGGCCAGGAAAAATCCATACAACCTCTATGTATCTGTGCCAAGCACAGTATGTCTCTCATGCCAACTCTGGAAGTCTTCAATTCACAGTGAGGCAATGCAACAGTTGCTGTTAGCATCCACAGTGCCCTCCACTTGGCACTGCCATCCTGAAACTGATGAGCACGAAGCCATTAACTATTTCCACATGAGCTGACGATAACAATTAAGAGCTCCGGTTCTAATCAAGTCCTAATGCTGGTCCAAAATCAAATACAAAAGAAGCAGATAATGTGGCAGATTGTTGTCCTCCTGGTGCAGCTGCATCGTGTTTGCCGTTTGATGATGCGGGGGAGAACTGCTAAGAGAAGTGCAAGCAATTAGATTGTGCTTGTAAGATGTGCTGTGTGCTTTTATGGAGACGGGGATATGAAACACAATAACTATCACTATCCTTCTGTTGCAATTCAAAATGTATTGATATTCATGCAATTATACATTCAAACAGTCATAGAGTGGCAGAAGCGTAGACACAGTTCAAGAGCTTTAGTTACTATTACCACCAAAGTAGAAATACAATACATACAATCTTCGTGACTTCAACCAGAGCACGGTTGTTGGCGCCAGATGGGCTGTTTGAGTATTTTAGAAACTGATGTTCTTTTAGGATTTTCATGCATAACGGTCTGTTCATTCTAAAATGAAAGAATGGTGCACAAAAATGCCAACTGTTAATGAGAGAGATCAGTAGAGAATGACAAGACGGGTTCAAGCTTTGAGATACCAATCCATGTTCTTCCAGTTCCCCAGTCTTTAGTGGCGGATGAGGCAGTGCACACTGTAGACTCGGATTCAGACTCAGAAGGCAATGATAATGTTAGCTTAAATGCATAGAAAAATACTCACTCACTCACCGTCTACACTGCTTTATCCTGTATACAGAGTCGGGAGGAACCTAGAGCCTATTCTAGGAGACCCGGGGCATAAGACACGGTACACCCTGGACGGGGTGCCAATCTATTGCAGAGCACACACACTCACATACACGCTAATTCACAAACTATGAGCAACTTGGGGACTCCAATTAACTCAATCTGCATGTCTTTGGACTTTGGGAGGAAACTGAAGCCCCCAACGGAAACCCAGAAGGCAACCACTAAGCCATCGTGCCACCAAAACACAAATACATGACTACAAAAGTATATGATTCGGAACACCATCCAACCACCTGTTCATTTTCTTCCACTTATCTGGGTCCAGGTTTCCTCCTTGAGTTTGCGCAACCCACTGATCTTAGAAGCTATTTTGTTGATGGCAAAGGGTCCCTGGTAGGGTCTTTCCAGGCAAATTTGTTCTAAGTGATGAGACTGACTAAGAGAGACTCCTAGGCCATTAAGAAATTCGAAGGACCCAGTAATCTGGTCAGAAATGCAAAACAATGCATCATGATGGTGGATCTGGCATGCTCATTAATCATAATCCATGATCAAAACATCGTTTTTACAGAACAATTAACCAGGAATAATTTGCCAGTTTGAAAACAAGCTATTTGAAAAAATATTTATCATTTTCAAGAATCACACATTTCTTCTGGTTGCACGAGCGGCTCCTTATATCCAACCTGACCTTATTACATTTGGATTAATTAGTGCCGTCTGCATTAACACGTTAAGGCTCATGATTAATTCAAAATCTCCAATGTGTTAAAATGATTTAATGCAAATACATTAAAATTCCTCACACCTCCTCACTGTGTTTGTTTCACTCGCACTGATGCTAAACCCGGAACAGAACCAGGCACTGTTAGACTGGACCAGTTCTGTGATTCTAAACTGATTCTAAACTGCTTTTGTTATCGCATCTTCAACCTCCTGTTGTACAATTTGCCAGATCCAATGTGCCTTGTGCCACCATGAAGGAATGCAGAGTCATTAGGGACAAAAGAGCTACAACCATCAGTAAGTACTTGGGTACAACAACACACTTCACACATTGATAAGGAGAAGTGTATGCACTCATTTGCATTGACTCCTGGAAATAATCAATCTGTCTATAACTTTAACACCTTAATCTCTATGTCGTTGAAATGAAAGTGTTGGTCTTTTGGCTGCTTCCGGCAAGGGGTCGCCACAGCGAACCATCTGTTCCGCACAATACAAGCTTATAAAATCTCCCATTTTATCTGGGCTTGGGACCGGCACTATGGCTAGGGTTTGAGCACTGGCTGGAATTCTAATCTGGGATTTCCAAATGACAGGCGAAACACCTACAGCACTACTGAGCCACTCACTCACTCACTCACTCACTCATTGTCTATACCACTTTATCTTGTATTCAGGGTCAGTGGGGGCCTGTAAACTATCACAGGAAACTTAGGGCACAAGGCCTGGTACACCCTGGACAGGGTGCCAATCCATCGCAGGGCACACACTCATTTACACACCATGGGCGATTTGGGAACACCAATTAGCCTAATCTTTGGATTGTGGGAGGAAACCGGAGTACCCAGAGGAAACCCACCAATCACGGGGAGAACATGCAAACTTCATGCACACAGAGACTGGAATTAGAATGAAGAAGAATGTTCAATTATTTGTCACATGTACTTTACAGCACAATGAAATGTCTTCCTCGCATATCCCAATTAGGAAACTGGGGTCAGAGCGCAGGGTCAGCCAGCTTACAGCGTCCCTGGAGCAGATAGGGTAAAGGGCCTTGCTCAAGGGCTCAACAGTGGCAACTTGGCGATGCTGGGGCTCGAACCCCCGACCTTCCGATCAGTAACCCAGTAACCCACAGCCTTAACCGACTGAGCCACCACTGCTAGCCACTGCTAGTCAAGGCCTCTGTGGATGTGCTGTGGCGTCTGGTACCAGAACATTGGAAGTGGATTCTTTGGTAGGGTGGGGCGGCCATGCAATGGCCATGTTTGTCTGCCGCATCTCATGAGTGCGCAATTGAATTGGGATCCAAGGCGAATTGGGTTTGGAGGCCAGGTCGGGAGGCCTTGAGTTCTTTTGCTTGCTGGGCCCCATGCGTGGTGAGCTGAAGTGTACTGGCTGTTCTGTTGCCTTTCTTTTGTGACGTGAATTTTCTCAGCAAGTTTTGGTCCCCACAGACATAAGTGAGTCCTTGAATGCCCATGATCCTGTCACCAGTTTACTGGTCTATAATAGATAATCATTGTTTATGTATTAATGTCTTGCTGCATTAATGTTATGACTGATTTGTGCATATACATAGCAATCCTTTGAAAAATCAAATGTGAAATCAAATTGAAGTAAATCAAATGTGAATGGTAAGGTTAACAACAATATTAAAAACATGGGTTTTAGAAATTGTTGCATTTCCGCTTTCATAGGCAATCAGAGTAAATAATTCTCTCATTATAATTTTGGGCCAGTTCAGATGTAATTTTCAAGAAAGAATCATTGTGTATTGTGTTTACTTATTCCTCCTACAATCCCAGTGTTTTTTGGGTTCTTAAGTCCACAGAGAGATGATGTCCTCATTCTTTTGGCTATGGCCAATGTTCGTCCATTGAAAACTTGCCGTCTTCCTTCAGGTCCTTGCCAAAAAACAACAACAAAAAAATATGTTCACTAATCTATAAAGATCTGCTCACTGGGAGGGAAGGGAGAACATCTGTGCAAATGAGTTGAGTTCCTCTTGAGAGAGAGTCCTGTTTTCTTTTTCTTGCATTCTTGACTCCTGATGTCTAATTTTTGGATCACTCCTTTCACCAAAAAGGGAACTAGCTTGCTAGCTCGAGGGAAGGCAGCTTCTCTCACGGTATTTAACAAGGCACTTTTCTTAACTTCTGAAAACATTTGCAGTGTCCTTCATGGCGTCTTATAAAAACATAATTTCGTTTCCAGAAAATAATTCCATGCAGGAGTCTGAGGTGTTGGCATAGATTGTTCTATTATGCTTATCTGAGATGGGTTTCATTTGCAATAATCAAGGTTAAGATTTAGAGTAGGTTGGTCCTGGGCCAGTAGACAAGCTCGGTGGTAAAGTCCAGACTCTGCATGTTCCTGGTTTGAAATCGGCAGAATGCCTCAGGATGTCGGCCAATCATAATAACAATAACAACGTACATTACTATGTCCACATTTACATACTGGTTGTATCTGGAGGCATTCCTTTGCCAAAAAGAAAAAAAAAGAAAGGAAAGAAACTCATTAATCTCAGCCAGTGACTTTGTAGAAATGTCATGAGATCCTTTGATGAAAGACAGACATATGAATGATGCTGTGCATTCTGAATCAGATATCTACCCCCTATCATTTTGCAAGTATTTTTGGAATGGTTTGCTTTCCTTTTGGGTTGTGGCCAGTTCAGGGTGTTTTCTGCAGCAAACTTGCTTGCAAAGCATAAAAGAACATTCGTTGGAAGACCGTAGTCCCTGTAAAATCAGATTCCAATTCTTTAACACATAACAAGCTGACATTTTTGGATCTGATCTAGGAACAAGTCATTTGCAGGGACAAATTACTAGGACAAATTTTCTGTTTACAGCTACATGTTTCATGGTATAAATGTGTGTAAATGTGAATGTTCCTCTGTGATGGACTCACATCCCATTTAAGTGAATTCCTGCCTCATCCCTGAGATCCTCAACCCTGATCAGGTTAAAGCGCTTATTGAAGAATGAAGGTCATTTTGAACAACAATTTGATATAGCACAGATTTTTTTTGGTTTCATATTGAAGTCCAGTGAAAAAAGTTAATTTCCACTGAGTCATCCTGTGAGCATCAGATACCTGTCAGTGTTTTATAATATGTCATGTGAGTTCTCAAAGCACAAGCCATAAAATTCTGCAGACCTGTAATCTACCATGTCTTACAGATGTTCCTTGGGAGTTTTGTACAATAAAAATTTCTACCTCGCTATCTCTCTATCTCAAAGATCTTATTGGTATAAAACAGTAATTGGGGTGAAACATATACAGTAGTAATTAGCAACCTTGTGAGATTTCCAGGTCAAAAAGTACTGTACTGTAGATGTGTACTGTAGGTGGGACCGAAAATTATATTAAGATTATATTGTAGCCAGACGGCAGATATTAAACTCCCTCCTTACTCAGATAGAAAACAAATCCTTAATCCATAGCCCTTTAAAGGATTTGCACTGGAAATATGCTTAAGGTTTAAAGTAATAGCAGCTGTCCAAGGGTGAAGCAGTTTCGATACAGGCTTGTCCAGGAAGATCCCCAGAAGGAATGACCCAAGTTTGGAACTATCTCCAAAATGAAATGAACTACAGTAATTTGTCATTTCTTAAGGTTGTTTTGTGTGTGTGTTATTCGTTGGAAAGCACATTTGAGAAAAATATCATCTTGTCCATTAGGGCTAAACACAAGGGCTGTACTAAAAGTAATGCAAAATGGGCGCGACTTTTTTTTTTTTTTTACCAACTGACATAGGTCATTCAGATTGCACATGTTGGTGGATTAACTCTTTCTCAATAAAAAGGTTCTACTTAAGATCTGCCTCTCCATCACAAGTGATGCATCGGTGCCATTTCTGAACCCAACCCTGCTGCACTTTGTCTTTAATTTTGGTTTCTCCGTCTTTCAACTTCATCCATCTGTGTACAGTGTTGTCAATGGTGTCATCTGTGTAAACATTCTGTAGTGCAGGAGGAGACCATCAGCTATGCTGAGTAATTGTGCAATGTGCAACATCTGCAATTGGAACAGCCTCTCTGTGGATTAAAGAAACCTTTGCATTACTTTTGGTAACATATTTTAATGTATTAAATGTAATATAAATACAAATATGAATAAGCAGTGCGCTTGTTACTTTTGTGCATATTTAATTTTTTATTTTTCTACAGTATTGTCAGATGAGTTTAAAGAGCATCTGGTTAAAACTTGATGCATGTGTCAATACTGGGATCATGCAGTTAACTAAAAAAAGAAAAAAAAAGTTTTGTTTTTAATTTCTGAACAGGGTCAGGAGGTTCCAATTAGACCACTATTTTGAATGATATATGTATGTTGAGTAATACCACAAGCCTGGGGAAAATAAACAAATAAATAAATAAATAAAATCATTTCACAAGTTGAATTAAAAGCATCACATCTCTCGTTGAGACTAATCATAAACTTGAGGGAAGTAGATGAAGATAAGGAACCATCAAAGAACTCACACCTCATTCTGGCATTTTTGGCTCATACTTCCTTTCCCAGTAGTGTATGCCATGTTTTTAAGATAAAACTAAAGTGCAGATTGTTTACAGACCAAAATTACAGGAAAATTTAGAGTGAAAACTGTGTATTGTATGCGGTACAAATTAAACCTTTTTTCTTTTTTTCAACTAATTGTTTAGTTAGCCATATTACAGTAGACATCACCCCCTCACTCAATCATCGTCTATACCACTTTATCCTGTATACAGGGTTACAGGGGACCTGGAGCCTAAAGCATCACAGAGCACACACACATATGCTCATTCACACACTACTGGAAATTTGGGAACTAGCCAAATCTGCATGTCTTTGGATTGTGGGAGGCAACCGGAGTACCTGGAGGAAACCCAAACAATCCACAGACCCCTGGGTGGGAATGAAACCCAGACCCTGGAGGTGCAAAGCAACAGTGCTAACCACTAAAGTGGTGTGCCACTCATACCAGACATGTAAACACATAAAAACATGAGTTCATTTTGTACTTAATATATAGTGTACCTTTAAAAGATACCAACTCGATTTAGCAGAAGCTTTATATGGGTCCCGGCTGAACTTTGAAATGCATTTTTGCATAAAAATGAGTTGTAAAATTTGGCCCTGATTACTTACATTGTACTTGCTTTTAAGGTACCGTAACAACAAACCTCAGCAGGGACATTTATAACAATTACCCCTACTGTAATGTACTTACATGCACCTCATTTTTGATTTCAGACAAACTTGAAAAAAAAAAAAAAAAACTATCCTTTTAAGGCCCATGGTCAAAGATGCAACAGTGGCACTAGGATTTGGAAATCATGCTCATCTGATCAGTGGCCCAAAGACGTCTCCATTCAGCCATCACAAATGCCTCACTCATTGAGTTAACCAGTAATGCTTTGGCAAACATTAGTTAACCACTACTGATCACTTTTCAAGATATTTCTTTAAAAGCCTTGTAGGTCCAGCAGATTCCAGCTCATGACTGTTAGGACAATTTAGTGGCAGAGGGGGAAATTAATCTGACAGGTATGCAGTATGTTCTTGGGAGTCATCCATGTTTACAGGAGTGAAAGATCGTGTCAGTGGAGACTGTTGGAATTCAAGAGTGTTTCCCCACACGCACATCACGGACTGGGAAAACTCTTAAGGGCATGTGCTCTCACTCCTACACTTAACACTCGCAATTACAAACACACACTTTATTTTCAGACCCTTTATAAGTCTGGCTTTGTCTGTCCAGCGAAGCCAGGGGTGATGTGGGTTCACCCACATCCTATGTGTGATAGCCAGAAGAACAGGAAATTGTGTTTCTGCTTAGGGTATATCTGTGGTACTCATGGTAACTTATTTTTTTCTCCATTGACTCATTTTGCCCAAAGAGATTGTTCGAGCTTAGATCTTAGTTTGGAAGATAGTGTGTAACTACTTAATTTGTGTATTAAAGCTCAGCACTGGAAGGAGCAAAGCTCTTTTGGAAGAAAGTAACGAATGATCAGATAGCATCTGGAAACGGTCATTCATCAACAGGCTATTCATCAGAATCTCATGGCTATTTTGTGACTATAGTTACACCATAATGCCAAAAAAGCTTACTTGATGAGTTCTTGTCAGCATTCGACATACCTTTTGATTAATAAGGAAAATTAATGGCATATTCCAACATTTTCCCAACTAAATCTCTTTCCACTGTATCTGGAGCATACTGTATACAGTAAGTGGTTACCGTGGATTTCTATGTTTCCGTTTAGTCATTGATTGATGATTATCCCAACATTCCATATAATTACTCTCACCGTCCACATTAATGGGAAAACCCGTTCCTGCCAATTTGTTCCTGCAGTTACCTTATCAGCCAAATCATATTGCAGTAGCATTCGTTAATGTTCACACCAAACATCAGAATGAGGGGGAAATGTGATTTGTGTAATGTTAACCATGGTGTGCTTGTTGGTGCCAGATAAGCTGATTTAAGTATTTCATAAATTGCAACAGGCTTTAGAGTTTACATGAAAAATATGAAAAACAAAAAAGTGAGTGACAGCTCTGTGGGATAAATCAGCCCAAACCAAACTTCCTTTTTTCCTCTGTCTTTAGATAGGCAGATTGACTTGAGCTACCTGAAAAGCCCCTTACATAAAATTATAAAAAACTTAAACTTAACAACAACTGTTTAGAAACTGGTGAGCAGAAAAGCAACTTACCTTAGGTAACCTTTAGGTGAATGCGTTAGAAGACCACATCAGGTCAGGTCATCTATAATTATGTGTCTGGAGCCATTTTATTATTTTGAGGCTATTTACGGAATTCCTGGGAGGCCAGCGTTTTACACCTGAACCGGTCAATTAAATCATGGTCTCGGCATACTGAGAAAATTTTATAAATATGAAAAGTTTATACACGATTGTGTGTTTCTATATACAAATTGATTGTGGTGGAATGTCTGCATGGCAAGTTCCTTTTATTGCTTATGTTAGAACAACGTTTCTTTTGTTTTTTTCCTCTTTCTTAATGTTAATAAGACAAAATAAGCCCCTAACAGAGTGGAAAAACTCCTTCCATGAGTTTTAAATAAAACAAATCTCCTTAAAATTAATGTCACCATGATGTCGATTATATATTTAACCGCACATTCTGGAATCCCTTTGCAATCATGTGAAGCGTCTGCCATACTGTATCAGTCCTTGTGGAGGACGATAGAAATGATAAAGGTGGTAGTGCATGATAGTGCACCCATGCAGTATTCTGTAAATGTGAGTGCGAATTTGCTGTGTGGCCAGAAAGACTGTCAGAGTTGCTGTTATCTGCAATCAGATTGAAGTCAACAGTGCTGTCCTGTAACTGCACGTCCTGTATGCAACACTGGATGGAGATTAGGTTTAAAAATTCTTGAGTATTCTTTTGCTGAAAGCACCATCAGAGCCCAAACCTCAAAACTAGCCCTAGTTTAAAATCATATTAAACTTTCCACAGAGATGTGGTTTGTGTGTATGTCTTCGACTACAGTATACGCAGCCGCATTTTGTGTTTGTAATGCATTTTAAGGATATGAAAAGATTAGACTGTTCCTGTTTAGAAACCAGAACCCGTCTCAACATTTGCTTGAAAGAACTCAATCTGTTCGAGTGTAAACTCGCAGATCAGCTCACACATGCTTACATTTTGCTCTCATCCGAAATGTATCCAACAGTCTCACCACGGATAAAAACGTGTCTAGGCAGGAAAATTGCACATCGTCCTTAACCACTGAGGTGGTACAAGAGAAAAGGGGTGAAAGAAAAATAACAAGAAGAGAAGAAAGAGAGAGAGAGAGAAAGAGAGAACTCTTACTGCGAACGATGACTGAAACCTGGAAAGCAGATCACTTGGCACTTAGCATGACATTCCTTTTGTCTTATTCCTCCTCCACCAAGATGTGTGCAGAGTTAACTCTAAGATCTTTGAGAGTTCTTTCTCTTTTCTTTTCTTCTCTTCTCTCATTAGCATCAACAGCCAAACCACTTGAAAGGCATTTTCTATAAAATTTTCCAGTATCTGTTCCTTCATAGGAGTCCTCGTGGCCTTTAACACCAATATCTTCATGTAAAAAATATCCAGATGGAATAAATATGCACTTATCTTCAGTATTTCCTGGGACGCTCTCTTCAGACTTTGAGATCTAAAGTATTCCTTCTGAGACTTTCATTTTCAAAAAGCTAGTTAAATCAATAAAACGAAATATAATCTAATAAAAATATATCAATAACTGCAACTTGTCCATTGAGGATCTGCCGAGGCCACCAACACATTTTTGTGGAGACATATTTAACATGCTTTTGTTGCACTATTTGATGCACAGTAGGGAAACACTGCATGAAGCCACCCTAGAAATCCTACCGACCCTGTCTAAGTATTCGTTTCTTGGTTTTGGCTTTTTGACAACCACTCCACTTTTATGGGTTGGGTTGTTCACACAGTGGCTGGATAAAGTATCAGAGGAATTGGAGAGTGGGTGGAGAGGGGGATGTGAGTCATAAGAATGTTCGTTGGATCGTTAAACTCAAGTGACACAGACAACCAGCGCTGAACACTGAAACTGATCTTTTTAACAGAACATTCTTTTGGTTTTGGCCTCGCATGTGGCATATCATTGTTCCATAAGCAAGGGGCAAGAAAATAAAGAAGAACTTTACAGAACCTCTGACGGATTTCTTAACTTTATATTCTTCTGAGAGCTAGATTTATATATATATATATATATATATATATATATATATATATATATATATATATATATATATATATATACATGTACGCTGATCAGCTATAACATTATGAGCACCTGCCTAATATTTAGTAGGTCCCACCTTTTGCCATCGTACGGTGATGCACTGTGTGTCCTGACACCTTTCCATCCTAACCATTATTAACTTTTTTCATCAATGTAATGTACAATGGTGCTTCTATTGGATCCGACTACACAGGCCAGTCTTCTTTCTTGGAAGCCTTGGCCACCCATGACCCTGTGACAAGGTTACCGCTTTCCTTCCTTGGATTACTTTTGGTATGTCCTGACCACTGCAGACCGGGAACATCCCTCAAGAGCTACAGTTTTGGAGTTGCTCTTACCCAGTCCTCTAGCCATCCCAATTTGGGCCTTGTCAAAGTCACTTAAATCCTTATGCTTTCAACACATCAACTTCAAGTCAAAAAAAAAGGGATCATTTACTGCCTAATATATCCTACCCCTTCACCCTTTTATCTCGTAACGAAATACTAAAAATCTAGCTACTGTGAGAAGGCTCAAATTGTAATGGCTAGAGCACTGGGTCAGAGCAACTCCAAAACTGCAGCTCTTGTGGGGTGTATCTAGTCTGCACATAGCAAATGTGATCCAAGGAAGGAAAACTGTTGAACTGGTGACAGGGTCATGGCTCACTTATACACATGGGGAGTGAAGTCTGTTATACCTGTAAGTGCAATTTGGGAAGGCCATTTAGCCTAACCTGCATATCTTTGGGCTGTGGGAGAAAACCGAAGTATTTGGAGGAAACCCACCAAGCACATGGAGACCATGCAAACTCCATGCACACAGAGACGGGAATCAAACCTAAACCCTGGAGTTGCAAGGCAACAGTGCTAACCACTACACCACCATGCCGCCTCAGTTAAGGGTTTTCTGATTCAAAAATAATGACTTAAAAATCTTAGAGTTAACTACAACAATTTTTTTTATTTAATTTAAAAGTGTAAGTACAAGAAAAAAAAAAATTTTAAACTAATTTCTCATTATGTATTTAAACTGATTTTATTTTCTCTCAAAAAATGATCGTCCCAAAGGATCTCATTCTTCTCTCTGGCATCACTTTAACCACAATGAGGTCAGTGTTCTCTCATTTTTTTTATTTTTTTTTTAAATAACAGCTCACTGTTGCTGAGTATATTAATTGATTATCAACTAAGTTAAATTACACTGTTACGGTTTACAGATTCTTTGTGATTTAAATTAAATTATGTTTAATTAGGATGTTAAAATGTTCACGAAATAAATAGAAAAATGGTCAGCCAGGCGAGTCCTATCACTAACATGATGGATCAAAATAAGGAAATTGTTAACCACATTATGTACTGGTACCAGTATGTCCCAGCACACATCACTCATATGGTACTTTACACTTCCACTTTCTGTACTCTCTCATCAACACATTTTTTGTTATCCAGATGTTTTACATAGATAAAAAGAAGAGACACAGGACTAGTTGGAACACTGATCCTGCAAGTAGGGAAGCACATTTCCCAAGGAGAGAGAAGCACAGAACCAGTGTGATTAAAAACGTATGTCACGGAACAAAATGACATCATTTCATGCTGGTCACATGGCTCTGGGGTAAAATCATTTTTAAGGTGCAGGACAGAGTTCTGTTAGTTACATCGTTGACAAACTGAGTGGTGACACTATCCTTTACTTTGAATTTCTGTAGCACTCTAATTATAAGTATATATAAATTCTTCTCTTTAATGGTGTTTGGAACGTTAGCAGGACTCTTTACCATATGTGCCCAACAGGCACGGGATTCCACATACACACCACTGCAAAGAGACCATGACAGAGACTAGACTGTTTAAATATTATTAGACAGTAGTACACACACACACACACACACACATACACACACACACACACACACACACACACACACACACACACACACACACACACACACACACATAAATAACATGAGCTAGAACATAAACAATGTCTCTGCTCAAAGATTCATCTCACTTCAAAGCCATATATGGTAATTCCATGGATTAGAAAAGTAAAAGTAGTTTTATACCTAAAAGTTATTTAATGCATCAAAAAGTATGTACACTTATTTTGTCTTGTAAGGTACAGCTGAAATTTCACTCACTCACTCATCGCCTATATTGCTTCATCCTGTATACAGGGTCGTGGGGGGGCTGGAACACATCCCAGAAGACGTAGGGCCCGAGGCAAGGTATACACCTTAGACAGAGTTGCAATCTATCACAGAGCACACACACACTCACTACGGGCAATTTGGAAACGCCAATTAGTCTAATCTGCAGGTCTCTAATCTGGACTGTGGGAGAAACCATGCTTGGTGGGTTTCCTCTGGGTCCTTCAGTTTTCAACCACGACACAAAGGCATTTCAATCAAAACGGCCCATAGTGTGTGAGTAAGTATGGGTGTGTGATTGAGTGCCATGAAATGACTGACACCGCATCCAGTGTGTACCCTGCCCTGTGGCGTAGGTCCCCTTGGATAGGATCCAGGGTTCCCATGACCCTATATGAGTGAAAGTGATTGAGTGAATATGTCTATAATGAGCAAGCTGGAGGAAGAAGTCTTACTGTAAGAGGAACTTGGTGTATTAACCAAAAAGCCTGGTTAATACACATCTCAGAGAGCTACTCTTAGACCATTCATCCTTTAACTCTAATTAAAGGTTGGTTAACACGGTCACCTTAGAGCTCCAGGATAAGGTGTTTAAATCTTGCCTTTGCTTGGTGTGTATGTTCCCTTTCAGGGGTCGCCACAGCGAATCATCTGCCTCCATCTAACCCTATCCTCTGCATCCTCTTCTCCCACACCAACTAACTCCATGTCCTAACTTACTACATCCATAAATCTCCTCTTTGGTCTTCCTCTAGACCTCCTGCCTGGCAGTTCCTTCTACCGATGTATTCAGCATCTCTCTTCTGAGCATGTCCAAACCACCTCAATCTGGCCTCTCTGACTTTATCTCCAAAACATCTAACTTGGGTTGTCCCTCTAATGAACTCATTTTCGATCCTATCCATCCCAAAAAGAACCTCAACATCTTCAGCTCTGCTGACCCTTTTCTCCACCTGTTCCAACCTGCCTGCACACGCCTCTTCACCTCCTTTCCACACTCACCATTACTCTGGACCATTGACCCTAAGTACTTAAAGTCACTGCTCCTTAAAGTCCTGCACCTTCTTTACCTCCCTGTAGACACACCGTTCCACTTGGGTCCCTCTCATTCACACACATGTATTCCGTCTTGCTGCGGCTAACCTTCATTCCTCTGCTTTTCAGAGCTTTCCTTTACCTCTCAAGATTTATCATAACTCCAAAATATAAAATTGGTCAATATAAGATTGAGTTTCTGGCTCAATCCTAGACATTTATGTTTTTCTCATTATTAAAATTCCTTAAGTCCCTTTCATACAGTACATATGGAAGTCTGACAAGAAATCTCATAGAGAACGTTTCTGGCCAAAAAATGGTTATTCTGTCATGGGTGTATGAATTTGAGAAGTTCTCGTGGGGTGTACAGCAAGAACAAGAAATATCCGCCAATCTTATGGTTTTGTGAACAGCAAGAATGAGAAACATTTGTATTGGAATGAGGAGAGGCAAGCAGTGTTTAACAAGAGGCCTGAGATGATGAGGAGAGCTTGGAGAGAGCATCACAAGTATGCAGTCTAACAGCGTTTAGCAGGAGTTTTTGCCAATGCTCTCTTCAACCTCACCAACTCTCCTGGATTATGAAGATGATTCACCAGTGCTTTTCTGGATTACATACTGCATATCACATTCCAATGCTCTCCTTGTTCTTCCCAATCTTGCCAAAGCTCACAGCAAGTAGCATGCTCACTGATCTTGTAGGAATTCTCCTTGATTAGTCCTCGATCTCACTATCGCATTCACGAAATCAGTGTGAACCAGGAGTGCCCAGGAGTGAGTCGACAAGTGCCAGGGAAGTGCTACAAGTGGAATGGTTTTGTCTCATGAAAAGTCTACAAAAACAAATTACATCGCAGTTGTAAGATTGGCGAGATTGAAGAGATCCCTACGAGAGACGAAGAACTCCAGGAAATTTCCCGAGTGCACCAAATTGATGCCAAAATCGCTCTCTTCAACATTTCACATCAAACTCCTGTATGTGAAAATGGTCTTGTTGGCACAACAGTTTAAATTTAGGATCATCTTCAGCTGAATATTTGATTTCCATAGCCAGAATGCAACACTGCTTTTTTGAAGTACATACATGATTGCATTATTTATTCAATCTTGAAGTTCATACGCCAGGACTTTCCCTGTTAAATATTCCAGAATAGAAGAAGGGATATGGAAATGTTCTTTTTCAATAGTTATCCTGAATAGAGAAAAACAGATAATCAGATTTTCTTGATCAATTGTAAGTTCACAGTTTGCCTGGTTTCATACAAGTATTTCCATAGTTGTCCATTAGGCACACACTGAAATCCCATATGAGTATACAAGGCATTTGCTTTCACCCGCAATACCAAAAATACCCTTTTGTGTCTCTGGTGATGAAAAATGCAGTAGCGTATGTGCAAGTGAAAGTGGAGATAGAGTGGAATGAAGGTGGGCAGAGTGCCATCATGGGTTAGACGAACGCAGTGCTGTTATTTGATTTATCTTGATGACATAATAGGCTTTATAGTGGCGGTTCAATGTCATTCCGAATTAGGGTTTTAAAAGCAATGTTTCACTATACTGCAAAGGTGAACTTGAGATGAAAGATGAGGACTGGCTGAAAGTTGGGTAAAAGTGGTAAATGCCCCATCGCTTTGAAGGACAATGGAGAGGGCCTCAGGCAGCACATTTAACATTATGATACTGTATGTGCAATGTGTGGTTTCAAGAGTGTCAGTCAGTTTTCTGCCATGAAAAAGTGAGTCTTTTGGACAGAGGACATGACTTTATTAACAATGTTGGCAAAGGGAATTAAAATAACATATACACATGTTATCAATAACAAATAGTAAATAAAATTACAGGATTTTTTTTTTTTTTTTACAAATAATTATAATTTAAAATAAATAGAGTGTTGATCTCACTCACTCTGTACCGCCTATACCAATTTAGACTGTGTACAGGGTCTTTGGGCACAAGGCGAGGCACACCCTGGGCGGGGTGCCAATCCATTGCAGGGCACGCACATACACACACTCACCTACTACTGGCAATTTGGGAACACAATTAGCCTTATCTGCATGTCTTTGGACGGAGTTCTGGAGCAAACCCACCAGGCACAGGAAACTCCATGCATACAGACTCAAGGGAATCGAACCTGGAACCTAGAGGTGCAAGGCGACAGTCCTAATGACTAAGTGTTGTGTTATTGATATAAGTATTGATTAATTGATATAAATTACATAGCAATAAAAAGTATATTAGAATAGATAGTGTTATGGTTAGTTCAGATTAGATTAGGGTGATTATTGTTTCTCAAATGATGAAGAGCGGATATAAACGTAACTGCCAGCTGAGCACACCATCAATCATTTTGAATTAACCGATCATGCTCTCCTAAAACACAGCTGAATATCTGCTTAGTGCTCAGACAGAGAGGCCTGGGATGATGGCAGTGAATTTACGGAAATATTTCTGTCTAATCTGGTGATATTTTTGGACAGATCAGACTGAAGTCTGTCTCTGTTTCTACGTCCTGTAGCTCAGAGTGTGTACAGAGTCTGTTTTTCAATTTCTAAGCAGTAATCCCCCACCCTGTATTTAGTCTTTCTTTCAGGTTATTGTTCTTCAGATAATCAGATAATTGGATTTCTCTGTTTAGTGTTGAGAACATCTTTAGTTTGGTTTAGGATGTGTAATTTAATTTCTCCACTGTTCAGCGTAAGTCTTTTTTAAGTTTATTTCGAATGCATTTAGTATGGATTTGGTGGTGTATGGGTGTGTGCGTTTGGCTGCTGCTTTGTGTTTAGTTGTGTCCTTAGGTGGGGGTGTGTGTTAAGCTTCGTTTTTGGCTGTGTGTGCTTAAGTAAGAGTGTGTGTCTGTTGCATTCTGGCTCGGGTTGGAGAATTATGTTGCGATGTGGCTCAGGGGATGGGTGTCTTTGCACAGCTGGTTAGCGAGCAGCGCTTTGCACTTTAGAGAGTTTGTCTCAGAATGGTTTAGATGAAGCCAGAATTTTGATGCTGTCTTTCTATTTTCGTTTTTTAATGGAGGCAGGCAATCCTAAACTCAGCCCTGCACATAAATCTAATGACATTCATTTATATATACTTTTTGCAGAAAAAATATTTGTCAAAACCTGCAATGACATTGTATCCAAATACATATACTTCAATATGGAGCTGTTTTCCCTTTTGCAGCTATAACTCAGCTCCCTCTCTTCTTGGAAGTCTGTCCACAAGATTTTTGAAGTGTTTCCGTGGGAATTCATGACTGTCCATTCTGTACAGCATTTATGAGGTCAGGCATTGATGATGGACGAGACGGCCTGACTTGCAAATCCCTGTTCCTGGTTATTCCAAAGGTGCTCAATGGGGTTGAGGTCACAGGACTCAATTAGGCCAGTCAAGTTCTTCCACACTGGACTCATCAAACCAGGTCTTTATAGTCCTGAAGCATCAAGATTGCACTTCACTGGGGATAAAGGGTCGGATTTATAAAGCTGAATAAAAAAAAATGGTTTGGGCTAATACATCTGGCTATGCTCTTTCAGATTAAAAAATTAGCACCCTCAATTAGTCTTTGCAATTACTGGTTTTGTCTGGTTGCTCAAAGTGTAGAGGGTACAGCAAGGTTCCAGCTTTTTTGACTCGTTTACATATAATGGCAAAAAAAAAAAAATGGATTACAAAAGCACCTTGCAACAATAATTTACCAGCACTCACACAGTTTTTTAATCAGATTCAGATCTGCGGACTCTAAAAGCGAACTACATACCATAAACTCTCAAATTATTTTTGCAGTATAGAAGGGTGCGTTATGCTGCTGAAAGGGGCCCATTAGGGAATAACATTTCTATGAAGGAATGTTAATCTGCAATAATGTTTAGACAGGTGATACATGTCAAAATAACGTCCACATGAATGTCAAGACCAAAGGTTTTCCAGCAGGACACTGACCAGTGCATCCTGGTGCCATCTCTTCCCCAGGTGAGCAAGTACAGGTTAGTTTACATTATGGTAAAGGACACTTCCATAGCTTCACTGTTGAAGACTGTTTGTCAGTGGTGAGCAAAGTACACAAATTCTGGACTTGGGTAAAGTAGAGATATCCCAGGGCAAATACAGTATTAAACATGTAAAAGTAAAAGCCCCCAATTTATACTATATATCTACTTGAGCAAAAGTACAAAACTACTCACATTCAAATTTAGTATCAAAAGTTTTCTCTCTCTCTCTCTCTCTCTTGCTTCAAATACTATACACTATGAGCGTCATCATGGCACACAGAAATTTAGTCAAGTAAAGTATGATTATTTTCTGTATTACAGTATGCAGTGGAGTAAAAGTAAAAAGTGTCTTCTAATAAAACTAATAAACTACAGATATGTGAAATATTTACCTAAATACAGTAATAAAGTGAATTTACTTAGTTACATTCCACCTCTGCTGATTCTCAAATGCTTACTCTAGTAGCTTTATAAGTGGACCCCACATTATGTTCTGACACCCTTGTATCATAGCTAGCACAAGCTGATAAAACGTATATAGCTGCTAGTGTTCTGACACCCTTGTATCATAGCTAGCATAAGCTAGCACAAGCTGATAAAACGTATATAGCTGCTAGCTTGTATACAGTGTGTTCTGACACTTTTGTATCATAGCTAGCACAAGCTGCTAAAATGTATATAGCTGCTAGTGTTCTGACACCCTTGTATCATAGCTAGCATAAGCTAGCACAAGTTAATAAAACGTATATAGCTGCTAGCTTGTATACAGTGTGTTCTGACACTTTTGTATCATAGCTAGCACAAGCTGCTAAAATGTATATAGCTGCTAGTCTTGACACCCTTGTATCATAGCTAGCATAAGCTAGCACAAGTTAATAAAACGTATATAGCTGCTAGCTTCTATACAGTGTGTTCTGACACCCTTGTATTATACTGTAGCTAGCACGAGCTGCTAAAACGATAATGCTAGGTAGCTTGTGCAGCAGTTGCACTTTTGTGGGATCAGATCAGACTGGCTAACCTTCCCTCCCCATGCAAATCAATGAGGATTGGGTAGCCATGTCCTTGTTTTCATTACAGGTTATCCTTCCTTGGACCATTTTTGGTTGGTACAGACCACTGACAGATCATTTCAAAAACTTTGTCTAGTCAAAGTTTTTGATGTTATTCAGTAGCTGTACTTTTTCTATACTGTAAGTCTCGGGACATATGATAGAAATACCCTGGTTTATTTAAACTCCAAAAAAAAAAAATTAAGTTAAATTAAGCTACATTCTTGGACTCAAAAGAAACAAATATTCAAAACTAAGTGGGAAATAACTAGCACTTAGAGAAAGATAGCACTTGGCCTCACAGTCTTATTGCCTTGTGCGATGAGTTTAGACAACTGTATTAATCTCAAATGACTATCTGAATCCAGATAAAGAGAGTTTCTCTCCAGGGATAATGCAAGCTCTTTTCATTTTGCCTTTGGGTGGATAAAGATGACAGAAGCTAGCATGGCAGGACAGACTGTCTGCTGTTACATCAGGCAGGTCAACTCAGCCTACAGTCTCTCCCCAGAGTATTTTCAACATTGTGACAGAGGGAGTTGCTGTTGTGAATCCATTCGGTGACTAAGAAATTCTGACAGGCCGGGTACATTAATCATACGTCGAGTGTATGTAAACAGAAGCTGATCTTAAAATTCCTTCTTCTCTAGAACAATGAATGTTCCAGTTTATACTGGAATGTTGGATTTTGAAATATGATCTCACCTGTTTAATAATAAACACACTACTACCATGTAGTCTCTTGCCACACGGACTCGCCTGATTCATCCCGTTGCTCTATTTCTGCTCGGCGCTGCTGCACTTGTGACTCATGCCCTGTTGACGTGAAGTGTCCCACATGGATATCATAAATAATTGTTATGGGTCGTCTCACAGGGATATTTAAAGATTCACTCCCCCAAAAATACTTTTACACTTTCTTCAGTGGATCAGCTCACCTTGATGATGTGGACTGTCATGCTGCTTTCTGATAAAGCATGGCAACTTATTATGCTGTATAAGCGTCTACAATAATATATGTTTTATACCCTTTCACCACCATACTGTGTTCAGCATTTTTTCTTTTTATTCCTGCCAAAAGCCTTTTTTTTCTATGTATAATTCCATAACATATGTAGGAAACACTTTTCCTTACTAGAGAGAGTTGCAACATTGAAACCATTTCAGAAACTATTTCAGACAACCCCCCACCTCCCCCATGGAAGCTCATGTTATATATAAATAAAAGAAAGGTTTTGTCTTTACATTGGTCAGAACTCGCTCTTTCAGTGAAACCTTTACGTTTTATTCATTGGAGCACCCGAAAACAGTCTCAGAAAATTTCCTGACTGTTGGTTGTATGTCTGTATGTCTGTCCAGCTTGATTTTGTCACAGCGTCACGCAAAACTGGCTCAACAGAATTTAACGAAACTCTGTTAAATTTCTGTAAACCTGCATGAAATCAAAATGGTGAGTAGAAGGGATGTTATGAGCAGTTTTGTGCCAAGTTATGCCACAGCATCCAGCGCTTTCTTGGATGAACATAACACTTTTTCCCTACAATCTGCTGCCGCAATCCTCACCAAACACAAACAAGCATGGCTTACTACAAAAAATGGTACATACACTATAAAATCTGAACCTTGTGCCGTAAATAAAATAAAAATGTTGAGTAGAAGGGAAGTTATATGTGGCAGATGCTTATAAGTATATTTTTTGCGTGAACGTTTTAACTATTTCTACAAACTTTGTACCCGTCAATGATGGGTACTTACGCTAGTAAAGAATAAGTTAGTGAGCCATCATTTCATTCCTTTTAAAGAAATTTTGCCCATCAATGTTTTACTCCTTCCACCTGAACCCTTGGTGTTCTGAGACCATGACTTTAGCCATGCCCTCACCATTGTTTAAAACACTATATAAATACAATTGAATTGGATTGAATTGGATTTCAAGGAGTTTCAATGTTGCATCTAAATTACTCATGTCTGGAAGTTACACAATTACAAAACATGTGGTGTGTTATTCTGGTCTGTCGAAGGATGTAAATAGCATCATGGTTTTTATTCCTTCACATACTGTAGGACTGTGCTATTTCTTTACCACAACAGAGATCAGTATTTCATTTAAGACTTTACTTGTAGCACTGTTCCCCTTCAGTCACTTCATGCAAAAAATCTATTTTTTTAACAAGCATACCCAAACATAGTAAACAATCACAAAAAGTTGCATCTGATTCATATTCCAACTAAACAGTTTGCATTCTATAGATTTTACTATCTGATGGATCTGAAACGTAGCAGATGAGATTTCATAAACAGAAATTTCTGAAGCCCAGGATTATAATAGATCAGGAGTAAACAGTACCTCTTTTAAAAGGAACACAGTTGTGGCCAGACGTTTACATACATGCATGTGAACTTGAATGTCATGACGATATTGGACTTTCAATGAGCTTTTCTTTCAACTGGTCCTGTCTTTACATAGAATGATCTTAAATAGGAAAAAGCCCCAAGAATTACGTGCACAAGTTTTTCATTCAAGAGGAAAAAAGTAGAAAAGTAGGGTCAAATTCAAACCTTCTTTTTTAAATATATGAAACATGGCTGTAAGTGGTCTTTCCCATATTCCTGCCTTTTTTGTGTTTCAAATCATTAAACATTTCGATTCCAAAAATGTCCAAAAGGATAGTTCTTGGTTGCTTCATTCTGTGCCATCACATGCCTTTAATCACCCATGAATTAACTACATAACAGCTATGAATTATTATGATGCATTTATGAAGCATCAGGGATTTTGCTACAAACTACTGTAACGATTTACTTTCCCACTGTTACAAAATCCCTATAACTCATCAAGATTAGCTTTAAAATGTCAAGGCAGGTCAATAACGACTATGATTCCTCACCAGCCAACAGCAACTTGTATACCTGGGTTTTGATTACGGTGGCAACAGAGGCTATGGACCTGCTACACATTTTAACATCACATGATAATTAACATCACAGCAGTCTAGTATCAATTAGGGGTTACCATTTAGTGCTCAGGTATGGATTTACTGTAACCAGAGCATACAGTATTATTAAGTACAGTAGTTCAATGCACAGTATTGTATTAAGTCGATTTTTTGAAAGGTTTGTAGTAACAGCTCAAGGCTTCCTTTAGTAACACAAAACAAAGAATTCAGCATATTGAGGAGGCTTGAACCACCTACAAAGTCTTTGAACCACCTACAAACGGTTTTAATCCACCTTTGAAAAATCTGTACAATGTGTTGATGTAATGTGTTTTTGCAGGATTTCTTATGCTCGGCGATGCACAGGACCGAACCTGATGAATTCCATGACTAATTAACAAATTTGGGAATGTGGGAAAGCCCCCTAATGAACAAGCTATCCCTCTGATGTCTTCATTTTGTTAGATAAAGTATTGGTTGTCAGGGGCGTGGGACCTCACACAGCTATGGTTAGGGATTTGAATCTTGCGTCTGGTCTATGTGTGTTTTCTTTGACGAGGTGTACACTGTAAGTGGATGAGTGCTTGTGCCCTGGATCCCCCAACCTACAGTACAACCCTACAGGATAAGTGGTATGGACATTTGAACGATGTGTTCATTGCTAGTGTATGCATGAGTTGTGTTTGTGCAATACTAGCACTTTTTTTTTTTTTTTTTTTTTAAATATGGGGTCTTCTATCAATCGGAAGCCCATAAGCCTAGTGGGATTTCTTTTGTTTGTGTGATTCCCTGGCTAGTTAAATACTGTGGCTAACCACCAAACCCCTATAATGCTGTAGCTTTGGCAATAAAGCAGCAAGTGCTTGTTTTTATGGTGCTTCCTGGGAATGATTCCTACTTACTGACACTACAGTATTTATAGAACAAAAATAGAACCCTCAAATTTTACTCTAGTCTTAAACAGGGTGGCTTATGTGACGTCCAACGCTGATGCAAAAATCTTCATTAATGAAATTCTTAATATGATTCAGCTGGCAACATTTTTTTTATCCTAATTGATGCAGTGAGTTGCTTCTCATTGCTTAAGCAAAGTTATCAGGTGAAGTATCTTGTGGTCGTGGAGGGTCAGAAGGAACAGGTTACTGACCTGCATTAGGCAAAGAAAACAACTAAGGAAATTATGGAATTGTGTAATTTGGAGCAAGCATACAGTATTCTGAAACTTAAATTGTGAAACAATTTGTGCCTTTGAAATAAATAAAGGCAAATAACCTTGAGCAGTTAGTTAATCGTATAATATAGCAAACATCTGATATCTTGATGCGCCTGGAGCAAGGTGACTCAAAACCAACGTCTGTGTCGGAAAGTTTGAGTCAGTTGAGAGCCATGATGCTGGGTGTTCCCCTCACAGAAACAGCACAGGCTTGGATGTCACTCAACAAGAACCACCATGCTTATGAATCTATAATAAACATGACTGGTTAGACTCACGGCAAGCTCAAGGTCACGAACAACAGCAGTTGTCTGTTCACATTTGTTGAGCAGGATACAGAATGTAGTAATTATAGCTGATTCACCAGCTATTATATACTTTATAAAAATGCATGACGAGTGTTGTATGATGGCTGACAGGTGGTGAAAAATAACTATAATCACAAGATGAAAATTTGTTTCGAGTTTATTGCCAGCGTTTATTGAAAAATAAGGGGGGGGGGGGGGATGGGGATAACCCAAAAACATAATAGTAATATAATAAAGTAAAAATGTCTTGCCATGTACAGTACTGTATACAGAGCATTCAGGAACAGTACTGAGAAGTTTCTGTTCCTTTAAAAACATCCTTTAAAATAAATTCTTGCGTGATTGAACAAGACAGATGTTGTGAGAATTGTAAGAATTATTATAATGGCATTGTATTTTACAAAATGTTTGGCTAGTTGTTATTTAAAAAAACCTTCGGAAGGTTTATTGCAATATATAATATACTGTACAGACCATCATTTTAACTGTGGTTTGAAATACAAATAACATAACATACACATACAGTATATATACGTATATAATTTTACTTCTGTGACAAAGTGCTCCAGTGTGAAGTTCAAAATGTAACATTATGTGCAATATTAAATTATTACAAAATTATTATTTTTATTAAATTATTACTAAATGCCTGCCTACTTCCCCAAAAGCACTTTTCTGAGTGCCAATAATTTATAGAGGTGTTGCAAGTTTACTTCACACTAATAACGTAGCCAAACAATTAGCCTGTTTTTCTTTCACTCCCATACTCATGTGTGAACTTGTATGCTTGGTGTTTTTACTACCTGTTATTATGCTTAAAGCTTTTAAGTAATTTTTTTACTCATGTACACTGGAAGCATTGCAAGCTACTGTATAACTGTACTGTTGTGATGGTAAAGCCATAAATAAATGAGTAACTTATCCTAAAGCTGGCTACTTAGTAACTATTACAATTTATTCATTAACTCCATTGAAAGTAATGGGAAACTACTGTATATGGCAACAAGAGGTAATGATATAAGTCCCAACACCCACACACTAACCCCTTATTGGCTTTGTATCATGTTCCTTTTCAGCCACAAGCATGGCTCGATACGACTCGCCATCCCGGCACCAAGGCAGTGGAAAGAACTTTCCCTGGCTATATGAAAAGCTGAGTCACACACTCTCTTCAAACACTCAAACAACCACTGACTTGTACTTTGGTTTTGTACTGTACAGTAGCTGTATTAACCCCTCTAGTATCTCCTTCTTTGATAGAAAACCTAACTGTATTCTTACACTAATTTGAATGAAGATTTTTTAAAATGGAAAATACAAATCGTTCTGAGAGAGACCATTACATTGCCATTCTTGTTTCCGTGAAGGGGTGCACTTAATCAGCAATACGTGCAAGTAACATCTCCATAAAGGCCAAAATAAACACGTGGTCTCCCAGCAGAACACTGCCTACAGCATCCCACTGCATCTGCAGGATTTCCTTCTTTCCACAGTGCATCCTGGTGCCATCTTCTGCCCAGGTAAGCAATGCACACACACCTGGCCATCCACATAGTGTAAAACAAGTGACTTACTGTATGCCAGGCCACCTTCTTCCAGTGCTTCACGGTCTAATTCTGATGCTTACATGCCCATTGTAGCAACCACTTTTGGTTGTGGACAGGCATCAGAATGAGTAGTCTTAGCCGGCATTACAGTAGCTTTTTCACCAATTTCTGCTATACTGTAGCTCTTCTTTGGATTTGGGCCACACTAATGAACCTCCACTCACCATGCACCTTAGTAAGCCCTCTCACAGGTTGACCTTCCTTGGGCCACTTTTAGCAGGTACTAATCACTGCATATTGTAAACACCCCAGAAGATTTGACATTTTGCAGATACTTTGATCCCCATAATCTAGCTTTATAAATATGATCGTTGTCAGAGTCAATCCTACCTCTTTTACACTAAGGTGGTTTTAGAGCTTGAGCTGGTTTGGAGCTGGTGCCCAATTTCTAACCAGGTCTGTTTACAGCCAAAGCAGCAGCCCCTCAAACTGGAAAGAAAAAAAATTGTTCCATGGCATCAACACCTTATAATACATCAGGGTCTGGGGCAGAATTATTATGACCAACTAATAAAAAATAAATAAACTTACAGTAATATGCAATGGGCAGCTTAAATGCTTTCTAGTAATGATAAAGCCAAGAGGCCTGCTCAAGCCAAGCATTTTTCTCTGCCACTAGCATTTTTTTTGCCACTAACATTGCTGCTAGTGCTAGCATCGCCACTAGCATATCCGCTAGCATTGTTGCTAACTTTGCTGGGAAATTAGAGACATACGTGTAAACGGACAAAAACAAAGCCAGCTCTTAGCAGGCTCGCTATTCAACTGGTTCTGAACCAGACAGGAACTAGCTTCTGGTTCATTTTGGTGGAAAAGGGGCTTCAGAATATTACACCTTTTCCTGCTTCCAACAGAATTGACTGTTTACTTGCTGCCTAATATTTTCCGACCCTTCACATGTGCCAAGTTAAGATATGTTATGCTATGTACTTCACCTGTTTTAAATAGATGAAGATTCCTGTCTGAGAATCTTAAGTGGTTATAGTAGCAGTATGTCATAGAGCATATCCTTTTTTTATTGAAATATTGCAAGCTTGACTTTATAGGGGGAACTTACTGTCTAAATAATATTAGTGATATTAATATATTATTTTACACCTGCATTAAGCAGTTAGTGGAATTAAGTGAGCTACACCCGATATGCACAACAATTAAATGAACAAGTATGGGTCTAAATTTAGAAATAAGACTAAAAAAAACTGTGTTCCATCATGAAGTAGTTTTTTTCCTGCTAATTTCTGTGAAATTATTTGTAGTGTAAACATTCATAAACTTAGATACTTTAACAGCTTACAGGGAAAAAATGCCAAAGCTCATGTTTTATGTACTGTATGCTAACCTACAATATATAATATACTGTAGAATGTTATATAAATGAGCCCCAATATGGATACGTTCTTCTCCATAGCCATTACAATTCTCTAGCTAAACACTACCTCAAACTTTTAATTACTTCACTGCCAAGTTCTTCTCGTTCTGAGTTTTTAGTTGTTGTTGTTTTAATTAGTCCCTGCAATTTACTCCAATGTAGTCTAACATCTCAAATTGCTATCTCAAAGTATTTGCTGTTACAAGGCTCGTTGGAGTGGGACGAATTACACTGTAGGGCGTTAACACCATTATATTGCATTTGCCTGCATTATATTAACTTTATTTCATCAAGCCAGCAATATGCACAACCTTTTCCATGAATCATTCCTTCTGGTCTTTTTAACTTCTCTCCACACCAAAATTTGTAAATGTAAGACATGTGAAGTTTTGTCTTCTCAGCATGAAATGCTGACTCACTTCTCAAGGGTTTTGTGAGATGCCATTTGAGATACACTGCAATGTCGTAGGAGGCAGAAAGGAAATGCAGAGTCCAAGCCGAATGCTGTGAATAAAAACAAACAGCTGCAAATGGGTTGTACCGCTCCCTATCCTTCTCTTCTCAAGACTAGAAAATTTGTAATGTTAAACAAGTAATATGCATAGGCTTATTCTGGGTTAAGGAATAAGGACAATTAGATGCTGCTTCTTTCTCAGTAATAAATCAAAAGTTAGTTGTTTTTCGTGAAGGAGGAGGCCCAGTGATACACGACTGGATCAGAATGGACTGTATACTGCCTATTTGAAAAGCCATCTGATCTAATACAAAATTCATAAAGGAGATTTCCTCTCCTGGAGGTGCAAGAGGACAGGGCTAACCACTACACCACCATGCCACCCTTCTTCAGCTTTCATTAAAAATTTAAATTTAAAGGCAAGTATTAAAAGGTAAAAACTTTCCTTAAGCTCCACTGAACCTGTCATAGTTACAGTTACATATAGTGTTAGCTTGGTTACTAAGCTTGACAGAGACACACACACACAGACACACACACACATGGATCAACCATAACATTTACACATTAACATTGATTATAAATTACCCCAGTGACAGGATCGTGGAAATCCAAGGCTCAACAATGCCCGCCAAAGGCCAGCCTGTCCATTCTGATCCCACAGAAATGTCAAAGCATCACAAACTGCTCAACTCTTAATGCTGGCCACTGTAAATAGGCACCAGAACAAAGAGCCCAAGAGGGCTGATCCAGCCTCCAAACTCTCCAGATCCCAATGTGATTGACTACTTATAAGAAAAAACAACTCCTATCTATGGATGCCCCAAGTCGCAACCCCCAGCACCAAAGGATCCACTGCCAATTTTTTGATTGGAGGAAATTCTGTATTTCGTTTGGAAATGAACATTCCAAAATCTGGAGGAGTGTAGAGGGACAGAATCCAAATTGCTTGAAATCCAGTGAGTTGTCGAGATGATTTGTATCCAGTCATCAGCTGGTGTTGGTCCAAAGTCAATGCAGCTGTCTACCAGGACAATTTAGATTTAGGAGAATAATTTTATCATACTTTTAAGAATTTTCTGATAACTTCATGCCTAGGAGCAACTTTTAGGTTTAAGAAGTTTTGTGAATATGTGCCCAGATCCAACAATACAGAGGAGCTGAAGGCTGCTATCAAAGCAACCTGGTCTTCAGTAAAGCCACAGGCTGATCACCTTCCTGTCCTGCTGCATTAATGCAGTGATTTGTGCTAAAGAAGCCTTGACCAAAATCTATATTACTATATATTGTTTTTTTTTTTTTGTTGAAATACTGGATTTTTTTTTTTTTTTAAACCATTTAATATTCTTCTTTAAGCTGGTTTATACATTCTTAAATAGTGGTTGACTAATCAGCTTTACAAAATACAGCCTTTTCATGAACAAGTTTATTAAAATAAGTCTATACATTTTTAATCGCTTTGAGATCCGGACTGTCTGTGCATAAACTGTAAACATAAGTATTACCATCTCCTCTGGTCCTTTACTTGACAAGCAACCACATTAACTATTTTTTTAAGCATTTATCTCAATACGTTAGCAGTTGGATTTAAATAAGGAAATACTTAAGAGCATTTAATTGGTTAAATACTACAGTGATTAATTCGTTTCAGCTGGTCCCAATTCCTTGAACCCTAAATGATACAGTGAGTAGGTCCTCATTTCTTATACAACCATAAGTGGATAGACTCTCCTTTTATCTAAAAGAGAGCTTAGCGAAATATTCTGGCAACTAATTTGAACGGAAATTTTTTTGGTTGTTAAATACAATAACCAGGTTAATGTGTAATCGAAGCTTAAGGAGGTTCAACAGAACATTGGTACTATATGTGCAGCATTTTTTGGGGCAGTGTACTGTATGTTTCATTAGAATGGCAACAGACAAAGGTTTCTGCAAGTCATCATTTAAAGTCACTTTCATTCACTTCTTAGGTGCTGATTTTGGCTTTATACAGTATGTACAGTAAATCCCATACCTTTTAGACAATGTCTTAGAGTTTTGGCATAAACATTTGTTTTTCATTAATTTTATTGTAGATTGTAGATTTTTTGTAGACAATCTTTTGAACTGGATTGAATTTGTCATGTTATGTCGAATATGGATTCAAACAGTTGAATATGATCACACATCATTTATTGTTGTATATGTTTATAACCAGTCACACAAATTTTTGGATTGTTCATTTATTTAAAAAGAATAAAGAATGATGTACTAGTTTATTCTCGTCAGAAATAAGCTTTGACCCTCACTTCAAGAAATCTTACTCTAATAAATTCTGTAAAAATTCATTTATGTCAAAACCATAAAAAAAATTGGCGAAGGTGAACAAAGGTGGCACTGATGTAAAAAAAAAAAAAAAAAACAATAAAAAAGATTTGTTACTTGTAAACCATATTTAAAACTCGCTGAAAGCAAATAAAATTTTGTCAATGTTAATGCTGTCCTTTTGTTTTAGTCTGGTTTGCTTAAAGGAAGAGTTTATTTCCAAGGTCACTGGAAATAGCTTGTTATTGTGTTGTCTTATCCTGTCAACATGCCATAATAATGCTTTTTCTTTCGTCTTCCAGATGTCTTTTGGTTGTCCAACACTATGAGACTGTAAAAGGTTTGTGGTGCAAAAAACATGCAAGTGGCAGATGTGTAGAGTGATATATACGGTGGTGGCCAAAAGTACTGAGACAAAAGTAAAATTCAATAATTTAATTATCTTTTCTTTTAATTAATGACAGCTTTGCAGCAATGACTATTTAATATGACGTTGTTTATGTTTCAAAACCTGCTGGATCTGTTTGGGCATAAAGTCAAAAAGACGTCCATACTACCCTGATTGCTTCCTGAAGATCATGGTCAGAAATTTGTCAAGAACATTCATGATTCACTTGGGAATTATAGTACTAGTATAGTATAGTAGCTAGTTTTGGACATTTGTTTTTTGGCAGAGGTGAAAACCATGGCTTTAGAAAGCACAATTAAATAGCACAATTGTTCAGTCAGATAGGCTTAAATTAATTAGTGACATCACCTGTTTTGTGCTGAACTACTAGAACTAAAATACATGACATATGTTGTCTAAATGGCTTTAGGCCACCAATTATGTGTGACTTTTGCTAATTATTTAGTTCAATTTTAAATGTTAGCTAGTTTTCGCGGCTTACAATACAGGAAGAAATGTGTAGAAACAAACAATGGATTGCATGCAATTTATAATTATTTTTTTGCCACCACTTAAATAGACTAAAATTTTATTTGTCACGTGAGTAACCACTGTACACAACAATGCACAGTACAATATGCAGTGAAATGCCTACTATGACTGTCTGTGACCTAAAATAAAAGAAATTCACTGAAAAAAATCACTAGAGTAGAATTAAGATAAAGAATCTTCAATAAAAATGACATAAAAATATAGCCTGGAAAAATAAAAATGTACAAAAGTTCCAAAATAAAATCATTTAATTTTAAGAATAAATATAGAAATATAATTTAGAAATTAAATATTACATAGGAGTCACAGAATGTACAAAATTAAACTGTAAACTGATGTATAAAAGTATACCATAAAAGTACTGTAGTTTAAAATAAAATGATATGTGCAGCAGTTAGTTTGTCCATGTTCAAAAGTGCAAGTTGATCTTGCAAAACTTATTACACTTTTCCTGATATTTAAAAACAGACCTCGGGGAAAAAAAGCCGTCCTGTTCACTGCTACATAATACTGTCGATTAACAGAAAAACAGAAAAAACAGGCATTTTTTCCAACTGCATGTTACTGTAGGTAAGTCTCATGCAAATTTTAGCATTAGCATAAGTTACTCAATGTCTTTAAACAGAAAGAGATTTGCTAAAAAAAATTACTCTTAGTCACCCTTATATGAGGATTCTGCAAAGATACTGTATATACAGAATTTATTCAGGAGTGTCATGTTTTTATATGAAGACATTTGGTTCTCAGGAGACGAAATACTGTAATAAAATGGTGCAACTTTCTCAGTAACCTCCAGCAAACAAGCCCAGACATGTCCTGAGCGAATTGGCCAATTAAAATCTGCAGAAATGCTGCAGGGGTGTGGCCCTATGTAAAACTTGAAAAGTCCAAGTTTGTTAAACTTACAAAAATGATTACACCTACTGATTGCTTTTTAAACCCATACTGTTTAAGTAATGTAATATAAATTAAATTTTATAATAAATCTTTGAAGTGATAATTATTAAACTGCTTGCACAGAAACAACTTTTGAGTTTACATTGTGATACACAGGATTCTTCTGTGCTGTCCCATATTTTCTCTATGAGTCATTGACTCTGCTCTTTCTAAAGCATCATTACTCATTTATTATCCCTCAGGTGTTGCTCAAACAAGTAAAAGACCCCAGTCAAGGTTGATATTAGAAAGTGTTGTGTTAGGGATTCCATACACCAAACTAGAATTCTTGGTAATCCCACATCTTTTTTTATGCAGTCCATATGTGCCTTACTTTATATGTGTGTATGTATATGACCAATGGGGGTAGTCTGGACAGTATCAGTACATGCCCTGCATGTTCTGGTCGTCACATAATAAAACCTGATATTTTGAATTAGATGTAATTTCACAGCATTAAAAAAAAAAAAAAAGGATGAAGATCGTGGTATTGGATTACCAAGCATTAAAAGATCATAATAATGATTAATTGTGGGTCACTGACATCCATTTTAGTTGTTTCACTAAAACAGGTAATTCCTGCATACAGGAATTTTGGGTAGACTTGGAAGGCATTCCTTTCGAAATGCGTAGATGTTCCATTATTAAAGTAATGATGTGTTTAAATAGAGCTCATGGATTGTTGATACACACATTGTTCCACTAGCTCAGGAGAACTGTCATCCTCATTGATCTTTTTTTTTTTTTTTTTTGCATGTAAATGTTTTCAAACAAAAAGTTTATTTCAGATTTGAACACATTTTGGTGACACTGACTTCCATCATACATCAGCATGTGTCTGTACTGTTAACTTCAATTTGCCAAGCGTAGACAAAGCACAGCTCATTCACTTTTAATGAAACCCACAAAATTCTATAAAATTAGTCGTCAAATTCAAAGAGCTAAAATGACAGAAAGACTAAATGCTGAAAGAGTACCATGAAGTGTGGCATGTGTTAAATCTTTCATTAATGCCACTCACCCGTTGCAGTGGCTGCTGTAGTCACACTCTGGTGCTTCCTATTGTTATATGGGGTGCCATTTATTTTGTCATCATAATTAAATGACTAATCTTATTATCTTAATTTATCGATTTGTCTTGGGTGCTAAATCTATTTCTTCTTGCCTAAGTGGACAAAACACAACATACTTTTATTTCAAAATGGGAAAAACATTATGCAAACAAAAGTGCATTTACTGCTTTGGCAGTCTTGGCCAAAATCTACCAAGAAATACCCATGCAGCTTTCAGTTAATTTTCATATGAAGAAAAGGTTCATTGTTGAATATTAAAAAAAAATTTCAGGTAATACTCAACTACAGTGCCTTGCAAAAGTATTTATACTGTACCTCCTAAACTTGGTAAATGTGGTACTCTGAAATCCAGCGAACCCAAAGGCCTTCAGAAGACACCTAATAAGGAAATAGATTCCCCCTGTGTATAACTGTCCTGCTGGAAGGTGAACCTCTGCCCAGTCTCTAGTATTTTGCAGACAGGTTTTCTTCTAAGATCACTCTGTATTTGGCTCCATCCATCTTCCCATCAACTCTGACCAGCTTCCCTGTCCCTGATGAGGAAAAGCATCCCCACATGATGCTGCCACCACCATGTATTACTGTAGAGATGGTGTGTTTAGGGTGATGTGCAGTGTTAGTTTTTCGCCCCACATATCGTTTTGCATTTAAGCCAAAAAGCTTAATTTTGGTGCCATCTAACCAGAGAATCATCTTTCACGTGTTTGCTGTGTCCCCGACAAGGCTTGTCACAAACGGTTAATGGGACTTCTTAAGGCTTTCTTTCAATGTAGCTTTTCATAGCTTGCGACACTTCCATGAAGGCCAGGTTTATGGAGTGTACAGCTAATAGGTGTCCTGTGGACAGATTCAGATTCTCCTACTTGAGCTGTGGATCTCTGCAGCTGCTCCAGAGTTACCATGGGCCTCTTTGGCTGCTTCTCTGATTAATGCTCTCCTTGCCTGGGTTGCCAGTTTAGGTGGTCAGCCATGTCTTGGTAGGTTTGCAGTTGTGCCATACTCTTTCCATTTTCAGATGATGGATTGAACAGTGCTCAGTGAGATGTTCAAAGCTTGGAATATTTTTTATAACCTAACCCTGCTTTAATCTTCTTTACTTTATCCCTGGCCTGTCTGATGTGTTCCCTGGGCTTCATGATGCTGTTTGTTCACTAATGTTCTCCAACAAACCTCGGAGGGCTTCACAGAACGGCTGTATTTTACTGAGGTTAAATTACACACAGGAGGACTCTATTTAATAACTAGGCACAAAAACAAATACTTATTAATTAAAGTTTATGTTCGAACCCTGCTTTTACATCTGGTAGTTTAAAAAGAGCATTATCAATAATACGTATCGCTTTGGTGTCTGTTTTAATATAAATTTTACTGCAATGTGTGGTCTTTCAAGTAAAAAAGTAATTTGGAATTTGGCTTTCCTATTTTTTTTTTTTTTTTTTGGAAAAAATAAATAATATTGTTCCAAATATAATGGACTTAAAATATAAAGTCTTGATCATTTTGCATTTAATTTGATTCTACAAATTATTTTTCACTTGCCTCAAATGGTTAATAATAATTTTGATAGTTGATAATTTTATCCGGGTACACATGGGGTCAGAGTGTGCTTGCTACAAAAATGGTTGTATTTCTTTAATGGCATGACTGCAAAGCAATCGTCACCCCAATTCAACTACCCGAATAGATTTCCACCGAGAATCCTGCTTCCCCTTATGCTCATCATCCATGATCCCTGACAATCCCAAGGCCATCTTCCCACTCATCATTGGCTTTGAACATTGTATTAATTTGCTGTATTTTGGCCATGTTTCCGCAAACTGACCTTCACCCATCAGCAGTTGAGCCAAACAAGAGAACGTTCTCATGCAAGTCAAGCTGAGGAAAAAAGGCTGCACACTGGTGTTTGGCAAGAACGTCGGTGCCTTGTGAAGATTCTCAGATGTGTTTATGTGAAGCTCCCTAAGTGGCCCTTTGCCCTTTGTTAGGAATTTGGAACACTGACAGCAGCAGTGTGTCTGAATGGGATGTTACCATGCCAGAAGGCCAAATGTCAATAAGAGGATAATGACCTCTCTGCTTGATACCTGGTGAATATGAGGACAAGTCAGGGTTGGCATTAGAGTCTGTCAGTTCTCTTACAGTGCAAAGAAAAAAGAAAACAAAAGAATACCATACTAGCATTCCTTAAGCTTTCCTTGGAGCAGCAGTCTGTCTAAGCTGATATGAAATTGATATTCCTGACTACTTCTGTCATTTTCTATCATTTAGAATTATTCTTTATATCATGCAAAAAAACACCATATTTAATTATATTGCATTTTTGCAGTTCTGTACAACATGGTTAATTTGAAGACATACATGGAATTAGTGATCTATCTATCTAAGGACAAGATGCAATTTACTGTTGGAAGTTGAACAAAAGTGTCTTACAATCTTTTAAATTAATTACCCATTGGATGGCTTCATCAAGATAAATAATTATAGCTATGGATACATGACCTAGCTTTATTTAACCACCCAATATTTAGTATCATGTATGCAGGATTGGTGGCATGGTTGACATCAGCTGTGTATGGAGAAAAAATTATTCCAGCAGGTGTGATGATTCTCATTTCTGTGTTATAACTACCAACCAACTTATGTGTGTTTATTCATGCACAGACACACATTTAAAGCCCTTGCATCATCAATGTCTAATGTTCAATAGGAGAGAAACCCTGTGGCCACCAGCACTCAAGTAAATCCCAGGCAGGTTTGTTGCAGCAGTGGCGAATCTGAGCATTCGCAGGATCAGCCATCCCTCATGAATGCTCACCCACACACTAATTCAAATACTTGATGTACTGCAGGAAGGTACAGTACTGAATGTCAATAAAAAGCCTATACAGGTACAGTATACAGGGGAATATTTTGTACATCAGGCCTTGGAGGGCTTCATTTTTAACCAGACTACCATCCTTCAAAGTCTAACGCAGGATGGTGCAGGGTTTCGAGAAATGAAAAACAGGTTAATGGCGAGGTGAGGTGTGTATCCACTGGAGTAAGTCACAATTAAATTTCAGGAGTAGTAGTGGGTAGCAGTTAGTTCTTGCCTTGCATATTTTCTAATTCATCAGACTAAGTGACCCAAATTTCTGGCATTAGTACAATAAATGTTTTGAATGGGAATCTGTGAAATTTGTGCAACTCTGGCTGGGAAGCAGCACATTCGGGGCCATCCGTATTTTTAAGCCATCAAGTATGGGTTATATCAAGTTGTCCAGGGTTCTCAAACTATGAAATCTGTTGGAGATCCAGGGAAATGATGTTCCATGAGGCTCATTATAAATATATGACAGAACAGCCTGATAAAATTCTAATCTACTTTCACAGCAACGTTTGCATGTGATTTGTAGCGTGTCATGAATGTCTGTCGGTAATTCTGCCAGCCGCCCCAAAGGCATCATTAATGTCACACACCCTTCACAATCTGTACATACTAGAGATTAAAGCGATTCACACTAGTGTTAACTATACATATACAGATGGGTTGGTCTAATGAATTATCATGTACTTAAAGCATATAATCTGTAAATTAACACTTGTAAGATTGTAAATTTATGAGATTTGTAAATTTGTAATGACAGTCTAATTTGGTGTACAGTACGTAGATCAAACCCATGTTGTTTATAATACACAAAGTACCACAAGCCCTCACAGGGGTCTCCCAAACAAATGATTGTACGGAGGCATGCCCTGTGGCATTTTAAATGCCATTAGGAAAAATTGGGAAGAAGACCATCTATCAGTTAAAACAAAATTCAGGATGTTTTAATGTTTGAGATTAAAAACTCTCTACCTAGAGAGACCTGACTATATGACAGAGCCAAACTCAGCTAGAGTAAATTGCACCAGGAAATAAAGTGCTTATTATAAATCCCACATTAAGATCTAATGAGCCACTTGAGGTCAGATGGTGAGTTTGGGAAGTCAATTATTTGACTGGAGCCAGACATGTGGGTAGAAGGAATGCCATAAAAATACCACCTCAATCTCTTTGAACCAGGGGAGGGGTGTTTTCTACAGTATGGCTCTTGCAAAGAAGGTTCTCAAGAGAGAGGGAAGCTTGGACTTGAAACAAACAAAATCCAGAATCCAGTCAATTGTGAAGAACATATGTCTCATAGTATGGAACATTTTCAACAACATGTTTTTCTCTCTACTCGGATGCAAAATTCTCATAGCACACCACATTTAGACTCCTCCAGGCATAGTTTTTATGCAGCTGCCTCTATCCCTTACCCAAACACAAGACTTGTAATTTGGCACATGGGAGAGTTTGATGAGTCCCAGAATTAAAGCAGCCTTGTGGTAATGGTGCCCCAGCTGATAAGTTGGTCTAGTTTCTTGTGGGCTTTAGATACAGCTACGTGGTAACAAAATTATGACTCATACCCAATGGCAAACATTAATAAACTACTTTTCAGTTTGGCCTGGTTTGCTTTTTATAGGTTACACCAATTAGTTACCCTTCTTTTTGTCTCTTTTGGAACCCCAGCAATATTACAGTCTCATCACCAGAATATCCAGCTGGTACAGCCAATATTCTAATTGGCTATTTGGATGATATAATGATTTATAGCAATACATGACAAAGGCATCTTACAACATCTGAAAGGTTTCTAAGATCCTTTGGACAGGCAGACCTCATAAAGCCAGCAAGTGAACAGGTGCAAATATGGTATCTGGGCTTGCACTTGGGCCATGGGTAAGTGTGTCCCCAAATTGATATGTCAGTAGCATATATGGTCTGCCAGAGACAAGACCAAAAGGGTGTGAAACAATACTTGGGGTTACTTAGTTTTTGTTATAGATTTGCGCCTAATCTTTTGGATGTCATCAGCCCATTGACAATTTTCACCAAAATTGATTGCCAGATCTAGTCCAGTAAAGACTAGTTATTCAACAAGTAAAATTGTTTGTTTTGTGTTGCATTCTCTTGATCTCTTGATTTAAAGAGCGTTTCATTTTGTTGTCTAAGGTAATGGAGGAAAAGGAAAGCCCTGTGCTTTGTGTTAGCTAAAAGTAAGAGGGAGAACAAAACAGCAGAATATTGCAGAGTCTATGTCTGACTATCAAGTGGGAAGTTCTCATTCTATGAAACCACCAATTGGGGTACCCTTTACTGTCCTCATCACATCATGAAGGATATCAACACATGGGTCAGTCATTGCTATCTGACACTTCAAGCTATTGAAGTTTGAGGTGGTCCACATGAAAGCGGCACTGGTGGTCGTGTCGGACAACCTCTCCTGAGTTGTAGGAAAGAGCTAAGTACAACAGAATGTTCAACAGTTTGTTCTGTTTGGTTGTTTGATCTGTGGTGATTTACTTGCACTTTGAGGGAGCCAAGTTAGGGCGGAGTGGAGGATTAGAAGGATTAAGCACCTGAGCATAAAAAGATGGTGAAGGTAACACATTCCATTGTGTAGGAAAAACATCTGGTGGCCAGAATGTAAATTTAGAGGGCTAGTGATGACCTAGGGCTATTGCTAAATGGTCAGAAAATGGGATCTGCAGGCTGAATAAGGTCCAGTGCAGTTTGCAGGATAGTGAAGAGTCCCTGAGCCTGGATAAACCATCTGTGGGGGAACATGATCTTTATAATGTGGTCATTTGAAATTGGTACTTGCAACAGTTATTCCTGGTAACATTGAAGATCAATGGTTATACCATCAGTATGATGTAGAGCATCTAGAATAGTTGATTGATTGAGTCATACTGTAGCAAGTAAAATGTATTGGCAGTCCTCCTTCTCCTTTAGGAAATAGTATTATGTTCAACCCTCATTGCTATTATTTATGCTAACCGAAGTCAATGAGTTTCTTGAAACAGTTATGGTTTCCTAAATATAATTATCAATTCGTTTGACATTTTTATTTCTTTGCAGATTCTGTCTGATGTTTCACTGTGTTGCTGTTGTTCAGCTAATGTCTGTTCTGCTGTCCTTCTTTCCTGTTTTTCCTACTTTATTTGCTGCATTACAAATGCTTGCTCCATGAATGCTTTACTTTGGTTTTGAGGCTTTGCTGTATTTGACCCCCCGTGTACCTGCTTCCGGCTGAGTTGTAACTGTTGGTGATTGTAGAATGAACCAGAAGTGCTAGACCTATTGGTTTATTCATTCCCTTCTGCCAGGTTTCCTGTCCAAATTTTAATTGATTAATTAAAGTGTTATTTGTGGTATTTTGTGTGCTTATTATTAGCTTCATACCGAAGCAAGATGAATCTTCCTCTGTATTCTGAAATTATTAAGGTGTATTACTTCTAGGTCTTCATGTCCCATACCCTTGAATTAAAGGTCCCATATTTTACTATTTATTTAAGACATTGACACAAGTTCCTCAAAGTGTCTCTTAATGATCCAGCTGAAATCGCACTCGGAAATGCATTTATTTACAGGTTAAATACTCTTTATTTCACTTCTGCTCCAACTGCACCATTTGTGTCTATGTAAATAAGCTACTGTTGAGCCACACCCCACCAGAGAACAAATAAGCTGAGCAACAAGATGAGGGAGTGGCTCTTCATACAGTATATAAGGTCACAGTAGGGACAAATATGATGGGCCTATTTAAACCATGGCCAATATAAAGATTTACAAAAAAGGAGTAAATTTATTTAAAAAAAAATAAATAAAAAAAAAAATATATATATATATATATATATATATATATATATATATATAAGACCCAAATTTTATTTGTATAGCGTTTTTTATGATTTACATCATCACAAAGCAGCTTTACACAATCAAAAAAATTAAGTTTGTATGAAATGTGAATGTGTATGAATTAAAATTATATGATTGTCCCTGATAAGCAAGCCTAGGACGACGGCGACAGTGGCAAGGAAAAACTCCCTGAGATGGTAATAGGAAGAAACCTTGAGAGGAACCAGACTCAACAGGGAACCCATCCTCATTTGGGTGAAAACAGATAGCAGGGATTGATGTGCATAATAATATGCGAGACTGGAAGTTCAGTATAAGAGGAGATGTGTAAGATTAAAGTCCAGTTTGTTCCTAACAGGTCTCCTTCAAAAAATGTTCAGTTTGGATGCTTTTCTATTTCTCCTACCTTTTCTACCATCTCATCATTCTTCTATTATAATATATTGTGATGTGCCTTTGTCCAGGTAAAGAGTCATTTTAGGTCTTCTGCCTAGCGAGAGATTTGCAGTGTAAATAATTCTTCTCTGCAATACACAGGATTCAACAAAATTGCTGTGCAATTTTATCGCATGTTCCTGTGATGAATAAGTGCAGTTCACACTTTCATGTTTTGCTATGGATTGCTATGAGCTCAGCACTGCGGCTTGCCATGGCTCTGATCCACTCTGATGTCATTAGCCATGCCATAGCAACAAAGTGCTAAAGGCAGAGATAAAGAAAAATCCAGTGGTGCTACGTAAAGGCATAGAAAAGACAACGATTTGATATGGTTATGCCGTAGATAATGAAAATTACTTAAAAAATACCTTTACAATGCAGTGTGAGGGTCTAGAAATCCCTGTAGAGAGCTTAGGTGCAGTGGGTGGTATTGCATTATATTACATGAAACATTATAACTAAAATCATTTATCTCACTGTTCATTAACTTGCAAATGATACTTAATATGTAGTACTGATTTTATCATGCAGAATGGCATCACTAAATAAATTCGCTTACCATTGATCCATCTTGGCACTCCTGGCTGTCATGTGACATGGCACCTTGCCATCATGGTCCCACTACAGTGTATGTGATAGAATATGGAAGTCATGAATCAAACACATAGGCCTTTGGAATATATAATGGCAACACGGTGGATCCAGGGCTCATAAAAAAGTTTAATTGCAAATTTATTGAGCATGATCAAAAATTATTATCTTATGCTTATGAGTAATAAGCTTCATATCACTATAGGTTTTGCCAACTCCCTGAGTGTACTTATTTTGTCCCTCTGTGTGTCCTCTGGTGTCAGATCTTTCACTCAAAGGCTTAGGGATAAACCATTATTACGTGATTGTGATAAATAAATTAAAATGAATGTGACAATTCGCATTTGTAATAATTTATGCACATTCTTTTATTCAGTTAAAAGGCTTGTGACTTGGGAGGCGCATAGCCATTAGCTGTTTAACACATTTTCAAGATCAAACAAAGATTTCCTAGTTGTCTCAGGGTGAAGAAATGGGATCAAATGATTCACTGCGACAAGCTACAAAGATACATTTGTAAAAATTGGTCGCACCGCAGCAACCTTATTTCCCTTCTCCTTTATCACTGGCATCACTGGAAGCTCAGGATCATCTGTCATCATCTGCACCCCTTTCTCACTGGTTCATGCCTTAAGTTATGGATGCTTATTCTCGAATGATTCATACAGTAGGAGAATTTTAGGATTTTTTTTTTTTTTTAAATCAGGGAATTTCAAAAAGTCTAGTTCTAACTGAAATGAAGTTAATTCAAGACTGTTTTCAGACTGGTTCTTTCTTTATTATTATTTTTTTTGAGTCTGCTTATTTCTATGCAACACTGTTGAATAGGAAACATCCTGCAGAGTAGTAATGCACTTCAGAGTTTTGTTACTATAAATATAACCTTATTGCTCAGTACAAAAAGATGGCAGTGTAAACTTTATTACTGTTTTTAATGAAGAATTTGTCATATGGTTCCTTTAAAAAAAAAAATCAACAGTCATTTGACCAGTTTTTCATATTAAGTCAACACTTTTTAGGCCAACGCTGACAAAAAAATAATGCAACGGTTTACAATTTAGCTGCTTTATGGCTATTTGGTGGACATTTATCCAGATGATTCATAGAAAAGTGTGTGATTAGAAGCCATAATAAGCATATGTTGTAAATTAACATGCTGGGCCTGCATACCTGTTGTAGAAGCTCTTCCTCTGGACTGTTGACTTTTGTCAACAAATCACACTCCAGACGAGACAGAAAGACAGACGGAAAACATTCACATGCAGAAACCTGATTTTCAACAGATGCCATTCATTTTAAAACCATTGGATTGTGCAGTTAAAAGCAAATGTTTGCATCACCCTGGTTTCTGGTTAAATATACAACAACAAATAAATCAATTTATATCTAATGAGATAAGCCTAATAAAAGACCCCTGCATCACGCTTAAGTTTAAACCTTCACTGGCATGCTGTATTTAATTTACTATATATTTATGTTGCTTGTTAAAATGTAAAATGACTTGTAATAAACCTGTTGACTGTTTTATGTCTTTTTTCAGGCATAAAAAGCTCAATGGGCTCAACCTTTTAAACAGTATTCTGTGAGCAGTAAAGTTTAATCGTACTAGAAAAAACAACATTTATTGTCCTTTTACAGAGCTGCAAAGTATTAAAAAAATAATTCAAGGACACACCATTAACAGCAATGAGAGCCATCATCCAAATAAGGAGAAAGGAAAGTGTTATGAAAGTTCACGTTTACAGTACTGTGCAAAAAAGTCTGCGCCGCCCCTGATTTCTTAATATTTTGCTTCCAAAAAGCCAAAGTTTCTTGTATTTTAATGATTTCTTGAGGAATCGTTCCATAGGTTTTATTGAAGGATTTTTTTTCACCTTTCATTTTAGGCAAGATTTTGAATCTCATTTTCAGTCCAGTCCCTGGTTGGGTTTTTGATTGTTAAACCCACACAGTGAACTATGAATTATTCAAGCTTAAAAAACACATCTAACAAGTTGAGCATCTTTAAATGCCACAGCCTATCTACAGTCAGTATTTTGTTGCTGACCATGTCTATTGCTTTACAGCATGACCACGGGATTATATGCCATGTCACCTTAAAAATGGTTTCCTGAGCATGACAAAGAATTCGCTGTTTGTGCTTAAATGGCATCCATCGTCACCAGATCTCAATCCAGTAGAGCATCTTTGGATGCGGTGGAATGGAAGAGTCACATCACAGATGTGCAGCAGACAAATATCCAGCAAATGTGTGATGCTATCACGTCAATACAGACCAGAATCTCTAAGGAATGTTTTCCTGCATCTTGTTAAATCTTTGTCAGGGAGAATTAAGGCAGGCATAAGTAAGTCCAACCCAGCACTAGTAATGAAAAGGCCAGTGAAAGTAAATTCCTACACATGACATTATTTCCATATTCACTGACAAAAATCCTACCAAAAAAGTTCATTAAGCAGCAGAAAAAAAATTCATTACTTTTGAAACTTAAAACTTGGGTTGATTTCGAAACCTATCACAGCAGGATGAGCATTTAATTAAATTACCTTGTCCTGCACAATGGAAACGCAAGCAGAAGCCAATGATATGTAGCACTGAGAATCTAAATAGGTTATTTCCCTGGCTTGGTTGTTCTGAAATAAGTTGCCGTGAAATGAGTTTCACTTTAGACTAATCACTCCCCAAGCCTAAAGCATGGAAGAAAATAATGCAAAAAGAAAGTTGTAAGCCCATTATCTTGCTTTTTTATTCTTAGTGCGTTAGTAAAGCTTTCAATGTGGTGTCTTGAATAAATGTATTTATTTCATTCATCTTAAAAATACATATAAAGGAAGTTAATAAAAATGTTTATTCAACAGTAATAATACTTTTTTTTTGGTTTTAGAAAGTCTCTGAAACACTCAAACACAAAAGCTTGTATTATTCACAAAATGTATATATCTTTGCAAAACTTCTTTTTCTATGTGCATACTGTACCAATATACTGTAGAGTGCCAGTAAGTACCAGCTTTTCATGTTTTTCACAAGCACTAAAACTTGTTTGAGGCAATTTCAACTCAGCTTTTGGTTTTCTTAAATCAATTTCTGAAACCTTGAATTACTGCATGCTGAATAAAACTAATAAGAGCACATGGTCATTCATGATACGACATCCATGGAGAAGACAGGGATACAGTGTTCTCTCAAAGCATCTACAATGGCAGCTTGGCAGTGCTGGGGCTTGAACCCCCAACCTTCCAATCAGTAACCCCGAGCTTTAATCAGCTGTGTGCCCATAACTCCCTCTAGCTTCCTTTGTTCTAAGCATTACTGTTTTTTTTTCTAAATAACTGTTGACCAGTTCCACGGTGATAATTTTTGTTAGCACCTGCATGGGATATTTTCCAATGAAATTGAATGGTTCCCAAACCAACAAAAAATTCTCATATGAATAATTTAAACCCTAGACAGCCTGAGCAGTTCCTGAAAGTGAATAAATGAGGTAAATGTTATTCGAGTTCCCTGTGCACTGGACAAAGGTTAATGAATGTGTCATTTTTTTGTATGTGAAAATCAAAAACATTCCTGCATAACCTAACAGCAGAACAATGTATATTATTATTATTATTATTATTATTATTGTCATCATTAAATAAATAGATAGATAGATAGATAGATACAGGGTTTTGTCACCGGGAGGAAAATAAGGATAAAATTAGGAAATTATTATTAATATTATTATTATTATTATTATTATTATTATCATCATCATTAATAACAATAATAATAATAATAATAATAATAATAATATATGGTATAACTTCTAGCCACTTTATTATAATTAAATAATAAAGTGTCTATAATATTTATTATTATTATTATTATTATTATTATTGTCATTATTAGATAAATAGATAGATAGTTACAGGGTTTTGTTCCTGAGGGAAATCAGGATAAAATTGGGAAATTATTATTATTATTATTATTATTATTATTATTATTATCATTAATAATAATAATAATATATGGTATAATTTATAGCCACTTTATTATAATTAAATAAAAAAGTGGCTATAATATTTATTATTATTATTAGTAGTAGTAGTAGTAATAGTAGTAGTAGTAGTATTAATGATGATAATAATAATAATAATAATAATAATAATAATAATAATAATAATATATGGTATAACTTATAGCCACTTTATTATCATTAAATAATAAAGTGGCTATAATATTTATTATTATTATTATTATTATTATTATTATTATTATTAATAATAATATGAACCGTATTTTGAAGTGCATTTGCAAAATCCATACTGTAAAGCACCATGATATGAAAACCATTCAAGGAAAGCAAGACCAAAACTTACCTCTGCTGCAGAGGAGAAGTTAATTTAAAGTTACCAGCCTTAGACATCACAAATTAACAAACAGCACCTCAGATTAGAGCCGTTATGAAGGCTTTACAGAGTATAAGGAGCAGACACATTTCAGTATCAACTGTTCAAAGATTAGAGATTATTGCATATGTTGGATGTCTTTAGCATGTTTTATAATGTGGAAAGAAATAAAAATCAGGAAAGACCATTAAGTTAGAAGGCTGGTACCATATTTAGGATTTTATTTTTATTTTTTATCTCATGTATTTTATTTGCTTGATGCAGGTCAAGAACCTTCTAAAACACAGTAACATGTTTTCCACAATCATGAAATATGTTTGAAAAATTGAGTAATGAGTATTGATTATTTTATATCTTTTTTGTCTAGGTACTATACTGTATAACAGCAAAATCAAGTTGATTAATCGAAATGAGCAGCCTTGAATAAAAAATATGATGGTGCTGATATATAGTGAGCCTTACACTATGGAAGAATCTTTATCTGCCCCTATGTACAGTACCCTCCAGAGCACTCAAGCAACAAAATGTTATTTCATTTCAGGTCATTGCTCATTGAAGGCTTATGCAGTTGACCTAACCCATGGCTTTTTTTTTTTTATTCACAACTAATTATAAACCAGTCTAGAGGTCAGACAAAATGAGGTTGTTGTCAGCTGGCATAGTCTGAGGCAGAGAGAGTAAAGATGGCATGTGCTCCATGACCTTCTGCCCATGCCTGCATTTTGTAGTGATGCAATGGAAATGTGTGTGTGTGTGTGTGTGTGTGTGTGTGTGTGTGCTGAAGCTTTAGAGCAGATAACGCTGTATGTGTCATTCCTGTTAGCTTCAGAGAAAATCAAATGCACACTTATTTAAAGCGCATCAGAGATAAAACAAGATTTATCAGTGACAATGCAACAAAAATAGGGATTTTTTTTCTGGCTTGTAAATTTATTGGATTTAAACCAGTGCATTATAATGGCATATTTTGGAACGGCTGGGAGCAAAATAACCTGACTGTTATTTGACAGCAAAGTAGATAAGATGTATTATGTAAAATTTGTGCATAGGAAAATGCATTATAAATATGAATGTGATATAAAGTGTAAACCGCTAAAGCTGGCCAATAGGCTGAGAGTGACATTTCTAAAATCAATTAACTTAATGCCATTATAAATAAATGCAAATGTTAGTCGTCTGACCTTTTAGTTAGATTTAAAGCGTAATGTTCACGCAAACTGTGTGTTAATGTTTAATTCCAAAGCCATCATTTGTAACAACTATGGTAAAACAATTTCAGGCATTTCTTTACCTCATGCATTATTTTCCTGGAATCATTTGCAATTCTCGAAACGAGACATTAGTTAATGTCTGGGCTGCAAATTTACCATCTTTAAAACTGTTCAACAGGACTAAGAGCTTTTCAGGAAACTGAAGCAAACGAATCTCCTTGTAATGGTCTTTGTGACAAGATGCATTATTATGCTGGAAGTGTTTGTCCAAGTGTAGCAACTATAGAATTAAGAAGAATACAATGTTCACATGTGCCATTCAGGTGCTCTTCAAAAGATATCAGGGATTGTACTGTGTGGCTGAAAAATCCATTGCATGCAAGACACTAAATGTGCTCCATTAGCACTTCATTTTATCAACATGATAGAAAAGTAACTTGTCCCAACAGGCAACACTTTTTATTTAGAATTTGCATTTGCCTCAAGAGCTTATTAGACTCTTTTTAAATATATATATATATCTATACATTATAGATATTAAGCACAGGCAAATTACACTACCTTTAACTAGTCATAATCTCCACCATACTTGTTGGAAACCATTCTCTATTTAAGCCAAACACTACTGCAAAGACAGATTTACTGTCCAATTATATCCCATTAGTCCTGACCAAGTAATTTGATTGGAAAAGAGCCATCCCATGAGTGCTCCTACTGGGACATTTAATCAAATGTATCACTTTGCTTCACGGGTGTTCTAAGAAAGCAGCGGTCACAAATACTCATACGAACGGCTGCTAACATCGTACAAACATTTTTTCAAGCGTTTCTTACGGTCTTCTTAAGGTGGCCTAAAAAGAATCCAGCATTTATAGCCTGGTCGTAAGTTCATGGCCAGGCCGATGGTCTTGTCCAAGATTTTTTTCGAACTTGGCATGAAATCCACTCTTTGTTGAGCCACCTTAGGAGTGCCTTCGAAAGAATCTAACAACAACGAATCATTTAGGTTCAGGAGACATTTCCAGAAGCCCATCTTCCTGTGGTGGCTGTAGGTACTGTATGCCGCAAAAACACATTAAGTTGTTCACATCCACCAAATGACATCCAACCCACATTCTGGCATCAGCCAATCTTTTAGCACCAGAGAAAGGGTATACAGTAGCCACCACTTTATATACCACGACAAAATGTGCAAACAGACAGGAGAATTTCCTACCAACTACTTGAGAGTGCACATATAGATGTCGTATGACCAAAAATTTCATAAGATCGACTTATGTAAGCCGTAGGAAGGTCCTAACATGGGCATAACTTGGGATACTACACACTACTTACTGTAGCTCACTACCTTCCATTTTATGAAATTTGGGATTTAAACCCCAGTAGAGTTAGTTAGCTGAGGCTAAAAGCTAAAGCGGAATGAGTGGAGACATTTTAGTAATCCCATCCTACAGTATCTACAAATGGCTGGTGTCCATTCACGTTTTTAATCCAACCTTGCACTTTATTCAAAGCCTATTTACTCAATCATATAAGGTGTGGTTTCCATTTGGATTTTCTGTATTTCAATTTAAGCAAAAGCCTGAGGCCAGAACGTTAAAAACCACTGATTTACCAGTCTATTCCAATCTTTTGTTTGGAGGTTAACACAGAAGGTTAACATTGCTTCATGCAGAAAAAGCAGGCTATGCTTTTGTCACCACCAGGTTGGATTACTCCTGAGGTGTAGAATGAGGGTATTATCAGTGTTTAGTTTATAGAACATAAAAAAGCTACCGACAAAGATAATCAGGAGTGGAAAATTCAAGGTTTAACAATATACCAATGATTGTCCAATAACCTTATCAGCTACCATCATAGACTTTGAATTCTCAGCTTACATTTCTCAGCACGTCTTCCCAGTCCAACTTGTATGACAGCATTTGATGAATGGATGTTTTCTAACAGGAAATTGAAATGAAAAAGTGGAAGACATAAAAGGGAATATTGGATTTCATGGCAACACAGTAACATGATGGTTAGCAGAGTGACCTCATATCTCCAGGGTCAAGGGTTTGAGTCTCGCCTTTGTGGCTATGCGTGTGGAGTTTGCATGTTCTCCACGTGCTTGGTGAGTTTCTAACAGGTAGGCCAGATAGCAGGATAGGGTAGTCTAACTGCTATTTCCAAATTGTGTGTAGTGTGAATGAGTGTGTCCCAAGCCTGGTTGAAGGAAGAGGGTTAAATGGGGGTGAGAGATACCTCCATTTGTAAAAAAGCAAAACATACCAGAAATAGATGGAAGGTGAAGAACCATCGACACCAATGGGAATAGTGCCCAGGTATAGGAAATAAAAAATTAAATTGGATTTCATAAAAGCTTATGGAAACCTTTTTGAAGTAATAATTTTCTTTATAATATCTCTTGGCCACTCTGGGATTTTAAACAATATCTGTCAATAAAAGTCTGTCTATAATCCTGAATGGAATTTTCATCATTCTAGATTCAGAACTCCATCAGTGCATATTTACATAACTATGAACTCTAATCAAGCATCATGATGTTTTCTATCTTGTTTTACATGCCGTGCTCTTTATGGATCACTAAACACAAGCTCCAATGCTCTTCCACAAACCAAACAAGTAATCAGGCCACAGGTAGGCCACTCATATCATTATCTACAGATGTTTCCTTTCTTTGTCTCTTCCCCCCCAAAAAAACTGCACAACAACATGACATGTGCGAGCAGCAAACTCTAAGCAACTCAACATAACACACAATTAAGCGAGTCAATATTGAGATAATGGGCATCTCAGCATTGATAACTGTGGCGCCAGACTCCTCCGAGTGAATCCGAGTGCTCTCTCTGTCTTCCACATTGTGCAGGGTGATGGAAAGTTCTCCGCAGGAAACCCAAGCTGTGTACAGAACAGTTTCACTTGTGAGCACCCACCTCCCGCCAAGTTTCCCGCCCTTTTGTCTGCAGAGCATTGGGATGACTGCCATGTTCCGTTGAATGAGGTGTCAGGATCTGAAGTGAGGGGACGCCTAACATAGAGTGCCTGCTTAAGCCCTTCAGTCTGTTTTTATGCTTGTCCGAACATTGAGCCAGGACAAGAGAAGGGAGGGAGTAAAGGGGGAGGACGGGGAGAAAGGGGGGGAAAGCTGCACAAGTGAGGCACTACGACAGCTTTTCCCCATGCTCGATGTTTTGAGTCTGCTGTCAGATTCAGAGGAGCATCATTAGTATCATGGGCATTCTCCTGATGGCTCCTTCTTTCTTTTCCACTCTCTGGCCAAAGGTATAGCATGTGAGTATGAACTTTGTTTTTCAGGGGAGCATGTTTCTGCTGGACTTTTATTAACTAGGACTCCTGCTGTACAAAACAGGGGGGTTGGTGATGGAACAAAAACAGTTTCCAAGTGCTATGGTGGATGCACTATACATGCAGTCCATTCCCATTTCTCTCTACTGTATGTATTTAAAATCTGCTTGAGGGCGGATTTTAGATTTAAAATATGCCTCAATTAATATAAACAAATGGGTAAATCAGTGGTCTTTCTATGATTACTAACTCACCACACCACACCACAATTCTTTGAATGGATTCAGTTTTTTTTTTTTAAGTATTAATTTCTAATATGAAATCTAATTGATCACAACTATTTAGAATATATTCTCATAAATATTTTTGATTCTTATTTTATTACTCCTGTGCAGTTTTGGGTGTAATGCGTTACAAAGTACAAAGAAACGCGTTAGAGTACTCGGTTTACTTTTTTTATGTAACAAGTAATCTAACGCATTAGGTCCGCCATTTAAGTACTCAGTTATTTAGTTATTTTTTTCAAAAATGTAATCCATTATTCAGACAATTTATGTAATGCATGAGCCAGACAGCAGTCATTCCCAATGCATAAGTGTGTGTGTGTGTGTGTGTAAAAGTCGTTCTACAAGCCCCGCCCCCGATTACTCTCCCCTCCCCCCTTTGTTATACACCTATCTCACCTATGCGGCTTGACTATGCGAGGACTGACACGTGGAAAGATGAATACCTAATCACAGCACCAAAACTCACGGTGAATCATGATGAACCATACTTACAGCTACTGCGGGAAACCGCGTACAGTAGGTGGAATAGGGGTATTAGTAGTTAACAGATTAAGGGCAAAACTTCGCTAAGTGATGATGGTAGAATATTTATAAAGGTCTTGACTAAAAGGACTAAAAGGAGTTTTCATTTTCTGCAATGGAAAAGTACTCTAACTAGTCACTTTTATCAGAAAGTAACGCTGGAATGTAACTGATTACTTTTTGAAGACAGTCATTTTGTAATGTAATTAGTTACTTTAAAAAGTAACACCTCCCAAAGTAACACTGCTCCTGTGTGGGGCAGTTAAAATCATAAATTTTTTTATATATAGGATATTCTGTAAGAATATGAAAAAAAAAATGTTTTTAGTTTTTTCTTTTTTTTAATGATTTTATGACTTTATATTCTCTGACACCAAAAGTTTTTATGTAGGCGGTAGTCACACACACAACCCATATACAGTATAACAAATATGTTCAGATTTTGCCTTAATATATAATCATGTTCAAAGATTAGTGCCCTCTCTTTTTTTACATTTTTATTGTTTTTGTGTAAAATAAATCTTAGTGAATCTTAATAAATCTTATCTAATCATAGTGGGTCTTATAAAAATACAAATACAACCTCAGCCCGATAACAACACAAACCTTTTTTTTTTTTTTTTTTTACCATGCCATAGTTTATTTAACCAAAATGAAGCCAAAGAAAAAACATGTAAGAAATACTAGTACCCCTTACTGCTTTACAAGATTTAAAAGGGCAAGTTGCACCCAGGTGCTGCTTATCATTAGCCTTTAATTAATTGATCGTTAGCAGGTGTGCCGACCTATATAAAAGCAAGAATGGCCATCCTAGCACATGTAGGGAACTATGAATGTTTTTTATCTCAGTCCCTACAGGCCTCAGTATGAAATGTTAAAATTCATGAAAGCACAATTAGAAGAAGACTGAATAAGTACAGTTTGCTTGGAAAGGTTGCCAGAAGAAATCCTCTTCCGTCTAAATAATACAAAAGCATGGATGAGGTTCACAAAACTGCACCTGAACAAACCACAAGGCTTCTAGAGCAATTTTCTGTAGACAAATGAAATCAAAGTAGAGTTGTTTGGACATCTGTCTGACAGCTAAAGCTTGGTCAAAATTGGGTCATGCAACAGAATAGTTTATCCGATGCACAATGGTAAAACTATCAGAACGTATCAGAAAGGCTAAAACAAAAATAAAAAAACAAAATAAAAAATCAAGGGTTAAAGAATGGTCTAGTCAATGTCCAGACCTCAACCCAATTGAAATACTGTGGTTCGACCTCAAGAGAGCTGTGCATAAGCTAATGTCCAAAATCCTCAAGAAACTGAAACAATATTATAAGGATGAATTGACCAAAAGGATTTGAGAGACTGATAAAACCATACATTAAATGATTACTTCAAGTTATTGCTGCTAAAGGTGGATTTACTGGCTATTGAATCATGTTGGTGCTTAGTATTGCCCACATTTATTTATATTTTGTTAATAACTAATGGTATCGTGAAAAAAATTGTTGTTGAACAGTGTTGTTTGTCTAAGGTTGTATTCGCCTAATGCATAATAATTATTTTTATTATGATTTTGCACGAAAGCACATAGTGTTAAAAGAGGGAATTTAAAGACGTTTACTTTTGAATAAACTGTGTGAAAACAAAAAACTTTTTTGGAGTCCAAGGAATTTCATATTGTCTGTCCATTCTATTCACATCTACGTTGAGATATAGTTTTTTTCTTTTCTTTTTTTCTTCAGCAAACTATATTGCAAATGACCGTCTATCATACTCTATTTTATTGAACAGCATAAAATTGGCAGATATTGCTCAGGAGCCATGATTTATAGTTTAGCTCTCACAGCAGAAGGAAACATGAATAAAACAGCAACCAAATATGCTTAAAATTGCCTTTTGTGGAAAGCTAACTCACTGAAGGTGAAAGATGAGCAATTGCACCTCATTGTTTGAAACATCAAAGTGCTAAAAGAAAGATTTTGCCTTGCTGTTTTCTTACTGATACTTGATGCTCATCTGAAAACAAAACAAATGATCTACATAAAGTTAGTCCAAGATTCCTCAAAAATAGCATAAAACTTTATAAAGTTGCCTGATACATTGTAGCAATGGGGTAACACCTGTTTTAACTAGCTAACAGCTAATGCATGCAACTAGACAGTATCACATGGTCAGTTAGTCTACAAGGTCTGTGTTTCCAAATAAATCTGCTTTGATCTAACTGTGAGGCATTCTTTTATGGTAATTGCACAAAATGGATTGTGTTTCAGCATTCAATGTACTGTATGCTGTCATAATTTCAGGTATTAACCCTTAAAACTCTTAAAACACTTTGAGTTTTTGACCATGTTAGGTAGGAAAAAGTCATTATTACTTTTATAACGGGTAAATTTTACCACTACCAGAATATGAGAATGATGTCATGAAAATATAGAACTCTCAAAATGAGCATATTTTTTGTGGTTAATCGTTATTATTATTATTATTATTATTATACAATAATATACACAGTCCCCAACCCTATATATGTTTGTTAAAAAGAAAACAGCTAAACAAATAATGGCTAAAATGCTCTGTGCTTTAAGGCCTTCAACTATTTGTATAGTTGCTGTCTAGACAGGTTATGTGATTTGTTTGATGTTTTCCTTTTACAGGACTAGGCCATAGTTTGGGCAGAAAATCACATTCAAAAGCCTGCCTTTCTTTTTTCTTTACTGTCTTTCTATTTATTTATTTGGTTGTATAGCACAAGGACACACTGTACAATACTGTGCAAAAATCTTGAGCCACTTATTTCTTCATATTTTTCTTACAAAGATTCAGGCTTTCTTGTCTGTTTTAATGCAGTCATGAAGAATCGTTCTCCAAAATTACTGAATGACTTTTTGTAACTCTTTTTCAAAAAGTTTTTTTTTTCTTCTCAATTTCAGTCCAGTCCCTATACCTGAACAGTTTGGGTAGAATTTTTTTTTTTTTTTTGCATGTTTCTTTTTTTCTTAAGCCACACAGTGACCTATGAATCACTTAAGCAATAAAACCATCTAACTTACTGTATGGTATAGACCAGTGACAAACGGGAATAAATCTACACAATTTGATATTTATTTAATTTAAGACATAAAGGGTGGCTTTCGCCCAGTACTGTATGTAGTAAGGAAAAAAAAAGAGTGTATACAAAGCAAAAATATATACACTAACGTTCAAAAGTTTGGGGTTACTTTCTAACTCCATGATCGTTTCTGATTTTTATTTCTTTCTACATTGTAAAGAAATGCTAAAGGCGTCCAAAAAATCCATTCATCTCATTTGAACAGTTGATATTGAGATGTTTCTGCTACCTTTGCTCTGTAAAGACTTTATAACGCCTCTAATCTAAAGTGCTGTTAATTGGTCATTTTTCAGGCTGATAACTTTAAATGAACTTCTCGTCTGTGGCAGAGGTAGGTTTTGGTCTCGCCCTCCTGGGATGGTCTTCATGAGAGCCAGCAAGAACTATTACAGAAAGGCTGACCTCTGTGTCTTATGATAACAACTAACTGTTGTTTTTCTTGTTGTTACATAATTACCTAATCCCATATGTGTTATTTTATAGTTTTGAAATCCCCAGGATTGTTGTAGAATGTGGAAAATAAATCACTAAACACAAACAAACAAATTTGCAAGTGACCCCAACCTTTGAACGGTAGTGTATATACTGTATATTAGGTTCTTACTGTATAGCCACCCTTCGCCTAGACGACAGCTTTGCACTCTCTTGGCACCGTCTCAACCACATTTATGAGGTAGTCACCTGGAAAGAGTTTCCAACATTCTTGAAGGGGTTCCCATAAACACTGAGCTCTTGTTGGCTGGCAACAGTGTGCGAAGCTTTCATCAAGGAAAACAGTGGCTACTTTGAAAAAGGCTGTTAATCAACAGTTATCTTTCACTACAGTTTATTAGTATCAGGACAGGGACATTTGGAATCGTTTAAGGTAAGCTTGTAAAAAAAAAAAGTTCTGCAGATTGCAGTTGTAATAATACTAATTCATATTACCATCAAGGTTTCTGCGGTAGATTTGTGTTGTGTTCTGTCACTTTGGCACTACATACTATTATTACACTGGGTTGATTCTTGCATCCATATACAGTTATATACCATAGTCTAACAATACTATCATCATTTATTTCAATTAATAGAATTCATTGTATAACCCAAACTTGTGTACCCTACGTACAATATCTGTTAATTTAAATGCTCCGTGTGTGCTTTACAGACTCACGTTTGGGCAAAGCCTGTATCTGACATCTTAGAGCTGCATTGCATCAGGATAGCACTTAGTCCTGAATCAATATAAAGTGTTCAACTGACCTTGTTGTCAGGGGCTAATGACAGTTAGTGCTGCTGGGACAGATAGCACTACATTTATCTATCATCTTCAGCTCAAGGGGAAAACTTACTTTGTTTGAGGTGACACAAGGTGATCCAGTATTTGTAACAGTTATGTTGTTAAAGCCTCAAGAAGAAAAGAGCAAACCAAGTTGTCTACTGTATGTGCAAGCCGAATCAGGTTGCTACATCTATGAAGGGGAAGGTTTTCTCTTTATTTAGATATTTAAAACAGATATGTCAATCATACAGTAGATTGAATTGTTATTGTTAAGCAACAAATGGTGTGTTAAACCAGAGGCAAGTGCATACTGGTTCGTCAGGCCTTGCATGGACAACCAGAAACTCGGAGTTAACTGGACTAACTCTTGCGAGCTTAAGTTCGATGTCTCTCAGCTGTGATTAGCCGGCGCGGTTGCCCTGGTTGGATACCAGACCTTCTTCCCAGCACGATTTTGGCCTATACGTCAGGCACGCTCTCTAATCTATTCACGGTGGGATGGTCCTTCTCATTCTGTAATGAAAGCCTTCCTTGTCCTTCTGCTATGGCTACTCCAGCCTGGCAACCGTTCCCATGCCTTTCTCCCTAGATTGATGCATTCCCCGCATCAGTCATGAGCAGAATGTACAATAAAAGTGAAAAGTAATTTGTTTGCCATAGCTTTTTCCTTTATAATAGGGGTTTCTTCAGTCTATTCAAACTGAAGAAGAGTGTGATGGGTTCGATTCATGAACTGAATGATAAACGAATATGACAGCATGACAAGTATTCAATACTTTTATACAATTCTTTTGTGTTTCTTTTAAAGTACAATTTTCATGTTTACACATTTCAGCTAACATACTCTAGCGAGACTTAACCGGCTTAAAAAACAAACAGCTTGTTATCTTTTTGTCACTTTGTTTTATCATAAGTTCAGTTGGAGATAAAAGTTTTTATAGATTTAAGGCTTGGATGACTTCAACAAATATCTTTCTGAAATTATCACAATATTTCCTGCATTTATTTTTAATATGATTCCTATCAGATACGGCTCATATTATAATAGGTTGTAATAACAGTTGTAGGCAGACAATAAAACATGCTGATTTCATTTAACGTGCTGTGATTTTTTCCCCCTTGAGTCTAGCCACATACATCAGTTTTAAATAAATAACCTAAGTGCTCTGTTTCTAATTAAAACCAACATGAACAGCAAGCTCATCTTTATCTTTTATATGCTGTCCTTAGTATTTACAGTGGCTCTGTAAGTGAAGTTATGTGGGATCCAACAAAAGCAGACAAAAGCTGTGCTATGCTCTGTCAACAGCAGGCACTTGATAAGTCATGGTCTAACTGGATGTTACATTTTTTTGCATGGAGTATGGCATATTTTTCAACTATAGTCATGCCCATTAGGCAGATGTCCTTGAAGCAGATGGTCAGTAAGGCTCGTTCCTCTGCGTTCTGCTGGGGATCACGTTAAGCCACAGAGATTCAGAGCAGAAAAGAAAAAGATAACGTCAGTGAAATAAGTTTGTTTAGACACGGATGAAGGGAAAGTGTGAAGCACAGAGGATCTGTGTAGTGTAAAGGTAAGCAGGTTCATTCGAAAAGCACAGAACAACAGGGGAATCGAACTTGCATGTACTGTATTCTGTATTGATGATATACCAATTTAAATGAACACTCCTTCGGTCCAGGTAGAAGTTTTTCTTTTAGCCATGAAACTCTGCAAGTTCCCTTTTTTCTTTGTTCTCCCTTAGTCTCTTGCTGTTTTTACATTTGCATGCAGCCTCACGCTCTTTCTACACCTAATCAAATTGCTGTTACTCTCCAGAAGCTGCAGACTAATCTCGCTTCTGTCATCCTTCCCGTCGACGCTATTTACTTAGCGTCCTGTGAATTTTCAGTGATTTTCAACGATGTAAAGCCGAATCATTCTTGAAGGGTAACTTGATTACAATGCAGCTTTCAGCTCGAAACAGGACCATGCAATGCTTCCAGTAAGCTCTGTTACGTGTGCAGAGACACATGTAATTCGCTGGTATAATGCTGATGTACTGATAATGGCATGCACGTGACATCCTATTAAAAATCTGCTGCCTCAACTGTGTCATATTCACTCGGTCTACTATAGTACTGTATAATAATAATAATAATAATAATAATAATAAATCTACATCTTAAATGTGAAAATGTACAAATGTTTGCAAAAAAAATCTAATTTCAGGTTTAAAGGGATAGTTACATTTTTTTCTGTCTTAAATCAAACTCACAGTGCTTGTTCAATTCATTCCAAAGTTACCTTAGTGAATGACAATCCTGGCCGAGATGGCTCAGTGCCCATTGCAGTCGTTCCTGTGAACATTCGGTGAGTTGATCATCTGATCCTTAAAAATGAATAGCTGACTTGTCGGCTGAAAAATCTTGGTTTGACTTGAACACCCTTCATAGATGCCAATAAACAAGCAGCAAAGAAATCTGATGTGTGTATGATTTAAAGCCACAAATATGTACTTAGCTGCTTCCTGATGAGAATCTGGATCTGTTTCAGTATCAAATTGCAGGTGATTTTTACTTTGCCATCATGTACCAGGAAATGTAGCCAGCAAAAAAAAAAATATGGCCTGATACAGTGAATGAGTTAAGATTTTCTTGGTTTCATATGGCAGAGATCGTGTGCATGGCATGAAAATATCTGCAAGTATAATGCAGAGTTTATAAACTACACTATAATTTGTGGTACTTACTGTCAAGTACCATTAGAATGTAGATTTGTGTAAATTTGAACATTTTTCGCTTTTGCCTGTAGAAAACAGAAACAAGAATTAGGTCATTTTAGCATTTTAGGTCATTCAATCATGCAAAATGCTGCTTTTTTATACTCCATAGCTGTAGATTGTGGCAAAAAAATAAATTGTGATTGAATAACATTTACAGGTCTATATTGTGCCAAGTACCTTTCCTAGTTTTTTATACCTCCTGTTCTTTGCTTCTTTCTTTCTTTTTTTAAATGTATATGTATGGTCAAGTTGAACAGTGGTGGACTCTAGTTTCCATAATGGCATGGTGCAGAAGAATCCGAGATTGTACATGTTGATCAACGAGGTATACAGTAACCTGCATTTTAGGTCCAGCCACTCATTCAAATCAATAACGCTGGCCTTCATGATATTTGTCTCCTAGACAAAATTATGCCAATATTATGGAATTCCAGCTGATTACAAGAATGGTGGCAGGGTGGTTTACTTGTAAGCACTGTCGCCTTGCACCTCCAGGGTAGGGTTCGATTCTGTCTCGGAATCTGTGTGCATGTAGTTTACGTGTTCTCCCGTGCTTGGTGGGTTTCCTCTAGGTTGTCTGATTTCTTTCCACAGTCCAAAGATATGCAGATTAGGCTAATTGGCGTTCCTAAATTGCAAATAGTGTCTGAAAGTTGAACAGAGTTCCTACTATGGGAGTAAATACAAATGCTAATCACCATTGGAGGGCACAGTCCCTCGTTGGACTACAGTGGTTCCTGGATGGATGGATGGATGGATGGATTAAAAATGGCATTCAAATTATGTTTTTGTTACCATGCTAACAAGAGTATATTCATTTAGTCGGGTTATTTATTATCCATATTCTTTGGTTAGGGATGACATCATAGATGAGTCCTGGAGAACCACTGCTCTGTATATTTTAGAGATTTGCCTGCTCTACCACACCAACTTTAGTTAGGAGAACGCTGTTATTTATTTAAGCAATGATTAGGGAAGCCCCGGCGAGAGGCTATAAGACAAATTGGTGAAAAAATTGTGTTTTTAGATAGCACTGTTCTTCTGACTGAATTAGTCTGTTGTGTAAAGAGGAAATGCTGTTGTCCAAAATCTTAGATGGCACTGTAGAATAATTCTCGGCAACAAAATCCATTAAATTTTTTTTATTATTAATTTGTTCACCAGTGTAATAAATCTTTATGTTAATTATAATTAACATAATCTAAATGACTTATTGTATCCAGGTGTCTAATTGTTTAATCCATGTAGCCAAAAAAAAAAAGAGGAACCCCTAAGACATTAGTAATATCAGGGTAGGGTTCCACTCCAGGCACAAGGAATATTACAGGACTGTTAGTATCACTTTTTTTTCTGGAAATGAAAAGTGCATTTTTTTAGTAGAAATACATGCTTTGTTTTCATTCACAGTACGGACAAAGAACAAGATAGCTGTCTTAACCATGTCCATATTTCACTTTGCACTACAATCTTAGCCAGTGGCTGAGGATAACATTATCAAGAGCTTAGTGGAACATTATGTTTTGGCCAGAGAGCATGGTCATGGGAAGGCTCAATGAATCAAAACCATCTGAAAGAGGCCAGAGAATTAAACCCTCCATTACTGTTGCTCACTTGGAGAACCAACACAGCTATGGGGAGGGTGTTAAGGCACTTATTACCATCAGACCCTACAAACATATACTCTCTGAAGAACTAAACTCAACAGCAATTGCGCTTACATTCGTTGTTTTTTCTTTTGTTTTTTATTAACAGACACTACAGCCGTTGAAACTCAATAAAGATGTTTTTATCTGAGAATAATAGTTTACAGAAATCCTGAGCAGAATTAACCATTTAAACCAATCAGCTCTAAATGAAATGGAACTCTCCACTGAACTGTTTGTTTTGTAGAATATAAAATTTTATTTAATTATTAGTAAATTATTTTATTTAAAAAACATGACGTTTAACAGAATCTAAACATATTACATAATAAATATTACAGAATCTAAAGCATAGCTGAGAAAAATAAAGTTTATTTAATTACTACAACTCTGGTACTGTATTGTACAGACTCATATTATCTTTGTGCTGTAGAGTTCATGTATTTGGGTCAAAGGCTTTGGTAAATGTGTTATGTTTGACTTAATGTAGAGTCTAAAAGTATACAGAGCATCTGAAAAAAATTAAAACTCTAGTAAATTGATCTAATACACAATATCTGAATTGCAAATACAGTATGGTGGCATGGTGGCTTACTGGTTTGTACTGTTGCCTTGCACCTCCAGGTCCTGGGTTCGATTCCTGCATCAGGTCTGCGTGCAGGGAGTTTGCATGTTCTCCCCGTGACATATATACAGTTTAGTTTAATTGGTGCTCACAAATTGCCCATGGTTGTACAGGATGGGAATTAATGCAGCAGTCACCATTGACCCCTGGTTGGACTACAGGGGTTCTTAGATGAATGGAATTGTAAATACTGTATGAACATTTAAGTTAAGCCTATATTTGTTACATATACATTACTGCACAGTAAAATTCAAACATTCTTTCTTCGCATAACCCAGCATCGCCACGGTCAGACCGCTCGGTCATTCACAATATGGCACCCCGAAGCTGGGGCTAAGTAAACGCCTTGGACCATTGATCTACCACTGCCTATTTTAATAGACTTTTGCATTTTGTACTGTTACTGTATAATAAAGGTGCCTTTAGGTTAAGTTCAAGAATTATGTGCTATTTTCCAATCTTGAAAGAAATCAGAACCCTATACAGATGTGTCATGCTGATATAAATTATACTGTACATTTTCACATAATTATTATATGATAGTTGTATTCTTTCTCCTGATTGGTCAGAAGGTGTTGATTCATTTTTTATTTACTAGCTCCGACAGTAGTTTGAGCTGTAAGCTGCACTACAGTATTTTCTATAAGTTCTTGTTTCCATAGTGTCAGAACTACAAACAGGACCTAACTAAAACCAGCAGCAATGCTCTGGCTCACCTGAGTACTAGCACACCTGAGACTTATTACAGAACACAGAAAAAAACTTGCGTACTTCTGGTCCTTGTGAAGTAAACGCTCCCTGTGAACTTGTTCCAGTGTCGTTACCAAACCTTCTGAATTTTGACTGCTCTTTCGGATTTTGATCTTGTTTTGATCTTCCCACGTTTAGGAGTTTAGCCTATTCAAGTTCATGCCCATTGTACATCGCCCGACCCTTGGCTGTTTACTGGACTTAAGAGTTAGATTATCCGTTCCGGTTTTGATTGTCGTGTTTTTGAACTCATTGTAAATAAACCATCTCATCTGCACTTGCGTTCTCTGTATCTGGAATATAACGCATAGTAATCACGGTACATAGAAAAGGAACTTGTACGATGGACAATCCACATGATACAGTATATTAACAATGAAGTAACATGTCTGTTAGGAAATGTTTATTTAGCATTTTTTGGCGTCTCCTGTTGCAATGCTGTGGAACATGGAACATGGAAAAGAGTTGCTGATTCCAGTTTCTCTGTAATATGAGAAGCAGACTGGAAAGTGCTTGTTTCCAATTTTTCCACGAACACACATCTATCTCTCGCTCTATCTCTCTTTACATACAGTATATATATATGCAAACACACACACATTGATCAGCCATTACACTAATAACACTAGCAATAAGATTAATAATTATTTAATTGACAATTTTATTCCAGTAAAATTGTGAAAGGATCATGAGCACACATGGCCCATACACAGGGACCAAAGGCCATCCTTCCTGGCCTGAACCCACAAAAAAGCCAATGCAGAACAACCAGCAAAAAAATTTTTAACATGCTACAATAGGAAGACACCGGAACTCCTTTCCACCACAAAACCCCAAGTTGTTGATCCGGCCTCCAAAATCACCAGATCCCAATCTGATCAAGCACCCACGGGATGCACCAGACAAACTAGTCCGATCCATGAAGGCCTCACCCATCAACCCACAGCACCCAAAGGATCTGCTGCAAACATCCTGGTGCCAGACATCACAGCACTCCCACAGAGGTCTTGTGAAGCTCATGTCCCAGTAGTTTTTTTAACTACTAACAATGAAAAGTTAAGTAATGTGAACAAATTTCAAGTTGGGCAAATGAAAAACTTTGAGTTGGCTGATCATTTAACGACTAGATTTCTAAACCAAGGACTTTGATCTTAAAAAAAAAAACTATTGATTTTCTTTGCCTTAATATTTCAAGTTTTTTAGTGTACAAGTTTTTAAGTAATCTTTTTTATAATTTTGGATGCCACTGTTTTTATTCCTTTTTTTAATCTTCAGCTATGGCGTGCTTGTTCTTCCTCTTAGAACATTAAGACAATGTGAAATAGGAAAATCCAGATTTAAGGACAAATACTAAATCCTGCATCATGAGACAGACCCCTGTAGTCACCAATCCCCTTTATATATGGTCACTGGTGTTTCTTAGTTTAAAAGAAAACATCTCAGCAAATAAGCCAACTAATAAATAATTAACACATGATGTGATGCAGATGCTAAAATGTGAATTCCTTTTTTTTTTTCTGAATAGATGGATGGCTTGGCCATGCTAAACCATTATACCAGAAAAAAACCCATAGACTTTACAAGCTACAAGCTGTTATACCAACTGGCATCCTGCTCTGACAACATCATACTGATTGATTTTATGTCAGCATCCAACTTCAAGCTATAATTCATTCTGGTATTTGCACTCTGGTCTAATTACACAGTTAGGCTGATTTTCAGATACAAATGATGCAGGGTTATAAAATCTCAGAAGTCCCAGGAAGCCCAGACCATCTCTTGCTGTTTATACGCTTGCTTCATGCTCTGTTACTGATTAAACCAAGTGGAAGGAAAGCAGCTTTGTTTAGACAAAGTAAATCTCATGTGTTCCTTCATCCTCATGATTTCTCTGATTTCTGTATTGTGCAACACGCATTATTAGATTGACCTGGATAAGATAGAAAACAAAGAATCATCCTTGCTTGATGGTAATAGTATTCAGCCTGCAGGACCTAGAGAGAGAGAGAGGCTTATGTAAAATTAATTAAATAAACAGAAGGTCATACTATTGCATCTTTAATGCTAAAATGAATAATTAAATTGGATGCTGACATTTCACAAAGCAGATCTTCCAGCCGTTTTGAAAGCAGCTGTTCAAATGTTTAAATGTTCTTCCTACCACAGGAATCTTGTCGAATTAAAAATCTTTACTAAATATAAAAAAGAATCCAATGCCCGTTATAGACATCTGCTTGATATTTCAGGAAGTTTGCTCCAACCTTTCAGCACGATTTACAAGTGCAATATACTGCAGTATGTACAGTAATTGCATATAAAATCATAGAAAATTGGGCACTGTATTGTAAATGTGTACTGTAAACACAAAACAGGTGATGTCATGAATTAGTTCGCGCAAATCTGGATGAAGTGCTAATTAGAATCAGCTGGTTTAGTTAATGGAACAAATATGCGGCAGGACTTTTGCTGGGAGTTTTCAACTTTGGTGGCAAAGTTCTGTATATAATCTTCAGGAAGCAATCAAGCAGGCAAGGAATTGAACAGGTGACATGAGAGTACTGCAGACATCTTTTTTTACTTTATGCCCAGTCAGATCCAGCAGGTTTTGAGGAAATACTGGTTGGTGTATAGCAAATTTATTACATTAAAAAAAACAAATTATTTTTAGTATCTTGATTATTATTATTTAAAAAAATGTATGTCCTTGAAACACTGAATTTCACTTTTGTCTCAATACTTTTAGTATACAGCATGATTGTGCAGAGTGAGTTTACTGTAGAGTAGGTCTAGCCAGCATTTTCGTTACAGTCAATATGCTGAAGGGAAAAAGTCACGTCAGTAACAGAAGGCAAGGAGAAATTCAAAAAGGGCAAAAACAGAACTTGGGTTTTGGGAACAGCATAAATGCAAAACACTCTGGTGAGACTGATTACGGCAAATAGGGTAATAGAATCCATTAAAATTTCACTGCATTGCACTAACATTTATAAGGTTGTTTTAATGGAAATGGGGCCTTGGGCGCCCATTATCCTGTCACCAGTTTACTGCTATACAGTATAATTGATAATCAATGTTATTTAATTCACCTGGAAGTGGTGTTAATGTCATGGTTGGTGTATTTTAACCATTTAAAAGTATCAATATTAAACACACACATAACCTATGAGTTCCATAATTCATAGGGAGCAACAGTATGCAGGAACTATGTAGGAAGAAATAAGTGCTTAATTAATACTGTTTAATTAGTATGAATTCATTTAAATTCAATTTTATCTGATAGCGCTTTTAACAATTGTCATTGTCGCAAAGCAGCTTTACACGATATAAAGAATTTTTTAAGTTTGTATGGAATGTGAATGTACAGTATGAATCACCTATGAATGTGAATTACCTGTAAAATACAACAAATGTCATAATGTAATAACTGTTTAATAGCAAAACCGTGTTACTTTATTGCTTCAAGGAGATCAATGTATATCATGGACTATAATAATATACTATTAGGTCATAGATGTGTCGGAAGGTTTATGTTTTAGAAATTAATATCGATGTGATCAATAATAAATTAGTTGTTGATATAATAAGGCTAATAAGGCCATAGTTAGCTAGTAGAAGAAATAATAGTCAATAATTACTGCTTAGTTAATAATGAATCTTTGCTAACATACAATGCCAGTCAAAACACCTTCGTATTTAATAGATTTGACGTTGTTTTTCTTGCTTTTAACATTATATATTAACAATATGTATATATTTATACAATATTATATTATTATATAATATATGATATCAACAAAAATGTGTTAACTAGAATATGTTTTACACTTTTGATTCTTTAAAATAACCACCTTTTGCTTTGATGACAGCTTTGCACACTCTTGGCAGCCTTTAAAAAGTCATTCTTGGCAGCCACTTAAATGTCATTCCAAGTTAGCCTCATGAGGTAGTTACCTGGAATGGGTTTCCAAAAATCTTGAAGGAGTTCCCAGAGATGTTGAGTATTTGTTGGCTGCTTTTTCTTCACTCTCCACTTCAACTCATCCCAAACCATCTCAATTAGATTTAGGTTTCACTCTCTTGCCTGAACAAATAGCTCTTATATAACTTAGAGGTGTGTTTGGGGTCCTGGTATTGTCCTGTTGGAAATTAAATGCTGGTCCCAATAAGTGCAAAATCAGATGGTATGGCATCTCTCTGCAAAATTCTACAGTAGTCATGCTGGTTTAGTGTGCCCTTCATTTTAACTAAGTCACCAACAGTGCCATCAGAAAAGCCCCCCATAGCATCTCACCTCCGCTTCCATGCTTCATAGTGGGAGCCACACATTCATGAACTGTCTGTCCAAAGACACAGCAGTTTAAACCAAAATCTCACATTTGGACTCATCAGACCAAAGGACAGTTTTTCCACTGATCTAATGTCCATTCGTTGTGTTTCTTGGCCCAAGCAAGTCTCTTCTGCTTGCTGTTTTTATGAAATAATGGTTTCTTTGTCGCAGTTCAACTGTGAATGCCTGACTCACGAAGTCTCCTCTGAACAGTGGATGTTGAAATATGTCTGCCTCTTCTGAAAAGCATTTATGTTGGCTCTAATCTTAGGTGCTGTAAATAGTTGGTTTCTGAGGCTGGTCATTCTAATGACCTTATCCTCTGCAACAGAGGTAGCTCTTGATCATTCTTTCCTCGGCCAGTCCTCATAGGAGTTAGTTTCATCTTAGTGTTGGAGTACATTTAAAGTTGCTTAGATTTTTTTTAGATAGATGTTTCTTCATTTCTTTAAGTATGGATATGGATAAGTACACTAGTTGCAGTAGCACTAATAGGGCTACTGTCTTTGTAGCCACCCATCCTCTGCACAAGACAACTAATGGTTAAAAGCACATTAACATGACAAGAAAATTCACAAACTAACTCTAGACAAGGTATATCTGTGATTTGAAAACCATTCCAGGTGACTACCCCGCGAAACTGATCAGAGAATGCCATAAGTTTGCCAAGCACTCATCAAAGCTATAGGGAGCAACTGTACTTTGGACAATCATAAATATAGGGTTGTTTAACACCTTTCTGTTTACTACATAATTCCATACATGCTCTTTTATAGTTTAGATGTCTTTAGTATTAATGTTGAAAAAATAAAGAAAGAAAGAATTTAACACTGTGAAAGAAGGTGTGTCCAAACTTTTGACTGATGGTGTGCAACAGAGATTTTTTTTCTTGGCCTTTGTCCCTTACTGTAGGGACTTACTCGTCACATCAGATTATTTAATCAGCAAAAGTTGGCACAGGTTTAACGCCGGATTCCCTTACTCTATCAACCATCCCATTTTCTAACCAGACTTGGGATCAGCGCAACAGTACGTGTGTGTAGGGTTAATTATGCCCTTGCCTAAGGACCCAACAGATGTGATCAGGTGGTAGTGGAGCTCAAAACACCAAGCAGAAACCCAGAGCCTCAACTCCCTGTACCGCTAATTTTTTTTTCAGATGTGTGGCTAAATAACATGAAAATTGTAATATGCATTTTGTATTTTATAGAATAATATTTAAATTTTAAGTCTTACATACAGTATCAGGCTTTGCCTATTAGATTTGACATTGCTATTTCAATTGGTGAAAGAAGAAGACATACAAACCTCCACTTGCTCCTAGAGCTTGCTAGCCCGAAACCAATCACCTAAATATGTGCCCTCTGAAATGAATGCTCTGCCAAGCGGAGACCCCTAGCCCTAAAATGAGTTCTCAGACAATGGTGCTGCTGGACATGTGATCCACTCAGATGTGCTAAATGTCATTAGAGGCGTAATCACTGCTGCTCCAGTCACACTGCATTAAGCTTGAATTGTGCATTAAGCAGAACAGAAAGGCAGCATGCTAATGCACCCGTGGTGATCCTCTCGGTTGGAGGGGATTAACTCAACCACATGTGTTATTATTGGAATCAAGCAAACCCCTTTTTAACTGTGTGTGTAGAGATATGTTTCACAATCTTATGGGAACCTACAGGGGAAAAAATGCGAGTTTTGTCTGTTACCTATTTTTTTCCTTTACCGTATACCTGACTAAACACATTACCTCATATCGCCCTTGGTTTGTCTTTGTTATTTAGACACCCTACTGTCCGCTGAAGTCAATAAATGCAATATAGCAATTTAAGTGAGTCAACAACTGGCCCCGGAGCTGCTTTCCCAGTTAATTTGCTTTCCAGTAGTGCACAGAACCTCGCAGGAACCATGGGCAGGATAGTGAAATGCGTAACAGCACTCTGGCCGTTCTGATGGGCTGATAATGACATGCACATGAATAATTAAAAAGACAAGATGGAAAATGCAAGCGGACATTCTTCTGCCTCTTTGTTTGGTCCCAGCGCCATATATCTTGTTGCATTTTATATGACTTAAAGTCAAACTTTCTTAAGTCAAAGCCATCTAAACTCATTTTTGTGGTAAAAGGCCATAAAGAGAAGTAATATATTTAAGATCCCCCCAAAGAGGCATTGAAGGACAAAGACAGATTGCCTTGAGGTTAGTTGCTGTTTGGGATGACCTCATGTATAACTGGGATCTTTGTAAACAGAATAACAGCTAATTACACAAGACATACGACTGGCCTGTTTTTTCGGACATTTACAACTTAAACTCTACCATCAGAAATCCTCTTGGGATCCTCGTGAGGGAAAGCAGGGGGTGTGTTTTTAAGATCCTGGGACAGGAGAAAGACAAGGGAGGGCAATTAAACAACATTAAATGCCACTTAAATGTCATCCCAAGTGTAACTGTGAGCCTTCTTTCAGAGATATGATCTGAACCTTAGTATTGATGAGATGCTCAGCCTTTCCTCCTTATCTGAGAACTGAGCTTGAGTGTGTGTGCTTTTTTTTTTTTAAACAAAGTCCTTTAGTCCTTTAATGGGTTTGCCAAGAGAAAGAGGAAAAGACCTTGAAATTCCAGACATTCTGTGAATTTAAAAGCAGAATTTGACCCTTTGGAAAACCTTTATAATCCAATGCAAATTGGGTCGACTTCAAAACACAGCAAAGAGACAGAAAACATTAGGCGCGATGTATAAAAAGGCCACTCAAAACCATCACGGAGTAGTTCTTATCGCATTAAATCTGAACCTTCCTCATTAAACAGTTACGCCAGAAATTTCAGCGAAACTCTCATAAGCCATATGAAAGTGTTAAATACTTATTTAATCCTTCTCTCTATGGAAATGTCATATTCTGTAACTTTTTTTTTATATGTTCATAACATATTCTAGTATTCATAATGCATTCTCTGCATTTGATGCATTTAAACGTTCCATAACTTACATATAACATTATAATGTCTAAAAAGAATTTCTCTAACATAGAACTCAGAAACTCTAACAAAGCCTGTTATTGTGTGTCATTATATCAGGGTTTACAATGTTCTTATGAACAAATATTGTGTGTGTAACCTGACATCATCATGTCATGCATTATACAGTACTTATCTAATGCAGTTTTGTACTGTATGCAAAAGAATACAAAAAACGTCCGGTACAGACAATATCATGCGTTTGATAATCAATCAATCAATTTCTTAATCAATCAATAATAATAGTGATTTTGCTTTCAATTACAAGTTGTAGAATTTAAAGAACACTTAAAGTAAAAACCATCTACGCATTGTCTTAAATAAACACAACATTCAGTATCTCCAATATTTAACTCAAATATAAAAATTTTTACATTTAATTCTCTGATAAATTGAATGCAATATGCATCATGGGACATAATTATTAAGTTTAATAAAAATTTAACTTTTTTGATGATCTAGAAACAGGCTATTTGTTTATTAACATTTTAGTGAATGAAAAAAATAATATTAATAACTGGGATACTTTATATTATCTTAATAATAAAGAAGGCTTGTGTATGGGTGTATATAATTGAGCTATAGTATGAGTTATAATACAGATAATTTTTATTATTATTATTTCTTTTTTAAAGTGAGTGACGTTCTGAACTGTATAGAGGTGTTTTTGTTGGTGAGCAAATAAATGAGAGAGAGAGACTCCGAGCAAGTCGGAATACAATTAAATTGTGTGTGTACAAGACAGCTTGATTGAGTGGAAATATAATATGTGCAGAGTTTTTCACTCAGGAATGAAGCCCAAATATACAGTAACGCAGCCACAACAACGACATTTCATTTCGCACTATGATTATTAAACTTTTGCAATTAATCTGTGGTGCGCATGCGGTGCGCGCCAAACCACAGGGTGAGACCGATATGGATTGCGGATCAACTATGATCTATTACAGCACTACCGTATATGCTATCTATAGCTACTTAGGAACATTTGTTTACGTAGGACTTTTGTTAAGCATTACACTGTAATGGTATAATGTATGTATATAACACATTTTCATGTGATGCATTTATCATACAGGAACAAATAGAAAAGAAAAGTAGAATTAAAGTAAGGAAGGTAGTGCCTCCAGGGCCCCCAGTTAGATTTTGACCTAGTTTACTACATTTGATCTTTGCTTTTCTCCCAGGAACAGGTAAAAGACGAATACTCTAATTTGCCTGTAAGTGTGAACATGCATGCATGGACCCCTGCCGTGGACAAAGTGAATCCCTTAATTCATGTTCCCAGATTAGGCTCTGGATCCACAGAAACCCTGACCTTAATAAAACAGTTCAATTTAAGATGAAATAAATAAATAAATAAATAAACTGGATCCTGGGGGTTAAAATTACACTTTTAAATGCATTGTCTTGTAGTCTCACCGCAATACATTTACGTTTTTTTTTCTGTTGTATTAAACTGTGACTTTTGATTGTTCAGGAAATCAAAACACAGATACAATATATATATATATATATATATATATATATATATATATATATATATATATATATAATGCAATTACCTAGTGTTTTATTAGAGCTTGGATACCATTGTGGTAGAAAGTTTTCTCAGTTCACTGTGGCCATGATTGGACTGCCTGCTTCACATCAAAACCACTGGCCTCCCAGGAACTCCTTTAATAGACAAACATGTTTAAATGACGTGGAGCGAATCAGAACCGTACAGGGGGATGTCGCAATAACTCCTAGCCGAGTTCCTGTAGTGTGCAAGTGGTGTTTGTGAATGATTGTGTGTACAGTTCCTACTTTACACTTGCTGAATGTTTCCAATGTTCTCGAAGCCATGACCTCCTTTATTAAAACATTTGTATCATTCAAATGTTTTACCATTCATCCAACGTGAAAAAAAATCCATTTTATGCCTTCATTCACAGGACATTTCATCACAAGTCCCGGTTTGACTTGAACACCACTTGTATTTTCAGAACATCGCTATGGTTTATGATCATCTTAGGATTATATTTCACTTGCAAATAACTGTCAGCGACTAAACCTGGCAGCAGAAGGATCTTACCAATAGTCAGAAAGACATGTGTTAGATGTTAAGAAATCGTATGGTGGTCTTCATGCACTCTCAATCAAGGGTAATGTCAGGTCATAGTAACCCGCTATTGACTCAAGAGATTCCTTTCATCTAGCTCAGGACATAGCTTATGGCTGGCTGAGCAACCAACCGATTTAATTATTCACTAAAACGTCACTTGTAGTAGTAGTAGCTAATAAAAACTGACTCGGCTCGTCAGCAGTGACGAGAGACAGTGCCTGTCAGTGTTGTCTTGCGAGCAGCTGGAAAAGATGCCGGGGAAAGACAGGTGATGTCAAAGAAAACAGATTTTCAATTGAAGCAGGCCTTCATCTTTGTTCTTCTTGAGTCCGTAGCTATTAAAAAAGTGTCAAAAGTGTGAGGGTGGAGTTAATAATCACGGGTTTCAAAGAACAGAACGTAGAGGTCATCAGCAGGGACAATCACATCTAAGATGTCTGCAATAAGTGAGAGAGAGAGAGAGAGACAGAGAAAGATAGAGGAGAGAAAATCTAGCCTGAAGGTGGGAGACATGATAAATCCTGCCATAATAATTCATCAGCCGAACACCCCCACACCATTGGAATATCACATCCCATCTAGATCATGATTGGTCCTTTTCTGCTAAGCCGTCCCACTCCATATTTCCCATGCCCTCGCCGGGAACCGTTTGGAGCCAGAGAGGGAGGGCTGAGTAATTTAGAGGCGGATCGACATGCTAGGTTTGCTCCTCCTGAGCACTTCAGGGGAAGCTGATGCTCCATGAGAGCCAGTGACACACTCGAAGTCGGACATGCTCGCACTCTAACTTCCCTGAGTAGTACGCAGTGTGTGAGAGAAAAGCACCGGAGTGCATTCTCAAGGGGGGGGAAACCTGAGCATTTACACCTAGTTTTTTTTTTGTTGTCTTTTTTACTCTCTGCTGCTGGATAATGGAATTTTAACCATGTGGAAGGTAAGAAAGTAGAAGCCGATGCAGCAGAATTTTATTGGATTTATGCAAAGTGTATAGCACTCAGACTTATAGGGAATACATGAAACATCTTATGGGGAAAAGTGTGACTGTAGTTCTAGGATAACTTTTCACTTTGAGTGATATCTCTGCTGTCCCTGCAAGTCCGATTTGAGCAGACCGAGCTGTTTTTAGTGCCGTTGGACGTGTATGATGTGTCAGCTCCTGTAATGAAGTGCAATCCTCCTGAGTCAGCTTGGGCTGACCTCTTTTTCTTTCACCTCACATGAACTCATTAGTTCTCCGTGCAAATGTATGAGGATTGCCATTGCGAGTGTTTAACCTTTAAAACGTTTGCATTGATGCCCGTGTTTGTTGATGTCTGTGCGTGTGCATATGTGTGTGTGTGTGTGCGTGTGGGAATATGTTACTGATTAAACTCTGGCCTTATTGTAGTAGCAAGGCATTGAATGCCACACAGTAATGCCGTGTTTGGTGGCTTATCAGACTTCAGCCTACAGTACAAAAAGAAGAAAGGAGAAGGATTTTGTGACAGACAAACAGGGCGCTCCGTTGTTTCTTCAAACTGTCACGCACGTCACCCAGCTGACAGTGACAGGAGATGACACGGATCTGATCCGGCTGTCTCTCTCCGTGTCTGGATCCGGTCCGATCAGATCAGCTTGTCTGCACAAGTCAAGTTTTTCATACAGTGCCATCTATTGTTATGGAGAAGTTTTAACACAGATTTTTTTTTTTTTGGTTTCTTCAAGGACATGACTAGGAGTCAAAAAGAAAAAGAAACCCTAAACCTGTGAACCTTTAAGGGTAGCTTTTATTCCCTCTGTGTCAGTACCGCAATGTCCCAGATGTGCACCTTGTTAAACACTGCGCATGTCTGGTGAGCTCTTGTGGCCCAATTGTTGCGCTCATCATATCTTTGGCCTGATGCAAGTGTGTGGCACACATTTGATGTGAATTGAACTTTTTCAAAAGCTAAAGCTGGATTTAAAAAGAAAAAAATGGCCAATGTGTCGAAAATGTCGTCTTTTCTTTCACATATCTCTGAATTTGTACTTGCTTTGCTTCTCTAAATACTGTATAACTACAGTACAGCATTGCCAAAATACTTCAGTAAACGACTATATATATATATATATATATAAAACCTGGAACGAAATTCTCACGCTCCAGTGATCTGCTCTCAGATACACTTTCTATGTAAGCCGAGACGTTTATGAGCAGCACAAAGGAGTCGGACTGGTTTTAGGTATTCCTGAAAGTGTTGATATATCTTTGATAAGTCACCTGTTTGTGAATAAGTGGTGCATTGCCAGATGGACCCAATCTGTCTTTGTGCCGGACTGCATTTCTGCCACCAGAGGGCATCTTTAAAATCCCCCCCTTTTGACATCATGTTATTTCTTATAGAAATAAAGTGGATATGTGGTTCACGAGAAGAGGTATCTGGCATACTCTCTAGAAAAAAAAAGTATATATATGTATTGTATGTATGTATGTATGTATATATATAGTTTTACAGATTTAATGACTCCCACTAGCAAGAATGCCTACAGAATTGTGTGTACACATATAGAGGAAGAGAATGCATGTGGTACCCAATATCACACAACACACACGCACACACACACACACACACACATACACATATATATATATATATAAAACACTGGAAATCTTATAACAGCTATGCGATCTGATCTCAGGATTGCAAAATCATAAGATTTGTATGAAAAATGTGTAACATTACAGCCAAGTGGATTCCGCACATGTGCCTTGTCTTACTAAATAAACCAAAGAGCAGGTTGTGACGTCAAATGAATGCATTCTGTTCTAAGAAATATATAATCCTGTGTCTAATGCTGGAAGGAACAAGGCGTCAGTGGTGATTTGTACGACCCTGAAGGCTGATGTTCTGACACGCCCAGGCAGTGCAGTAAGGTGCAGATTGTTGGTGTAGAAAGTCTTGGGTGCCATGTTTCAGGGAAAGTGTTTACTAGGAAATATTGACGTATGGCTCGTTTTTTAAGTCTGGATCTGATTAACTGAAAAATGCCTAATATGATAGACATTCTTTGGCATAAACAAACATCTTTACATTTATTTTAACAGTATGATGGATCACCTGGTTAAAACTAACACAATTCAACTGATTGAAAATGATTAAAAATAATAATTTAGAGAATAAAAGTGAAAGAAGGGCATCACAGACCTCCTTGTCAATGGTATGCGATAACATTAACGTTATGCAACATTACCATTGACATTGAAAACTAATAAACTTTTACTGTATTTTGCAGTTTTATTCGAACTTATCTACTATTACTGAAGCTTTCCATCTTTCTATCAACATCCGGATGTCTGAGCTCCAAGGCTGATTTATCACTTGTGCTGAATATCAATTATCAATCTTCCTACTCCTTGACATTTGATGTCGGAGCTAAAGCCGCCACATCAAAATCTCTAACCAACAAGCTGTCACTGAGGTATGCAAGCATATAGATGAATGAACAGTTGATAGATATGTAACAGCTTGCAGTGCAGTAGAGCAATGCAGTCTGAGTGTCTCCGTGTAGACGCTGTATTGAGTAAGAGGGATGCTGAACTATTTATAAATTATAAGGTATGTAATTTTAAGTAGCTGAATCTTTTAAGATATATCAGCTAAGCAAATGTGCAGTATTAAATATTGAATTAGCTGCCCAGATGACTATTAATGTTTAATGGAGCAAAATAATAAAGCAGCTACAGTACTGTATAGTGTGAAAGAGAACATCAACATTTGTTCGTCTTCTATGAAATATTAAATTCCAGCAAATACTGTACTAACATAGCCGCTCGTCTCCGCGTGACCTTAGTCGAGGTTGTGATTGTGACTGTATGAACTTATCGGGAATCCATATAGAACTTTTTAAAAAGTTTGAGTAGCAGACCAAATCAAGGATCCCTTTGTGTTTCTGGATCTAACCCTCTCGGGAAGAACCAACATTTACAGTAATTATATATTCCCGTCTAGCTCTACAAAACACGATTTCGCTTTTCAGAAAGGCAGAGTAGAAAGAACTATTGTAGGAAGTTTGAACTCTGAAACATCTGAACATCCATAGGGTTTTTTCTCCCCTTTTAAGAGTGCAAATATAAGAGCACCACATGATGGGTTCACCCAAGACAATTTACAATAACAGAAAGATTCTGCCTTTTGTATTGATCTGATTGTCTTTTAATTTAAATGAGCCGGTCTGGTGTGAAAAGAATCACCAGGGTGATCTGTCTGATTTTGGGGATTATCACAGATTTTGTCATGGGCTTTATGTTCGTTTAGACATACAGGTACAGTATTAGAGGATATTTCAGTTCAAAGTGGTTTTACAGATGTTGTCTGCACGGTTCCGTTCAAGTTATGGCAGGTAATAACATTTGCCCTCCGTGTGGTAAAAAGCAAGACGAGACAGGAAGTGTGTAATTTCATGATTACAGCTCAGGTCATAATGGCAGCTGTAGTTTGTCTGATGTTGTATGAGATGTGTATTATGTTCTTTTGGTTAAACAACCCGTGCCTTACACACCCACACATGGTGACGCATGCTGCTTGCGCCACTGTGCGCACATTTTTCCATGCTTTTTTTTAAATATGAAAAACATATTAATTCGAAATAATATTAGCATGTAGAAATTCTTGAATTGTGCATAGAGATAACATATAAAAAATTGTAAAATATCCTTCATAGCAGAATCAGAAATGCACAGTAATATAGTCAACATCTACAGTATAACGTGACTTAATTACCTGAAGGTATCAGTAGGCGTGAATGAAATGTTGAAAGCTGGTGTATACTGTACATTAACAGACACATGTATTAGGTGATTTGTCATCCTTATGGTTTGTTGCACGTTATTGTTGACCTTTACACGTGTAAACAGATGCTCTGAGACGTGCTCTTATTAACCTTTATAATCCGTCTGCCACAACATACTGCAGTATACGCCAATGAACCCAAACAACGCTATACATCTGCACATACAATATCATCATAACACACATAGCACACAAGTCATGATATTAACCAGGATATCTTCTTGTGTGCTTGGACACACATTCCAAGCCATTCAAATGAAGGCATGTGATGAGTGATGTACGGCATAGTTATTGTAATAAATGCCACTATCATACAGACAGAATTCTCTTTCTTTTCCTCGTCTCATACACATCAGAACACATGTACACCATATGGAGCTGTGCATTTTTCAGCTATAGCCAAAGATACAGGTAATCCCTATGGTATGTACTGTACAGTAATGATCCTCCTTAATAACTAGAAAAGCAGGACACGGTTTGTTCATTGGCTCACTGTATCATGCTTCTGTTAAGCTGTAGCTTTTTGTAATTATATTTTTGAAAATTAATTAATCTATAAATTTTGGCTGCTGTCATATGGCAACTATTGTTCATAAATGATTCATTTTTTTCAAACAAATCCTTTAATGTGACTCAGAAGTACTAATGAGCCAATCTGATCCACAGTAGCTCTTCTATTGGATTAGAGTACACAGACCAGCCTTCACTTCTCTTCTGCATCATGACCCTGTTACCAGTTCCCCTTCTTTGGATTACTTTCGGTATGTCCTGACCACTGCAGACCAGGAACATTTCACAAGAGCTGCATTTTTGGAGTTGTTCTGACCCAGTACTCTAGCCATTACGATTTGGCCTTTTTCACCATAGCTACATTTTCAATATCTTCTTGTGATGGCAGCTGGAAGTGGGTGGGATATTTCAGGCAGCAAGTGAACCTTTTTTTCTTGAAGTTGATGTGTTGGAAGCAGAACAAATGGGCAAGCATAAGAATTTTAATGACTTTGACAAGGGCTGAATTGTGGGATGTTACCAGGCTGCAAACAGGGTCATGGGGGGCCAAGACTTTCTAATGCACATGGGGAGTAAGGGCTGTCCAGTTTAGTATGATGCAATAAAATGCTATTATAGCTCAAATTGAGAAAAAGGTTAATGCTGGTCGTGATAGAAATGTATCAGAACACACAGTGCATCACTGTTTTGGTTGAAAAAGGGAGGCCTACTAATATTAGGTGGGTGTTAAGGATGATCTCTGTATGTTATTAATTGTTAAAAAAAAAATGCTTTGCATCCTTGTTCATTAACTGCTTTCAATTTTCATTTTCCCTGGGTGCCATTTATCCAGAGGTGGAAAGAGTAATAAAATTTTGTTCTCAAGTAAAAGTATTGTTACTTCAGTGAAATTTTACTAAAGTACAAGTAAAGTTACCAGTCTAAAAATCTACTCAAGTAAAGGTAAAAAGTAGCTCATAAACAATTTAGTAAAACTTCCTTTTTAACAGCGGGGGTGGGATGGGGGATTCTAGTGTAGTTAAAAAAAGACAAACGGATATAAATCTTAAACTAGTAGTTTGCATAATAAAGTTGTTGCTTTTCTTGGGCTTGAAACGAATGTGGTCGCTTCAATATGAATTTAATGACATTTTGCTTTCAGCTGGGTCTGCATCACTGGCATCTGTTTTGTCCGTCTCCATTGTTCTTGAGAGTTTAGTGCATTTGTTCTTTACTCCCATCAATAGTGGTGTCCTGGGTGCAATTTTTTTCTTCCCTGTTGCATAATTTTTTAATTATTTATTTTTTACTTAGTAATGAATATGATTTAAAATGTAGCGAAGTGCAATACTTTCAACAAAACATACTTAAATAAAAGTTCAATTACAGATAAAAAAAAAATATTTTAAAAAGTAAAAGTACACAAAAAACTACTCAGTTACAGTAAAGCGAGTAAACGTATTTAGTTACTTTCCGCCTCTGCATTTATCCAACTATAAAGTGACTATGTGACTTTTTGTGGCTAGCACGAATGAATGACGTTGACTACTGATCCTTCCAAAATGGCTAGATACCATTTAACTAGGCTTTTGCTAAGCTCTCCCTCTGTGTTGTGCCACATCCTCCATTTTAATTGTATAGACCAGTGAAGACAAAATATGGCAGATTAGTGGTCCCCCATGAAGCTGATGATGGGCACCTGCACTAACCTTACAGACTCAGGAATGTTCTTCAGGATGCTGATGTCTGGTTTTGGACATCTTCTGCATAATGATGCCAATAGCTGACATGGCTGCTTGGCTGGCAGTTATACTGTAGACCCTGATTGGGATTTAAAGGTTATGCAAAGAAGGCAGCCTTAACAGCTTGCTAGCTTGAAACATGGCAGCAACTCATAAACATATGAATAAGCATGGACATCAATGTGAGTCACTTTCTAATAGGTTTATTACAGAATTAAATTTGACACAATTAGTTTAAAGGATTTTAAGGTTTCACTGACAGACATTTCAGTTCAAAGTTGCGGTAAATGCAAGCAGTCTCGTCTCCCCTTATGGCCAGAGGAATCAGGATACTGGAGGACTAGGACAGATGGTGCCTATGTGTCCCCACCAAGGAGCATGCAAACTGGGACACATCCACCCTTACTGCACACATTATGGCAATTAGAGAACAGTTTCAAAACACTGAAACATGCTGTAAAATTCTTCTGCTTGAAACAAGCTATACTAAAAATTCAAGCAACCTTGTAACCTTAGTGTCAGGTCGGTTTGCACAGTACCGGATGGTAAGTTTGACTGTTAAGATGTTAAGTATAACTTTAATTAGCTCTTTAAAAGTGGGTTAAATTTAAAATTAAGGCAAACACACCAAAAAGTGATACATCCTTGTCCCAGTAAATGAAGCACACGTCTACTTGCTAGCAATACAATGTTTTTTCTTATAAAAGGGATTCACTTCTGGAAATCTGGAAATAATCGGCGCAATTGCTCCCCTTATTAGTTGGGGGCAGTGTGGCGCCTTAGATGCACAGGCAGTATGTGAGGTCTAGTCCAGTGGGACATGCCTCACTCTTCTTTATGGGGTCCAGCTTGGAAGTAGCCTTGTAAGGCGCCCAAACCATATGATTATACATCATTTCTGTTGCATAACTGTATACTATGCACTGATCAGCCACAAGACTGACACCACCACCAGGGAATTTGAATAACATTGCTTAACAATTATACTGTAGACCAGGAAACTGATTACACAATCATGAGTACTCAAGGTTAATCTATGCCTGTGGGGACCAAAGGTTGGACCACCTGGTCAGATCTCAAAAAACAGCCAGTATGGCACAAATTGCTGAAAAAAGTCAATGCTGGCCAAATATATCAGAATACCCAGTGCATCACAGTTTGCCATGTATGGGGCTTGACCTTAGGCGAAGAGGTCAAGGTTGTTGATTTGGCCTCCAAATTCCACAGATCCCAATTTGACTAAGCATCCACTGGAAGACAAACAAGTCTGATACATGGAGGCCCCACTCCACAACCCCCCGCACCTAAAGGGTCTGCTGCAAACATACTGGTTAGCTTCTTATGGCTGATTGATATATAGTCAAACTATTATAGTTTTACCTTAATTATATAAAACTGAGGTTACTAACTGTTCAGTGTTGTCAAGACTTGAATTAAAAGTGAATTTTTAATAGCAATTGCACAACTGTGTTTTGATATAACTTAACAGGTTTAACAGGATTTTAAAAACATTTTAAAGCTATTTTTGGTTTTAGCGTGCAAAGGCTGGTGGCAAGCGTGGAGTTGGTGGCATGGTTTCCACAGGGTGATTGCTGCCTCCAAATTGTCCAATTTGTATGACTGGCTGTGTGATTGTATGCCTGTGTCCTGCGATGAGTTGGCACCTCATCCAGAGTGTACCCACCTTGTGGCCTGCATTTTCCTTGGGATAGGCTCCAGGCACCCTCACAAGACAGGAAAATATAGACAATGGATGAATGGAAATACAAAAGGTTCAACAAAGGTTATTTCAGCTTTCTATTCTAATTTTGCAGCACTTCTAGGTTTGACATGGAGTATTTAAAAGTTCTAAAAAGTAGAAGTACAAGGGCATTAAATTTTCTATTAAACCTCTTCTTATCTTTAATTGTTTTATCTTATTACACTATTGTGGAACTATAAATTCATGTGCTGACAAATTCTTTGTTTGATTTATAATTTTGTGCTTTATGAAATGTTATAACATTTTAGTTTCCTAAACTGCCTGGCTAAAATAAAAGGTTGCAGATTCTTATATTTCATTGACTAGCTTTTAGCTTTATTTATAGCACTGATTTGTCATTGCATTGTTTTGACAATCTTATGCAGCTTTCTATCTAGTGCATATTCCACCACAAAAAAAAAAAAAATATATAGAATAATCTAGTCATTCAGTACCTTTAGGTCATCAGCTGACTTAATTTTATTGCCACATAACATTGAGCCTAGACCTGACCAACTGAAGAAACCCCAGATTATACAGTAACACTGACTCCAGAGGCTTGTACAGAGAGCACTGAAACCTATTAAAGAATTTGCTTATTTAAATATAAATTGCAAGTTCTTTGTTTTTTTTGGCTAAGCAGTGCATATAGATTCAAACAAATACAATATCGTTTTTTCCTTTGTTGTAAAATAGGAAAACAAATTATGTACTGTATGTACACATTTTACATATACAACACATCATTTTGTGCTTTGATATTTAGGTCATAAAGAGCAGGTTAGAGATCTATGGCAGATGTTGAACAGGCTAGATGTGACAGATTAAGGCTTTTTTTCCCCCCTTTTGAAATCTGGCTTGCCTTGTGCATGTCCTCAAATCAACAGCCAATCCCATTAGTTGTGACAGCCACGCTCAGTTCGAGCTGATTCCAACATGAAAGGGGTCGTGATTAGTCACAGACACATCAGGTTGGGAGGAATACATACTGTAGGAGAGCGGCCTGCCTGTTACAGCAACATGTCCAGCAAAATGGCAAATGCAGAATAATAGGACGAATGCACAGGACAAGATTAATAGTTAGAGAACATAATTGTGCAAAGCAGCACAAGTACTTTTAAGATAAATTGGATATTGTATATCCTGACGGTGCGAATGATGTGTCTGTAAACATCAAGAAAGAGTCTGTAGATTTGATCTTATTTACAGGAATTTGCAGCATGCCAGAGATTCCGAAAGTAAATACTGAAATGGAAAAGCAAGTGTTGACATGTTGTCAACGTGTCAACTATTTACTCCAAAAGGCAATCATGGATGGATTTGTTTTATTGTATATTATTATCATCATTATTATAAATATAAAAATGTGATTATAGTCCTTGGGGGCACGTGTCAGCGATAAGGTAAACATCCAATCATACACAGTGACTAACCATGTAACCACGATTAATCCTTCCAGATTCTGCTGGGTTGCAAATGCATTCATCAGCCATTTGCTGAATTTTCCCATATGGCCTGCTTTCATTTAGAAGCAAAACTCCATATGTACGCACTGATAATGTAAGATAGGTCAATGCCATTGACCTACTTTGCACACTGCTCTCTGTAGCATGCCATAACCGCTTGCATCAAAAACTACGCAGATGGGCAAGTCCCTTTTTATTTATTTATTTATTTTCATAAGGCATGGCTCTCTACCTCTTTATTTCTGAATTTCTCTTTATTTCTTATTTATCCACCTTCACAATTTTCATTCAATGTAACCGAATTAGGAGTAAATGCATAGTACATGTTGATGGATTACATGTGAATATACAGTATATTAAAATAATGACTTACTAATATGTCTTAATGTTTCCTCCTGGTAATGACTCTTTGATCTTTTTTATTGGTTGTATTGGTAATAGCTTCCCTTTTTAAATCAAGTGTAAGTATATTTTATTTTCCTTAAGTCTAGGTCAAGAGAACTGCCAAATCATACACTTTTTATTCAGTTTTGTAGTCTATACTGATGTCGAGTTAATCCCTCAAGCGGTTCTTTCACTCTCACATGGACAGAAAGCAAGGTTATATAGTATATTACGACAAGTTTCTTTTGCTGTGTGTTTAAAAGTCTAAGGGTGTACATGTTATGAAATAATAATTATCTGGGGGTCCAAAACAGGAGAGCAGTTGGGGAAATTTGGCCATGGAGCAATCATTATGCCAGTCATAAACTATAAAAATATTTTCATTAATTAATTATTTGACATACAATTTTTTTTTTGGTCAAATAATGTGCTACCTGCTACTGAAGAGGTAATCTTACATGATTTTATACACATAATTTATGAAGTTACTAGGACTTCTGGTCATAGCTTCTGTTCATATTAATGTTGTTACTGTATATTAACTTTTGACGTTTTTCATAAGGTCAGGGTAATTTTGGTCACATGGAAGAATTTAACCCATTACAAATGTGCTGTGGTATTTTGCTACACTACAGTTTTTTTAATACATTTATTATATTTGTTACTTGACTTTCAGTATTTTGTATTCAGCAACAAAAAAATTATGTTTTGCCAAGTCTCATGAATTTTTTTTTTTGTGTAATAATCTGTTTTAAAGTTTATTATGTTAAAATTGTTGATGTTGGGGTCTAGGGGTAATATTTTCCATGCTGTCCGAGTTTATCCCTCTGGTCAGAGTAACTTTGGCCAAAAATGATTGCTCAATTTATAAAAATTTAAACACATGCATATTACTAATTATTAAATACTTAACCTGGATGCTACATTTTATTTTTAAAAAATATTAAAATTGCTGACACTGAAACCCTGACTTCTACATGGAAATTAAAGCATAATACTGTACAAATACACTGTATAAAGTCAGAATGGGTGAAAACCAAAGACGATACGTGCATGAATCTAGGCAACAAAGGAAAATAGGAAATGAAAAGACTCAGCTTTGGAAAATTTACAGCGAAGAAATGTGAGGACACGTGCTTAAACAAGAGTGGGAAGGAATCAGATATTTACAGTAAAAAGGAAACAAGAACAAAATGTTATTGCCAAATAGGAAGTGGAACACAGAAAGGGTCAGTTCATGTTCAAAGCATGGAAATTCAAAGAAGTCAAAAAGTTTAGACTAGAAAGCACACAAGAAATTACTAAAGTTTTCTGTTAAACTATACTTAAACAAGAAGTCAGTATGCTGATTTTAGAATGTTTTAACTTGGAGGCAATGACCAGGTATGAAAAGTGCTTATCAGACCTTTTTAGTTCTGTAGCACTTGGCAGACTAGCAATTATGTATAAAAGGTGGATATTAAGTATAATTTTCAACATTTTAGTCAGAACGCTTTTTTCCCTTCCATGCCACTGCCACCAAGTGTTTTTGAGAGGCTGATTAACTGAATGAATGAATGAATTTCCAACCTGTTTTGGATTGAAAACATGCTTTGTGAATCTATATAAAAATATTAAACGTGCAGGATTTGCTTCACATTCCCTTTAAAAGGGTAACTGGCCAGGCTCTAACCTTCCTTTGCCCCATGATTCTGCCACATGTGAACAAGCAGGCAGAAAGGCTTGCATGGCATTTAAGTGATGCCACAGAAAAGGTTCAGAAGAAGGTCATGTACTGTGCAAGGCTGCTTTGGGAAACCAGCTGCACAGAAATGTGACTGGATTCATTGTACTGTATATAGTACAATATCTACATATACAGCATGTATTATTCTATACACTGCATAAAGTGCCAGAAAGTAAATATGCAAAATATTGTTAATGTGTTTGATTTAAAATCTTACATAACTTTTTACAGTATTATAGCCTACAAATTGAAGTGATCTTTTTTTTTTAGGAACAAGAGCAATTATTTAAAAGAAAATTGCTATTGTTGCTGCATATTGTAGGATAATATAAAGTGACATGAGAGTGTTTTGGAAAGTAGGCCTGTTTTATTTTTTACGACTGCATTTATAAGGGACTTTTCTTTTCAGCTGTTAATCATTTATGTGCAATTAAATGTAACTAGGGGTATACAGTAGATAACCATCTCAATTCGACAATAATTACATCAAATCACCCAAGCTTAGTTTGAATAAAAATAGTCTGGTTTGTCTTATTTGGATGAATTTAGTAAGAATTTGACTCCCACTCAGAATGTGCAGGAATTATAGTCAGCTACATGAGATTTAAAGGTTACTTAATGTATTCTACGAGGGCGTTCAAGTCACACTGTGTAGAATAACAGAACACAGTTATGAAATTCCTTTATTTCTCTGAATAAACCCCTGCTACAATAATGCACTTATCCCAGAGTTTCACTAGTGCATGGATGCCATTAAGATGCATTGATGAGTTACACATACACCTGAGTTATGATCGGACTGCCTGCCTTATGTTTGAAACGCTGGCCTCCAAGGAACTCCTTCAATAGCCCAAACGTATGGAAACGGCTTGATGTGCGGTCAGAAGTGTGCAAATATCAGTTCCTGTAATGTGCAAGTGGTGCTGGTGAATGATTGTGTGTCCAGTTCCCACAGATAGATGCATCTGTTCCGCATCTGTTATCTGTCGATTTCAAGGATCAGGCTGAATGTTCATTGTCATTCGTGACCTTCGACCTCTTCTCAAACGTCTGCACGCTTCAAATGTTTTACTGCAGCTACAGTAACAGTCTTATCACCGCACTATTCCCGGTTTGACTTGAACACGCCTCGTATTTTCCACCCAAGGACAAAAAAAGTGTGCTGGAAGCTATAGGCATGTGTAAATGTAAACTGTAGTAGTTTAAAATAATTTCTTAAAAATAGATTCAAATCCCGTTGGCATTTTACATTTTTCACTCTACATGCCATTTCCATTAATTTCCCTTTATAATCAAACATCAGCATGTCGAAATGTGTTTACGAGCCCCTTCCTCTGCCACCTGTGGCCTAATTGTTCTACACTGTAGTCTGTTGTTAAATTCTCATTTAACTGAATCACTGCAAAATTGCACACACACCGACAAGAAAAAAAAAAAAAACGAACACTCGAATGTGTGTGTGTGTATGTGTGTACATGCCAGTCTGAATCCCTGTTGTTGTTTTTTTCCCCTCTGATTTAATACCTCAGCAACAAGATGGCAATGCTTTCATGCCTGTTCTATTCTCCACCTTCGCAACCGATTTCCATCAGCATATGCTGTGTATTTAAATGGACTATTCTCTGTGCTGGAATGTACTTCCAGTTCTTCACATATCTATGACTTTGTCAGTTCCTCTGTTCCCTAGCACCCCCACCACACGCACACACCTCTGGCTGCCCAAGCTACAGGGTGGAGGAAACTGACTTTCCTGGAATTGTCGGGATAATTGTCGGGATGTCCTGTTCGGAGGTGAAGCAAGAGACAGACATTAGACACAGCCACTGTCCCAGAACTAAGCCAGTTAGAATGGAAGTGTGTGTGTGTGTGTGTGTGTGCGTGCTGAATAGGGCTGAAACGATGCAAGCTGCTAGGCTGCTTTAGACAAAGCTGTCTACATGAGGCTCTGTGTGTCGAGCCTCTCGCCACTTTCTCGATTTGAGTCGCTGAGCAGGAGAGATGTCGCTGCTGCTTGGTCTCGGGAGAAATCCGTTGGTGGGTAATGATAAAATGTGAAAAAGTATGCGTGTTTATGAAAAATGTGAAATTGCAGGCTGAAAGGGTAAATCGTTTCTTCAAAATCAGATTGAAGCGACTTGTCACTACCGTTTGACTTTTTTTCATTTCGTCTATTTCATATACAGAATATATTCTATATCTGTCTTTAGGCCAAATGTTTTTGCGGTGGGGAGAGCACTTTGGTAGTGATTTCTACTGAGATTTGATTGAAATCTAATTTAGTAAATGTATTTAAAACCATGTGCGTGCCTGAGGATTATCTTTTTGGTTTTAATAAGAGAGGGTGGGTGTCGAGGGCCAGAACGTCTCATCTGTGATGTTCGATAGGTCAGTAACGCTAACCTCAAGTGCAAACACTCTAAACAAGTGCATTTGATCTAGTACATCTGAAATACACTGACATTCTAATTCCATAAGGATCTAATTTCTTATGTATTCGATATATTTAGTTTAAAAATCCTAATAACACACGATTTACTGTACAAATTAACAGTATGAAATAAGCAACCGCTTCTATTTCGAAGTTTAACACTCTGGCAAATGATCTGCACAAAATGAAATCCAGTGTATGAGCACCATAATGTCATTTATCGGTCCTGACGAGTGAGAGTAAGAGTAGCTTGTTGAAATGTTCTTGTCACACATTTAAATATCAATGGCATGATTATGGGTCTCTGAAGAGCTCAAGCATCTGGTCCGATGTAGCCATGTTTGGTGCGGGGGATGGATGTTTCACAGATAAAGTGTTTCAGTGATGGGAGAGGACATGTCACGGCTAATTAAGACCAGCACTTGTTTAATGCTGGTCCATAGATATGGTTGTGTTGATGGATAACATATGGTAATAACTTTTATAATGTTATTTTGAAAAAAGATACTTAGTTGGAAATGTTGAAGAATAGCAAATTTTTCGCTTAAGAATGAAAATGAATGAGAAATTCTCTTTCACCTATATCCTCTTGGTATGTCTTCTTTCCCCAGATCACTGCCTGGCTTTCCTGGATTTTGCTAATGCCATTCCCTCTTCGCTCCACCTAAAAAGGATGGAAACCCTGGAGTCGGAGCTGACGTGCCCGATCTGCCTGGAGCTGTTTGAGGATCCCCTGCTGCTTCCCTGTGCCCACAGTCTGTGCTTCAATTGTGCTCGCCGCATCCTGGTCTCGCATTGCACTTCAGGTGAGCCAACTGATGCCATCTGCGCCTTCCAGTGCCCCACGTGTCGCTATGCCATCTCACTGAGCCCACAGCGTGGTCTGGACGCACTCAAGCGCAACGTCACCCTCCAGAACATCATCGACCGTGTCCAAAGGGCTTCGACTTCTGCCACACTTCTTCTTTCCTCCAGCGGCCACAGTTCACCAGGTGACAGCCCTCTAGGCGCCATGACGACTGCCACTGCACCCTCCTCGCCCACTGAGCTGGTGCAGTGCCAGTTTTGTGAGCAAGAACCGCCGCAGTGTGCTGTAAAAACCTGTGTAACATGTGAGGTGTCCTATTGCGAGGAATGTCTGCGTGCCACACACCCCAACAAAAAACCATTTACTGGACATCGCCTTATTGAACCTATGCCTGACTCGCACCTTAGAGGCCTGCAGTGCCTTGAACATGAGGAGGAGAAAGTGAACATGTACTGTGTTACGGATGAGCAGCTCATCTGCTCCCTCTGCAAGCTGGTGGGACGCCACCGCGACCACCAGGTGGCAGCGCTGAATGAGCGCTTTGAGAAACTAAAGGTATGTTGAACAATCTATTCTAGATGACATTGTATGAGCTTACTCTTAAACTGAAATGACTATACTAAGTCCTTATTTTAAGTTATTTCTAACACAATGGTGACACGTTGATGGTATAGTGTTGATTATTCACAGCTCCAGGATCCCTGGTTCGATCCTGAGCTTGGTTTAACAACTGTATAAGTTTCTGTGGAAGTTCTACCTGTATTTGTGTCGGTTTTCCCTGGTTTCTCTGGTTCTCTTGAACCCATGCTAGTAGTTGAATGACGCACGTTGGTGTGAATGTTTGTGTATGAATCCCTGACGAAGACTAGGGACCCATATATAAGGGTGTATATTAGTACCATGCAGCTTTTCTGATCCACTGTAAATAAATAAATAAATTCATATTTAATTACAGATTCCAAAATCCAAAATGATTCACTTGATAAAATTAGTTTTACATTAGTATCATGACAAAGTATACAATTACCAAAACCTCTTATAGTGCTCTTATAGTGCTGATGTCATGTGAACTGTTCTTCTAAATTTTTATTCCAGCATCCAGGGTTTTTTGTGGCCTTAACATGCTCAAAAAGTCTTCACATGAGAACACCATGTGCTGCACAGGTTATACGCACTTGCATGTATACAATTAAATCTCATTGAGCTGAACAGCTTTCGCTATGCATATCATGGGCTTAACTTGCAATTGAATTTGATTTATTCAACTTGCAACTGAATTTGATATACTCCTCGTAGGGAATTTATATGGTCACCACCAAACCGAGCCAGTATGATTTCAAGACATTAAGGATGCAAAATTGCAAAGGGATCTTTGATACCTTAAACAGTTCATTCATGGCAATGCTTTAAACGTACACCAACAAGTGCTTGGGCCCGGTCATTGTTACTTTGCAACTATATTTTGAATAGTTTCTACAGTGAGTATTCTCATAATACACAATCTAATATCATTCAAGCGAGTACTTATAGAATATAAGTTTAAAGGTTGCTGCATTCATTTAGCTAAGTGTGTTGATTTAGTGTGTATACTTACATGTTTGTTAAAAACTTTTACTTGTTAGAATAAGGACACTTGCAGATTCAGCTTTAGTTCACCAAAGGACACTGTCAGGTCATGAAGTTTATGTCTTTTCTGGCTTGTCCTTGAAATGATCTGAAAGATAGAAGCAGCCATAAAGAAGAATGGCGTCGTAAATAACAGATTCCTGTGTTCAAATTAACCACTAATTGCTTAACGTTTTTTTCCCCTAAATTGTTAGTCATTTGAGTCAATTCATTAGGCATGATTATGCATATTAGTTATACTACAGATATGCAATGAATAGATCAATTACACAAGTACTGTATCAATGCACCAAGGTGATTATTTTGAATGTAAATTAATATAAAATAATTTATTTAAATTGGCTAAAGACACTTTAGAAACAATGCTAGCTATGCTAACTGCGTTATAAAAGTGACTTCAGGTCTTTTTGTCTTAAGTGTACCTAGATGTTTAAGGTAACAGAGGTTATGGTTATCACTTTTCAGCTAAATAGTTTAATTACTTATTTAGAAATTTTATGTAATTTGGAAACAGCTTTATTATTATTTAGTTATTTAGTTACATTTATTTAGTTCAGTTCCTTTAATATAGTACAGTATATGAGAAGTATATAAGAAATATTATAAAAATAGAAATAGTATATATGAAATATCCAGGATTTAATATTAAAATTTTACAAAACTACAGTAATTAAGGCCCTTACCTGGCCCCCATAACAGAAAAATTAATGAATACAGGACACTTCCTGGGGCTTGTGCTCAAACCAAACATCTGACCTTTTGTTTTTTCAGAGATTATGGTTAATACTCTTAAGACTAAGGGTTACTGTGGTTCTGTGATTGAATGGAAGGGCTTCACCAAGTGGAGTGCTAAAACCACTGAGTGAAATACTTTGTTTGTGTTTCGACTAAGAATTGGGTAAATATATACAGTGCATATATATATATATATATATATATATATATATATATATATATATATATATATAGTTGTCACCTTGAAATATACTGTATAATGCACGTCCTCGATTTCAAAGTCCTTTTGCACCATACTGCCAGAGGCGATGCTGACAGCATTAGTTGAAGATAAGTGCTTATGCAGTCACAGAAACCTGAAAATGCAGCCAGTAAGTAAAGTAGAGCGCTCTGAAAGTAGGCTAACCACATTAAGTACTAGGAAATGTCACAGACCAATACAAAGCTTCTGCAAATATCGTAGAAGTGAAGAACTGGCTAAAGACAATAATATAGAAACAAAATAATATACATCTTAATTAAAGAGAAACCCAGAAGACATACTGTACTGTACATACAGTACAAAACAGTGACCCTGGCTTCCACCAAAGGCCAAGTGCTTCTTGAAACATTCTACTGTCCAGACATGAGTTGCTAAGAAGAAGCACTTGGCTCATAAATGAAAAAAAAAAAAAAAAAAAAAAAGTAACTGTGAACATTAAATGAAAACCATTCCTGGGTCCTGAGCGCTACTGTGCATAACATTTGCAAAAGCCAGGAATGTTAGATGTCGTTTTCTTAAACCTTAAAGCATTTTGACTATGATTGAGACCTTGAAGGAGAATTGGTTTCATAGTCTTGTAACCACTGTAAAAAAAACTCACTTATGGACTATAAGGGGTAGTTGAGCAACTGGGAATGATAAATGTTTAGTAGTGGCTCATGCTTCAGACTGCTGATCAGAAGAAGGTTGTAAGTTCAAATCCTACTTGTTCTCTGCTCAGTCGCTTTGGTTGTGATTCATTTGCCAAATAAGTAAATGTGAAACATCCTCGGTCTTATGTCAAGCATGACACATGCATGCCGTGGAGTCCCACAGCTTCTGGCAGACTGAGATGAGAGCTGAGATTTCTTTTGGCCAGACTCATGGAGAAGCCTCAGGTTCATGTCCTTACAACATGACCCGGAAAATTAAGCAACAAAATGAAACTGTGAGACTGAAAAGCATTCATCCAGGGCTCCTTGCCCCAAGATCTGGCCAGATAATAGAAACAGATGTCTATGTTATGAAGACATACCCCTGGCAGAGTGGATCGGGGGAAAAACAAACATGACACCGGCCTGACAATACTAATGGTTGTCCCATTTTGGTTGGCATTGACAGTCATAGCTAGGAGCACAACATCAGTAAGGCCTGGTACTAATGGGTCTAATGATACACCAAGGCAGGTGTACAATGGCAGTGTATGCCAGTATTAGCCACCTAATTCAGGGTTGCTGCTGTATTTTATAATGGTGACAGCAGCTCATTTGTGAGTCCCATATGGCAGTGATTTTATTTTCCCTTCACATCACCAAAACTGTTCTGTTGGTTACTAGAAGGCATTCCTCACTAATGGAAAATGGTCTTTGCCATGATTTCCATAATGATGCCCAACTAGTGTAATGTGTAAACTAGGTTAAATTTAAACATATTTCCATGAACAGATGCATTTGATAATTTAACTAGTCTGTTTAAATCAACCTCACCAGATAAGAAAAATGTCTAATAAAATCTTAAACCAGCTGAGCTTTATTGCAAGGACAAAATCCTTACTTAGCTTGACCTGCTGTCACCGCAACCCCAACTAAATCACCAAAACTGCAAATGAATGACTTCCTGCCACTTTGCTGCATTATGTCACTGCCTGTGGAAACAAAGGAATGAGAGCAACAAAAACAACAGCCCATTTTAAAACAAATTATTTATCATGCTAAAAAAAAGATGTGTTAATTTTCTGTTATTTGATATGTCTATGTATTTGGTAGCCAAACATCTAGTGCATTCCTAATATGAATTGATTCATATTTTATTATCATATACAGTAAAGTATAACAGAAGATGCAAGATTTAGTCAACTGCTTCATATAACGTAAACTTATATGAAAAAAAAAGGCATCAGCTGAGCTAATCACAGAATTTCAACAAAATTAGGCACCCATAAAAACTCTAGATACATTTTAAAGTAGGAACCTTGTCATTATACCCTATAATATGCTTTAAATTTAACTAAGTACTATGATTTGCTTAAATGGCATAAGTACAGTACATAAATGTATTAGTTTTACACAGTTTTATTATTTTATATATTTTAAATAATAACTGGCAGTTTACATCATACTACTACATACTACTTTTTGTACGATACCAGTCAAAAGTTTGGACACATCTAATTCTGCAGGTTTTTTGGTTTTGTTTAGCCATTTTATTTTCTACATTCTAGCACAATAGATTTTATAAATTTCCAATCTATGGACATGCGTAATTAGGTAATTAATTAAGAACAACAACAGTCAGATGTTATTTTAAAACATAAAGGTCAGCTGTTGTTCTTTTAAGAACAGTATTGTCAAGTGCATTTCCAAAACCCATCAAGCACCATGATGAAACTGTCTCTCACGAAGACCATCCCAGGGAAGTAAGACCAAAACTGATCCCTTATGAAGCCTTTTCAAAGCATATTGAGTTAATTGCATATTTTAAATGCCTTCAGCATTGTTTTACGTTTTAGAAAGAAATAAAAATCAGGAAATTGAATTAGAAGGTGTGTCCAAACAATGATTCTTTTTTGGTTGCCTCATGAATTAGGTCACAGATTAATCCTTTTGCTGTGGCATTTTATTTGTTGTCATATTTGTTTTCATGTTGACATTTTTCATCATCATCACAAAAAAAAAGCCTTGTTTTAATTTCTTGGGTTAGAGCGAGATGTGCTTATGGCTGATATAACAATATAGTTTACTGGAAATAGTGGAAAACTAGAAGTGAATCACAGCACTTTTTTCCTCACCATCTGGTCGAGCTCCATAAAAAGTCAAGCATAAAGGCTTCCTTCCTAAAATACAGACACATGCACACACAAACTGAAAACGTCCGTCCATTCAGGCAGTTTCTGATCCTATTTTTGTGAGCAGATTTTTCCAGGCATCGACAAGGCGACAATTTGTTAGTAATTTGAGGTTTTCATATGCTTCACTCTGTAGATTTATGGCTTTGTGAACTGGATTTTGATGGACGTTTTTTCTTTTTTCTGTTCAAACAATTCCAATCCCTTTTTGCTGTATGCTTGTGGCTAGTCTTTCCTGTGAAATGTACTGTATGTAGCTAGAATGCGTGCTGAAAATTGCTCAAAGCTGCTTGTCTCAAACGTAATCAACATGTTTGTCTCGGGCAAAGACAGCTGGGTAGTTTTAGGATTGCACATACAGAACGTAGAGCTCTGCACGGCATTCATTTTCGCGAAGTGGATAGGCACGGTCAGGAATAACAGATCCAACCCACTGCCCTCTTGAAACAAACAGAAAAATGGACCACATACAGTGCTAAAAGGAATAAAAACAGAAATTGAATGAGGGATTGAGTGAAACATGCAATCTGATTTAATGGCAGCTCTTTTGCCCTTTTTTTACTTGCCAAACAGGAACAACAATAAGACAAAATTAATTCAGTTTAAGGTTGAACAGAATTAGATATCTGCTTTGAATCAGGTGCAGAAGGTTTTAAGCTTTCTGACTTAATTAGTCCCATTGTTCTGAAAAATGTAAATGATTATATAAATTGTTGATTTTAAGAAGAGATCTTTTTAGAGGCAGCCCTCTAAGATGGTATTATTATTATTATTATTATTTTATTATTAATAATAATAATAATAATAATTAAATAATTAAAATAATTAAAATAAACAAATCTTAGAGGGCTGTCTCTATAGTATTATTATTATTTAATTTTTGATTTAGAAATATTTTGCGTGTACTATTTATTTATCTTTCATAACTGGGTTATTTATACTTTTCTTTAGAACTTTGGCTTTTCATAAGTATGAGCAGTAGTAATAATAATAATAATAATAATGATAATAGTCATATCTGTTCTATGAGACACTTGCTCTTGCTTGTGTTCTAGCATGGGAATTTTAATGTTAACTTTACAATGTTTTCTGGTTTTATCACTAAGTTTCCCAATATCCTGTTTGTCTACTCCTTTGTGTTTTAGGTCTTTTTTTTTTTTTGCTTTAATTAGTATTATGGATTTGTCTTGGTTAATTCTGTGTAGCTTATTTCATTCATGGGATTATAAGCACAGTGCTTGAATAGTTTTAATTAAAAGACTGCTACTGGCTCCCTTTTGTTGCTGTATGCTTCTGCAATTTGAATTCCTGTGATATTTCTCCTACCGACTTAAATATAACAATATTTGACATTGCATGCGGATATACAGTATTTATACAGTAAAAGTATATACAATTTTTTGTAAGCAACAATAAGATGCCATGCAATGATAAATAATTAAAAGAATCATCATAAAAATATATAGAGAAGCTTTTTCCAGGGCAAAGATGTGTTACGTAAGATGATAGGTGGACCCAATGTCAGAAGTAGGCTATTTTATCTGAATTTAACAGTCGAGTGGGCCAAGTTATTTTTTTATTTACCAAGTCTCCTTTCCTCTTGCGGTTATTTCAGTCGCTATTTACAGTAAGAACACAGACAAGCATTCATGATGAGGAGATCTTGGGCAGAAAGAGAATATATGGAGGTCAGTGAGTTTTAGGGATTATATACCGTATGCTCAGTAAATAGGGATGACCTACAGTACGTTCAGTACACGCACAAGTAAGAAAATGTGTTGTGTTTATTTTTACTTTTTTTTTTTTACAGCAAACATTAGACTCTAACCTCAGCAATTTGATCAAGAGGAGCAATGAGCTGGAATCACTAATGGGGAAGCTGATTCAGACCTGTCAGCATGTGGAGGTAAGTCTCATCTGTTGACCTTTTTTTTAATTAATTCATTTATAATTTTTAATTTAGTCTGGTAATACAGTAGTATTCGGCGTCAAGTTAATTTTCCTTTTACACAAAAGAGGTGGGAAAGGACTATAACATGGCAGTGCAAATGTGCATCAAAGGATTTATGTCCAGTTTGGGGTTGGTACAGTATATTAGCAGTTACATTGAAGCCTTGGTCTGAAACAGAGCAAGCTATATACAGAATTAAGAGCCTTGGAAATGTATGCAATATGAAGGAGATAATTACAGTGCTGTGGAAAAGTCTTGTTCCACCCCACATTTCTTCATATTCTTTAGACTTTTAATGTAGTCTTGGGAATACTCTTATTTTTGGCTCTCATTTTAAATTTGGTCCCTGTACCTGACCGGTTTCACCTAAATCAAGCTTAACACTTAACGTGTCTACTATAAAGAACCATAAAACACACACAACTGTCAGCAAAATGTACAGCACAGTATATATTAAGAACAGATCTGAGTGAGTATTAGATTGACAAAAGAAGCAAACAATTGCAACAATAAAATAATAAAGCTTTACTTTATCACTTTAAAACTGCGTATGAGTAGATGTAGATTTGCCACATTTCAGTTTTTAATAAATATTGTAAATTTTTAGGTTTGTTTGGGGTAAATTCCCCATATGTTCTAAAATGCTCAAAATAATTAATAAATAATAAGAAAGAAACTATGATACTTCAGGGATCGGTAAAGTATTATTATGATATCTTTGTTATGTATATTCGTAAATACTTTGCTATCAATAATAAATATAATATAAATAATAAATATACTATATATTATTAGTTTTATATATTGTATATTACATTCATATGAATGTATATAATTATATGAATTATATGAATATAAATCACAATTAATAAATAATAAATAAAATAATAAAAACCCACCAAGCAATGATATTTCAGGTTCATATCAGTAAAGTACTAATATAATATCTTAATATCTTAATATCTCTCTCTCTCTCTTATATATATATATGCTATGAATATTAAAGTAGTTCTTAGGCATGATGATCTAACATGTTAATTATTATACATTAGATATCTCTCAGTACTAAGTGAAATGGCATTAAGTCAAATCTACCTCTAATCTAATTAACATCATGCCGGTCCATGAATGTCTAGTCATGTGCCTCAAATCTTCACGTTGCCACATGCACAGTAGCTGGAAACCAAAGAAAGCAAAATTGGCTATGCTACCTGGATGGATAGAATGCTCCCTTTCTCTGTCAATCACAATAACACAAGCCAATATTAGGCATCTGTGAACTCATGCATGTGAAAAGAGGGTAGATGGGGCTTTCCCCTGAGTGTGTTTCATTGCTCATGAGCTGCAGTTTGGAATGACAGGTTGGCTGGTTTCACATTTCTCACTTGTTAGCCTTCACCCTCCCTGACTTGGTAGTCAGTAAATGAGTAATAATTGAGGTTGAAACCTTTCAAGATAGCATAATATTGCAGATGAAGTCATTTTGGCTTGCCTCTATGCAGCTTATTTTTTACAGCTGCTTCATCATTGGCTCAAGATAATAATCGCAGAATTTTGGCCAACATACCAGAAATTGCTTAAAATTTTATGGTTAGAAAAATCAGATAGACATGAGATGTGCATTTAGATATGGTCTTTAAATACTTTATGATAAAATATCAACCACTTTCTGTGGCTTTCTGTGGCTTCCTTAAAAAGTGGCCTTTTGTCAAGCCGCATCTCCTCAGGGTTAAACAAATCACTTCTTGCTCTGTCGAGCACCATTTCATCACATTAACCACACTAAGGCTTAGCGATGACCTACATCTCTCTCTGACTCTCTCTCTCTCTCTCTCTCTCATTGTCTTGAGCTTTACCCTGTACATGTACAGTACATTTATGTGTCTTAAAAAGGGAAAATTCTATCTTGTTGTTAAATCTAATTAGATTGCTAGTTGTCAAGGTATTTCAATATTTATTGAAGTACTTTACTTCCCACTAGAGTGTAATGGTTTTGGTTTTCATTAGTAACCACAAAAAAATGAGCACAAAAAGCAGCCTAAGATGAAACTGTTGATGGTAGCATGCAAAGGTCAAGGAGCTTAATTAGTGTGTTGAAAGAACCGAACCAAGACTGAATAAGTTCTTAAACACAGTAAAAATGGTCCAGAGATTTAATATGCCCCAAAGGTCTCACAAAACCTCCAACAATCAGCTCTTTCATATCTCAGCACATCATTTTTACACCCCATGAAGACACCAGTTATGAACCCCAGTTATTTTTAACATGGTTTAGGGACTGGTATTTTTTTTTATTATTATTTAGAAAATAGAAAACTTAAAGCCTAAGAATTTATTTTGTAGTATGCTTGTTTTCTTGCTGTTTTTGTTGTTAGTTTTCTTTTTTTATTCGTGTACCTTTTACATATTGATATTATGTCTGTTTTATTACAGTAAATCAAGTTTGTAAGTATTTAAATATGTTTAAAAGTGAATTATTGTTTCTCAGGTATAAGAAAGCATTGTCTATAAGAATGTCACCACCTCAATAAAATGTCATTATATTATGTTATTTTTAATAAACATTATAGAAACTATGCTTTTCATTTTGTAAAAAAAAAAAAAAAAAAAAAAAAAGCATCAACCATGCATGCATTCATGTAATATTAACACATAATGAAAGATTTGTCCATTTCCTTATCTTGGAAAAAAAACAATGCATTATTTTGAACAATTTTATAATAACTATATTGCATTTTATTTCAGTTTATATACTGCATACTTTACCAACTGTGTAAGTCTCGACCCACCCCTCATTAATTCATATTAAATTAAATTAAATTAAATTATGTAGCTGCAAATGAAAAAAATGGGAACAAATGTTTTACTACAACAACTTGCAAAGTGCCCAAAGTTGTAATTTTAAAATGATTTGTTTATGTTACAACTTCAGCAGCAACCTCCTTTCCTCGCTCGTCTGTTCCAGCCACGCATCATTCAGCATAACTAGTATATTTACATTTAGGCATTTGGCAGACGCTCTTATCCAGAGCGACTTACATTTTTCTCTTATAACACATCTGAGCAGTTGAGGGTTAAGGGCCTTGCTCAAGAGCCCAACAGTGGCAACTTGGGGGTTGTGGGGTTTGAACCTGGGATCTTCCGAACCGTAGTCCAATGCCTTAACCACTGAGCTACCCCTGGCCCCCGTATATTAGTATATTAATTACCAGCCTGATTATCTATCATCATCTGCACCTGTTTCTCATTGGCTCATGCCTTAAGTTAAATTTGTTAGGGTTGAATACCCAGTACAAGGACTGGACTAAAAATGAGAGCCAAAAACGTACAGTATATACAATACCAGTTATAAGTTTGGACACACTTTGTACTTCAGTGGTTTTTCTTTATTTTTAGTATTTTCAACACTGTACATTAATACTGAATATATCCAAACAATGAAAGAACACATATGAAACTAAAAAAATGCTAAACAAAAGAATACGTTTTATATTTTAGATGGTCCAAAGTACATCATTTTAGCTTTGATGACAGCTTGAAGTTAATCCGTGAGATTTCTTAATTTAAATTGCTTTATACCATAATTTGTCTTGTACAGAGGAAGAGTGGGTAGAGAGTCAATAGTCCATCCATGTCCATCCATGCATCTAGGAACCTCTGTAGTCCAACCAGAAACCGTGGAGGCCAATGGTGACCATAGTATGTATTTCTATTTTGTACGGCCGTGGTAAGACCTCTGGTCAACATTCCCACACTACAGGCAATTTGGGACATCCAATTAGCCTAATCTGTATGTTTTTGGACTGTGGGAGGAAACCAGAGAACTCAGAGGGAACACACCAAGCATGAGGAAAACATGCAAACTCTCAGACCCGATGCAGGAATCAAACTCAGGACCTGGAGGTGCAAGGTGCCGGCACTAAGACTTCTTTAATAATCCATATTATTCCATCAGTTAAGAGAAAGGACAATCCATCATTACCTCAAGAAATAAAGGTCAGTCAATTTGAAAAAACTTAAGAACTTGTTATGTATCTTCAAGGAACAAGCTCTCATGAGGACTGTTCCAGGAAAGGGGGGCGAAGAGCAATCTCTGCTGCAGAGTATACTTTATTAGAATGACCAGCCTTGCAAAAGAGATGTTCGGTTCTAAACCCAATGTTTTTGTTAGACATACGGTACAGAGAGTGAACAGGCATCTCCTGAATGTGTGGCTTTCCTTTGTGAAGCATGGAGGAGGAGGTGACCCTGTTGAATACTTAAAATTAAAAATAAAAATTGAGGGTACATTAAACTAGCATGGCTAGCACAGCATTTTGCAGTGACATGCTATCCCATCTGGTTTGCATTTAGTGGGACTATCATTTGCTTTCCATCAAGACTGTGACCCCAAACAAACATCTACTGTAGGTTATGTAAGAGTTATTTGTCCAAGAAGGAGAGTGATGGAGTGCTGCACCAGATAACCTGACTTCCATAATAACCTAATCTAAATCCAACCGAGATGTTTTGGGATGAGTTGGTCCTAAACCGTAGGAAAAGCAGCCAACAAGTACTCAACACCTTTGGGAACTCCTTCAGAATTGTTCGAAAACCAGTCCAGGTGACAACCTTATGAGGCTGACTTGGAGAGTGCCAAGAATATGCAAAGCTGTCATCAAAGCAAAAGGTTTCTACTTTGAAGAATAGAAAATATAAAACAGATTCTGGTTATATGTTTTTCCCAAACAAATAATTCTGTTTGTTCTGTCATAATTTCAATGATTTAAGTATTAATATACAATGTTAAAAATAATAGGGAAAAAAACCTGAAGGAAGGGGCATGTCTAAACTTTTGACTGGTACTGTATAATATATGTATATGTGAGGTACACATACAGTACCATAGCACTAAGTTTGCCCAAAATACCATTCTGAGTGTGTGTTTTTATTAGGTGAATGCATCACGACAAGAAGGAAAGCTGATGGAAGAATGTGACATCTTGATCAGCATAATTCAGGAGAGGAGACAGATCATTGGTGCCAAAATCAAAGAGGGCAAGGCAAGTCAATCAGCAAGTCAACTTCATGACCTAAATTTATCTGTAACTTAAATGGTCATTAGTAACTTTAATGTATGTAAACAAGCCCCATACAGTACAGTACTACAGAATACTGCTTACTTGCTTCATTGTATAATCAATCACTACAATCTCACTATCGCAAATATGTTTGTTTTTGTTTTTTGTTTTTTTTTTTGGGGGGGGGGGTGAAAAGGCATGACATTAGGTGGTACTGATGATAATTATTTGACTAAACAGACACTTTTTGTCCATAGACGGTGCGACTACGTAAACTGGCACAACAAATTGCCAACTGCAAGCAGTGCGTAGAGAGATCATCTGCTCTCATAACTCAAGCAGACCAGACGCTGAAAGAAACCGATCATGCTCGCTTCCTTCAGACTGCCAAGAGCATCTCAGAGCGGTGAGCAAAGAAACCTCAAAATTTTTAATTTTTGGAATTAATCAACAGAAATGCCATCAACATTCCAAAAATACCTTCAAATATTAAAGATAAATAACATCATGGACGGTGATCCTTCTGCTATTTCAGAGTCTCAATGGCTACAGCATCCTCTCAGGTCCTGATACCGGAGATTAATCTGACTGACACATTTGATACCTTTGCACTGGATTTTACCAGAGAGAAGAAGATGCTAGAAAGTCTTGATTACCTCACAGGTAACTGCACATGTATTGCAATACTACAGCATATATCATCTTCACTAGCTGGCCTCTACATGGAAACACCTGCATATTAATACACTTGGCAATCATGCTGAAGGAACGCAACACTTAAAATCATGCAGATATTGGTGACAAGATTCAGTTACTATTTACATCAAACATCAGCATGGGAGGAAATGTTATCGCAGTAGCTCTGATTTTGGCCAGTATTAGTGCCAGACTGGATAATTTGAATATTACAGAAACCTCTCATCTCATGGTATTTTCATGCACAACAGTCTCTAGTGTTTTAATTAGGTATATAAAAAAAACATTTTTAGCCCTAATTGGATTGCTGTAGTCATGATGTAGTTTAAAGTCACTAATAATTTTTTGCACCATACTCGGCTTCGATAATGAGCCTTCAAATTCTTCTGAATTCTTCTATTATTTCTGTCATATTCTGTTATATTAAGTTCCTTGTTCTGATAAAGAACACATTAAGTCGCCACAAGTAACCTGTAATTATTGAGTAATGATCCACTACGTTAAAGTAAAATAAGGCTTTTATGTGGAATGAATTGCAGTTCCATCATAAAATACACACCATGTGGCTTAAGGGCAATCAAAAGAGAACAAGTAGTGAGAAAAAAGTGAGCCTCAATTAAGGATCATCAGTCTTCAGACACCTCAGACACAATTAATAAAGTTCAAATGATTAAATAATGCATGTACTGCATGTGCAATGACAAAGTGCTCCAGGTTTTTAGATTATTTGGTGTACAATCCTACAGAATGAAGGTCAAATTTTTGTTTCATACCTAAAAGACCAGTCAGTGCAACTTGTTACTGTCAAACTTGTGTTTGTTGTAATAAAATAACATTGCTTCTCTCGATATATATAAAAGTTAAAAATCCAAGCTCAAGTTGAAGCAAAATCTTCTTTGTTATTGACATTTTTATTCCAGCACCTAGTCCTCCAGGTATCCGAGAGGAGCTCTGCACAGCATCCTATGACACTATAACTGTGCACTGGACATCTGATGATGAGTTCTCTGTCGTTTCTTATGAGCTTCAGTACACCATCTTTACTGGCCAGTCAAATATTGTCAGTAAGTAAGACATGAAATTCTTGAAACTTAAAATAACCAAATAGCGTGGGATAATTATGCAACTTGAAAAGTAATTAATTGCTTTCTTTTGTTTTAATGGGACATTTTCATTTCAGTATTTTTTTGTGTAGACTGTGCTCATATATTTTTTTTTATTCACTTTACCATGGACTGACTACTCGTATTAGTTAAATGTGTTTTTAATAAGGTTGTATTATTATTTTTTTTAATTAAGTTTACAATTATGAATAAACTAGTCTTTTAAAACCCTGATCTAATTTTTCAAATATCTTAAAAAAATGAAAATATTTTGAGAAAAACTTAATTCTTGGGATGCAGTATGTGTATATATATATATCAAGAATTATTCACTCGCTCTCTTCTATACTGCGTTATCCTGTATTCAGGATCGCGGGGAACTGGAGTCTATCTCAGGAGGCTTAGGGCACGAGGCAGGGTACACCCTGGACAGGGTGCCAATCCATCGCAGGGCACACACACTCACACACCCATTCACACACTACGGGCAATTTGGAAACGCCAGTTAGCGTAACCTGCAAATCTTTGGACTGTATGGGAGGAAACCGGAGTACCCGGAGGAAGCCCACCAAGCACGGGGAGAACATGCAAACTCCATGAACACACAGAGACGGGAATCAAGCCTGGTCGGGAATCAAACCCGGACCCTGGAGGTGCAGGGCGACAGTGCTTACCACTATACTGTACCTCTCAAGAAATACATTTTTCTCAAAATCTTTTTCTTACCAAGCTGGTTAGACTTAAAATACATGAAGAGTGACACATATCTCACTCCGTACAGGTCTCTGTAACTCTGCTGACAGCTGGATGATTGTGCCCAATATCAAGCAGAACCACTACACCGTTCACGGCCTGCAGAGTGGCACCAAGTACATCTTTATTGTCAAGGCCATTAATCAGGCAGGAAGTCGCAGCAGTGAGCCTGGAACACTCAAAACCAACAGTAAGATCATGCACAGCATCATTCTGGTGTTAAAAATGACTTTATGGGACTCAGTTTTGGAAGACAAGTAAATGTGTTTTGTGGGCTTACTGTGATAAGACAGCTTATAGGTCCAGTTTACTTAAAAACAAGTGTAACAGAATTTAGCGCAGATCATTGTTAATATTTAGAATTTTTCCCCTTATGAAGAATAAACAAAAACACAGGAACTAGGTCTGTGGCTAGGCTACAGGCTAAATACAGTAATAAAATGCTAATGCTAAAGCTTACACAAGGACAAGATGTGAAACACATCTAGGAACCTTACAGGAACAACAGGAAAACCAAACCAAACAGTTACTATATGATAGTATAAACAGATGCAAGACAATGAACCGCCTGAACCACAGCTTTTAAACTGACAATCTAATCTAAGGTAACAATGTATAGACAAATACAGCTTGTGCTGGGAAAAAGAAGAAAACTGAGAATGCTTATACTGCATCAACTTATTGTTTTTGTACTGTTCAATATTAAGAGCTTGGATGTCCTATTAACCCAGGCTATCGCTTTTGATTTTCTAGCATATTTCAAACTTTAAAACACTGAATATCTGTTATCATCCCAATAAAAAATAAACAACATTACCGATTAAATTATTTGTTCACATTTTTACTCGCATTCTGTCAGCAGCAGGACATCTATGTTAATGTTAACACTGTTGTGAATAACGGAGATCAAAAACAGGCCATACACTCTTTCTCAATGCTGCTGTACTTATTTGTCTCTTATTGAGAATTTGTGACTACTGTATAGCATGGAGAGCTCCTACCCTCACCCATTTGGAAAAAAAGTCCCCAGGCCTCTGAAAAACAGGGACAAAAAAGTCAGGAAAAACTTGTGCACCCACACAATATCACTTTCACTTAGTTAACATCCTGTTTAAATGGCTCTATCCACTGGAATAAGTCTAATGCCCCTCACCCCATTTTTGCTATTCGTGCAGTCTTTTCAATTTAGGGTAACATCTCTCCACGAACTAAGTGGAACCCCAGAAACCATATCCACCTACCCAATCATGCACTTCTTCAAGTTTGCTATGAGCCCTGCCTGTCTCAGTGACCTTAGAACCACCTATAGGTTTTGCATGTGCTACTAGAAATCATTACTTTAGATGAGTATATGTGTGCAGACACATGAGTATGACAATAAATATACAGTACATGGGTAAATTTTGGATTAATTCAAATGGTGTGGGAAAAAGGCTGTTTTTATGGAATATTGGGGACAAAGGGGAATTTGTTAACATCCCTTAGACAAATCTATAGTGCATCAATTATATTACTCAAAGAAATTGACCCATCATCCTTGAACACCAACTTGGGCTACTCCATTGAATGTGGGACTCCTCACACCCATGTTAACCATCGCTTTGACTTTTTCTTGTGTTCGGGCTGCTACAACCAAAATTGGAATAAGAATAGTGTGACCAGGTATATAGTGTGACTGTTTGAATAACCTTGTAGTCCAATCCAATTCGCTGTGTGACCTCTAAGGGTCCTTGCTACTTTGCCAACAATTTAGAACTTGACATTGGTACTAAAACAAGGGCTTTATCTCCCTTTGTGAATTCTTTTAGCCAAGTGCCCATGTTATATAGTGAGGATTACAGCACTTGTGAAGTTTTGCTTTCAAAACAAGATGTGTTGAATTTTGTTATTTTTTACTTCTCTCTTCCCAGTTTTCTGTAATGACTTGAGGATGCCACAGGGCTTCTGTCATATAATAATTTACAGGGGGAAATCCTTGTAAAGGCATATGGGACCTCTCATGAATAACAGAGGCTTGAACCACTTATTCCAATTTTATGCATCATTGTGATCAAACCTACAAATCATGTTACTAAGTATTTGATAATACTAAGTATGTTCAACCAGTCCGTCTGTCTGTGGATATTACGTATATACTGGTTGAATCAGTTTACTAGTAATTCATAGATGACATGAACATAGTGGCCTCGTAGTATGCATGACATGAAGATAGTGGACTGATTAGTCAAAATCTCTTTTACGGTGATGCAGGAGAGCAAGCATACAACACTGTGTGCTGAGATGTTGTGCAGAATGACCACTTCCGGATATCATTATTTTCTCTTTCATCCCAGTGTCCCAAGTCACTCAGAATAGCATATCTCTAATAATCAACATATGCAGGTAAACACAACCTTAGGCCGAATTTAATGGGCATTAATAATTCTCACTTGGTCAAAGGCATGCTTCAGTTTTTCATTTGACTACTCCAACAGAAAATCTTCAAAAGGAATTACATCAAGGGCGGATGTATAGTACAAAGCCTGCCCACCCTAAGTGCCTGCCTGATGCAAGGCTAAAATTAATGGCCCTGGCAGTGCCTCTTTAGCTAATCATGTGCCTTTCCCACCGGTCTCTTGCCTTAGCAGGACCCATCTATCAACATTTTTCTGCTAATTCCCCAAAACCTGGCCAATTTGCCCCAGACCTATTGGATAGATGAGCCAAGGACCAAAAACTGCCTCAACTTTGTTTTTTTTCCACATAACTTGTAAAAACTACAAGCACATAACTGTACTCAAATATACACACCTAATCATTACCAATTATTCATGCATGCATGCCTTATGCAGAATCAGGTTTTAGTGGATGGTTTTCTGCTTATACCCTGAGTCACCAGGGGCATGATATGTTCCTCCTTAAATATTCACTCTCAAATGGTACATTCCTGCTCAATCAGGGAAGACTATGGGTACATAGCCTTTAGAAATGCCCATCTTTTCCATGGTGCTGGCAAACCTGATTGGGCTTTAGTCCAGTCACAGTGGGCATGAAATGTTCCACATCTGGAGTGAGGGGGAGATAGCGAAGGCATCCGAGGTGTGAGATAATATCAATGGTAAAGGAAAGAAGGAAGGGAAATTCAAATACAGGAAGCTGGTTTTGGTGGAATCAGAAGTGAGGGGAAGGGGAGGGGATGCCAGTTGATAAAAAAAGATGGAAATGAGAGAGTGAGAGATATACATCACCAAATGGTCCTCAGTCAATTGTGTTTGCCTTTGCCAGCAGTGCTGGACGGTGACATATCAACCACATTGCTGTCTCATCTGACAGCCGCATGATGGAATGTTTCAGTTTCACAATATTGATGATCTCCTTGGTGCTGCATTCCTCTGCCAGTAACCAACAGTGGCAGATGTCTAGAATCTGCTGGACTAATTTGAGCAGGGAGGCTATGATCGTAGTAAGTCCACAAGCAGAAGCAATGTTGCTCTGGGGTTCAGCCCACCTGCTGCAGGATCACTTTGTTCAAAGTGGTGTACTCCAGAATGCAGCAGCTTTTGGGTAGTAAAAGGGCTTCTCCAAACAGTAGATTGGCAGAAGATTGGCACAGAGAATTAGACACAGCCCACTCAGACAGACACAAAGGACACAGATTAGTAAACTCTGTGAAAAACCCAAATATGGAAATTGTTATACATTACCTTTCTGCCACACCGCATCGACACAAAGCAGTTATCTAACTGTAGTTTAGAAACAGAAGATAGCTCATGCATGCATCAATATTGGCAGCTCAGTCTCTGTGACTGATAGGTAACCGTATTCCCCTTGTTGGGATAATGTACTAAAAGAACTTTTGCTAATGAGCACCATCCTCACTTATGTGTTATTAGCTGCCAGGCAACAAAGGTGATATATATTTTTAAAGATCTACATCTTTTGAATGCTTTTGCTGTTGGGAGGTTTATGCTACTGCTGCAGCAATTTCACAGGCCCTACATTTAAGGACATTTGGGAAGAACCTGAGCTGGAGCAAATGGATGGATAAATGGGAGCAGGGTGAGAAAGATTATCCCCAGACATTCCACTATATGCCCAGGACCCACACCATAACTGCGCTCAAAATCATTTTACACAGTAACTCTGTATTGTGTGCTTTTGAACTTTGACAATATGTGTGCAATCATCATATTCTCTAAAATCTACTGTAGTTTCTCCTCTAAAAGGATTTTGGGCAGAAAAGTCTGATAGAGTAATAATCCACCTGTATGTATTTTCATTACACCTGCAGCTGTGTTTCACATGTGCATTCACACTGCTGAGAAAATGTTATGTATGTCTTGGTGAAATGGGCTGGAAAAACATCACTATGAAAGACAATACAGATCTAGGGGCCATTTTACACTCTGCAATCACATTGATCCGACATGAATGATTCCACATGAATCCACAGTCTATGCTAGAAAAAAAAAAATCAACCCTGTTTCTTCATCCTACTCTGTGTCAATACTGAAGGTGCTATTGAGCTTGAAATTCACCTTAAGTAGATAAAAAGCAAAGAATCTGGTGCGAATGGCAAGATAGAAAACTTACACTGATTCATTTTATCTCTGAAAGACAGGAGGCTTAATCCTCCTAGCTTGTACTGTATATATCAGCTTGCCCTGGTGCAGTCACTTGTGATATTTTCTCCACATTTGTGACTGCCTCAAGCTGTAGAAACAGCACTTCTTTGCTTTTTTTCTTCTTCAACTTCTTTAAAATCCTTCTATACCTTTGATCACTTACATTATTTAGGTATTAGTAAAGATATATTTGGCATAGGTGGCATTTGCCTATGACATTGGTGTAAACAAACAAATATTAAATGTCAAATGGCTAAGCTTGCAGAATTGACTATAAACAGAATGCACACTCATCCAATAAACTCATCTATGTATTCCCTCTGTAATATAAATATGTTTAGTTATTTATTTATTATTTATTGAATTAATACAGTACCTATTGGTTGATCATTTGGTAAGATTTTTGCTTCTTTTTTTCCATCAACTGTCACATTAACCTCTGAAACCACTGCAATACATGTCTTATATGTTGTGTCGTTGGTTCCCCAGGTCAGCCATTTAAGCTTGATCCAAAGTCTGCACACAGGAAGCTAAAAGTGTCCCATGACAACCTGACAGTGGAGCGTGATGAGATATCCTCAAAGAAGAGCCATGGCCAGGAGCGTTTCAGCAGCCAAAGCAGCTACGGTGTCATAGGAAACGTGTACATCGACAGTGGACGCCACTATTGGGAGGCTCTAATTGGAGGAAGCACTTGGTGAGTCTGTTTACTTTTTTTGTTATTTAAGCACAGTTCTCACTTTCAAAATGTTCGTTATACAGATGAATTTGGCTTCTCATTTGAAATCTATTACAAGAGTCCATTTTTTTGTCTCAGGTATGCCGTAGGCGTAGCCTATAAATCAGCACCCAAGCACGAGTGGATTGGGAAGAACCCATTTTCATGGGTGCTGTGCCGTTGCAACAATTCCTGGGTGGTGCGCCACAACAGCAAAGAGATGGCCATCGACCCCTCACCACACCTGAGACGAGTTGGTGTGCTCCTGGACTACGACACAGGCTCTCTGGCTTTCTATGATGCTGTGAGCTCTCAGCACCTCCACACCTTCCATATCACCTTCACCCAGCCCGTTTGCCCCGTTTTTAATGTCTGGAACAAGTGTCTTACAGTCCTAACAGGCCTCCCGATCCCAGACCATCTTGACGGTGTGGAGGTTTTTGACTGAGGCTCTTTTGCCTATTTTTTTTTTTTTTTACTTTTTTTCCTTCAGCTTTTCCTTCAGCTCTGGCCATGACCTTGTTGGCCACATCATATTTCATTAATTTCATTCAAGTTCATTAAGATGTTTTAAGAATACACAGTATATTTTGACAGGAATTGTCATCTTTTTATGCAAAAGTAAAGGCTTGATAACCCATGAATTCAAATGACAAAAAAAATTTTTTTCCATTAGTTTTACTGTATAATAACCAGTGAACATGTAGGAAGGCAAGATCACAATAATTTGATATCAGGTATTTTGGAAAGATTTTGCACATGACTCTATATTATATCTATATTTATGAAAAGGGGATAGATCACATTGTATTCTTATAATTTGGTGCAATTTTGTGATTAGGTTTCTTAGTGCAATCTCACTTAATAGGGAATTAAAAAATAGTACGCAATAGATTATTTTTTACTTTATAAAATGGACAATGCAGCAGGACTGATTGCATGTATAAATGAAAGACTTTTTACAGTTTAGGTCAAATGAAAGCTTGCTTGTCTTTTGTTTACTTATGGCTGATGTGGTATACCTGTTTTTGTTTGTTTTTGTTTTTTTAAGCATAAAATTTTGTTTTAGATTCATGAACACACTATCAGTACATAAATGATTAGTATTTTAGAGACACAATCTATGTTGTGTGCTGACAAAAAATACACAATTTGTACTGTTTTGTATTTGCATTTGGAGAAGACTGCCTGCAATTTGTTTTGTCAGCCTTTTTAATGTTTCATTAGCAATGGTGGCACTAAGTTCATTTACCGACCTAACATAGCTTATTAAATCAATATTAAATAAAAATGCAACTTCCTGTACAGATTCACAACGGTGTACATTTCTACATAGACTAAAATACAGTACTTGGAGTAAACTAAAAATGTAACTATTAAATTGGAAAATTCTTAAAAGAGTAACAATTTCTAATCTATTTCAAGAACACAATCTGGCACTTTTTAACATTAACTCTCTGCAGATTTTACTTCAAAGTGCATTTAATACATGGTTCCAGGGTCAGTTGAAGTGATAAGCTACGGCATTGAACATTAATTCTAAAAGCAATGTGTGCATTTTTTTGGACACAACAAAATGCATTGTCAGCTGTGATCTAGCCCACAGTATTTTTAGTTCTTTGATTATATTACATTTATTGTGAAAGTGATTTCCTTTTTAGAACCTAAGAGGATAATCTAAGGATAATGGCAGCTTCGCTGTGAATCAGTAGTTGGATTAATCCTGTTAAACAAATCCTTGGTTTGCATTTGTGAAATGAATATGAAACATGATCCCAACAAATGGCTAATACTGTACATCAACTGTTTTACAAAAATGCTGTGATAAAAGGCTGTAAAACAACTATTTGCAAATTCTGCTGAAGGAATTTCAGTTCTGAAAACTAAAACATTGCATTGAGTCGCATTGAGCAACTGCAATCACAAGCTGTTAGGCTTAAGAAGAAGAGTGTCCGATTTTTTAAATTTTAATATGAATGAAAAGAAGAAGAATTTTAGCTTATTGTATATTTGCTAATATACTTACCAGCTGATGTTCTAACTGGGAAAGACGGACAAACGCACATGCACACATGATGTCTGAATATATCTGTTTAATATCAGCAAACAGAGCATATTTAAGCTTTTGGCCAGGTGCCTGAGTCACATACTGTACTGTACATCCCATACAGAATAAGAACCAGGATGTGTTAGACAGGTCTGGAGGGAAAGGGAGTGTCAATTAGGAATACCATGTGTAGAGAGGATCAAACATATCAGTACATCTGTACCTTTACCCATGACAAATGTATTTATGAAAGCCTTGGCTAAATAATAATAATAATAATAATAATAATGTTTTTTTTTTATAAGACTTAAACACTGAGATTGTGTCTGCGTTCCAAACATTAACTGCTTTTCCATAACTTCATAAGAAAAAGCTCTGCCCTCCCCATCTGGGAGTTTTCATAATACAAGGTGCTGACAAGCAGCCCGCATCTTTTGACCGAAGTAGATCATAAAACACTAGCATTTCTTTTTGATACTGTCCTACGATGTAATTTAGTCCTTTTAGTCAAATTTAGGTTTTTTTTTTTAAATCAATGCAAAATTTCACTGATTGCCAATGCAGTGTGGACAAAATAGGGGTGATGTACTCATATCTTCTGGTTCTAGTGAGGCTTCTGATGCATTCTGGACTAACTGGATCTTGTTCATGCACCTAGTAGAACCTCAGGACAGTAAGGCATTACAAGAGTCCAACCCAGAGGTCACAAAAGCATGAACTAGTATTTCTGCATCATGTAGTGATAATATATTCCTTAACTTGGCAATATTTATGAGATTGAATAAGGGTATCCTAGTAATATCTACACTACCGTTCAAAAGTTTTAGAACACTTTCTAACTCCATGACTGTTTCTGATTTTTATTTCTTTCTCATTGTAAAGGAATGCTGAAGGCGTCCAAAAAATGCATTAATCTCCTTTAAACAGTTAATGGTGAGATGTGTCTGCTACTTTTGCTCTGTAAAGACTTCATAACGCCTCTAATCTGAGGTGCTGTTAATTGGTCATTTTTCAGGCTGATAACTCTAAATGAACTTCTCGTTTGCGGCAGAGGTAGGTTTTGGTCTCGCCCTCCTGGGATGGTCTTTATGAGAGCCAGTTTCACTATGGTGCTTGACGGATTTTGCAAATGCACTTGACAATACTGTTCTTGCAAGAACTATTACAGAAAGGTTGACCTCTGTGTCTTAAAATAACAACTAACTGTTGTTTTTCTTGTTTTTACGTAATTACCTAATTCCATATGTGTTATTTTATAGTTTTTAAATCCCCAGTATTGTTGTAGAATGTAGAAAATAACTCACTAAACAAAAAAAAAAAAGAAATTTACAAGTGTTCTTTTCTAAAACTTTTGAACCGTAGTGTATATATAAAGCAAGCCGATGTACAGTACGTGTTTGTGATGTATATGCTTGTCCAGATTTGCCTACTTTATTTGTCAAAAGCATCTTGATTTTGAGTCACAACATTGACACAGCCCAACATTAAGCAAATTACAATACACACATGCATGCACACACACATCTATCTATCTATCTATCTATCTATCTATCTATCTAGAGAGATACATAGCTATATCATTCTTAAACACAGGTGTATGTTCACAAGCACTGTATTGAGATTGCATTCAGGTTTACTTGTCAGTTTTGTTCATATCAAGGTTTTTCATGTACAAAGTGGCACAGTTACATCTAAAAACAGAACCAAAACCTGGTACATCTAGCCCTATATCTTGTGCAAAAAAAGACATACTGTAAGAGGAAGGCAGACCTTCACTTATTTGTCTAAAATGATGCATCCATTATAAAAAATGCATGAGCTGACACTGCAGCATAGGCCTAAACAAATAAAACAGGGATGGCCAGGATGACAGAAGGGTGAACAGATGGACAACCTGAAAACATCATCTAGTAACAGACACATAAAACACAGGTAAATGTTATATCATTTGACTGTGTTACGGAATTCAAACTAATTTATGAGTTTTATATGTATTATACACTAAATAATACCTCATTATATTTGTATTGGACACTTACTCGCATTTATTCTCTATACCGCGTGTCTTGTACAGGGTCGCAGGAGGCCTGGAGCCTATCCCAAGGGACTAGGGCAAGAGGCGGGGTACAACCTGGATGGGGTGCCAATCCATCGCGGAGCACACAAGCACACACACATACAGTATGTGAAATTTGGAAATGCCAATTATCCTAGCCTCCATGTATTTGGCCTAAAGGAGGAAACTGGAGAACCTGGAGGCAATCCGCCAAGTACAGAGGAAACATGCAATCTGCACGCACACAGACCCGAAGCGGAAATCGAACCCTCGACCCTGGAGGTGCAAGACCATAATGCTAAGCACTATATATTGCTGCCCACTTATAATCAGTTACAGTTAAATGTACAGTAGTTTATACTTTATATAACTTATTTGTTTAGGTCAATTTACAACTGTTTATAAGAACAAATTACATCCTCACTGAAAGTACTGAAATGGCTATATACAGTATAGGGGGGTTAAGATCTGATATTTACATCTAGATGTAATAAACAACCTTGGTGGCCCATTTTACATGAGCAAACATATAAGAATATGCAGTCTTATAGTAAATTAAAGTAAATAACACTTAATGTTTGGCTGAACAGCCCATGCTTCCATTAACTACCTCAAGCTAGTCATCCACTGATATCACCAAACTGTTGCATTCTTCATTTCCCAACTTGTACAGCTTCTTCCAATTGTTCTGTGATGCAAGATTAACTTACTGAAGGTCTTATGTTTCTATAAACTTCTGAAAATATTCTGTTGCTACCATATTGAGTTGCATAAATGAATGTTAGTGAGCCCATTTTAGAAGCATTTATGCCATCCAAGCCAAGACCCTACTGTATGTCCAACATGCTTGACCAATGAGCCTGTATGTTTTGGATTAAAAGCAGATTCTTTCATTTTTCACGCTTGACTTTCTTAGAGGCAAGTTTATTGCAGAATTTTGTGACCAATACCTGTATTTCTTAACGAAATCTGTGCAATGTCTGATTGTTTATAGACATTTCAAATCTTTGGACTGACCTAATGCCCAATAATTGTACAAAGGCTCTGTCGACTTTCCCTGTACAAAAAGTAGCACCTGTCAGTCACACGTTCCAATATTTCAGATTTCTTGAAAAATAAAATAAAAAGGTGCTATGATGGTACACAAATTTTAATGTGACTATCGAACAGTGAGTGTTGTAATTCTGATCTAGTATTTCATATTCATCTATTGATCTCAAACTCAAATTTCTTCAGTATATAACCGAAACAACACGATTTGTCTTGCCATTCCAAGAAGGGGTTGGCCTGGGTGGAAGACAGAATATATTCTTCTATAGAAGAAACTGATACATTATCGTTTAAACTGATACATTAGATAATAATGCATAATGGTTACTGGAGATACTGTATATTTCATTTAACTTAAACTTCCTAAACTGCCTCGCTCTACAAAGGTGAAAGCATCCAAATGTCCAAAAAGTCTCCATATTTTATAGCATTAACATTACCTTTCAATGGAAAGATACTGAAAACAGCCCCACCACCAAATTTTACTGCAGGCATTATGCATCCTGGTACAGTAGATCGTGTTCTCCTGGCATCCCAAACAAACCCAGATTTGTCAGATAGTGAAGCATGATTCATCAATCCAAACAATGTGTTAACACTTTTTAAGGAGTTCAGTGGTGGTGTGCATTACACCACTGTAGCTGATACTTAACAATACGCATAGAGAGCTTAGGCTTCTGTGCAGCTGCATCGCCATAAAAATGTATTTCATTAGGCTCCTGACACACATCTAATCTGCTGATGTTGCTTCCAGAGGCAGACTGGAATTCTGTCGTGGGTGATGCAACAGAGGATAGGCAATTTTGACATCCCTGCAATTTACAATAACAGAATTTACTGCTGTCCAGGGCAGAAATTTCAAGAAGTGACACATGGCAAAGTTGCATTTTATGACCTGGCCATGTTTAAAGTAACTGAGCTCTTTGGTGTGGCCCATCCTACTAACAGAGTCTGGGCATGATTTTATGCATCGGCTAGCAGGGTGGGTGTGGCTGAAACAACTGACATCAATAATAAGAAGGAGTGTCCATAAAGATTCATTATCATTACTTTGATTTCTCAAAGTGTACCCCATGTTTATTAAACAAAGCTTGTAATAAGGCATTACACAATGTCATTACAGACTTTAAGTATGGGCTTATATACAGTACAGTATCTTTTAACTGTGAATCGCATTATATTGCAGTACAGAATACATTTCATGACACTATGCGTGAGGACTTCAGGCTCCAAGTGAAGCAACTTAAAACTTAGTGCATTGTACATTAGAGTATTTACTGTAAATTAAAACTGTACATCCTATTTAAATAAAGGCTCACTGTAACTTTATATATGGTTACACAATTTTCACAGTGTTCTTTGATAATAACCCAACACTATCATTTAAACATTATTATATCTCCACCCAGTACTGGGTTCCAAAAAAAAACCCTCTAAGGGTTGCATTTAGCCCAGTACTTATTTGTAGTTGGATCATTTAAGCCTGTACTTATCCATATTCAGCCTCAGGAATGGAATGTTTCCGATGTTGTAATAACAGAAAAACTGAAGCAACAGTCAGCAATCCAGTTTTGGGGAATTGTGCTGCATAGTGTTTCTTAATATGTATAACAATATTTGAAACCCACTGCACTTTATATAAAATACACAACTAGTCAAAAATTTGGACACACCTTTTATTTTCATGTTCTTTCCTGATTATTTCTTTCTATATTGTAGACTGAGCTTGTGAGTGTATACATATGTGTGTACCATGCAATAGATTGGTACTCCATTCAGGGTGTACCCCACCTCGTGCCCTAAGTCTCCTGGCCCCATGCGACCGTTTATACAAGATAAAATGGCATAGATGCTGAGTGAGTGAGTAGGAACCCTAAATGAACTTCTCCTCTGCAGCAGAGGTTTTTCATCTGGCTTTCCTGGGATGGGTTTATGTGTATGAGGTAAGAAATTAAAACATGGGTAAATGAATGAATGAATGAATGGATTGGCCGGCTGACAACCACAACCACAACTGTGCCCATAGTACAGTAGTTACTGTATTTAACCTATCAAAGTGTAATAACGTTCTTATTTATATCTTATTAGATATGAAATCATACAGGTTTCATTGACATGCTCCAAATGAAAAAATAGGAGCCGCCCCCACCCCCCCCCCCCCCCAAACAATGGCAATTTAATGTGCAATTTTTCTGTAATGTTTTAAATTTAAAATGCTTAGTGTAACTATAAAAAAAAATATATATATATATATATATATATATATATATATATACATATATATATATATATATTTTTTTTTTTAATTAAACAAGGAAGACACATATTCAGCACATGCTTATGGTGTAATCTGAATGGATTAGAGGCATTCCACGAGTAATGATATAGACCATAACAACGCTGGAGCATTTTACTATATGTATCACTATGTGTCACAGGTGTTCTAGCAATTGGAAATTTGCATCGCAACTGGTAAGTTGGTTTTGTCCGCTATACTTGAAAGAGGGAAAAACAACTCGCTGCCAAAACCCACATTCGAAAACACAGACATAGAAGCAGTTATCTTGTAAAATGATATAAGTAGAATATTAGCCCAGGAGAAAAACATCCACCCCTTGCTATAAAGAACAGGGTTTTAATTAGCTGCACTTTAGGATCTGTTAAATATTATTGATCTTTACTTTTTTAAAGATTTCTGCATGCGGTACTGCTTTGTCTGCACTCCTCAGCCCAGACAGTGTTTAACAGCCAATTTGCTCATCTCTTCATCATTTATAATTTATGTAGTGCATTTAATGTCTTGCTATTTTACAATTATTACATTGTCTTACACTAAAGGAGAACGACAGCTATTACTAGGCTGTCATATTTCTGCATTTATGCAATGTTATTAAGTTTAGATTAGCTAATATTACTAGTTCATAAAAGAGTAAGATGCATGATATTCATCTGTTGCTAATCTCAGCTATGTTAATTATCAAGAAGAAAAATAATACAATCAGTCTTTCTTTCTTAGAGGCCCTTGATAATAACCTGGCTAGTGTGTCAAACAGGTTTAAATGACCTTATCTCCCACTTTATCTGAATTCACCATAAATCTGTAATGAGACTCAGATATGGTGTTTTTATTAAGGGGAGATGTAATGGACTTGTTGGCAGTGTGCACTAATTTTAAGCAACCATGACTGCAGGGGGCACTGATGCACCAAAAATTTCCACATTTGCTGGCGATTTTGTGCAAAAAAAAAAAAAAAGAGAGAGAGAAAAATGCTTCACTGAGCAAGCATGTTCTAGCAGCATCCACACACTGAAACAAGCAGCACGTTCACAAATAGTGAACAAACCAATCATGGTGGAACAGGATTGAGTTCAAATCCCACGACTGCCAGAAACCTCGAGAAATGCCGTTAACTCTAGTCTATTTTTTTTGTTTGTTTTTTTTGTAACTAAAATTATTCTTTTAATAATACTGTATATACTATGAAAAAAACAATGTAAATGTATTATATATTATTTCCTTTCGATGCATGTTCTAAAAATTGCCAGTATTTATATACAGTTTGTCACAGTTTTTCCTTAATAGAAGTTGACAGGATGTCATCTAAATCAAAGCTCATGTGGTTAATGAGAAGTGTTAGCCATAGCATCCAGCAAGTGGTGCTTTGTGTTCACATTTGCAAATAATACACCATATCTAGAGCAGCCTTGTTGTTTCAAACGACAGCCTTTCAAACAATGAATTATGAATTATTCAAAGCTTTTTAGAAATCTTCTTCTTCCATTTTGATGAAGAGCCCTAGTTTTCTACAGTATATAAGAATTCTTTGTAGTGCACTGGCTACCCTGGAGAGGACTCAATACTACGGTTTGGAACTCTAAGCTATTCTTTTTGGAATGCTGGATTTCTTTGTGGGGCAGGCCTGGGGATTTGGCCTATAAATTCTTGGTATTTTTTTTTCCATAATCCTAAATAAATAAATAAATAAATAAATAAGTTATTGTGTGTGTTTGTGTTATATATAACATGCTCACAACGTGGTTGTGTAAAATGGCGAACTTTCTCAAGGTGACCCATACTGGTTTTGGGAACAATTACTGTATATACTGTTAGTAAACCACTAACAAGGGAAAATATTAACATAAAGAGCTTGAGAAATATGTCACAGGGATTATGTATAAAATGGCAAATATTAGTTGGACGTCACTGACAATGTACTTCTTCGTTATCAGCTGTTTTGTGTGTGTGTAAGGTTAATATATTCAGTAATATAGGCTTATGAGATGAATCCTAATTTATGCATGTACTGTATGTGTAAAGTACAAGAAACATTGTAGTGTATGTGTGCTTAAACCAGTTATCAATCAAATGTTGATTGGTTTATTCAAAAAGATGTTAGTTTATGGAGGGCGTACCGACTCCCATCAATAAGTAATAATAATAATAATAATAATAATAATAGAAATAAAAATAAATATCACCCATCCACACTTTTTTTTGCCAAAAACGAGTATGCATTTGTCAGCCTGGACAATTTATTTAAAATTCAATATTCAGTAACACTCTCTCTGAAAATGCTGCCAGAAAAACAAGGGTTCATCTCTCCGTGGCACTCGTACGTTGCAAGAAAACTGAGGAATTATTATTGAGTGTTAAGTTAATAGAGAAATGACTGTTTGTGACTGTGTATTTATTTATTCCTCTAATCAGGTACTTACAGCACACCATATTTTTATTTTACTGTTAGTATTACTACTGTATGAGTGTTTTGTCTCCGGGTTTAATACATTTGTCAGGCTTTAATAAAGCACTCATTTTCAGTAGCACTCCCAGTAGTTTCTGAGCAAAAGCAATTTATAAGTTACATAAAGATTTAGGCGTCCGTATTTAATTTTTATCTTGTATACTGTACACATAACCATTGCACTATATTGCTCAGAACCTTCCTCTGAATCTGAATACTGCATGTCACTGCAACTCTGACAAAGTTTGGACTCTGTTCAGAGTTCTATTTTCACACTGTCCTACAAACCTAGGGTATGGGTACAATTACATATTTTCACACCACAAGCAGACACTGTCTGGCAAAATGTACTGGCTGGGACTACAAAAGGAGTACAGATGCTAGCAGATGTTGAAAGATTTCACCCAATGCAATGACAATTCTTTTTTTCTGCCTTTTTTTAACTAAATAACTAAATCTTTTCCAGTTAGTTCTTTAATTATTTACTTATGACCTAATTATAAGCTTTTGACTTTTGATTATAGCAACTGGCTAAAATATTTGCTACATTTTTAACACACTACAGTATATTAGCAGAAGATGTTTTGTCTAGCTCCTCTCACAAATGTCTAGTCAAGTGATCATGGACTTTTTCCACATCCATAAAAACACTGGATTAGCTAACTCTAGTAATGATGTCTAACTAAGGTTCAAGAGTATTTTCACTCCTAAACATTTAGGGACCGCATTCCTGTTTTTAACCAAATACACTGCTTCAAGCAACACTAAAGGGATGTGCTATCCCAAACCTTAGCAGTCCTGTTACTATGAACATTTCTTTAACTCCCGTAGTAACCTTGACTGCAGAGATGGACTCCGAAGCACCAGGGATTTCTGTCACAACTCTTAAATGGAAGGGCATTTCCAATGCTTTACTTAGAGGTCAAAACTTCCCTGCCATTGCTCAGCAGAGTTTATGAATGGTCTTGTCTCTCCCTTGTGAGATACTGAATATTTTTCCAGATCAATTTTTTTGCTCCATCCCATGTGTCTCTAAAACACAACTCAGTTGAATCAGGAGAGCCCTAAACCTCCCTCCATAAAATAACAAGCCCTTTTGCAGGTGAGAGTTAAATTCTTTTTTTCACTGAAGCTTCTGCCAGATGCTCTCAAGCAACTTGCAAGCTCTCCTGGGTTTACCTGGTAAATCAGGTCGGTGGCCTGTGCAATGACTCCAACCTGCACCATTTGACAGCTCTGCTCCTCTCTTTACAAGTGTTGAAAACATGAGGCCTCAAGTCTAAAGATAGTACCACAAATTGTGCCTTGATGTTTAGCTCAAGGGGGTCTGGTACTGAGCTCACATATGAGCAATTTAGTTTGAACAAAGTTCTTGTTACACCTACGCGTAATAACATTTCCGAGCACTGATTCAGAGTTGGGATCCCATTCCTCCCAAGGACCCCCCTTCCAAGTATCCCCTTTATTCCCAACATTGGCACTGAAGCCACGGTAACCATTACAGGTTTAGCCTGGGGTACAAGAAATATTCCAAACTGCCATTCAGTGCATTCAGTATGCACACCCACACCCACTTAAACTTTGTTTTGTTTTGTATTTATTGTTAGGGTTGTATAATGACAAGACCCGCTACGATCAGATGACTTTTTCAAATTATTTTTCTTACATAAAAACTCATCAAATTAAAAGAGGGGGTACTAACTTTTGAACAAGACTGTACGGTATATATTTACATGAGTATTACAGTACATGTACAATATTTACTTTTATCTCTAACCAGTGGGATGTTGTACTGTATTTACTAAATATGCACAGTGACCAAGTTTGGCTCAAGACAATTCGGGAATGCTTAATTTGTACAAATCGGCACAAAGACAAACAAAGCCTAATTTTGTGGCTTATCCAATATAAGGAGATGTCATGTGGATTTTAAAAAACACTGTATAAATTATGTGATCAATGTGCGGTATCTCACTAAATTTTACTAAATTAAGCCATTAGGCCAAGAATCTAAAATCCTGCTTTTCCTGGTTCCATCAAAAAGTCAGTAAAAGTCGAACTCATGAGTGAGCAGAACAAAGGGTTTACATCTAAATGACACTCCATGCTGGGGCATTGCATAAGCTCTGAATTTTTACTACATTAAAGAAAAAACAAACTGAATTAAAAAATGTCACATTCCCATAATTAGTTTTTGATTGAACACTTAAACAATATTTACACTTTCAGATAAGACCGAGCCCCTGTCTCACTTGTCTTTTACCTACCACTAGCCGTTTTTATTGCTCGTGCAATAGTGGTTCAAACTGGTCAACTTTGTGGCCTTTTTGGCAAGAAGAAATATGTCCCCACAATCCGATTTAAGGCAAACCTGCCTGCTAAACGGCTATTTAATCCACAATAGGATTCCTTCAACATCGAGTTAAGCAGCAGTCAGCAATTTTGCACTACTGCCTGACTTTGTTCCTTGGAATTCAACATTCAGCACAGAACACTGACACCCCCATGAGAGCGAGCACCCCCACAACAAAGTGAACAAAGTGGGGTGGAATGTATAATGCAAGTCCTTAAGAATAGATTAAAACAGACAGGTGAAAAGGAGGAGGAAAAGTAATCTGGGAAAAGGGGCAGGGAATGAGAGTGAAGGACTCGAGACCAAAGAGGCGGAGGAGGAAGAGAGGCAAAGTAACAAGATAAGAGGGAGCATGAGAGAAGAGCAAAGAGACGCAGAGCAACAAGGAAAAACTAACAAATGGGGAGACTCTACAGGAAATATTAAAAGCTGCAAGGCTTCAGGCAAAGGCAAGATTAAAGAAAAAAGGAAGCAGAGAGCAATGAATGTGATGTGTAGGTGGGGGAGGTGGATGGTCTTTCACCAGGATGCAAGAAAATCACAGCCTATTAAAATGAACAGCTTATTATCCTGTTAGTCGCATCAAGGAGAATGAGCAATGATAGAGTCTGGTCTCCTGGTGCTTTCTTCACATAGAGTCATGTCTCTGATATTGTGATATGGGCCAAATATTTAGCAACTGTCGCATGTTCATGTCTCTTGTGGCTTATTTCAAAAGTGTTATCAGGTTGACTGCTGTCATTTGATGAGTTGTTTCTAAAAGGCTGTAAACATGATGTATTTGGCATCTGCACAGTAACAATACTAACACGTCTTAGGTTAGACTGTGATTATTTTCAACCCTCAAAAGGAGATAACAAAAAGAGATTGTGGCAAGCTAATTGAAGTTGTGTTTATTTAAGTATTTCTCCATCTAAACAACAAAGATGTAACCATTTGTATTATTACATAGAAGGCTCTTGATTTGATATCAAACAATGCCAGTGTGCTGTATAATAAAGGAGGCTGTTTATAATAAAATATCACTCATATCATAAGGTTTGAACAAAAAAAAAATGTTCCCAAGCTCATACTGAAAAAGTATTGTCAAAAAAAATAGGAGAGGTTACAAGATTAAAAATATTAACTATGCACGGCTGCTTTTCATTAGCATACACACACTACCAGTCAAAAGACTGGACACATCTTCTATTTCCATGGTCTTTACTGATTTTTCTTTCTTTATACATTGTAAAGAAATGCTGAAGGCATCCAAAATATGCAATAATCTCCCTTGAACAGTTGATATTGAGATGTGCCTGCTACTTAAAGCCTATAAAGCTGTAAAGCGTTTATAAAGGCTGTAATCTGGAGTGCTGTTTGTTAATTGGTGATTTCTGAAGCTGGAAACTCTAGATGAACTTCTCCTCCGCAGCAGAGGTAAGTTTTGATCTTGCTTTCCTGTGGTGGTCTTCATGAGATTCAGTTTCATCATGGTGCTTAATGAGTTTTGCAAAAGCACTTGACAGTACTATTCTTGCAAGAACTATTCCTAGAACAGCTGACCTTCGTGTCTTAAAATAACGTATGTTATTCCACTGTTTTGAAAAAAAAATCCAATATAGTTCCAGAATGTAGAAAATAAATCCAAACTTGTGTCCAAACTTTTGACTGGTTCTGTATTGCTTGTGAAATGAAAGTATGAACTTCAAGATTTCTCCAAATCTTAAGATGTGTCTTTTGGCTTCCTGGAAAGAAATGACACTGATAGACTGCAACTAAAACACTCTGTATTGCTCTGCACAATTTTGCCATATTTTAATTAACACTGTCGTTGTTAAATGTCAATTATTGTAGAGATATGTGGTTAAATGTTTTATTTAATTGAACAAATGAACCTAAAATCTAAAATGCATTTTCAGACAGTGCATATTTTTTGCTGCATCATGTTTTGTATCCAGACACCACTATATTGTATGGTATGGTATCAAATCATATTGTATCAGATTTGGATTTTATGTCATTACTAAACATCCATGCTTCTGTCTCCTGATATATATGTATATAGAATGGGTAAATCTTTCTGCACAGTTCTGCATGTGTTTAAAGAGGTGATGAAACTGATTTAAATTAGCTGCAGGGCTAGAAATAAACTAATTATAATGGTCACATCAATATGCTTGTACAAAGCCACACAGTTGCAGTCATTAGCTTACATGCACTTATCATTGATGAAGTACTTTCAATGATTTCTTTGAAAAGACCAGCTTTTCCTGAGGCAGAATAAGCGTACAACATGCATCTTTAATAGAAGGAAACCAGAAGAAATTGAACACAATATTTATTTTGGGTTTTCTTACATTATCACATTGTCAAACTGATTAGCTTATTTTTTCAGTGATGTTGACAGTCTCAAAATGTCTTTTAATTCGCCGAACCCAAGGCCTCTCAACTTTCTGTTAGTGATCATGATTGACTATAGCTGGTAGTATCTCTGTGCCAATATAAAAAGGGTTTGCCTAATGGCAATCATAAAATTGACCAACACAGAGAATAATGGGAGAGTCCAAGGAGCTGAATGCAGATGTGAGAAAGCGGACAGCAGAATTTCCCATTTCTAAACAAGTGCAGGCTCCAAAATCAGTTTAAACTATTGTATGTAACTACAAGTTTTTTGGAGGCACAGTCACTTTATCAAAGTCTGGAAAACGACCCACAGTTTCAGCCCCAGCTTAGAGGAAAATGGCTTAGATGGTCAGGAACAACACAGGAACCACCAAGGTCTATTGTGTTACTGTCCATGACTAAAGTTTGCAGCTAAGACAAAGCCTTCTGGAGGAACAACTTGACCAGAGGCATACTTAGAGAAGTAAAGGTAAGAAATTTTACCTGAAGAACACTATTTGTGGTAAGCATTGTGGTGGCAGCATCCTGATTTGGGGCAGGTTTTCATGCTGTGGAACTGGTGCCTTGCACAAAGTGGATGGCTTTAATCAAAATGAACAACTACCTTAGAATTATTCACCTGAACCCTAAATTATCAGCTAGACAGTTTAAATGGTTTAACAGATTTGAGTTTTCCATCGAGACAATGATCCCAAACACACATCAAAACTGGGTGCGGAATGGATAAAGCAGGATAAAGCCTCAATCCTATCTAGAATTAGGCTGGACTATGCCACAAAGCCAACAAATTTATTTGAACAATAATAATTCTGCCAAGCGCGATAAAACATCCTTTCTGCCAGAAGATGGCTGATGGCTACACAAAACATTCAACCAAACATTAGTTGTACTATATAAATATTTTTGACTTTGCACTGTTAAAAATAAAGATGGGTAGTGTACAATTAATCCAGCCTAAAAAACAATCAGTCAACAAAATTAATAGCAAGGACATTATTGCCATGGCATTCATGATCATGAGGAGTGTATGCAATCTTCTGCCCATAGGTATCCATCGTGGCTACAGGTTACGAAGTGATAAGATCAGAGTGAGGGGCAAGGATAACAGTCGATGTTAAAATTACAGTTTTGTGCATGCTTAGCCTGAGATAAGAGGCTCCTCCTTTAGCTTAAGTGATTAAACCATTAAGGTTAATTTCCTTCCAGATTTGTACAATTTATCCAGCAAAAAATTGGTTATATAGATTTGGATTTCATTTTAATATTAATCCAAGCTCTGATGGTACTGAACTCTAGCGAATCTGCCAAGAACACTAGGAAGTATTGTAGTGTATTCTTTAAAGCAGACCATTTTATTGAATTGAAAACACAGCTATGAGGAAAATCTTGGAGAATTAGGCAAAACAAGGGTATTAAGGCAATACAGGTACAATAAAGTTGAAACACACAAACAAACAAAAAAAAATTAGGCTTGGCTTCTACTGTAATTAACAAGTGAGTTGGTGTGATATAGAAACACGTTTGTTTGTTTTTTCACGTTTAAAGCTAAAAACCACCATTTACAGGCAGAGGGGAAAAAAGACAGAGCTGAGAAAAATTAAAGGATGGTGTCACACAGCTTGTATTTTCACATTTGTAAGTGGCATGGAATATTTGTATTTGTATATAGTAGACATTTCTTTAGGCCTCATGTTCAGATGAAATTAATGCTAAGGTATAATCAATGCATGAATTTATTCATTAATAGGACTCTGTTAATGATAATCTAAAACACAACTTTGATTCCTACATTAAAAATGTCTCATGAGGTTCATTGTTTGGTGGTTTGATTCAGTTTCTTAGAGCATAGATTTAACCAATGGAAACATGTTATATAGTCATGTTTTATTCCCTAGAAACAGTTTATATCAAGGTGTGACAAAATAATACAATGTGCTCTTTCAAACACATCTTACTTTATGAAAAGCTGTGTGCAGCAATGCAACCCAGATAGCTCTACTTTGTTGGCTCAACGTCTGCAAAATCTTGGTAACCTTTTGTCAGTGCTCCAACATCGGCCCAACAGTGCACCAACAGCAGTGCATCCGTTGGGCCCATGTTGGCATCAGTGTTTGGCCCAATGTTATTTTGTCCTGGAACAACATTGCTTTTTTGAAGATTGCTAGCTATTTATTTTCTAAATATTGCCTATAGAACTATACTTAGTGATCCACGATGACTAAATAATTAAAAAAAAAAAAAAAAAGAATGCAATGCTTCAAGCAAATTAGACAGAGAAACAACAACTTGCCTATTATCCCTTATGCACGCTAGCGTGTGTTGAACACAAACACATTGTATGCTGCCAAAAGACTTTTAACAATATTTCTGGAAGTATATGTCCTATTATCATTATTCATACCTAAATGGACTCACTATGATGTCAGCTAAACAATGGTGATAATGTGTTGTTATTCATTTCAGTTTCCTCTGTTGTTATTCATGGTTAACCAACATAGATGCTGGTGTAAACGCTTAAAAACTGATGTACGTGAAATATGCAGTTAAGACAGCTAAAAACAATAGTTAAGAAGTACATTATGATACAGTTCATAAGGTGTAAGAGGTTAAAATAAGACACCCAAAAAAAAAAAAAAAAAAATGGTGGTCTAGGCTTGGGGTCGCATAAAATTCAATTGTCTGTTTAAAAGCTGTTCTCACCGTGTTCATGACATTTTGGCATGACTTAAAAAAAGTCTCAGAATAGTGCTATTTTCTTTTTTTTCTACAGGCACTAGAAGCAACTGGACTGGCTGTGAATTTGTGAAGAAAAGCTGTAATTGGGTGAGTTAACTTACAGTTCAACTTTACCATCATTACAGTAAGAAATCCCCTGAAGCAGGGTAGTGTTCAAAAAATAGAACAGAAATACTTATCTGGCACATTTGGATTAGATAATGTCAGAAATAAGAGACTAATGAGACACACGGTGTGTGTCTCTGTAGGTTTATCTAGGTGACACCTGCAGAAAGGCAAATGCTTGGAATATGAGCACGGAGGTGAAGAAGCACTCAATACTACACCTGATTTTGTCACAATCCAGCCAAAATTTTTTATCATAAATGAATGATTTCATTGCATTTTATCAAACTATAGTTGGAACTCACTGTATTTAATGAGAGACATGTGTGTCACATTTATGCCTTGCAAAAATAAGTGTTGTTAAATCATATCACTGGCTGGATTTGTCAATTTAATTGAGTGTAAAGCCCCTAAACTGGATGTGACCTGCATGTGTCAAGCCCGCATGACATGGAACATTGATTTCCGGGCCTTTTTTTATGCAGTGTTTATTAAATTTTACAAGTTATTTATTTTGATCATTTATATTGAATATTATGCAAAAGCAGTAAAACTGCACATTGATGCATCTGGATGGCAACATTGACATTACTTATCAGATGCCAGTGCAAAATTTCACAGTTGTCCTGAATTGCCTGTCTTGTGTCTCACAGCTAACAAGATTCTAATACAGGGTTGATTCTCAAATCTTGCTCTAACCATTAAACAAGGGCACTTGTTTAACGGGTTTCGACACAGAACAAAGTGCACTAGCTTTCCATTTGACACTTTATGTGATTTAACCATGGAACTGGCAGTTAGCTATTAATTGAAACACTTGAAATGTCAGTATTACTTAAGGTTACGTGAACATAATTTAACGACAGTGTTTACACATTGCTAGCACTGAGCTAACACTATCACTAGTAAACACCACTAAAATCAGGAGGAATCACCTATTTGTACACCATATGAAGTAACCACTTCAGTAATATAACAAATTAAACTTCTGAAAATGTATATCCTTATTATAATTCTCATCCCCTTTCACATGCATGTTTCTCTTAAGAAAAAGTTACAAAGTCCATTACAACATACAGCGTTTGAAAAATAATCAGCAGAACATAAGCTGTCAATTACTAGGTTACTTACTGTGTGAAAAAGCATCAGGTAATCCTTCTGTAATTTTATTTGTGGCGCAAAATATACTTCAAACGTAATTATCACAGTCGGTTAGGTATTTCTGCCATCCACTGTTGTGACATACAACATGATAGTCACGTGTCTGCATAAGATTAATAATTATAGAGAGCTCATTCACCGTTTAATTCATGCATCAGTGTGTCTAAGTGCAGTGTTTATAATTAGACCAGAAATATTAACTATATGCTGTTTTGATTAACACATGAAGGTTGTACTGTAATTTGTAGCTAGAAATTCAAGTTCCATTATCACCAGAAATAAAAATATACTTTGTGTGTTTATCAGCCAAACTGTAAGAAAATGGGGTGTGGGGGTGGGGGGTCCACCATGTCCAATGACGCGCGTGCACACAGATACAAAGAGCAGGCTGAGTCTTGGGCAGAGAGAGAAAGTGGATCTTTAACCCCTCTAATGAGAATATGATTAACGCGCACACTCGTGGTCACAGTGTTATAGTAAACATTACACACCTGCACGGATATTAATTATACCAGTGAGAGACGCGCACTAAGACCCAGCAGGGGAGACGATCACCCACAATTCCGCAGCGCATGAGAGGAAAATCGTTGGCTCAGTTGTGATCACGTGACGCTCTGTGTCAAAACAAGAAGCGCATGCGTGATTCATGATACTTGGTACTCGTAAACCAAGACTTGTTCGTTTTCCAAGTTAAAATTTATTAAAAATCTTTGCTCATCTTGCAGAACACTCGCAAACCGCATTACTCCGAGGTTTCACTGTACTTAAAATAATATCTAAAGAAAAGCTGTGTAAGAGTGCATCAATGCTCTCAAAAAGTGCAACAAAAGAACCATTTACCATATCCTCGGGAGAAAATAAAGCCCAAGAGTTAGAAGTGCACAGCTGAATAAAACGCTCTTACTGTGGAAGGGGTTTGAATGATAGTTTTCGCCATGTAAAACAGGCAACAATAAGCAACTTGCATTTTTAGAAAGCAAAATTAGAAATTAAGTGGTTCTTTATTGAACCAGGTACATGGTAGGGTAAAAACAGGTAATACTAATAATGCCATCTTGTCTCATCTCTCCACCCTGCCCTGCTGCCACAGGCCTTGCCAATATGCGTCCAAGGAGCACAACGTAGATTGTGTGGCTGTGATGTGGTGCAGGCATCACTTTGTACAGTACTTTCTTGTAGGAAAACAAAAAGAAAGAAAGACAACAGCAAGTGTGTTGTTGCAGTGGGTAGTAGGGCTGTGCAATGAAATGAATTTCCTTTTGATTACAATTCCGACAATTATAAAAACAAGATAATCCAGATTAAATAATTACTGTGCCACATTCCCTTCCATTCCCTTTACAGCAATGCAATCCCTAAAACCCAACGTTTGGTCCAGCCAAAGATTGTACACTTGCAAGCAAAACCCATTAGCACCCTGTCATACAATCAGGCACTGTTTACCACAGAAGAAGAGCCCGACGAGCAAATTGGCAGCATTTTTGTTTTTAAGCTTAGTGTGACAGGTTTTGCTAATACATTAACCATTTTATTTTATGGAATCTTTGGAAAAGGTGTGAGGCGAGGAGGGGAAAAAAAGACTGGTGGTTGGTGCACATTAAGCTGGCTTGGTAAAAGAGAGAAAGTGAGACTCTGGTCAACCAAAACGGCAAATTTAATTAAGCTGTTTGAAAACACTGTTTTCAAAGAAGTTGACATAGAATAACACTATGGTAATTGACATCGATTGAGGAGTCTCTTGTTAATGCAACCACCTTTCCAAGAAATTACAGATGCCACCACATTTTTGTTAACATGTGCACCAATTCGCACTGTTATTAGCGATTAGCAATTTAAGAAACTGATAAACAATTCAGAGAGGCGCATCGTCGGAGGTCTTGTGAAGTTCATGCCTTGATGTGTCAGCTGTTTTGGTGGCATTAGGTGGACCTAAACAATATTACACAGGTACTTTTAGTATTATTGTGTAGTGTTATAGTGTTTACGTGATTATAATTTTTGCCATAATCGAGCAGCCCTACTGGTTTGTGTTGAGAACTCACCGCTCCTGGACCCCAGGTTCGAAGTTGAGCTCGGTTGCTATCTGTGTGGACTTTACCATGTTACTGTGGTTTCCTTTAAGTTCTCCAGTTTTGTCCCAGTTCCAAAATTATGCCTGGCCAAGATAAATAATGTGTGTGTGTGTTCATCATGTCCAGCTTGTGTTCTCCTGCCTCATGCTCAGTTTTCTTGTGATAGCCACCTAAGCAATAAACTTGTCATTATTTGTGTTTGTTTGTTTGTCACAAACAAATGTATACTAAAAGTTATATTTAATTTTAGTATTCTGATGCTCCTTTTTGTTTTTGTGTAACCTGAGTGTTATATGTTGGTGATGTTTAGGAGCATACTGATATAAATGTAACCCGATAAACACAAACACACTTGCAGAAGTTCTTTAAGTCTCACCTTCACCTTCACAAAGGATTGCTATCATTAACTATTTATGCAGTTTGAACAGATTGTGTGTGTGTGTGTGTGTGTGTGTGTGTGTGTGTGTGTGTGTGTAGGTATGTGTGTGTGTGTGTGTGCGCGCGTGTGCGTGCGTGTGAAAGTGAGAGAGAGAGAGCAGGAAAACTATGAGAAAGTGAATTAAAGCAGGAATTTTAAGCAAGTAACGGTGAACAATTAGCGTGACATCAGCTCACACTAATTAGGACAAAGAGCTATTCTCTGGCTATTGCCATAGGTGGCCTTAGGGAGTGACTCTGTGGGAGTTTCGGGGGATAATAAGAGTCAGACCACTACATCCCCAATGTAATTATAGTTCACCTTCTTTTAAATGAGGCAGCTGATTGCAGGACAGCATTTCTCCCCTGTCTGTGTGTACTGTATTACTTTCTGTATTGCAGAAAGGAGAGTGTGATTAATATAGTGTAAGAAGGCAACCAAAAAACACAATTTCTCAGAATCTGATTACTCGATGTAAGCAATTTTAAGCATACAGGCTTATTTTCCTGTGGCTACATTTACATTAAATTAGTTTACTGTGACGAATAACAATTCAAAGTGCTCGCTGTGCAAATGTCCTGAACCTTTTCTTCCCTTAATCCAAACACATGTGGGGAAAAAAATGTCGTAATTTAAAGTCATCTGATAAAACATATAACTATTGCCTTAAAAATCAGGCAGCTGATTTACAATGCATGTACTGCAGTGTTTCATTATCATGGTTATTTTAAGGAGTGTAATAAAAGAAAATAAATAAAAAATACCACCTGCTGGGTGCAAATGTTCGGAACAGAACTCACAGGCTCAGGTGTTCACTTGGCTTTAAAACCACTTGCTTTTGTCTGAATCTTTTGGACTGGTTATTGATACAACCATATGATAAAATCTTTCCTGTAAGATCCCTGTTTACAAGTCAAATGTATCCCAGCGCTTTTTTGAGCTCTTTTCTCAAAGCAACCAGGCAACTTTTATTCGAGCAATACAAATAGATTTGTCTAGACCATTTCCAATCTAAATTTAAATCAGAATTTCACTAAGTTACTTATTGAGGGAGTTTAGTCCAAGCAGCAAGAGCAAGGGTTTTGTCTCAAGAATGATGTTTACTGTACATTTAAATTATTTGTGACTGAGCCTTAGGGGTTGCCATAACATCAATTTATCTCAACACAAATCAGGAAAGGAGCACAGTAAACCCTCTCTGAAATAGCTACCTCAGTCAAGAAACATCTTGAAACATCACATTTTTAACCCAGAACAATTTTTAGCCAGTATTTTGGTGAGTTTAGCCCGAAATACCTACTGTAATGGAGATTGTTCATACCACACAAGGAACACCTGTGTCAATATGTACTCATGAAATTATACAATTAGCTATACATTATACTAGGGCTGAAACGATTCCTAGAGTAATTCGATTACAAAAAATGATTGAGGCAAAATCTTTCTGCCTCAAAGCTTTTTTTAATTACTTTTAAAAGTTTGCGTTATGTTTTTGCATAATTATTTGTTAGGCGTAACACTGACTGAGAAGAAGCGCTTACGTCACCCAAGCGGAAGGAGATGCAAACAGTTAGCTGTGTATTAATTTGAGGGAGCGTTCTGTTGCGGGCTGCAAAATGAAAGGGAGCGATAAAAATATTAGCGAGCCAAAAGAAGAAGAAACCAGCGAGAGAAAATGACAGAAATTGTCAGTTAAGGTTTATTTTATGCCTGAACTGTGGATTTACAAACTTTTAATCCTGAAAGTTAAGTTGCACAACTTAGTGTTTTTGTATAATTATTTATTTCAATGTGTGCCTTAGCTTTTTTGATACTTAAAGTCATTTGAAATACCTTTTTTTTTGTTTGTTTTTGCATCTGAGAAAAGGCTTTAAAATAAGAATGTATGGCGCTGTAATGCACTTAATTAATTTCAGTCAACTTTAAGCTATTTCTTGTATTGTGAATAATGACAATGTTTATCTTTGTATGCATGTAAAAAAAATAAATGTTGATTTTTCTAAAAAGAAAAGCAATTAATCTTTGTATGTCTTATATATTTTAAATTTTTGCGGTTTAATTAAGCAAAAGTACATTTGATCTGATTACTCGATTACATTTTTTATAGAATTCTCAATTACTAAAATATTCGATAGATACAGCCCTACATTATACCCAGTATTGTATAGGTTCGCCTTGTGCTGCTTGTGGTGGCAGTTATGGTGTCTGGCACCAGAACATTAGCAGTGGATTCTTTTGGTGCTCCGTGTTGCGGGGTGGGTCTTCGTGGATTGAACTTTTATCCGCTGCATCCCATGGATGCTTAATCAGATTGGGACTTGGGGAGTTTGGGGAGTGTATACAGGTCGGTGGCCTTGGGCTCTTTACTTTCTGGCCACCCTGCATGTCACCGTACCTAAAAATAGTAATTCTAAAAGTTTAGAATTTTGCACATAAAAATTTACAATGTTTGAACAGCGGTTTTGCGGGCAGAAATGTCTTGATGAGGAGCACAGTCCAGACTGTTATGAGCAAACAGGTAGTCTACAGTAATGCAAATGACCAATCTTTACAATTGTGATGAGCAGAAAAGCATTGTAGGACACAAAACATAACAGATGATCCAAGCAGATGATCAACAGAAAAAAGACCTTGATGTGTTCCGCTGCTGTCAGCCAAGAACAAGAAAATAGGGCTACAGTTGGCACAGGCTCACAGGAACCATGCAGCTGAAGAAAAACTGGTCTTTTTCCAATTTCCAAACTATACAGACTGCTTTGCATGAAAATCCCACAGGATCAGCAGTTTCTGAAATACTTACCCACAAACATGCCACAGTCACTGAGTCACTGAGAAGACAGGTTTTTCTTTTTCCCCAAGCTGATGTCTGAGGTGCAACTGGATAATTGCTTGGATAAGCAGGTACACAGATGTTCCTAGTAAAATAGCACAAGTATACAATGATAACCTATTACATTAAAGCCACCTGCTTAATATTGTGCACATCTCCCTTGAGCCACCAAAACAGCTAAGAAACATTAATGCATGGACTCTACAAAACCTTTGAAGTTGTTCTGTGGTACTTGACACCAAGATATTGACATCCTTTAAGTCCTCTAAGTTGTGAAGTAGAGCCTCCTGTGATAAGACTTGTTTGTCCAAAAGATCTTATAGAGCCATAATCAAATGGAGCCCAGGTCAACACTTTGTCCTGTTACTCAAACCACTCCTGAACAATTTTGACATACCATCTGGAAGGGCGCATTATCACGCTAAAAGAGTTCACTCCCATCAGGGAATACTGCTTCTGTGAAGAGGTGTACTTGATCTGCAACAATGTTCAAGAAGGTGGTGGTATGTGTCAAGCTAACATGCACATGAAGGCCTGGACCCAGTGCATCACACATCCTCTGCCAGCTTGCCTTCTTCCCATAGGGAATCTTTTTTACAGGATGTAAAACAAAAAGTGATTCATCAGAGTAGGCCACCTTTTAGCACTGCTCCATAGTCCAATATCTGATGACCATTGTAGGAGCTTTCAGTGATAAACAGGTGTTAGTATGGGCCCTCTGACTGGTCTGCAGTTCCAAAGCCCCATACTGTGGCAATGTCACTCTGGATTGCACAGAGTGTTCTGACAGCTTTCTATCATAACCACCATTAAAAAAAAATTTCAGCAATTTATGCTAAATTAGGTCTTCTGTGGGATCAAGTCTGACTGGCTAGCCTTCACCCGTGCACTTAAATGAACCTTTGGCACGCATGACCTCATCACCATTACTCCCTTGGAGAGGACCACAAACTGGGAACATCTCACAAGCCGTTTCGGATACGCTCTGACCCAATCGTCTTGCCATCATAATCTGTGTCCTGTGAAAGTCATTCAGAGCATTATGCTTACCCAATTTTCCTTATCAACTTTGAGAACTGACTGTTTGCTTGCTGCTAATATATCCCTCCCCATTACAGGTACCATTGTAATGATTTAATTAATATTACTTGCTTCACCTGTCAGTGGATTTAACGTTATGGCTAATTCGTGTATTTTTACTGTAATCATTTCTATAAGGGATAAATATTAAACGCATCAGTTCCAATGCGTAAGATTCACTAAAAAAAAATACACTTATAAAGTTTTACTAGGATGAACAGCTGCACAGGCACAAATATAGTTCACAGTGATAGTTTTTCAAGCCTGAGGAACTTAAGTTAAAAACAGCCCTGTCAGACGTGTGGGTTAGAAATTGGCAGCTAAATCATTTTCTCACCATAAACAAAACCTCATGCCCTTTTTCACAATTGGTTCATGCCTAAATTATTGCCTGTTAATGGATTTCTTCACAACAAAAGTGAGTTTATGGGTGAGAGAACATGACAGCATGCAAAAAAAAAAAAAAAAAGTAATGAAAAGGTGAAAAAAGGGAAGGCAACAAAGGTTAGGTAGTATTTCTCAATAGCAGGGATCAGACGAGTCACGCAAAACCACTCCGCGATGAGTAATTAGCGGTGTTTGATTTACCAGTCACTCAGCACGTTGACTAGGTAGTCTTGCAGGGCTGAAGTATTTAGTGTCTCAGAAGCTCACCTTATCCTGTTGTGAGCACTGACTTATGATTTAAGCTCATAAATAAGTAGAGTGGTAGCCACCTTTATTTCCTCATTCTGTCATAATTCTGGTATTGCCAAACTTAACCTGACCATAAAATAGCAGTATGGAGAGGTTGTAGAACGAAGCACTTTATCTTAAGTTCAACTTAATGCTAGACATATAGCACTTATAACAAAGGACATTAAACAACAAAGCAACTGTATGTAAAACAAAGTGTATGAAATAAGTTGCTACAACATGTTCAGTTTTTCCAAGCCGATTAGCAAATTACATGCCAGAATAGCTTAACTTCCAACCACATTATCTGGATCTACTAGTCCGATTTTGAGAAGTTAGATTTAGTACGATTTTAGATTTTAGCCTAAGACATCATCATGTAAATTTATTGATTGTTGCAAAAAAAAAAGAGACTTTAGGCGACATTAATACCACACAGAGACCCTGAGCACTAATTTTTAAGGTTTGAAAAAGCGTCTTCTGTAAAAGGGGACATGATGCAGTTTGGACGCTGTGCAAACACCATATTACAATAGAGTAATTTGGAAAGCTAAGATGCACATCACTGTAATATTTCTAAGGGGAAATTAAACATTACAAGAGGTAACATTACTAAGAGACATAAGATACATGGACTGTGTGGGGGGAGCTGTTGTAGCTGTCCCGATCTCTGTTTGTATACCAAATTAGTGTTAATGAGCATAAATGCTCAACATAAAGATTAAAATATAATTGTTTTGAGGTTGTATTTGCAAGGTAGTGTTTAGGTCGTTCATTAAATGTTACCTCAATGCCATTTTTTTTTTAAAGTCCTTCTAACTTTCTGTAACAATGCTGTCCAGACGGTTGATGACATCACAACGTTGTTATGACTATATTACAGTATAATGCTCTTTAATTGTTAGGGTTCCTGCTGAATTATCACAACATAAAAAGAAAATCTGACCAGACAAGCATAAATATTAAGCTCAAATAAAATAAGTTCTGTACAGTGATTAAATAAGGTTAAATAGTAATCCTGCTCCTTTTTCTTCTTCTTCTTTTTATTTGTGCTGCACACAGTGAATCAGTCAAACAAACACAGAGCCTAAATCTCGTGCTTCATTGTAAAAACAAACTCTTTCTATGGCTTTCTAGAAAGAGCCAAAAGTTCTTTTTAAATTTTTGTTACGTCATTTCTATGAATCCTTTAATTACAATATCATCCCCTACACCATGGTGTGCTCACTGCTTAAATGGAATCAAATAAATTCCATCCTGTTCTCTTCATAGCCTTGTTTCTATCTATACTCGTGCTATTGTCCATCTATGAGAAGGCGTCTCTGTTATCCGCTCAGCTTGATCCCTGTGCTAGTTAGCTACACGCAGAGGAGGAAGCCCTGGAGGGGATGTGGGATAGGAGTATGCACTAGTGTGAAGCAAATTCTTACCAAATTTTTGCAGTGAAATGAGAATACATTAATGCAATAAATGATTTATTAATTTACTCTGGAAAGCCATTCAAGCGCATACAATGATAAGGAACTTGTTTAAGCCAGTACTCATTTATGGATGGACATGCATCAAATCGGTAAATTATACATGAAGGCAAATTGTGACATGTCGGGTGTGTCAAGGATAGCATGTCTTCACAAATCAAATCTAATATTGCTATAAAAATGTTTCACAATATATTTTATAGAGGGCTGAAAAGAGTTTAAGCAATCTGTCTGCCTATAATAATCCCTGAGAAAATAAAAGATTATTGTGATATTATGGTTTATTTTATTCTGATCAATAATAAGGAACAATGTGTCTCCTTGCAATCTTTAAACCATTATCTTTAATTCTTTAAAAAAATAATCTTGGTTTATAAGGACGAATACAAACATTACCTTTTACATAGAGACTACCCCTTTGCCTTTGCACGCAACACCCACTCACTCACTTCCAAAAAAAAAAAAACATTGCTATTGTTAAAAAGACTTCTTAGATCTTATAAAGACATGTCTGTCTTGGTGTCTCACACACAAATGTGATAAAGAAAGGGAAAAAGGCAGCCAGAGGCTATGGCTCCTCACCGTTTCAGTACAAACCTTGCTTATTTCTTCTTATTGTCCAGTACAACCACATGTCACAACATGCATAATGATTAACGTGAACCTTGACTACAGAAGACTTTGTGTCTTTAAATCTACTCTGTTTTTTGTCCCATATTCACCGAGTCAGCATTCCAGCGTTGTCTAACTTGCAGGATGTTACCGCTTTCATCCTGCTCTAAGTGCATGGCCCCGCGACCAGACTCAAAGCAAAACTATTGTTAGGAAAGCTACAAAAACTGGTCTGAGATCAATATAAGGCAACTGCTCCAACATCTAGGGCTCTGAGGGGACCTTGAGGGGATTTGACAGTGTCACCATGTCAAGTGAAGGCAGATTAAATCCACAATGGGCCATTAGTGCTCTTAGAAGAAGGTAGGCTGCTGCGGGCTGGACCCCACACTGAGCTACCTCTGTATAACCACTGAGAGGGGTGACAGCTGACACCAGCTTTAAAAGGAAAGGGTCAATTAGAAGGTCAATCCTTGTAAAGATGGTCCCAAGATAAGGCGTCCTGGCCAAGACAAGATGTGAAAAAAATTCCTTCACGAATAATACTCTGTGACAGGGGTGTGCTATAAGTAATAAATAAAACACTGATTCATGCTGTTAGGGGAAAAAAAATAGGACAGGATTGTGTGATGCAATGTGACAGAAAGTGAATAATAGTTCATGTCGCATTTTGCACAAGTAACCAGAGTGATTCAATTTTAGCTAAAATGCAAACATTTATCTTCAGCAGAAAGCAGTTTCAAAAAAGATGCTTCTATGCTTTAGCCTAAAAAAACAGATGGCTTAGAGAAGGCGCTAGAAGTGCTGAAATAGGAAAGAGGAACAGAGGGAGAGAACTGCTGCCAAGCGGTGAGTTACTTCATCCCGTACACCCATAATCGAATTGCTGTCTGTGTTTCATAACGCACTGAGCCTCTTATTTTCTCTCTGGGTTGAACCATGTCCTGATAATCAGATGATGGTCTACCCTCAGCATGACCTGCATGCTGAGGCCTTGTTCGCAAAGACACTAGGACAGCCCTGGATAATACAAAGAGATATATAAAAAAAAGAAAGAAAATTACTGGGTGCATGGCCTTCTGATTCGCAGACCATAAAATTTCTATGAGTTTGCTAGGACAGTCTTTCTGCTTTGTCTACCTCATCTCTGAATAAAAAGGCATCACTATAGAACCACGGCTGACCAGATAATATACCTATAGCTTGTGTATGAATGTGCACTGCTGTTGGTTGACTATTTTCATCTGAGGTGTTTAATTTTCTGCATTAATGCAACAGACATTCACTATATGGTCAAATTTCTGAGTAGACCATCACATATATGTACAGTATGACTTCCCTAAACTGGTCCCACAATTTTAAGAGGACATTGAGAGGACTCAAATTTAAATGCTTTAAAATTGCAATTTCCCTTCACTTGAACTAACCGTCCATGAAGCAATGGTTTGCTGGTGGTTGGTGTAGAAATATCCTGCACAGAACCCTGACCTCAACCCCACTGAACAACTCTGAATCGAACTGGAATGCTGAGTGCACCCAAGCCCGCTCCTTCAACATCAGAGACTGACCTCACAAATGCTCTTTGGGCTGAATGGACAAATCCACAAAGCCACACTTGAAAATCTAGTGGAAAGCCTTACCAGAAGAGTAGAGGTTGTTATAACAGCAAAGAAGGGATTATATTTGAAATAGGATGTTGATGATTGTCAGATGTCCACAATTTTTTTATTATATGATGTTCTTGCACAAGTGTCACAAGCCTTGGCTGCAAAGTACAGTGCTCTATAATATAAAAAAAATACTAAAGCTTGGTAGTTTTCAATCCCAATGCATTTATGCATTTAACATTCATAATTAAATCCGCCTACAAAAATATTGACTTATGTTTTGCCAAGTTTGTACAACATGCGTTTAACCAAACACTAATAGAATGACTACAAGTACATACACAAAGCTTTGAAAAAGCTTTTACAATTATTTTAGGTTTTCATTTACTATAAAAAAAAAAGTTTGTCCAAAAACACACAAAAGACTTTTTAAGGTCTTTTCTCCACTTGGCAACTATATATGATAAAGTGCACCTCAGTAATCCAGCCAAAACCTCCCACCAAGGAGCACCAAGAAAGCACAAAGTGCTGTCCATTTCAGTAAACTGATTTGAATATACTAATTCTAATATATCAATACAGAAGTCCAAGGCAAATATAGCTCGCATGGACCAGAGAGTTATATTTCTTTTCACTGCAGATAACGGCTGAGACTCCCACATGTGGTGGAGCTGATGTTTTTGGAAGAGTTTGAAAAAGACGCCAAATTCCTGGATTGTCATGCAGTCAGCATGAGAAATCAGGAACAGGTGGAGGTGATCTTTGATCTCTCATGCTAAGGACGAGAGAATGAAAAATCTTTTTTACTGGATGGTATTATTTTGGTAACACTCCTGTATTTTATTTGAGTTGTATGTTTTCTCTCATTTTGAACCTGTCCAAATTTCTGTATCTCAAGAGTTTGTTTTCTATGTCAGCCATGTGTGTTAGCCTAAGCACTATCACAGAGACACGTATAGTATAAGAAATAGCGCCATGCCTAACCCCAAAATATTGTTTCCCTAAGCACTTACTGAATTTTTCATTAAAAAAAAAGTCCCATTAAACGTTCTTACATGAGCAAATGTGTGCAAATTCCCCTCATAAGTATATATGTACATGCATGTATTTAAAGTGTATGAACAGTTTGACATTTAAGATTTCTTTTCTAACAAAGAACCAAAAAGTGTTGCAAACTAATAACACATAATTTGTTATTGTATTCTTTCCGTCACAACAGTGTTAAAAAATACAAATGCCAAAATATTATGCCAAATTTGTTTTGGTTATTTCAGTGTGAATTTTGTGTGATTTTGCGAAAAGCTATAATCTATCTCCCACAGTTTTGTTACAATGGGTAAATTAGCCTGCAGTTGTGTTTGTGATTATTTAAGTATGGAAATTAACATTAATAATATGTTGATAATATGAGGGTTTACTGGCGGCCTTTTTTTGGCTCTCATTTCACACAGTCCAGTCCCTATATCTAAGCAGCTTCAGAGAAATGTTTTTTTGTTTGTTTGTTAAGCTATATAGTGACCTATGAATGATTCAAGCATAAAAAAACATCTAATGTAAGGCATGAACCAGTGAGAACCAGGTGCAGATGATGACAGATGATCAGGCCGGTGATTAGTATACTGGTGATGCTGAATGCTGAGCGGTTGGAACAGATAAAGAGGGGAAATAAGGTTTCTGCAAAATGGTTGTTACATAAATAACCAATTGTAGAATTATTTCTTTGGGCACTGTGCGACCTAGGACAGTAAAATATTTTTTCCACTATTCATTTAATCTGCATAATTTAATGTAACAGAAATTCTGCTATCTAATATCACTCAAATGAAATTGGGTTCCCTGTTAAGTCTGGTTCCTTTTAAGGTTTCCTCCTATTGCAATCTAAGAGTTTTTTGCAGCAGCCATTGCCCACAGCTTGCACATCAGGGACAATCAGATAATTTTGACATATTTCTGCTTATATGTACTTTATATACACATATGTATTTTTACAATTTTAAAACTAATTTCCCCAATTTTCTTTCTGATTCTGTCAAGCTGCTTTGCGACATTGACCACTGTTAGAAGCCGTATATAAATGAAAATGAATCAAATTAAATTGAATGTGTAATAAATAGGGAAAAAACATTACTACCTTAAGCTCACTTTGAAGAATGTTTCTATTTCCATACTTTGATTTAATCCAGCTTTAGTCTACCATTAGAGAAAGTCATTTCATAATCTGACAAGCATTATTGCAGTCAGTTATTAGAACTCGGCAGTCAGAACTCAGCCGAGATATGATTTGAATCATCTCATATGGTGTGACATGTAATAATCTTAAAATGCTGCTGTAATTGCAGTTTAATGCCAGCTTAAGTGATAAAAACTGTGTGTAGATATGACTGTGATGCATGTGCAAGCTGCTGTCTGGACCTCCCTTTTCTAAAGAAATCAGACAAGCTCAGTACGACTGATCTAGACACTTCAAGCTGTGCCTCACTTTTAGCTGTAGCCTTTAAAGCTCAGAGCATTTTAGCCATTATTAGTTTTGCTGGGTTTTTTTTTCATGTTTTTTTAAATAAAGGGCTCAGGATTGTGGAGTATAGCTTGACATGTCCTTTTTCAGGCAGAAAAACAGGCTAAATCTTAGTTCATTTTAACCAACTACCCAAACATGACTGAGCAAAAAATTTTTAAATGGGTCTCAAAGGAAAAGAAATAGCACAGATACACATGACCACATGTTTTTATTGCTGTTTTCTGTGGTTTCTATGATAAAAAAAAAATAATAATAATAACATGCTGTTCTGCCAGCATAGATCTGTGCCACTTGAGCTTTAAGGAATTTATTAAAATACATACATTTGTAAATTGTTTCTATAAGCTAACCAGAAGCTATACCTTTTCATAAATAAACACTTTAAACATCGATTGGCCTTTTTATATTTTCACCATCCTACTATGTCAGTGGTACTGTATAAGGATGAGGTAGGACAATATAAACTAATTCTTATGACCGTTTCAAGGATTTGTCTATTTATCTATTTATTTATTAACTGGAGGCTCCACCTGTGTGCAGATCCTGACACCTACCTGATCCTGACTACCATTACCTGCCAATGCAGTCACTGCCGCTCGTCATGCTGCTCTAATGTTTCAGCAGCTCTTGCTTTTCCCAGTCTTTTGACAGTCTGATCTGGGGTTTCAGTAGCTATGAACTCGGCCTGACGTACACGTTTTTGATGCTGCCCACTGTTAAATACAGTGAGGACGATGCCTATTTAGGTAAGAACGCCTGTGAAAGGACTACCTGCATAAATAAACAAGGGCACAAAGAAACAAATATATAAACAGAACTTTGGGTTGCATCGAACAGTGCATTTTACATATTACACAGGTCCAAAGGTCTGCATCCTTGAGCATTTTTTTTTTATTTGATTTACTTATTTGTTTATTTATTTCAAACTCAAGAAGACTTACAACAGGCACATTTCACAGTGTTGAATTAACACCCCGGTGACACTCATATAAACCCAGAAAGTGTTAAACAACACTGGGGAGTTTATTGTGAACAGAAGACTAAAAAGATCAAATTCAAAACATCACTTCACTAAAGGAGGAAATCATCTCTACATGTAACAACAGTTCTGGTATATTAATAAATGTGTAAAATCTCTGTATCAAAGCGCACAAGTGCCGCAAAGGGACCGTCAATGTAAGCATTTTACTCCAATTTATACTTTTGATTAAATCTTTGCCTACGGATCCAGACTTTTGAGTATTTAAGAGTCAACCAGAGCTTTTACATTATGTTGTTTGATATTTAATGAAGCGATAAATCTCCTACCCTCCGTAGGCACTGAACACATTAAGGCTTGTCTCCTCCTCGTCCTCCTCCTCCTCTCCCCCTCAGCACCCAGTGTTTGTGGTCATGTGGGATGGAGCTTACCTTAAAAAAAATGTAGTTTCTTGGGAAGCAGGACTGCGTAACACCAGGCATGTGTTTCTAAAGGAGAACATCAACATACACCATCAACATTTACTCTGAGGAAGGAGAAAAAGGAGGAGAAGCTGTGAATCCAAACCAACTTCATTTTCTTATTCCATTTCAATAGATGGAAGTTTGAGGCTTTTAACTCACCTGTAAGGAAAGGACTAAAGGGTGTTTTTTTTCTTCTTCTTTCATTCCTAAATGTTTCATTTTTACAAATACGGAAGAAGTGAAAGATACACAAATAGACAACAATAAGTATCTGTAACAAACATTTTGTCCATTTTTGACTGCCATTCGGGTAATATCATTTCATTCCGTTATTTTAAAAAGAAAAATACCTTAACTGACTTTCTTTATTCATTTATTTATGTATTATTTTTTGAAATGACTAAACTGGAGACTAAATTGATATTTTGGGCTCTCGCGCTGTTGGCGCTCACCTGCGCCGAAGCCGAAAACCCGGATGGAAAAACGACCGGTCTGCGCGCGCTCAACGTCACGGCCGCGCGACTACCGCGCGCGCCGCCGCCCATGTGCACGGGACCCACAGAGATCCGGGACGCGTTTAAGTACATAAACGCGGCCGTGTCGTGTCTCGTGTTCGTGGTCGGGCTCGTGGGCAACTCGGCGCTGCTGCGGATCATCTACGCGAACGAGCGCATGCGCAACGGGCCCAACCTGCTCATCGCGAGCCTGGCGCTCGGTGACCTCGTGCACGTCGTCATCGGCATCCCCGTTAACGTGTACAAGGTGAGAACTGCATACTCGTGCATTTTAGTGTGGACAGGAAGGAAACGTTTATTCTTTTAGTTATTAATAGCATGTTTTTGGAATTCTTGAGGAATTAATTATTCATTTACCTTTAAAGATAAACGTCTGTGATGTCTTAAATGTGTTAAACGTAATTAATGCCAAATATCCTATTATGCTATATATACTGTATATATATATATATATATATATATATATATATATATAGAGAGAGAGAGAGAGAGAGAGACGTAATCAGAGAGATATTATTATTTCAGGTTGAAGCCTACATACATGTCCGTCTGTCTTTCTGTACTCTGCCTAACTTATTAATACAAAGAAGTCAACTTTTGTAAGGTTGAGTATCTTGCGTCCAGTTTACGCTAAGTTGTGCATCTTTCATTGTCAGCCAAATACACTCCAGCGCTTGAAATTTACTTGCATATGACTCGTGACTTCACTTCTGTTAAACATTTTGATTTCATTTTATGGTGCACGTTAAACTTTAGGCAAATACCTCAGTACTGCCAGAATATCACTCAATTCTGTCCAGTCAGTTGCATGATGCTGTAACAAAATCCATCTGGACAGACATACAGGTAGACAGAAAATGTTCTGAGACTGAGTTCAGGTCCTCCAATGTGGTGGGTAAGAATATCATCAATAGAGAGAGTTCTGACCAATATGCAGACAAAACCTTTCTTCTACTCACCAACCATTTTATTACATACACCTGTTCAATTGCATGTTACCACAAATATCAGCCAATCATATGGCATGTATTCAGGCATGTAGACATGATCAAGGCAATCTGCTGAAGAAGAAGAAAAGTAATTTAAGTAACTTTGAACGTGGCATGATTGTTGGTGCCAGACGGGCTGGTCTGATTATTCTTAAACTGCTGATCTACTGGGATTTTCACACACAACTATCTCCAGAGTTTACAGAGAATGGTTTGGAAAAGCTGATAGAAAGGCACGAACGCTGCATGGTCTAAAGAGTCTCGATTTATGCTGTGACATTCAGATGTACCATTTGAGCATGGTTTAAATGCCACAGCCTGGTATTGTTGCTGACCGTGTTCATCCCTTTATGACATGCCATGTCCCAAAACTAAAATAAACTGGTTTCTTGAACATGACAGTGAGGTCACTGTACTCAAATGGCCTCCACAATCACCAGATCACCAAATCTATTAGAGCACGTCCAGGATGTGGTAGAAATGGGGAGTCACAGCAGGTATGTGCAGCGGACAAATCAATATATAGTATATATTCATCACCAAAAAAAAATCATACACCCTTCAGAAAAAGAAAAACTTGTATAAATATTTGAATACTTAATTTATTGCTTTATGTTATATATTGATATATATATGATAATATTATTAATATTATAATAATATAATATACATCCTATTATTTTTCTTTTCCTGAAGTGTACATTGGTAAAGAAACTTCTTTAAGAATAAAAGAATTTGATATAACAAATGACAAGTTTGTGATAGGCCCATTTGTCTTATAGAGTAATGGCCTCTTCAAAAACTTGCATCTTTCTTCTATGCCACATTATTCAAATTGGGAACCCAGAGGTAAAAGAAGAAATCAACATTTGCCAGCCTCTACTTAGACCTTTTTCTCTACTAAAACTAAACCTTATGAATTGCCGTAACGTCATGTCTTGGATGATGCAATGAAGGCTTTACCTGTGGTATCACATCAGCATACAGTAGTCAGATCTGTCGCCAACAAACTGAGACAGTATTGCGTACATTTTGAACATTAGTCATGTGCATTATATTACTTTAATGCTGAGGAGAAAGCAGTGGGTGTTTATTCATTTATAGGCGGTGGACTTTTAAATTAAATAATTTATATTATTATTGTCAAAGTGTAAAAAATGCTCCTTTATGTAGCTTGATATTATAAATGTTTTGCTTGGTGTCATGATATCTCAATAGATAAGACCTACCTAATATCAAACACTCACTTACTCACACATCATCTATACACGGAAAAAACCCACCAATCACAGGGAGAACATGCAAACTCCATGCACACAGACCCGAGGTGGAAATCGAACCTGGACCCTGAAGGTGCAAGCCAACAGTGCTAACCACTAAGCCAATATCAACCATATCAATCAAACATATTACATTATATTAATTATTAAGTATAAGTCTATAAAAGTGACAAGGATGGATAGGATCAAGAATAAGTCCATCAGAGGGACACCCCATGTTGGAGATAAAGGCAGAGAGGCCAGATTGAAGTGGTTTGGACATGTTCAGAGGAGAGAGGAGGTAAGTTCAGGGTAAGAAGGAAAGTCCATGAAGCGATGCCCCCCTCATGCAAAGTGCCCACAGGCTGGTGGAGGCAGTGTTATGATCTGGGGTTGCTCCAATTGTTTATGTCTAGGCTCAGCAAAGTTATGTGGCAATAAAATCAAGTAAGGTTCAAATAAGTTTTTTTTTCATGGATATTTCACATTAACCAAAACTTATTCCTTTTTTTTTAGCTTCTGGCTGAAGACTGGCCTTTTGGTGTTGGAATTTGTAAATTGGTTCCTTTTGTGCAGAAGGCATCGGTCGGCATCACTGTCTTGAGTTTGTGCGCATTAAGCATAGACAGGTATGTCTTATTCACAAATTAATTTGTATTTTACTGCATGTTACAAATGCATATATAAATGTAGACAGTAATATTGCACATTGTACAGTAATAATGGTATTAATTTTATAATTCTGTTTTGCTGTTGGTCAGCTAACTCTCAGAAATTCAATGAGAGATTAAAGGTCCATCAGTTTACTTTGACATACTACTATTAGATATGGACAGGTATCCTGTAGTATCTACTCAGTACTTTATACCATGTCACTATGTCAGAATTACCAAATAATTCTCTGTATGCATTTAGACCATGCAATCTATGTGATATTAAATAGTAGTTTAATTAATAGTTGCAATTATTACTGCCTGTCTTACTTTCACAAGGTACCGAGCGGTGGCATCCTGGAGCCGCATCAAAGGTATCGGAGTGCCCAAGTGTACGACCATCGAGATCGTACTGATATGGCTGCTCTCCGTCATTCTGGCAGTGCCCGAGCTCATCGCCTTCGATATGATCACTATGGATTATAAAGGAGAGCACTTGAGGATCTGCCTGCTGCATCCCATGCAAAAGAGCCAGTTCATGAATGTCAGTGTGTGTTTATTAAATGTATCCCGAAGCTTTGAAGCTTTAGATATCTGTATCTTATGGTTAAGTCTGTAGTTGAATATACTGTATACACATATTCACATACACACGCCTTGAATATTTCTGCAAATTAAATTGGAATCAAGTCATGCCTTGACTGTGGGATTGATAATGGATTAGCTGTCTGAGGTCTGATACAAATGAACAGCCATTACATTATTAAGTACAGTACTTAACTTAGAAGAATTCTTCAAATTTAAAAGCAAAACGATTTAATGAATCATTATGTAATTTGGTCATTTTCTCTAATGGACACATTTCTGAGAGATTTTAGTTTTTTTTTTTTAGATTACTGAGGTTTTCCGATCGTGTTTATTTCATATTAACAACATTAATCTTTTTTCTTACATATTTATTAAAAATGGGGGGAAAAATTAGGCAAGTTCACGATGATAAGAATTTTATTTACTCCATATGATAAAATATACTATATTAAATCCTAAGTGGAAGATTATGAGGCTGGGAATTAAGTTAGTGTGTCAGTAAGAAATTCAATTCAATTCAATTAGTTTAACAATGATTTTCTCACAAAAATTAAAAGAAAATCAAAAATCCTTTTGATGCTTAATACTAATGTGGTTTTTTTCTCTTCTCAGGTTTATAAGTCAGCAAAAGATTGGTGGCTCTTCAGCTTTTACTTCTGCATGCCGCTGGCCTGCACCGCCATCTTCTACTCCCTCATGACCTGTGAGATGCTGCGTAAGAAGGGCAGTGCACAGATTGCTCTGACCGACCACCTAAAACATGTTGGTGCACTTTTTTGACTGTTTACTGTTGGGACCTCTGAATCCAGTGCCTTAAACCGTAAACCCCCAATCGGCAGGTGGCAGTTTACAGAAACATGCATTGTACGCAATAACCCTTGCAAAATGTCTTTTGAAAATATGAAGATGAAGCCATTAAATTACCTCTTTATCCTTTCTCCAAGGTAGCCAAGATGAGACCTTTTGTGGACAAATCATTATAGGCCCCTGCTTATTGAAGCTTGAGTATAATCTGTAACAATTAAAGTGTGATACCGGTAGCCCTTTTCACACAGAAATCGCTTTGTAAAGGTGATAATTAGACCTCCTCAATATTGCACTTTTTCCTAAGGTTTGGTTATTCAGTGTTTCCAGGTTCAGAATAATAAAGGTATGGAGCTTATGACGTCAGTGTCTAGTGCGACATGTAACATACTGTTGCGTCGGAAATACCATGCATCACTTTGTTTTTTTAAACACACGGGCAGATGAACTAAGTGTTAAGGTGCTATCCATGCACATTTAAAGTACTCACCAAATTGAGCACTTTCTTACTGACCAGGCACTTAACTAAGCTGCCTTAAGGGTACGTCTTTGCGTTCTATGATTAGCTCCTATTTCAGAACTCTTACAATATAACCAATCATATACTTAGCCAAATATTAAGGAAAAATACTAATTACATCTTAGTGCATTTCTTAGTGCTAGCCTGAGCCCAGAGCTGTCAATCGTGTCAATCAAAAAACATAACCCTGAAACTGCTGATCAGTCTCAATCTGTCAGTTCTTTTTAATTTTTCTTGATGAACTACAGCTTTGGCGCTAATTAAGCGTGGTGGTTATATCTCATCTACTCCTTATAAGATATCAGCGGGTTAGCTGCTAAGTGTCGTTTAAATTTCCATACATCACGCTTCTCATGACATCTTGCGATGGGGGTTCTTTCTTTTCACACAGATCTCATCTCACCCTCGGGATTACAGTACCTCCATTTACAGATTCGACAAGATCCCCGTTTCATACAGAACGGCAATTTGCAACGGTGGTGCAATATTCCCGCAGTGAACCGCCTGTGTGAATGGGGCTACCGATTCTCTTCTCAAATGTATAGTTTAAATGATTGCTTAATTATTACCGCAATACTGTGTGTCCTTATACATAGTGATTGTTAAGGAGGAATAAAATAGGCATGCGGATATGGGAAAATAATCAGTAATGTGAAATGGGAGGGCACACTGAAGTTAAGTGTTTCGTGATAACACATCACAAAGTGTTTTATTCGTGTTTAGTTTGTTATTTTGTATAATAGTAGCTGTAAACAGCTGCTCCTTTACCAGCTACACTATCAATCTTAATAAGCCCCAAAAATACACACAAACGCAAAATCCTCCATCTAAAGGACTTTTTCATGGCGGCAATTGTGGCATTTAAAGTTGAAAGTAACTTGATGGTTGCAAAATGCTGACACTGGAGACTCCTTACGAAATGTCCTAACAGGACGCATAAACATTATTTTTTATTTTTTAATTCGTCAGTGTAAACCTTTGAAATGTCTGTGAATGTGTTACCATAGCAACGATAACCTGCATGAGCCGCTGTTACATAATTAATTATCTCCTTCTGCCAATTAGAATCAACCTGAAGGTTATACAGTTCGAATATTACGTAAATAAAACCTTTCTGAAGTGATTCTGTCAACGAACGCTGTTTACCTCGAAATCTTGCCCCCCCCCGCAACCCCCGCATTCTCACCTCCTCTGATCTTGCTCGCCTGAGCTCATCATGCTCTTTATGTGGCTGCTTTTCTTGTGTTTGTGAAGTCTCTTCTGGCATATACCGCACTTTGATAAATTGCCAGTTAATGGATAGAATGGAGTGAAATAACTCCAAATGATCATTCATTTTCCATCTCTCTATATATGAGGGGGAGCACGGGTTCATTAACTCGTCTCGTGTGCCTGTGCGTTTCTCCGCATGCTCCTCTGGGGGCAGGAAGTAAAAGGAAATGGCAAGAGAAGTAGTTATCACACCCGTTTGAAAATTGTGAAAAATAATCAGCTTTTTTTTTTTTATTTAGAGGATCAGGTCTAGTTTTAGTATCAAGGTACCAATTAAAATGATGTAAGGACTAATTCTCCAAATGAAACATCTTTATGCCTGGTTACAATATATTGCGTTATTTTTCGTATAAACTTTGATATCGAAATGTGATATTCTGTCCCGTAGAGACGCGAGGTGGCAAGGACGGTCTTCTGCCTGGTGTTGGTCTTCGCTCTGTGTTGGCTGCCTCTGCACCTGAGCCGTATTCTCAGACTCACCCTTTATAATGAGGACGATCCGAACCGCTGCGAGTTTCTGAGGTAAACCTCACACATATTAGCAGTTTCTTCTAGCAATTACCTGCCACTTTTAAAACTTTAGTGGCAGTTGTGTCACATTTCCTCTGACATGTTTTTCAATTACACTGATTTAATGGGTTTCAGAAAGAGAGTGTGGGGAGAGACAGGAGATATATATTTATATGTATTTTAGTCCATCAGCTCACAAAAAAGCAGCTCCGGATTTTTATTTATTTAATAAATAAATTCCCTATGTCTTTATGTTTGTAAAGATATTTGACGATTCATTTTGGGCATTTTAATTTAGATGTTCTTATCATTAATGACCAAAATACGTACAGTAGATGGAAACCCTATTATAGATTAATATATATATATATATATATATATACTCAATGCTCTGTATAGTATAAAATGTGTGTGTGTGTGTGTGTGACATGTTCCTTCAGCTTCTTCCTGGCCCTGGATTACATTGGGATCAACATGGCTTCAGTGAACTCATGCATCAACCCAATAGCTTTATATATGGTCAGCAAAAGGTTTAAGAGTTCCTTCAGGGTAAGAAAACTCATTTCATCATTTATAAATTCCTCATTCACACATAAACGTAATTTAGGCTGCTTTCGCACTGCTGGCCCAGGCACGGATCTCAGCAGACTTCACCCCAAAGTCCGATAGTCAAAATTGCGCCTACTGTTTTTTATTTTATCCAGACAGTCGCCAGTGGTGACCCTCCCCCATGCAAAAAAAAAGCAATCTTTAATTCTGTGAAAGACTCTCTCTCTCTCTCTCTGTCTTTCTTCTCCTGCTCCTGCCTTCACAGCATGAGAGTATAGGACTGTGCGTGATAGCACAGCAGGGCTGCGTTCAATAACAAGAACAGTAGCGAATATAAGATTAAACCAAACCATTTCACTTACACACATGCTCTCTTGATATTAAATACAGCCCTGCTGTACTATCACACATGTTCCTACACACTCATTCTTCTGTCCATACAAGCAGATAGTGAAGTGAATTGCAAAACAATAAAAGAGATTCATTTACCACTTAATTTGGCAGATTGGTGTTAAATTTATTTTAGGCAGGAACTATATTTTACGGGGCGGCATAGTGCCTTAGTAGGGTCTGTCGCCTTGCACCTCCAGGGTCTGGGTTTAATTCCCAGCCATGTTTGATTCCCGTCTTTGTGTGCATGGAGTTTGTGTGCGTGACTTGTCCAGCGTGTACCCCGCCTCACACCCTTCAAATCTTCTGAAATAGGCTCCAGACCCCCCACAACCCTGTATACAGGATTAAGGGTTATAGATGATGATTGAGAGACTTGACTGAATCCTTTTTGAGAGCTGTTGCCGGTTCAAAGAAGATAAGATGGCAAAGCGGCTAAAACTAAGTGTTAAGGTGCTATCCATGCACATTTAAGATAATCACCAAATGCAATACTCTGCTCAGAGCTTACTGTCTCCCCAAATCACTGCGATTTCTCACCACCAAGGCACTTAACCGAGTTGCCTTTAGGGCCCGCCTTAACGCTCTAGGATTGGATCCTAGACCAATCACCTAACCAATCATAGACAAAGCCGGATTTTCAAAAAAGGGTATTTTTACACCTTACTTACAACAGAAGAAATTAATTCACCACTTTATTTGGTAGTTTTTTTCTGATTATAGGACTATAAGGACTATATCTTACGGGATCGTAAGAAGTTCACAAGAAGGCTTTTTGAATGAGAGTTTTGGTAGAGTTCTGACTTGTATACTTTTTCAATAGATATTGCTTGTTCAAAAACAATAAGTTTATAAAATCCCAAAGGGACTTCAGCATTTCATTTCTAAGATGACTGTATAAATGGCATTCCAACATTCCAACTATTGCATATATCTAGCATATATATATATCATATATTGGAATATCTAGCTTTTCATATCTTTTGATCCTCTGTATGTAATTTATGACAACCTTAATATGGTAAAATTATTGCAGTCCTTAAACGTACTAAGACATTTTTCTAGCTTAATAAGTTATTACTTTAATAAAGTTTAAATGACCAAAAATTCAATTATTTCTTAATCTTTTCAATATTTTTGCCTCATTTTGCAGTTTTATTTATTTTTGCATAGCATTAAAGTTGTGAGTTTGGAACAGACCATGTGACATTAGTAATAAATTTGAGAAGTATGCTTGGAACTACAAATATATATATAGGGTGGAATTATTTTCCAAACTGCACACACACAACCAGAGAACTCTTAAAAATATCCTGCAGGGAACTCCTAACAGTCCCATAATAAATCCGCTGCCCTTATTTTAGTGATGTGCAGAATTTCCTTTTTGATTTTTTTATTCTCGGTAGCTTTTGAAACTCTCCCAGTGCCACGATAACTAACAGTCATATACATTTATCAGTAATATACAATGTGGAGACAAGTATTTGGGGAAATCTGTAAGCTATTGAATTCAGGTGTTTAAATCAGACGCCTTGTCCCTAGTGAAGAGCAATCTTAATGCTTCAGCATACCAAGACATCAGACATCTTGGGCAATGCTATGATTCAAACTTTGTGGTAGCAGTTTGGGGACGACCCTTTTCCATTTCAACATGACTGTGTCCCAGTGCACAAAGCAAGGACTATAAAGACGTGGTTTGATCATTTCTCTGTGAAAGAACTTGACTGGCCCAAACACAGAGCCCTGACCTTAATCCCATCGAGCACCTTTGGGATGAGCTAAAATGGAGATTGCAAAACCAGACCTTCATATAAATGCTCAATGAATGAGCAGGAATTCCCACAAAAACACTTTATAATCTTGTGGACACTGTGATTACATGTCCTTTACACCCATATGTGTTTTTTGTACACGCCAGTCCAGATTCAGTCCCCTCTTACTGTTGTAATATCCTCCACTGTTCCGGGTAGAATTTCCACTAGATTTTGGAGCATCGCTGTGGGGATTGGACCTCTCAGCCAGAGGAGCATTTAGTGAGGTCAGGGACTGGTGTTGGGCAAGGAGGTCTGGGATACAGCCTCTGTTCCAGTTTATCCCAAAAGTATTCACTGGCATCGAGGTCAGGGTTTTACAACAACCTTGGGAAACCATGTCTTCATGGGCCTTACGTCATGTACTGTATAAGGGTGTTGTTTGCTGGAATTGGTTAAAGAATCTTTGTTCCAGGAAACAGGGATGTAGAAGACCACAGCATGGAAAGACAGTGTATCAAGTTGTTTGCTTCCAGCTTTGTAGCAACAGTTTGTAGAATTGACAACTGGTTGATTGATTGATTGATTTGATTGGTTGAATTGATTGGTTGTTCACAAACTTTTGGCCGTATAATGTACGTTTAAACCTTTGTTTATGATCTTTTGTTTATTTTTGTGCCCAGTCTTGCCTCTGTTGTTGGTGTCTACCTCCTGAGGTGTTAGCAGTGGATGGACAGCAGTCCTGCGTGAAGCTGAAATCGGCAGAGCACGGGTCAGAACAGAGCAGCAAACAAGTACACTTCGCTTTAAGTGCTCACCCCAAGGACAATTCTGTATATACAAAGGGTAATACTATATGTAATACAAACCTTTTGACTTTGAGTGACCACTCTGCTCTCTGTGCACCATCTGCGCCATTCGCAGCACATGAAATGAGGATGTATTGTGGAGTAGGTCACTACTCGGAGTAGCTACTGTACAGACACCTAAAGTGTATATAGTCATATTGTCTTGCTGAATGAGACACACCAATCACTATGTTGTTGACATGATCATTGTAACTGATGCTCCTGTTAGCGCTACTGATGTCAAACATTATTCTGACCAACCAGATTTAAGAAACTCAATATCACTATGGTATAAAATTGTCGAAATTATTGCAATAGGAGGTTAAATATAACCGCTAAATACTGTACTGTATGTGGAGCCAATTGACAGAAATACATCCCAGTGTTCCACTGCATACTCAAAGCTACCGGCACATTCTTTCATGCTGACAAGAGCAAACATATAGTGCTTCATGCCTTCTGTTAGCGTGATATGATTTTAGTAGGGTTGCTTGAAGCCTGCTTGAGGGGTTCACTTGTAATCAGAGCTGTTAATAACTCCGGTGAATTATTATTTAATATAATTTTGTGGCTGTATGTTAAGTTTGTATCTCATATTTAAATTAGCAACTGTGTAATTTGAAGTACCATAAAATGTCTCGACTATATAATTCCATTTTATAATATATTGCATCATATATGGGTGTTACAACACAATTTAAACAGAAGATTAAGGGAACGCAGGGGTGGCGGAGTGGCCTAGTGGTTACAGATTTGAATCTTGACCGCGTGAAATCTCCATGCTTGGTCGTTTCCTCCCTCAGGCCTAAAACATGCAGCATAGGCTGATTGGCATTTACAGATTGCTTGTGTCTTCTGATGACTTGGCAATCCATCAAGTGTGTACCCCGTCTTGTGCAATGGGAAGGACTCCAGCCCACCTGCAATCCTATACAGGATAAGTGGTATATAGATGACGGATGGATGTTTAACAGGTCCTATTCTATATGTTGATAATGGTTACATTGTTCACAGAGAAATCAAGAACGGCAAATGCAGCCAAGATTTACTGCAAATAGGTAAACAATGAGATCACGTTCAAGCTGGTGAAGAACGTCAAATGACAGAACTCAATACATTACAGTGGATTCAGGAACCCAACAGACAGAAAAGTCTGTTTTTTTGCCAATAAACTCTCTCAGTAGTGTATGTGAACTCCTGATGTCCTTCCAGAGACACTCTGCCCCACACTATGGGGGGACATTTACTGAAAGTATTGTGCTTCATTCTGTTTCCAAATTCTCACATGTTGGTCACAGTTGGAAATGTGGAAACTCTGTGAACATTTTTCAACAATCTAAGTCTCCAGTGAGAAGTTTGCCAGACCTGGTATTCCCTGCCAAATGCCAAGTGTGCAATATCTTGGTGTGAGCTACTGTATAGACCTCGACGGGGAATTCTGCTCCTTAAACCACTTTCATTCAAACAGTATCTGGCAGTCTGGCCAACAATTTTCTGATGTTTGTTGGCACTTAAAAAGTCTCTTTGCAAGGGAATTTTTAAACCCCAATTTTATAACCTTATGGGACCACGGACGTATTCGCACCATAGACGACCATAGGTACCCAAGTTTCACTTGTGTCTGTGGGGACTAAAAGATAAAGAAAATCCCAACATCTTAATGTGAGCTACTATAGAGACCTCGACAAGCAAAAACTGGCAAAAAAGGAAACTCTGGCTACAACAGAAAGGCACCAGAACCCCCAGTGCACCATGGCCTGCTGCGTACAAATCTTACCAGGCAAAGAGTTCAAAGTTGTTGATCTGGCATCCAAATTCCCCCGGATCCCAACCATCCATGGAAGCCCCACCTACAACCCACAGCACTAAAACAATCGACGCACATATATATCTTGCACCTTTAGGATAGAGGGTTCAATTCCCGCCTGTGCTTGGCAGGTCTCCTCCAGGTACTCTTGTTTCCTCCTACAGTCCAAAGATTATGTTAATTGGGATTTCCAAATTGTCCATAATGTGTTTGTATGTGGACCCCTGTGAAGGATTAGTACCCCATCTTGTGCCCTTAGTCCCCTGTTATAGGCTCCAGTCCCCCACGACCCTGAACGCAGGATAAAGCAGTAAAGAAGATCAGAATCAGAAGGAGGTTTATTGCCAATTACGTTTGCATATACAAGGATTTAGTTTTAATGACAGAAGCTTCCAGAGCCAACAACAAAGAAATGGAATAAGATGTGGGATAATATCAAATAAATATCAGCGGTGACTGAACGAATATCTTCCTCTGAGATATGCGACACAAGTCGACCACAGCTGCCGGAGCAACATTAGGGAACGCATAAACACACTCAGTGGGAAGCGTTATCCTCCTCTTCCGCTACTGGCGCTATGATTGATGTGAGAGAATGTCGTATGCACCCTAGAGAGAGAATGGCTAATCCGCTCTAGACTCCAAGCAAGTAGTTGTAGCAAACAATAACAGTCCTGAGAACAGTTTAAGAGTCTCAGAACTGGTTTAATCCAATAGGCAAAAAATTGCAGGACTGTTTTCAGAACTCAGTTTGAATTCATCGTGCATCACAAGCAGGTACAGTACGTACCAACCTCTGGCCCAGCTCGCCAGAAAAAAAAAACATTTAAAAAGAAATTTGTATAATTTGAATTAATTTGCATTAAAAACATTTTTTATTGTTGTCTTAACATAGGGGGCAATTTTTGAGTAGTGTTCATTAGATCTGCATATGTAATCACAGCTTCTTAGACTAATCAGTGCGTATTGTGGATTTCTTTCATCTTTAACCTGTAGCTGGCTCTCCATTCGAATAAAGACATGACAGAACTGGGTCAGAGACAAGAAAAAAACAAAAGAAAAATCAGCAGGTGGTTCAAAGTTGGCAAAGCTCAATTCATCTCTGTTGATGAAAACCAAGACCGAACCCATGCAGCTTGATTTACTTGTTTACTTTTAGACCAAAATAAACTTTGGTAATTCAGTTTTCCAACTTTGCACTGCTGCTTCAGAGAGAATTGCATAGCGACTGTTTTCTGTCAGGCTTTGAAATGGTTTCAACCTCCTGCCTTTGTTTATTTGAATAAAGAGAATCTGAAGTGAACAGTCTGATGTACAATTGGGTTGTCACTAGAATACACACAGATGCAGCCAATTTGGGATTCTACAATATCACTTTACCCGAATGATTCATCTCGATAAAGTGATGAATGGATTTGTCTTTGTCACATTTTTTATCGCCTTTGTCTACGCAAAGGTCATACCATTTATAAGAGTGCTCTTGAAGGACATCACATGAAAGAGGGAATACACTAGCACCTCATATGACTCCCTCATTTTACTCTCCGGTCACACACAGCACATTAAAGCAGTGAATTCTCTCTCGGGTACTTTTGTCCTGCCTCAGGGGCTGTGAAATTGGCAACAGTGGCGCTGCTGATCAACGGCAGTCTCCCTCCACGATGCTTGTCAAATCATAATGGCCAAAGGGCCTTAAATGACAAAGTAGATTACCTTCCAGGGGCATGTCTCCATGGAAATGACAAGGGACAGAGAGAAAAGTTCATACAGTAAAAATGGTTTAATACAGTTGTAGTGGCGTCCAAACGTCTGAGTTTAATATTAAAGAAATGTTTATTTGGTTGCGTAAAAATGTGTTTTGTAAAATTATATTTCTCATTTATGAAAAAAAAAAAACATAAAGAAGCCAAAATAAAAGCTAAAACATCCCAATATTTTGTTTGTGATCTTGCTTTACTGATATTTACATTAAGTTACCCTGAGCTGCATTCACACACGTCTTTAAAAAATGGAGTGAACATTTACATCATATTACTGCATTTGCCATTATTATTACATATTTCTCATCATATCTGAGCAGTTGAGGTTGCTCAAGGATCCAACAATGGCAACCTGGTGATGCTGGGGTGTGGTGCTTGGGTTTGAACCTGGTGCTTTCTGATCAGTATTCCAACACCTTAACCACTGAGCTACCCCTACCCCATACATAAATTCATAGACATTTCTAACAGTGTACATTTTAGACACCTTAACCACTGAGCCACCACTGCCTATAAGAACTACTACAACTTGCCTGGAATGCAGTAAAAACTGGTACATGGAGCTGCCACACTTTTGGACAAACAAGGTGCCGGAAGAACTTGTATAACAGGACATACTTTATATACTGTTATACTGTAGTAATGAAGAAATTGACAAGTTATTGACCAGTCAATGGGATGTCAATGCGTTGTTGCAACAACATTAGACACAACCTCTTGTGTAATGACCATGGTAGGTCCAAGCCATGTTGTAGAAGACAACAAGATGTTTACCACACATGCAGCAGGTCATCAGCTTGCCCATTTCGCGTTGACAGAGGTTAGTAGAAATACTGGATCCAGTTTCCTCACAGCATCATTTCATGCTGAAATGCACTGTGCATGTGGCAGTCATTACTGTCTTGACTTAAAGGAACCTGGTAAGAGTGTGACATACTGTAGTAATAACTCGGTTTGGTTACATTGAAGCTGAAAGCATGCATTCCCTATGTAAGGCTTGTTTAGTTCATCCAGTCGTAACTAAACCAAAATCTTTATTTGTAGTACGCTTTTAACAATTGTCATTGTGGCAAAGCAGCCTTACAGAATCAAAAGGAAATTATGGGAATTTGTACGAAATGTGGAAAATGTGTATGAATCAAAATGATCAGATTGTCTCTTATGAGCAAGCCAAGGGCAACAGTGGCAAGGTGGCAAGGAAAAACTCCCTGAGATGACGGTAGGAAGAAACCTTGAGAGGAACCAGACTCAACAGGGAGCCCATCCTCATTTGGATTACATATTGTCTTTAAGTAAATATGAAGTCCAGTTCGTCATTGGAGGCTCAGGTAGTCTGTAGGAAATAACATGAAAAATAAATTCTTTTTTCTTGTCCTGTCTTTGTCGTGTAAAAAAACTTTATGTATTAGCTGTATGACTAATTATGGACGTACAGTATTAGCCCAGCTTGTGAAATACGAATACAACTGAATATGAATGCAAGACCAGTTTGTGGAAGCCGAGCTGGTCTGTTACCACATATACAGTAGCAAAATACCCACAAGTACTCAAAAATTATATCCGGAATATATGCAGAACCTGCAGCATTCTGAGCATGACAGTAGAATCTGATAGAAGATATGTGAGCCACGTCAACCTAATAACATCCCAAAAACATAATAAACCACAAATGTAATACAAACCTGCAGCTTTTAATATAATGAATCCCACAAACGTAATAATTTTCCTGCAAACGCAATATGAAAATTGTAGGAAGTTATTACAATTTTGAAAGATGATTTCCACTTTCCCACAAATGGAACAAATCCCTGCAAACTGCTGTTGGGTTTGTTAGAAATGTATTATGCTAGTGGTATTATTACTTTAAAAGCTGCAGATTTGTATTATGCTTGTGGTTTATTACGTTTGTGGGCTGCTATTATGTTCGAAATGCACAAACTTTTGCCAGATACGATGTTGATAGATGGTTATTCTCAGCTGTAATCTGAATAACAAGTTTTTGATTTGGGAAAAGCATTACTGCAGTAATGTTTAGCTTGTTAACTTAGTCATATTAAATTACAGATTGAAAGTTGTATTGTGATAATGTGTGGATTTTTCTTTTTCTTTTCTACAGTTGCTCAGATTAGTATATTATTGAGCTTTTACCAAATTCCTGAACAGTTTGCAGAATTTTCCCAAATTGCAATTCCTGACATTTTCTTGGTAACTTGCTCTAATCATCCATAGACTTAACTACACACTAGCTACGAAATGTTAAGATGTATTTAAGAATCACATGTGTCTCTGCTATAACCTTTACCAAACTTATGCTGAACTGTCATGGAGTTATACATTTTGTAACTGTATATAAAACATGTTGATTTTTGATTACATTATTAAACTAAAATATTCCTTTTTTTATTTTACTGTCCTACAGTAATCCCAAAAATTTAAATAATACGCAGCAGCTCAGCTTTAAAGGAGATATTTGGAAGAGGGGTCAGTGTTGCATTTCCTGCCATAACCTTTTAATGGAGAACATGTGCAAATGATTGGCTCGGACGTCCTGAAATGTAACTTGGTAGTGAGAAGTGTCTCAGTATGCCTGGTATCTTGGTATCATCCCCAAGGTCAAGCAGAGTGCGCAAATCGAAACATTAGACATTTTCCGTTCACATTCTACACCAGGGATCAAAAGAACTGGGCATAATTCCATCCATGGGTGGAATATGAGCAGAATTCCTCTCAGGCATTCTCATCTTCTAGTGGGTCCTTGGGTGATGGTCACCATTGTTTTCATGGAACACCAACCCTACTGCATGTCTTGTATGTATGTACAGTGGGGCAAAAGGACACCAGAAACAAAATTGTAGACCTGCACCAGGCTGGGAAGACTGAATCTGCGATCGGTAAGCAGCTCGGAGTGAAGAAATCAACTGTGTGAGCAATTATTAGAAAATGGAAGACATACGATACATACCTCGATCTGGGGCTCCACGCAAGATCTCTTTTTGAAGTAAAAAAAATCACAAGAACTGTGAGCAAAAATCCCAGAACCTAGTGAATGACCTGCAGAGAGCTGGGACCAAAGTAACAAAGGCTTCCATCAGTAACACACTGCGCCGCCAGGGAATCAAATCCTACAGATGTGTCCCCCTGCTTAAGCCAGTACATGTCCAGCCCGTCTAAAGTTTGCTAGAGGGCTTTTGGATGATCCAGAAGAGGATTGGGAGAAGTCATATGGTCAGATGAAACCAAAATAGAACTTTTTGGTAAAAACTCAACTTGTCGTGTTTGGAGGAGAAAGAATGCTAAGTTGCATCCAAAGAACACCATACCTACTGTGAAGCATGGGGGTGGAAACATCATGCTTTGGGGCTGTTTTTCTGCAATAGGGACCAGGACGACTGATCCGTGTAAAGGAAAGAATGAATTGAGCCATGTATTGTGAGATTTTGAGTGAAAACCTCCTTCCATCAGCAAGGGCATTGAAGATGAAACGTGGCTGGGTCTTTCAGCATGACAATGATCCCAAACACACCGCGCGGACAACGAAGGAGTGGCTTCGTAAGAAGCATTTCAAGGTCTTTAAGTAGCCTAGTAAATCTCCAGATTTTAACCCCATAGAAAATCTTTGAAGGGAGTTGAAAGTCCATGTTGCCCAGCGACAGCCCCAAAACATCACTGCTCTAGAGGAGATCTGGATGGGAGAATGGGACAAAATACCAGCAAGAGTGTGTGAAAACCTTGTGAAGGCTTACTGAGAACGTTTGACCTCTGGCATTGCCAACAAAGGGTATATAACAAATATTATTTGAGATGAAAATTTGTTATTGACCAAATACTTATTTTCCACCATAATTTGCAAATAAATTCTTTAAACATCCTACAGTGTGATTTTTTTGGATTTGTTTTTCCTTTTTTTGTCTCTCATAGTTGAGATGAAAATTACAGGCCTACGTCATTTTTTAAATGGGAGAACTTGCACAATTGGTGGCTGACTAAATCCTTTTTTTGCCCCGCTGTACTAGTAATGGGAAGTTTAAATCATTTTAGTGACTCGGTTCTTTGAATCTCATTCATCAAAATGAACAAATCTTTTTTGAGTCATTTAGTTCATTTCGTTCTTTTGATCAGAAATAAAATAAAATGTTACATTTTCAAGAAACAGACCCCCAAAACAAAGATTTTGGCTATAGTTCAAGTAATGAAAATATTACAATGCAGCTAGGAACATAATTGAAACAGAAAATAAAAAGAACAACTCTGTCTAGGAGATTCGTTGAGAACCGTTCAATTCTGTTTCCTCTGTACTGCACTGCATAGCGTCTATGGGAGTCACGTGACAAAAAAATGACCAAAAGACTGAAAGGTAACTACTAATTTCTGTTTCCTGTAAATAATCTACGGAGGTTTTTGCGATGCTTTGCGCATGTGCGCCCAGTAGAAAATGAACGACTCGCTCTCCGAGACTACTCGTTCTTCTCAGTCACGTTAAAAATTTGTTCAAAAAGAAGGAATCATTCATGAACGACCCATCACTAGTATGTCACCTTAAATAAAGCAAATGATCTAGCACACCAAGAGATTCACAGACCGGCAGCACAACATTCGGCCCTTGCATCCTGCCTGGACTCCAGACTCTCTGACGTTCACAATCACCTGATTTATTATCTTATGAATTCGTTCCCCATCACACAGTATATAAGGACTCTTTGCACTTTCACCCTTTGGTGTAATGTACAGTATATGCACCGTGCTTCTCATACCAATCATTACCAAGCCTTGTTCATTGATTTTCTTGGTTTCACACCCAAGAAAAACTTAGTTCACAATGTCCGCAGATCTCCTCACCATTTCCTGTAACTTAACATTGACTTTAATTCATCATTAGACTGCAATTAATAAAGGTCCCGATATACATTACATGCACTTACAGTACATCTAGACTTGCATATCTTCCAATTTCAGACTTTAAAATCCATTTTTGATGCTGTGAATGCTAAACCTAATTAATCGGGTTAATTTCATTAAAATGCTTTTAAATCTGAAAATATTTGAAAAGGTTAAAGATCCAGTAATTCCCCTATGTATTACTCATGGCTACTATTATGTAATACGGTTTACTCTTATAAAAATATTTTCTTTACACAGTTTACCTATGCTAAAGATAGTTCAGCACGCGGTTAAACGTGCACCAATATTTGCAGAGGGGAGTGAAAATGGGTTTGCACATACTTCTGGGTTAGCCGGTCAAACAAACAAGGGGAGAGAAATGTTTGAAATAATGAAAAGCTCAGTGGTGGGGAAAGAGAAAGAGAGCCAAAGAAAGGTTTAAGGATCCTGAGGAATTCCGTGCGGACATCCTATCTCTGTTTGCCAAATGGAACGGGGTGGAAAAGCGGAGAAATGGCATTCTTTCTCTCGTTTGTCCCTTCTTCTTTTTCCCCTGTCAAAATGCATAAACACATATAGATAAGCCCGGCTGCTAGTTATTGTAATTGAGCTTTGAAAATAAGCAAGTCTACTTTGGCAGAACAGATCAGACTAATGTTCTTATTTTCACACAGAATTGCACCCTGCATTTTTATTCTCATTTTCTGTTGTGTTTCTAGAGTCATAGACTGCAAAGGGCTCAGGGCAAAGAAGGAGCGCTGTTTTATTAAAATATCTTCAAAGGTGAAAAAAAAGCAATAGCTATTTGAAGACTGAAGCAATAAAAATGTCTGCAATATATCTGGTCTTAATTGGATTTTTTTTTTAAGCAAAAAAAGTTTAAAATACTTTTTATTTCTGTAGAATGTCATATATATATAACATTCTACTTTTAATCCTTAAATGATCATTCTCTGAAGAACAACTCTAGAGATACACTTACTGGCCACTTCATTAGGTATACCTGTCGGACTTCTTGTTAACACACATCAGCCGTTCAAATGGAAGCAACCCGATACATTTATGGTGGCATGGTGGTGTAGTGGTTAGCACTGTCACCTTGCACCTCCAGGGTCCGGGTTCGATTCCCAGCCAGGCTCGATTCCCATCTCCCATGGAGTTTGCGTGTTCTCTCCGTGCTTGGTGGGTTTCCTCCTGGTACTCCAGCTTCCTCCCACAGTCTAAAGACCTGAAGATTAGACTATTTGGCGTTACCAAATGCATGCAGTGCACCCCTTAGTGTGTGTGCACCCTGTGATGGATTGGAACCCTGTCCAGGGTGTACCCTGCCTTGTGACCTAAGCCTCCTGGGATAGGCTCCAGTCCCCACCACGACCCTAAATATAGGATAAAGCGGTATAGAAGATGAGTAAGAGAGTCTAAGTCTTAATTTCGGCTGTGACATTCAGATTAATGGTGTCAGACATCTTCTCAGCCTGGACAACATGAAAGCATGCATCCATCCTGCCTTATGTCAAAAGGTTCAAGCAGGTGGTGGTGATGTAATGGTGTGGACATGTATATTCTTGGCATACTTTGTACCCCTTAGTACCAATTGAACCTGTTTTTTTTTTTTTTTTAAAGAATAAATAAATAAATAAATAAATAAATCAATAGCAATATTTTAAAAGAATTATGAGCAGCTATGGGTTTTACATGATAATTGGAATCTGGTGCGAAAGCTACAAATGATGAAGAGGCCCTGCTTTTCTGGTGACAGCTCTCATGCATAATATTCCGCAAATAAATATATTATTATTTCTGCATAAATAAAGCAAGTTCTCCACCGATACAGGTCTTCACATTTTTTCCCTTCTTTCAGGGAAAAAAAAACAAAGTGTTATATGACAGATTGTGCGAGACAGACTCAAACCATTTACAGATGGATGGAAAGAGATCAAATCAAAACAGGCCTCTGGAATTTTTTTTTTTCTTTTCATATGTTGGCTTGATTTACACACATGGCACCATATGCTCCAAACATCACAAGTTATATTCATCCACTTTCCCTATCCACCCAGGACCACAGTAAACTAAAAATGAAAAAAATAATAATAATAAAAAGGACTTTAGAGTGACTCAGTGATATACAAATCCTACAAAATGAATATCTGAAAGTTTCTTGGCTCATGGTCAGGTAGTTTAGAAGAGACAGAAGGTGATACTGACGCAGATGTGAGATCACTTGGAGTTATGGTTTCAAGACAAAGGCCAAGAAGGGAAGTTTTTTTTTTTCAGGTTCTTTCCACCCACGCCGTCATTATAGGTGCAGAAATCAGGTCACCCAACACGTTTCCTCAGAACGAGAGATTGCAACAAGTGGGAGAGGTTTCAGAAAAAGAAAGAAAAAAAGTTGATGAGGTGTAAAGTCAAGGCTGGTATAACGAGAAACGTTTTCCTTACTTTTCATTTAAGTGTGTTCACTAGCAGCCATTTATTAAGTAGCCTGAATGATATATACTGTATATAAAGATATTTATCAAATTTAAAAAAATAGTATGATGTATATTATATTGATATAATATCAATATTATTATCATATCAATATATAACATCTAGCCATCAATTTAGTATTAAAATATTTATACAAGGTGGCACGGTGGTTTACTGGTTAGCACTGTCGCCTTGCACCTCCAGGGTCCGGGTTCGATTTCTGTCTCTTTATAGATGTCTCTCTGTCTCTCAAAGATGATGCTAATCTAACTTCATTATTTCAGTCTAATAGTACACTAATAAAGTGCACTCTACAGTACACTCACTGGCCACTTCATTAGATACACCCAGCTATTACTGTGTTGGCTCACCTTTAGTCTTCACAACTGCCTTAATCCCTCATCGCATATACAGTACTATATTATGTAAGGTTATATGTAAGTGCATTACTTTGATGGTATAGTTACCGTAAGCCCGCTGTACAGCTCGATTTGTAATAGAGGATTTTAGACAATGTTACTATCAACCATAAGACAAGTGGTTGGTGCCTCATGAGCGTCATCCAGGTCTGGATTTCTGCATAAGGACCAGACATTTCTAACAAAGCACTTCCCAGTAGTTCACTTTTATCTCATTTTTCAAGTCTAGAGTTGTAACTTTTGCAAGTCAAATGTGAACCCTCTAGGGTGCCAGGCTAAGAACAAATCTCATAGTGACCCCTACTGGGCAATCAACAGGTTTCTCCTCTTAGGATGACCAATCATGGTGTCTGCATTTTGTTAAAATTGTTCTTGCCTTGTTCTAGTTATTTTGTCCAGCTGTTATATAACATTGTTATTACACATTAGCTTCAGGTATTGCCTGTCTAACAAAGCTCAAATTGTTTTGATTAGCCAATATAATTATACATTATAATATAATATGAACTAGAACTTATTTAGATCTGTTGCATTGTAATGTGTTGCATGATTTTATTAGCCTTGCGACTACAACTGTACATCAATTTTACTTGTGGTATGATTACATAAGTTATTAATACATACAGTAGGTAACGCCCACTCGTGCATGGAAATTATTATCATCTCCATTTATTCCTTATATTATTTATTCCAATAATGTAAATTATAAACTACTAGCCACAACTATATATATATAAGGAAATTCTTTAGTAATTTATTCATTAGTAATTTATTACTTTAATTGAGTTGTATTAATAACGTTAGTTATTAATGCAGTTTTATAGAAAGCAGAAATGCCTTCAAGTCATTTACTTAACATTTAACATTTGATAATTGCTTTACGTGGCACATTGGCTTAGTGGTTATCACTGTTGCCTTGCACCTCCAGGTTCGTTTCCCAGACAGGTTTGAGTTCCACCTCTGTGTGCATGGAGTTTGTATATTCTCCCCGTGCTCGGTGGGTTTCTTCCGGGTACATCAGTTTCCTCCCACAGATTAGGCTAATTGGACCAAGGCATTGGACTACAGTTTAAAAGGTGCCAGGTTCAAACCCCACCAACACCACTGTTGGGCTCTTAATCTTCAACTGCTCATAATGTAATGTAAGTCACGCTGGATGAGGGCATCTGCCGAATGCCGTAATGTAAATGTACTGTAAATGTGTGCCTCGCGATGAATTGGTACCCCATCCAGGGTGTACCCTGCCTCCTGCGACCCTGTATACAGGATAAAGCGGTATAGCTGATAAGTGAGAGTGCTTTAATTTACACTCACTTTATTAGGTACACCTTGCTAGTACTGGCTTGAACCTCATTTTGTCTTCAGAACTGAACCGTTGATAGTGTACAAGGTATGGAGCCGTGCTTTTATTTTGATTAAGCCAGTATTCTGACCTTACCATCTAAATGTTGCGGTCGAAATCGAGACCGTTAGCAACATTTTCCTCCAATCTTCTATTGTCTATTGAATTTGGGTGAGCCCATGTGAATTCAAGCCTCAATTTACTCTTCTTATCTGACAGGTATGGGTTTCTGCTGCTGGAGCCCATCTGCTTCAAGGTTCAACGTGTTGTGCATTCAGGGCCTTTCTATTAGCTTGAAACAGTCTGGCCATCCTCCTCTGACCTTTAGCATCAACAAGGCATTTTAACTGGATATTCTCTCTTTTTTTCAGACAATTCTTTGTTAACCCAAGTGACTGGTACCAACGAACGTGCATTGCCTTTATTCCTCATTCTGATTCTTGGTTTGAACTTCAGCAGATCACCTTCACCATGTCTACATGCCTAAATGCATTGAGTTTCTGCCATGTGATAGGCTGATTAAATATTTGCTTTAACAAACAACTGAACTGAACAGGTGTACCTATTGAATTTGGCCTAGGTACACCGGAAAATATTAAATAAGCTATTATGTCTATTTTACTAAAACAAATACAATTTGTAATGTAATTAATTTAATTTGTTTAACATAAACATACCAATTTTACCATTATCCAATGTTTTGTTCAAATTTTGTATTGTACGTTTGAGCAGAATTTCTGCCCATAATTCTATATGTTGATATACGCATCATTTTCTAAGTGTAGGTTCTGGCCTGTTTTTGGCTTTGTATGCAAGCATCAGTGTATTAAACCTGACATGAGCACCTGCATGAGGTTGAGAACAAATTGTGCAACTGCATTCGGGATTAGCTGCACAGGTCGGATAACGCGTGGAGGCAGACCTGCCAGCAGTCGTAGTAGTCTTGTCTTAAAATGACAAGGACTAAACAATGGCCTGAGTGGTGTCTGTGGATAGAAATGGCCACAGATCTCAAATCTCTAATATTGTCAAAGAGAATCCAGCCTGAAAGTGTGAGTTAAGTAAAGGGGCGCAACAAACATAGAACTATCAAACGTAGTTATATCAGTGTGGTGCAGGTTCTTTTCTTTTCTTTTTCAATTATTTTTTATTAAAGTAAATTAAAAAAAGTAATAAAAAAAAAAGGATAACGATGTTGTTCATGTGAGGTTGTATTTGCTGAATAACGAGACACTCTACGGTCAGATGATTTTTATTATGTTTTTACCCCCTCAAAAAACAAAACATAGACTTAAAAGAGGGGGTACTAACTTTTGAACATGACTACTGTATATATATATTTTATGGGCTGTAAGATGTAAAATCACTAAAATTCATACAAAAAAAATTCTGATTATCATTACATTTAGTATTTTTGAGATGCAATGTATATAAAAAAGCAGCATTTCTAGAAAAATACTCTGGACAATACCAACCTTTACTTTCTGTTGATCTGTCTAGGAACCGCTGCAGTCCAACTAGAGATCGGGGAGGCCAATGGTGACTACCATAAATATTTACAACTGTAATGGGCCCTCCGGCTAACATTCACATGTGCATTTTCACACACAACGGGCAATTTTTAGAAATGCCAATGAGTCCAATCTGCTTGTCTTTGGACTGTGGGAGAAAACCCAGCAAGCATGGGAGAACATGCACAACGCAAAGCACACAGACCCTGAAGCAGGAATCAAACCCGGACCCAGGAGGTGCATAACGACAGTGCTAACCATTGTGCTAAGCCACCCAGCTCCTAACCTTTACTTTGCATGCATTAAAAATGTATCAATATCACTTGATTACAGGTACACAGCTGATAACAGTCAGTCATTTGTCATTTATATACAATTTTGAACAAATATTTCTGGTTCTATCATTTTTTTTTTTACTTTATCAGTAAAATTAGCACACTTTGTTGATTTAGTTCATTGCACTTTTTACATTAGGTCTAATTCTAATACCGGATGCAAAGTGTGCCAGGCGTCACATGCATTCTAACTACAATAGCACCATCGCTTACACGTTGGTGGCGTACACCATGTTCACTACAGTATCATGCAACACATTTTTGTGCATATACTTTAGCATGAAACTATGGGTGTCTTTTGGCATCCTGCACATCTGTTTGTTTAGCATAGAACAGTGTTCATTTGGTCACACTCGTTTGCATGCTAGCATAATTCAGGTTGTAGCCACAGGCAGGGTTAATCATTATAAGCTCAAGCAGACTAACTCTGCTTATTAAAACAATGTTTATCACAGTAGTGTCATGGGTGGAGGCAAGAGAGATTTGCTAGTAAATAACTCCCAGTTGAGAAGAAGCTGAAACGCTGATACGCTAGTCGTCGGAATGTGTAATTTCATGACGCAGATTCTGTCTGCCAGAGGAGCCCATTCTCGTTTTTTCACATACTGTGGATATAGCAGGCCACATGACAGCAACATGGACTGATCTACTGAAACTGATGTGCTAAACTAAATAGTTGCAGGCTATTTTCCCTCCCTTTATTGATTGCATAATGCCTCAGGATCTCTATTCAACCCCTTAGAACATACCACTCTAATGTAGTCACGCAACACATTTTATACTGGGAGACTTCAAACTGATATCAGTTATAATATGGCGTTTATAACAAGGATATGCAATAATATGGCTATATTATTATATGGCAATATGGATGGGCTTAATGATGCTAATGCCTTGAGGGCTCAGACTGCTTATAATTGAAACATGAACTCATGCTCAGTCCTCTACAGCTTGCACTCTTCTTTATTACGCTAAAAATAACAAATAAAGAAGTTTTATAAAATACCTATAAGTATTTTTACTCTCACATAGTGCCATGATTGCATTGTGTTATATTGGTATATTAAAACATTTTATGTACTATACTGTATGTTTACGAGGTGGTATAAAACCTTTACGAGACTAGGCTGCACGCACCTTCACAGGGAGATCCTACCTTCATAAGTCAGTGTGCCAAAAGACACTGCCCTGTGCAACTGGTCATCTGGACAGCAAGTTAGAACAAAGAGCGTGTAGCACCGCCACATAAAGGGGTTATATAGATGTTTTTTTAGTAGTTTAACGTGAAAGAAAAATAACTGCTATGTTTTACAATCTCGCCCACTAAGTTTATTTTGTCCCCATGTCTGTGTTTTTGGTTCCGGGGTTAAGCTCTGTTGTTGTTTGTCTTTTCTTGCTCCGCTAGGCCTACACCGCACCGAAAGTTAGATTCTAGACCCCGTTTTAGTGTAACTAGGTTTTGTAACAAAGTTAAACATTACAAGCGAACGTCAAATTCTGTGTGAAAATGGACCAATCTGCCACATTTGCATGATTTTACGATTTGGCAAGTTTGTGCCGATGTTGCAATGAGTCGTTCGAGGTGTATTGAGTGGCACACGTGCTTCAAGAGCGGAAAAACATCACTGGAAGATACGGAGAGATCGGGAAGACCTTCAATAAGCTCAACCACCGAAAATGTCAAAACCAATCCACAACATTGTCGGTGTGTCATACGGAACAGTCCAGGCAATCTTTATGTGTGTCCCCAGGCTGCTGACCCAGGAGCAGAATGGACATTGAATCAAAGTCTGCCAAGACCTTCGTCAGTGTGACGTAGATGACCCATCTATTATGTCCCATCACCGGGGATGAAACTTGGGGCTTCACAGTGGAAGAGCTCATCATTATCATATCCACGCACGAAAAAGACGAAGCAGGTCCGCAGCTCCACCAAATGCATTCTCATTGTCTTGTGCATCAAGAATTCGTCCCCAGGAGCTAGACGGTCGATAGCGTATTCTACTGCCAGGCTTTAAGGCGTCTAATGGAGAACATAAGGCGAATAAACAGAGCTCGTAAACAGAGCTAATCTCGAAACCTTTTGATACTCCCATGTAAGTCAGTGGTGGCTCAACAAATGAGGCTGGGCTACCGATCAGATAGTTGGGTCTTGAAGGTAGGTTGGCCTACAGTACTAACAAGCTGGGATGTGTGATAAAAGAATTTCACTGTGCTATAATGTGTGGATGTGATAAATAAAGGCTTCTTCTGCTGCTTTTTCTTCTTCTTCCTTTATACAATATGGGTTCAAGGCCAATGTGATTTGCACTCATAGAAATGCAGCTCTGCCTCTGCTCTGTGGCCTTTTAGCCAGATTAAAAAAGGAGGAACGTGCATTGTATAGCTACCCAAAATACTGCACTCAAATGCTTGTATCGAAGAGAGAAGGACTGCAGTAAACGTAAAATGGATTTCATTTCAGGACCCTAATCAACCTGGTAAATTGCAGTAATTGTCACAAGGCTCACTCTTTGCAGTCACACACTCAGCTATGCTGGGCGATACAACCTCAAATCAATATCATTCAATTATAATTCATTATTATAATGATTATTTTTTAGTTCCCTGACAAGGTTTTCACTGTAAATATGCTCAACTATTAAAGCCGTTATGTTTTTTTTTTTTCTAATGAAAGAGTTCTCCTCCATGTGACAGCCTGGATGGGGAGTCATGTGACTACAGACAGTACATGAATGTACACAAAGTGGGGAAAGTAGTCATTTCTAACTGGGATTAACTGCCCAGACGTACTCTCATCAGACACCTTCAGGTACTTTCATTTACATATAGAGTGGCGTCCAGACGTCTGGGAGCACTATTGAAAATTTCTCTATTTTGCATTCTTTTCTAATTTAATACAACAGTTTTCATTACAAAATATATTCCCTACATCAACTTAAGTAAAAAAAAAAAGAAAAGAAAAAAAAGTATAATCTTTTAAATATTTAAATGAATTTTTAAAGGAGTGAACTTTTTCCTCTTCATCTTTTTTTTCTTTTCCTTTTCGCTTTAATGACACTGTGTACCCGAGCTGGGGAGATTAGGCATGAGCAGTATCTGACCTTTTGTACAAAGCAGTTAATACGCTACGTATCACATATTTCCTTACATTTACTGTAAGTAGGGATGTAGAACTTTTAAATCTTGAATCTTGAAAACTCAAGATCTTCATCTTTGTTTTAAATATTTTAAAATCTATTCGTTACATTAATTTACAATCTATTTATTTATTTACTATCTAACATTTATATATTTCTTCAAGTTTAATGTACAACTGCTTTGGATATGACTAGCAACACATCCTATACACAATAATTATATTTTATAAAAGCTGTCGCCTTGGGTTCGATTCCTGTGTGGGGATTCCTGTGTCGATTCTCCGGTTTCCTCCCAAAGTCCAAAAAGATGCAGATTAGGCTAACTGGTATTTTTAAAATTGCACCAGTGTATATAAATGCATATGTGAATGTTGACCGGAGGTCCTACCACAGTTGTAAATTGGAAATGAAATACAGAGGTTCTCAGATGGATGGATGGAAAGTACTGATTGGTATTGCCCAGACAATTCTTCTAGGAATGCTGCTTTTTTATATACAGTGCATTTAAAAAAAATTAGAATATAGTGGATTATTTATTTATTTTATTTATTTTTAAAAAGTGAGTCTTTTATACATTCTAAATTCGTTGCATATAAATTTAAATATTTCTAGCTTTTTTTTGTGTGTGGCATACATTTCAATGATTAGCTTACAGCTCATAAAAATATAGTCATGTTTAAAAGTTAGTACCCCCTCTTGTATGTTTTTTTTTTTTTTTGGGGGGGGGCTAAAAACATAATAAAAATCATATGACGATCAACAATTAACATATACAGTTGTAAACAACCTCTAAGTGTGTGAATGTTGTCCGCAGTTCCAACTAGAGACCATGGAGGCGGTAGTTAGGGGCTAAAATCATCTGACCATGGAGGCGGTAGTAGAACCTCTGTAGTACAACTAGGGACCATGGAGGCGGTAGTTAAGGACTAAAAACATAATAAAATTCATCTGATCGAACCTCAGACGAATAACATATACAGTTGTAAACAACATATAAGTGTGTGAATGTTGACCGGAGGTCCTACCACCTCCATGGTCCCTAAGGTGGACTACGGAGGTTCCTAGATGGATGTAGACAGACAGAGTATGTGAGTTTCAAATATATTTAAACCTGTTCAAATAGTGTAAGTACTGGTACACAATAACTTTAACATAATAAATTAATCTGTTGGATGACATAACCAAATATGCTTTTCATATCTGTGGATAAATATTAGGTTTTAGGATACCTCCAGGTATGTTTTTCACATGTTTCACCTTATTTTAGTTCTTTTTATATATTCTTAATAAAGTAAAAAATTTTGCTTTTACTTTACCTGATGAACAGAAAGACAGATGACTATACGCTTTTATTTATATAATACAATACGAATGTATAACCACACTTTGATAATTAATTAATTATATAAACAGAATGGTCTTTGTACAACCAAAATATTGGCTCATGTACTGGATCTCTGTCTATTGGAGGAGGCATAATATTGGTTGTTGTATGGGATATAGTTAGCATGTATACCAGGTATATCCCATATAAGAATGTGCTAATACTAAGAGCTTATTGTATATGTGATTAGAACCGATAAGTCCCTGAGACGTGTCATAAAAAAAATACCTTCAAAGTTCTAAAATCTTGTGCAGTCTAGACCACTTTGTCATTGGTAAATCCCACTTTGTAATCCAGTTACAATAACCTAAAGCTCATAAACAGCCGTTGGGTGTCAGCAGAGACAAGCTCAGGTCATCTTTCACACCCCTGCTTAAACATGCTCTTTGCACTTGTCTGCCTGTTAACAAGCAACACCTTATCTCTGTTCCTCCACCACGAGGGCTGAGCTAACAGTTGCTATGGGTGATGTGGTTTTCACTCAACTGTTTGACGTCAGGCATAAAAGCAGAAGTGGGCATTCCTTTTCAGTGCAACAGAAGGAGGAACTCACCTTACAACGCAAACAAGCATTACAAGTGGCGGCCGAATGCCACAGGCCAGGGGGTTGGGAGGCAAATTCTGTGGAAACACATATGAAGGTATGTTCAAGCTTAAGAAATTAGATAAGAGAATGTGCAAGTATGCGAAAGTAGGAAAACTGCAGTTTGAAAGGTACAGTTTTGTCACTTTGCTACAACTAGGAAAAGTAGTGGAGAAAGTGAAAGTGCTAAAAAGGTTGTGGTTGACAGGGGGACATTTTGGGCTGTCAGTTATTCAGTGGGTTCCGTTTTTTCCACTGTTGAAACTTTACCTTGACGGTTAATGAGTGACTACAGTGTCTTTTCTCTCACGTTACAAAAACAGGCCAGGGCAAGGTACGTAGAGACGAAAGGAAAAATTAAGTATTTACCATTCAAGCAATGTACAAAGTGTACACTTAGATATCAGGGTTAGAGACGAAGTATGGTATGTTCAGTTAGAAGACTTTTATTATATACGTACAATATGCATGTACCTACAATTATTAGCTGTTTTATGACTAGATCATGCAGCGTAATATTGAAATTCCCATGCTACAGAAATGACTTTTTATCACAGTTTTAAGTCAAGAATCATTGCTTGTGGCCATGTGGGATGGTGTGAGATGGCCCCACGCAAAGCTACGCTTCAGTTTTTTTTTTTTCCAATTGCACATCACATTTTAAAGTGTAGATATTATTAGTAGTATTACAGAGCAACTGTAAACTGAACAAGGGAAAAGCTATCATATGTTTGACCTACAGTATGTGTAGTAATGTTTTTCTTTTTTCGTGGGTATTTTGGAAAGCGGTAAAACAAGTTCCTGTTACCATTTATAGCCTCAGTTTTAAGATAAAACAGGAGGGGGAAAATTTTTTAGCTGGTCGTGTTACCAAAACGCACTTCATCCCGTATGCTGTACAGTATTAGAAAAGTTAAAGTTACATTACAAGACAAAATTGCTAAAGAAACATTGGCTCATGGTAAACTGTAGTATATATTTACACTTGTGTGAACCAAATCAATGTATATATATATATATATATGTGTGTGTGTGTGTGTGTGTGTGTGTGTGTGTGTGTTATATAGTTACTGTAGCACAAACTGTGTATATACAGTATACACATATACTATATATATATATATATATATATATATGCACACACACACACATGTGTGTGCCTCCCATGTAAGTCACTGTAAATGTGCTGCTACTATAAAAATAAAAAATAATATCGTATTAAATCGAATGCATTAATATATTGTAACGAGGCGATATTGTACAGTATTATATTTGTTGAAAAAGACTGCATTGCTAATTATTTAGAACAATGACTTGGTTCACTTTTTTCCACTGAATTCTATGAGCACTGTATGATCTGTAAAAAATGCTTCAGTTAAAAGGATGCTGTGAAAAATGTCCAAACAGCTACACTTATTATTCTTTGCAAAAGTAAATGCAAAGGTTTGTTACATTATTTCGGGTTCGAAATGACTCTTCTGTAAACTGTAAACTTTTGTAAGTTCCACGTAATACTTTTTTATTTTCCGGTACATACCTACTGTTGTGAATGGAATATCTATTCTCTACGGCACTATAGATCATTGAATCCTTATAAATTCAAGTAATGAAGTAGTGTTTGCATAGGATTAGACGACAAGCTCCATACAGGAGAAAGGAAAAGCAAACCCTTGAAAGTGTAATGATTCCCATTTCAAATCAATAGAGAGAGACACCAAGTCAATTAGAGGCCTAATGCAGTTCTTACTGGCTTAATTTCCTTCTCAATCTGTGTGGGGGTGGTGGAAAGCGAGCCCGGCAGCGCGAGCGAGGGAAAGAATGCATCATCCACACCTGGCCATACTTCAGTGCTAATTTTGTGCGTCTGCGCTTCGCCTCTATGCCTCGCTGAGTGCGTTTGATATGTATATCACCAGACACGAGGCTCGATCAAACCGGCACCTTGGGGGACACTGACTTATTGCAAAGGCTCAACATCATAATCATAACATCGAACAGCCTTTCCCAAAAATAGGCCAAGGTTGATAACGAGACAGAAACCAGTACCAGTATAGTATTGCAGCAACATTGGCTTGTCTCTTACGCTTTTCCACGAGGAATACAGTGACGAAGGGGGAGGCGGAGGGTGAAAAAGTTGCTCCTCTGCATAACAACATGTGAGATAAAAGGCAGAAGAGGTTCAGGCTCTTGCCAAGAGTTTGACCGACTTCAAACTCGATAAACATTATGTCAGAGGTAGGGCAGAGCAGATTCAAAGCCAGGAATTATGTACTGTAAGGCAAGGTCTTCAGGAGCAACGGGGCAAAGTCTATTTAAGATCTACTTGATATCTGTACAGCACTGTGAATATTCCATTTGAATATATCTTTTGATTTATGTATCATAAAAAAGTAAAAAATTCTTCAACTTTATTGAAAAAAATCTATTTGCAATATAGACAACATTTATCAAAGTACATGTGAAAAAAAAAAAACATTCTCAGCAAAATGTCAAGTAACGTTTTACCAAAATGACCTAAATGTAATTTCAGACCGTTCTAGTTTAACATATTAAAGGTTCTCGAGTATTTTTTTTAAAGATAGGGGACCTTTCATTTACGATAGAAATTCCAAGGATTCTCGCAGCATGGATTTATTTCATAACCTTAATCCAACTATTCAAATTTTAGACTCATTATTCAAATGCACGCAGTAATATTTTGGCTATTTCAAAATTCCTTTCCAGGAATAGAACACAGACTCGCGTTGACATTATAAAACTATAATCGTACTTATTTGTGAGTGGTTGAACACCATTAAATTCAAGGGTCTGGTTTAAAACTTAATAATTAATCATTAATGAAACACTCTACCACTGTAAAACAGACTCCCTAGTTAGGCTTCATAGATCATTGAGTGTCCCTAGCCCCCCATTTTGAAAACCACTTCATAAAAGAGGGCATGGACGGTTGTGCTGAACTACTTCAGCATGAAACAGAAACATGGGGGTTAAACTTTGTGAAACATTTCCCACCCACTATTTCCGCTTAGTCGGTTAGAATAAAGTGCCTATTTGTAGCGAATAAATATTGTACAGTCTTTCTGTATAAAAAAATATATATCTCAAGTATGGACATTAGGAATTGTGCTCAGTTGTCTCTCCCACCTTGCAGAACAATGGTATGGGTTAATTGTTAACGTTTGATCAGTAGGTTGTTATACGGTGTTTGCACGAGCTTAAAAAAAAAACTCATCACTATGTGGCTGATTTTTTTTTTTTTTTCACTGCACAAGTTTCCTCTCTGTTTCCTCTAACTGTTACACTTAGCTGTGCCGGTCTTTGAGTCTGGCTGATCAAGTAATGAAGATACAGTATACTGCGCTCATTTAATGATGTGAGCAAACAAAGGCAGGTTGTTCAAAGCTTGATGTGCTGCATTGTCTTTTCCCCTGATGAATAATTTCTATTATTATATAATATAAATGTCACACCCATTATATCAGCCAAGTTATTCTTTATTAGGAGTGTGTAAAAGACAAACTGTTTTTTGGTTGTGGGTGTAACTGTGTAGTGAGCAGCAGGTTATAGCGCTGTGGCTGTCAAGTCATTTCTCATCATTGACATGCATGTTTAAGTTTAGAAGTATTGAAGGAATGAAAAGCAACTATTTGTGTTTCAGAAAGGTCATAGTGGTTAAAGTTAACTGGCAAGGAATCAGATGCATTTGAAGCAAATCAGTAATGCAAACAAAATCAGATTATTAGTAAAGATTTTACGCGGCAACATGGTGTGGGGGCCCGTGGTGGTCATAACTGGAACGCACATTTCTATTTTAAAACCTTCAGCGCATTCTGAGAAAATGTAGACTACTGTGGCTTGGTATTTTTGAGTCAGTAATTCTCAATTCTAACGGCAATGTAGTGTCGTGTTTCAATGGTCAACAAACACTTTAAAATCAGGATTGTTGAATAATAATAATAATAATATTAATAATAATAAAATTATTGAGGTAGTAGTATCAGTATTGGTAGTATTAATTGTATTATTAGTAGCACTGCTGGGAATAGTAATAGCAGTAGTATCAGTAGTAGTAGTGGAAGTAGTATAGCAGCACTGGCAGTAACAGTACTAGAAGTGGTAAAAGTAGTAGTAGTATCTGTAATAGTACTAGTAGCATTATTAGTATTAGTAGAATATTAGTATTATTATGGTATTTGTAGTAGTATTAATATCAGTTTGGGTAGTGGTAGTAATAGTAGTATCAATATTGGTAATGATAGTCGTAGGTTTAGTAGCACTAGTAGTAATAATAGAAGATGTTTTAGTCCAATAGTAACTAGTGATAGTGGTATTTAGATGCCAAAAATATTGTAATGTGTATTGTAATATCATAACATCCAGTATACTATTACTTATATTATGGTTATTACTATATATATATATATATATATATATATATATATGGTACTATTTTGTACCATATACAGTAGTACTGTGTGTGTGTGTGTGTGTGTGTGTGTGTGCGTGCGTGCGTGCGTGCATATGAACTATTCTATATTACAATATAGAATGTAAATCTACTATATATTGTAGTATATATACATATCTACTATATATTTACTACTATATACTATACTATTAGAATTATACACTACAATATACATATATGCAGTATACAAATATCTATACTACAATATAGAATTGTATATATGCTGTACACACTACTATATATTGTAGTACATATACTATATATTTACTATATACTATACTATTAGAATGAAACACATATATATTACAATATATATATCATATATATGTATAATACAATATAGAATTGTATACTGTATATACATGCTACTATATATTGTAGTGATATATACTAAATATATATGCTATATATATATATATACACATACTATATTATATACTATACTATATTATACACATATATACTACTATATATATCTATATATATATTACAATATAGAATTGTATATATATATATATATATATATATATATATATATATATATATATATACACACGACTATATAATGTAGTATATATATATATATATATATATATATATAGATATATATATATATATATATTATATAATTACTGCTATATACTATACTATTAGAATTATACACTACAATATACATATATACAGTATACAAATATCTATACTACAATATAGAATTGTATATATACGCACTACTAGGCCTATATATTGTAGTATATATACTATATATTTACTATATACTATACTATTAGATTTAAACACATATATACTACAATATATATAACACACACATATATATATATATATATATATATATATATTACAATATAGAATTGTATATATACACACTACTATATATGGTAGTATATATTGTAGTATATTTACTATGTACTATACTGTACTATACTATACTGTACTGTACTATACTATTCGAATTATATATCATTCAAATGGTAAAGTATTAAAAAAATCTTATCTTTTCAAAGGCCCTTTTTAGAGCACTTGCTTGATTCACTTCCTGCTAAAGAGCAAGCAACAGCCAAATATTTTCTGTCAGGATCTTTCAGAGAGCAAGCCAAATAATACATATTTACACCACAGTCTCCCGTACACACAGACACAGGTGGGAGAACTATGGGAGAACAGGAAAAATAACCCTAGGGAGTTAAATGGCTTGGAGCTGGAGGCAGCTTCGGTAGTCCAGGTGTGCCTCGGTTGTCAAGGTGCCGTCACCATGCTTACGTCCTGTAACATGACACCAAACGAGGGAGCGGTAAGGTAAGGGGGGAGGGGAAAATGTAGACGAGTGAGAGAGAGAGAGAGAGAGAGAGAGAGAGAGAGATTTTCATAGGGCAACAGCAATGGAGTAGCTCAAAACAGGATTTTCAGGTAAAACCCAAAACATTTACTGATGCCCTGGTGTTTCCAGACTGTTAAAACCAAACAAAGAGCAAACGACAGATCAATGCCATTCTGTAGTGATCACATAGCTGCGGCAAAGGATATAAATCCATCAATGAAGAAGGTAATCTTATCCTCTAATAATCTACACTGGTTCTTTTTTATTGTTTGTTAGTTGTTGCAGTCTAACTAGGAGGAGTTACTTCGTATTCTAGAAGGCTACTTCTGAACTCTTAGGAGGCTTCAGTGTGAATGTAAGAGTGTATGTAAGAATGTAAACTGTGTTTATCTGGATGATTCCTTAGTAGACGGTGGACGTCTTGGCTTATAATAATAATAATAATAAGCAAGATATGTTGTTTAGCTGGTTAAGCTGAGTGATATATAACGTGAGGCTAAAATACAAATCATGTGCTCGTTGTACACTGTCAGGTGAGGTTGGAGTACCTGGATTTGCATCGCTCATGCATTGCATGTACTATAGTTTTCTATGGTCTTATAAGTAAACAGTGCTTATTAGTTACTTACACGAGCAGTTAAACATATGATGTGAACATCTAGTGACTGCTGACTGTCACTGGCCCTTCTTATTCCAGCCACAATGTGCCTGTGCGTCTCACATGATTGCCAGAGCACTAAGTATAAACTATATGTTTATTTTTGAAAGATTTAAATGAACATTTATAGCGAAAACCTAGGGCTTTTGGTTTGTATTGGTTATGGCTCTTCCACCATTATGCCTGCAGCTGCTGTTTTAACCCGCTCTTGCTTGCTGTGACGTCAACAGTACATTTCCTTCCTGTTTCTTCTGTGGTGTGTCTACAAAGAAAGATAAGGGAGAGCAGCTAGAGCAGTCATGGAGGACGAGAGAAAATGTTGTTTACAGAATGCTACCGAAGCACGGCTGGTGTAAACGCTTTGGACGGAGCGAAAAAGGCTAATCTAAATTGTAACGTAACGTCTACTCTGAATTTTTTTGTCTGCTGATTGAATAGATGTGGAGAAACTGATGATGTACGACAGTTTACACTTAGGAAATGTGCTATTGCTCGGAAATGTTTTAGATGATACAACTTAACATGATGGCAGACATCAGACTCAAGTTATCATTGGTAGAAACACTAACGTACAGGGTTCCTCTTTTGCAGATTCCCAGCTGCTCAACCACTGGAAACAGCAATGAAGTGAAACTTTCCAGTGCCTCTTTGGTGCTATTCGAACATGGATTTTCAAACGTGTTTCCTCCGCGCCGAGCTTGAAGTGTTCTCTCAGTCAAACTGAAACGTTTTTGGAACTGAAACTAGCGCTTATAAGCCTGAAAAGGCCCACTGTGATGACTTCTTAGGCCTGTTACTGGTGTTCAACATGGCCGCTGTGGTTCAGCAGACCGAGGGCGCCTGGGATGGCGCAATGAAACAAGAAGACGACTCTCTGCAGGTAGTATTTCATTTTCTAGGTTTTACAATGTCTTTATATATGTGAAATCAAAGTGATACTAAACTAGCTGTCTTGCACAATAAAAGGGGGATGAAAGCCCATTTCTGTTGTCAATTATTCATGTGCTTCACTGTGTGGGCAACATAATGAAAGCTGCCATGACCTTGATTCACTCAGCCCGCTTCTATTATGGAACAAGCTAATGCTGATGACAGCGGGATTTTCATTCATTGCTTTATGAAGATCTGCTTGACATTATTCACAAATCTTCTACTTTTTTTACCCCCTCCTTCTTCTTTTCCTCCAGTTGGAAGATCCATCCTCTTTCCCAGCTGTAATCGTGGAGCAAATGCCACAAAGCCCCATGCTCAATTATTCGGGTCTGACGTGTGATCAGCCATTAAGATTGGGTCTGGAGCGCGATCCTGTTGATGAGATGACACAACTGACAGGTTAGATCACATATCACATATAACACAGGTTCCTTAAAACTTGACTTAAAGGGTCTTTTATACACTTTTGTGAATAGAGTAAGGGGGGGGTGTACATGCATAACTGGGCCTTCAGTAAGTTTAAAAACATGGGGCTCCCTCGAAAAAAAATATATATATAAATAAACACAATGGAAAAGGAACCACTTTTGTCATTTTACTATAAAACATCTGTTTTTTATTAAAGATTTTCTAACAAATATACAGTAGGCTCTGAAACATATCTTATTTACATTTACATTGAAACATATCTTATTCACAGCCATAAGCTGCCGCAGCATGACGTTCCCCCTTCATAGTAAGCAAAAATATCTATATACTCTACTTGAAATTCATGTACATTTTTGTTTGTGCTTGACGATCTAACCACCTATAAAATGAATATCATGCAAGAGAACTAATTAAAAAAAAAATAAAATAAAAATAAAAAAAAAGTCGGTGTACTATATTTTAAGGTCTGTTGATTAATATGGATGCATTAATTAATAATTTGATTATAAAAATAGTAGAAAACACTAAATTCTTTTTTTTTTTTTTTTTTTTTACTTTTTATGGCTAAAAGGGTAACATCAATTAAAAAAAAATCCCATGTGTGCCTGCTATAGGTGTGCTCAATTTAAAATGCACCTCACAGAACCCAAGAAGAAAACAGGAACAGCAAATAAAATATGCTGAGCTCAAGGCAGCACCGTGACTTAGTGGTTAGCACTGTCGGCTTGCACCACTGGGGTCCGGGTTTTATTCCCGCTCCGGGTCTGTGTGCATGGAGTTTGCATGTTCTCCGCGTGTTTAGTGGGTTTCCTCCAGATTAGGCATTCCCAAATCCCCTTTAGTGTGTAAATGAGCATGCGTGTATGTATGCTTGTGCCCTGCGATGGATTGGCACCCTATTCCAGGGTGTACCCCCCCTCATGCCCTAAGTCTCCTGGGATAGGCTCCAGGCCCCCCGTGACCCTGTACACAGGATAAAGCGGGATAGTCGACGAGTGAGTGAGTGAGAATGAGCTCATAGTGCTGTTTACTTAAAATACTTGAAAAAAATCATTCCTTCCTTTTAAATGAAGATCATGATGTACAACCTGTACAACATCATGTACTTACATCTCACTGACATCAGTCTCTAAAGTTTAATAAACCCCCCAAAAAGATCCAAAAATTCACAGACACCCACTAATAGCAAGCTAACAAAGAAAAGCCTCACATCAAACACAGCTCAATCAATATCTAAAAAATAATAATAATTAAATGTGACTGTAAATATAACTCATCTGACATGCTAAAAACATTGTTTAAAGCTGAATAAGCTGGACATTCCTCGTGAAGGAGCAGTGAGTAGTAGCCAATCCAGTAAAGGACTACAAACACTACATCACTAATGGCTGATTTGATATTTAGTTAATCAATCATAATTCAGTTACAATTCAGAACCCCCCCCCCCCCCCTTCCCCTCCCAGAAAGCCTCTAGTGGTCAGTAACCACATAGCAACAGAAGAAGAAAAAATCTGATTGGCTCAATTTGACCTTGCTCCCCAGGGTCCTAAAGCTACATAGTTTATTGGGAAAAGAATAGGACTGTGTGTAAGTACAGTAACATTATATTTAAAGTGACAAGAATATACAGTGCATCAAAAAAAGAATTAAAAAATAATATAGTGGAAAACTTTTTTGCAATTTAATTCAAAAAGCAAACTCTAATATAATCTATATTCATCACACATAAACTGAAATATTGCAAGTCTTTTTTCAATGATTGCAGCTTACATCTCATGAAAAATGAAAAATCCAATATCTAAAAATATTGGAATATTGACTTACAAAGAAGGATTTAAAATACAGAATTGTCCAATTTTATTATATATATATATATATATATATATTTTTTTTTTTTTTTTTTTTTTTTTTTTTTTTAATGCACTGTATATCTCTTTTTTGTACAAAAATGTTACACCTTCACTAAAGGCTTTGGAGGCCTTAAGGTATTGGCAATGCTTTTCCCCTCGTAAATTGGATTTTTTTTTATTGTTTATGCTTTTAAATATATACCTTAAGTAGATGTTTAAGTCCAAAATTAAAAAACATGGATAAACAGAAAGTGGATATGTGCCCTGCAATTACATTAAATGTAATATATATTTATACTCGAGGTTACCCGCGGCTCCACCCGTGTAAATGAGGTTTACCCGCGGATCCGCCCACGTGCAGATCCTGATGCCTGCATGCTATTAGTGCTGGTGCATGGAGTATGGAGTGTGGGGTCAACTCTCGGCAGCTCCTCAACCTGCTCCAAGATTTCTCCCTGTCGTATGAACCATCACTGTACACGCATCACAGTATGATCCAGGGTTTCAGAAGCTATGAGCTCAGTCTGATGTGCCCCTGGACGACGCTGCCTACTGTCACAATATGTGAGGAGCGCCTGTGACACGGCCACTGTATGATATAAAAGTTGTTGCCTATGATCATGATGTAACCTACTGTTACATTACAACGGCCTGTGACATGCCTGTGACAGCACATAGCTGTTTTAATGTAAGTGATAATGCTCCTGGATGGACATAAATTAAGAAAACAACAATATCTTTTTCCTTCATATGGATTATGGTCTAAATGTCCATGAAAAGGAGGAAGGTCTTTGCATAAAACTACAAAGGGCGTTCAAGTCAAACCAGGACTTGGAATTAAGTCTCTCGTGAAGGATGGCATGAAATCGATTGACATTTACAGAAAACTTAAAGCACTGTACAGTAATGAAACTTGAAAGGTGATCCTGTTCAAAGTGGCTCAGAGATCACTGCAGTCGTTCCCATGAACATATAGCAAGTGAAACCCTAAAATTTTTTTTTAAATAAATAAATCGATGGATAATTTGTCAACATTAGTGGAAGAGACGTGTCTGTCTGTGGGAACTATACACACAATAATTCACGAACTCCACGTGCACATTACAGGAAGTCGACTTTTGCCACATCCCTTGTACAGTCTGACCTTACTATAAGCCATTTTCACATGTTTGGGCCAACATTTCAGATGTGATGCAGGCCACTTTGATCATGGCTCGGTTCTTACAGAGAAAACTTTCTACCTTGATGGTGTCCAAGCACTAGTGAAACACTGGGATAAGTGCATCAATGTAGCAGGGGATTATATAGAGAAATTAAGGGAGTTTTTTACTCTCAGAACTGTGTTCTGCTATTCTGAATGATCAAAAGACCCAGGGTAGCTAGAACACCCTACGTTTATAAAGTTAAAAACCATGCGCGTTGGTCATTCTACGTACAGAAAAGTTGAAACTTGCTCATAAAAACCTCCTGAAATATATTTCTTCTTTCACACCTAAAACTTCTTCAATAGCAATAGCTTACCTTTTTAATTTTTATGAATCCACAAAAAGGAAAGCTTGCATATGCATAATGTTGTATACATTTAATAATTGGTGTAACGTCTTTTTCTGGTAGCATCAATGACGGTAACACCAAAGATAATTTAGAGAAAAATCATCCCTTTTTACAAAATAGCTTGCATGTGTAAGACCACATGGTTTTCAATTATGTCAAATTTTTCAATTGTCAAAATCAATTCATTATTAGAAGTAATGTGTTAAAGTCTTAAAAGGTGTTTATAATCATAAATCGAGTAACACCAATGACGCATAAAACTGCTAAATAAATGATGACATTTCTGAACAAATGAAGCCATACCGTTTGCTTTTGTCCAGTGAACAATTTGAATAATTTCACATTAAAAAATAAAATAAAACTCACACTTTTTGTGTAAAACTAACACCAGTTACAGAGTTTGGTTGAGTGATATTTATTTCATATTATTATCATATTATTATAAACAATTATTGTTTTATGATTTTAGTGTTTAACTTACTTTAAAATATATTAATGTTAGTGAGAATCAGATTTAGTTAATGAAAAAAAAATGCTTTAGATGAAAAGTACTGTATATGGTCCCACTTTGATGTATGATCCTATTGACAAGACTTTTCTTTGAGCTTGGCCTTTTTATAAATCAAGGGGAAAAAAATGCTACAATTAAATATTGAACATTAAATTAAGAGAATGTATTGTATGTGTAAAAGTACAGACAATGCTATACTTTTCTCTACAAGCAATGTGTCTGTTCTTTAAATGGTTTTTAAAAGAAGTGACAGCACTTTCCACAATTTTTGTAGGATGGACCAAATTCATCTTTATCAAACTGAAAATCTTTTCCTACTCCCTGGTTCAACGGAACATTTAACGCTAATCCCGTCACTACAACCTAGTAAACACTGCGAGTCAGCCAGCAGCTGTGTCTGTTGCTCAATCCCAGACGGCTCCCTTTGCAGCCTAGTGCACTTCAATGCTATTAGGTCGTACCCTATATAGTGCACCTACATAGGTCATGAGGAGTATATTTGGCATACAGCTTCAGGCCCCACCCGGGGCAAGTTCTCACGTGGACGCGCAGCACGGACGCAGTTCGGGAGCACAACACTGACGTCGGCGCTGTTTGTCAGGGGCAGAAAGTGTAACAATGTAACAGTGTTAGCGTTTAAACGGGTTTAATTAAAAAAAAAAAAAAAACGGTTTGGGGACCCGTTAAAAAAAAAAAAAAAGTGAGTACACTTCAAAGCGAGTACTTGGTTATGTTCTGGTCTGTTTAGTTATATCATGTTTAATCGTTAGCCAAGTCGTTACATTACATGTAACATGGTGTACATTAATATAAAACTCTTTAAAAAGCTCTTTATGTGAGTGTAAGAACTGCTTGAAATGCTTAAAGGTAACTTTCTGTGTTGTTAGCCTCTTAGCTGATCTTATCTCAGCCTAGAAGCTCCATGGTCTAAGACTGCACATATACTATAATAACATCCCATAATAAGGTCTGTTGATAGAGTAACAAAACTTTGCATAAAAAGGATTAACAAACCGTTCCTGATGTAATGTTTGTTTTGTGTCCTTCAGTGGAAGCTTATCAGAGTAGTAATGAAGATGCCATGATGGAGAGCGCAGAAGCTGCTGAAGCTCTGATGAACATCGATTCCTCCACTCATCTTTCACTGGATGACAAGCACAGCAGTAAGTGTCTGCTCTCTATGGAGGGGACTGAAGCTCGGCTTGTTTCTCTCAAGCTCAAATTTATGGAAAATATATGTTCCAGCTCATCAGATCTGGCCGGTGTTAAGGGTTGAATTGGTAACGCCCCAAAAAAGGGCTTGAACTTTTCACAGTCTGATAAAATCTAATCTAAAAATTTTAAGGTTTCTTGGTTTAAGCTGAGTTTTAAAACAAACAAAACTAACGAGTGGATAAAAAAAAAGAAAAAAAGTAAAAAGAAAGAATAAAAATAATAATAATTAAAAAAAAAATTATATAGAAGTCTGTAGAATCTATGTGGCCAAAAGTTTGTGGACACTCCATCATCTTTCACAAATTATTGCCACAAGGTTGTAAGCACACAATTGTATGAGATGTCTGCATTAGAGTTGAGGTAAAGAATCGATTCAGTTATGACTCGTGATCTATTTGTGTGAACTCCAAAATCGCTTTAAAAAAAAAAAAACTATTTTTATAGGAGGCATTTAAGGAGTTAAAGCAACACCTTTTCTTCATAATCCTACAATTATCACAGTCTGTACTATTTATATACGTTCATCCCATGGTGACAGTGAATTATTTGCTAAATTTTTTAAAGAAATAGTAATAATTATGGTGGATGACAGAGATACATGCTGTTAAACATTAAACTCTTGTATGAGAGGTTAGATCATATTGTTTAAATGCGCGCTTGATTTCTTAAGTCTGAAAACGAATGTTATAAGGAACATTTAATTACTCATTAAAATATTTTTAAAGGGTTTGAAATTATAACAATGTGGGGGGGGTAATGTAATATTAAATCAGATACTTATAAAATGATATTTATCGTATAGCAATTTAAATCGAATCGGCATGGAGTTATCATGATAATATCGTCTCAGGTAGTAACTGGTGATTCCTATCCCTACTTTGCATACGTTGTAGCAAAACAGTTTCATTTAGTTAATGCTGGTGCTTATTTCAGCATAATAGTGTGCACAAAGCGATATCTATGAAGACATCATTAAGCAACTCGAGTGACCTCCACAGAAGCCTGACTTCAACCACATCAAACAGTTTAGGGGTGAATTGGAAAACCGATGGGATCTTTTTGCTAGGAACTGATGGATTATCAGCCTGCCCGATTATCAGATCTGATATTTTTACAATTATAGTTATCTGTAATATTTTATCAGTATCTGTAGTTTTTGTTCAGAGTAAGTGTGTCTTCAGTGAAATCTCTGCGATTTATTAGGAGCACAAGCGGTCTCACTGGACAGCATGCTGAGCAGCTGTGCTTTCTTCACCACATTCTGGTGCTGAATTGGGACTGCTAGTTGAGACTCAAATTTCAGTACAAGTTCTACTAGTGCAGTTTAAATTTTATTAGTTTTGTTTAGTTTTACTTTATAAATCTTTAGACTGCTTTCTTGTTTGTTTATTTATTAATTATTTAATTAACCTTATATGATATATTGCTGGGAGCGCTTTTTACTTTTTATTTAAAAATAATGTTTTTTTTTATTATTAATCACCAGGTGATTCCCATACCCATCAATTGACCTGTACGTTTTGCCCAACATCATGTTCAAAAAGTGATGCAAAATGAAGATTCTCTTGTTTTATTTGTTTACTTTTCAGTAAACTGTGACAGTTTATTAAGTTCTTTTTATGAGCTGAAAGAAAGAGAGTTGACTCTACTGATTCAGTGATGGGTGAAGCAGTGTGCTATACTACCTAAACAAATATAGATTTTTATTATATTTAGTTCTGGTCAGCAATGTCATGTTTAACATCATCATGAATAAAAAATGTATGAACATGCTCGGAATTTCAGCAGAAGTAGCAATGAAACGTTTCTATCAATAGTGAATTAGACAGCCAAGGGGTTTTCACTGCAGTCCACCAAGAAACCGAGGTCGTCGTTATCCGGTTTAGATGGAGTCAGGATGGCGGAGGTTCTGAAATTCAGCCTGCATTTTAAGAGAAAAATTGCAGCCGGATCCAAAAGAGATTCCTAAAGGAAGGAACGTGATTAAAAAAAAAAAAAAAAAAAAAAGGAATTCTGCCATAAACTGTGGTCAGATATCCAACCAGAAATCTCCCAGAAGCTTGTTGACAGCTACCCAACTATGAAATCTTACAAAATGACCCTGATCAACCCAGGACAAATTAAACCTCGTGCTCCAAATTCTTGAGGTTTTTCTTCTATTACAGATATATGTTGTACAATCATCCTGTCCGAGATAAAGACGATTCACAGAAAGCATTGAAATCCCGATACTGGCACGACCTTCATGTTTGTGACGAGTGTATGTAAACTTCTGACCACAACTCTAAATAGAAATGCATGTTAATCACTATTGTTAAAAAAAATGTTAGCATTGAGGTATCCGCCCAATCACATACCATGACTAACTGTGAAACCATAACGGCCCTAGTCTTTTTTCTTTTTTTTTTCTTTATTTCCCTAAACACTCAGCTTGTCTTCTTTCTAAAAACTACGACATTTACACTTGCATGTCAAAATTTTATCTACAGTATTATCGTTTAGTACCAACAGCCATGCTTTATTGTTCTTTTCTTTCTTTTTTCCCCCAATCACATAGCTCAAATGTTTCTTTTGACGTCATCACTGGTAGAAGGTAACCAATTTTTAACGGATGCTGTTGGCGGGCAGCAACCGTGGATCCACCTGCAAAAAGGATCTCTACCAGAAGACAAACCAAAGGCTAAAAAGGGTGACTAAACCTGCTAGCTAACACTTCATACAGAAATTTAAAACATCTTTTCTTTGACAAAATATTTAAATTGTATTGGCTTATAAATTTATTTTTTTTGGTGACTCTCAGGTAGAAGGGCTAAACGGCCAAGGGCACATTCTCCAATGCCTGACATAACGATAAAGAAGAGCAAGGACAGCAAAGGTGAGGAGATTTTGTTTTTATTATTATTTTAATTTATTTATTTTTATTATTATTTGTAATGCTACAGTTTTGCTCAGCATAATCAATCTTACTTATGTGGATGTTACGGTTTACTTGCAGGAAATACATTGTACCTTTGGGAGTTTTTGATTGCTCTGCTGCAGGATAAGTCCACTTGTCCAAAATACATCAAGTGGACCAATTGGGAAAAAGGCATATTCAAGCTTGTGGACTCCAAGGCTGTGTCTCAGTTATGGGGCAAACACAAAAACAAACCGGACATGAACTATGAAACAATGGGAAGAGCACTTAGGTATGGTTTATTCCAATGCTTTACTTTCTGCTTGAATTTAAAAATAATTACCAGTCTAGATCTTTGCTGATGATGCACAAATACAATATGTATGATTTACTTCATTGTCCTTTTAAATAGGTACTACTATCAGCGTGGTATCCTGAATAAAGTCGAGGGTCAGAGACTCGTGTATCAGTTTGCAGAGATGCCAAAAAACATCATCTACATAGGTGACGACAGTGACAACTCTGGTGGCAATAATTTCAACATTTCACATGAGGATGATGATGATCACTCCAGTGAGGCATCCTTCAATGAACTATCACACTTAAACTACACCCCTCCCTCCCAATCCAAATTGCTCACTCCCAAAACACCGTCGATGAGCACCAAAGTTCGTAGGGCTGTGAACGGAAGCCAGCGTAAGCCACCTAACAACCCCGGTGAGGCTACAGGAGCCACCAAACAAGCTCGTCCATTAGGTCTCATTCAGCAACAGCATCTACCCATTGTTTCTGCGGAGATGATTAAAACTTTTCAGAATGTCCAGTCCATCCAGCCAGGGCAGCATGGGTCAGTTTTCCGTACGGCTCAGCTATTAGAAAGTCTTCGTGACAAGCAAGAGACCATTGATGTCAAACAGGAGCAGCTGGAGGTTCAGCAAGAGGGCCAGGCACCTCAGATTGTTACTCTTCAACTGGTTCCCGTGTCTTCCACTGATGAAGGAATGGACGGATCTATAACTTCTTCTCAGTTCATCATGCAAGCTATTCCAGAGACCATGCCAGAGGAGGTAACCCTTGTAGTCCAGAATGTCACCTTGGACAAGGCTTCTCCTGATGCTTGCCAAGATGTTGACAGGGAAGCAAGCGAAGAGGCCATTGTCTCTAGTTCTGTGTCAAGTAATGCCTCTGTAGTGACATTTGCTGGAGGTCAAGTGGTTTCTCAACCTTCGGGTACGGTTATCCATTCTGTAGTCACTGCAATGGAACCAAATATACCAGGTCAAATAAGTGACCCAGACCTCAAAGATATCTGCGGAGCTCCTGAAAACTCCTACGATATCCCGCAAAGTCCAGACATGGATAGGAAGAGTCTTTCGGAAATAAAGGTGGAGCCATTAAGTGTGGTCATCCTTAATGACTCATGGGTGGGTTACACTTCCAACGAAACCACAGAGTCATCAGGCTAAACTCAGGCTAGACTGAAAACTCATATTGTCCAATGCCATTAAAGCCTTACTCATCACATTCCTTTGGGACTTGCACATGCACTGGAATTTACAGGCACTCCTTTTTCTCTCTCTATCTCTTGTTGTTTGTTTGCACCAGCCTTGCCTTGCTATGCCATGCAAAGATTATTTTTTAAGAGGACCAATGATACTTATGCAGCTTATTCTGACTTATTTTCTTTACTTAAGTGCCCTAAATCATATACTGCAATGTTGTTCCTCAGGGTTCTTATCTGACACAAGCGGTAATGTGTCAATAATGTCGCCATGTAATGGAAGGCCAACAGCAACCACGTTGTATCACTCGCAGAAGAGATAGAAAGGACTTAAAGATATCTCCTGGATGGTGATGGTCAAAAATTAGTGATACTGTATGTAATGCATATTTTTTTGGCAAAGATGCACAAATGCAGACATGGAGTAACTGCTGCCGGTCTGAAAACTGCATTTAAATCTGTATTTTACAAACACATTTCATTCCTTAATAACCTTATTCATACCTGGATCAAATGTGTGACTTGGCTATAAATATTAACAAAAGATGCTGTATTTTTATTGACCAAATACATTTTGTTTGCAAAGAAGCTATATATATTTTAAAAGCTGATCCTGTGCTGTCGACTGTATTGCTGTTAATGTTTGTCCGAGAAAAATGTGTGACCAAAAGAACCTGAGAATTCAGGTGCTGCATTAATGTGACAATCATTTCATGTTACTTAACGCCCTAAATATATAATATGCTGTGTTTAAAAGAATTTGTTGATGATGCACTGCAGCCTGTTTTGAGATGAATCATTTTGATGAAGATGATGATTATGATGATGTAAAGCAGATGTATAAACATTCCTTATGACAAAATGCTGCAGTCATATTAATTGTATGCATTTTAGGATCTGGCCATGGCCTGCCTAACTTGCTATGGGTTTTTTGATAAAATCACATTTTAACTTAAATGTGGTCCAAAATGAAATTCGAATTAAGCGTTCAGATACAAAGAAATGAATCTTTAACTATCCTGAAGTGCAGATGCATTTGTCCATGCACATGTTGAAACTTTTATTAGGTACTTAAAATAGTGTATTTTGTTCCATTTGAGTTTTTGTTTACGTTGACTGCATGTTTAAAATTGATTAAAATTCAGATCACAAAATGCTCTAGTTTTAATAAATTTTAGACTTGGCAAGCCATTAACTCAGTGGCTGAAAAGAAGATGGATTCTTCTTCCAACATTACTTACTAATATTGGGTCATCTCTCTTTTGTATATGCCAGCTGGTTAAACTATAATCTTTCTTTTGTTTTTGTGCCGTCTTTGTTACTTGCTGTAGTACTGATAACTGTAACGGTTGAATGTGACTTCTATTTTTTATTGCCTTTTTTATTGAAAAAGCCTCTATAATGCTCATGGATATCAAAGCCATAATGATGATGTCTCTAACTGAAAATTGCTCCCATTTTTCTTAACATTGCATGGACCTTTTTTTTTTTTTAATCTAAATTTCTTGACATCATTAAACAAACCTCGAGCACACCTTGTGTTAGTTTGTTTTTTTTGTCTATCATTAACAAAGCCATAATGTTAATATACACTGCCTGGCCAAAAAACAACAACAACAAACTTCAAGATTTCATTGAATCATCTTTAGCTTTGATTACAGCACACAATGTGGTGACCAGGTCATTTGTAAAAATAGTTCTTTATGCTTCCAGAACCACTATTTTGCAATTTGAGTCATGGAATATACCTATGCCATCAAGGAAGAAAAACTCTATAGATTTGATAACTAGATCATTCAGTACATTCAGGTCATCAGCTGATTTTATTTTTTGCTACATAACATTGCTGAGTTCAAGTTCAAGTAGGCTTTATTGTCACTTCAACCATATACAGTTAGTACACAGTGAAACGAAACAACGTTCCTCCAGGACCAAGGTGCTACATGCAACATAAATTTACAACATAAATTAACAGAGAAGCTAAACTAGCTAACTAAGAGGCCTAATAAGCTGGCTAGCAGAGACAAGTCAGATAGTCCTAACATAAATTACAACATAAATTAACAAAACCTAACTAACTAATGAAGACTATCTGCAGGTTTTACAGACAACATAAAGTGCACATGCAAATGTGCAGACGAGCAACAACAAAGTCACTGTGCGACAACCACGACATAACAGAACATAAAATATGGTGTTAAGGTAGTGGAGAAACAGTAAACATTCCTTAACATAGCAGCAAGAATTGAGGAATTAGTGCAAAAAGTAATGAATATTGTGCAAAGAGATAACAGTGAAGCATTTACAAGTTTGTGTGTGCGATAGTTTGGTAGTGTAGGTCAGTGTGTCTGCGCTTGTGATAAGTCAGTCCAGTCTCAATGTTTTGATGTAGTTGAGTTAAGCTGAGTGATAATGTTGTGTGTGTGTGTGTGTGTGTGTTTATCAGTTCAGTCCCTTTTTGTTGAGGAGACGGATGGCTTGTGGGAAAAAACTTTTGCACAGTCTGGATGTGTGTGCCCGAATGCTTCGGTACCTTTTTCCAGATGGCAGGAGTGTGAAGTGTGTGTGAGAGGGGTGTGTCCGATCAGCCACAATGCTGGTGGCTTTGCAGATGCAGCGTGTGGTGTAGATGTCTTCAATAGAGGGGAGAGTGACCCAGATGATCTTCTCTGCTGTCCTCACTATCCGCTGTAGGGTTTTGCGGTTTTGGGTTGATGCTCAGCAGAGAGTGACCGCCTCGTGTCCTCCTGAAGTCAACAACCATCTCCTTTGTCTTGTCAACATTCAGAGACAGGTTGTTTTCGTTACATCAGATTAAGTGTAGTGGAGATGGCGTCGTCTGTTGAGCGGTTAGGACGGTATGCAAATTGCAGTGGGTCCAGTGAGAGGGGCGAAAGGGGTCCTTGGGGGCAGCAGGTTCTTGATGTGTCTCATGACGAGCCGCTCACAGCACTTTATGATGGTGGGTGTAAGTGCAACGGGACGGTAGTCATTGTGACAGGACACAGAAGACTTCTTGGGCACGGGGACGATGGTGGTGGCTTTGAAGCACATGGGAACGACGGCGCTGTTTAGAGAGATGTTGAAGATGTCAGTGAGAATATCTGCCAGCTGTTCAGCACATTCTCTTAGCACTCTGCCTGGGATGTTGTCTGGTCCATCACCGTAAGTTGCAGCCTCCCTAAACATGTTCCAGTCAGTGTTTTCGAAACAGTGCTGAAGAGCAGAGATGGCTCCTACTGGCCAGGTTTTCACCTGCTTCAGAACCGGAGTCTAGACCTGACCAACTGAAGCAACCCCAGATCATAACACTGCCTCCAGAGGCTTGTACAGTGGGCGCCATGCATGATGGGTGTCTTGTTTACTTAGCCTGCTGCGCCAAACGCATTAGACATTTCCTTTTGCCTGAACTCATTAGACAAGTCCATTCTTTATGAATCCTAATAATAAACAAGTGGTTTTCTTAGGTACACACATTTCTTTAGCCCCAATCCTGTGAGTTCTCATGCTATTCAAAATTTCACTATTAAACATAGGTATGGTTTTAACTGGTAATTCAACTTCACCAAGTAATCTCAATTAATGTTTTTTTTCTTTTCTGTCCACATTACTTACTAAAAGTTGAAGGTTTAATGCTACACTTCCAGGTTTTGATAACATGTTGAACTGTTCTTAATCTAGTTCCAGTACTTTGTAATCTCCTTAGTTGTTTTCTTTGCTTGATGCACCCTGAAATGGTGACTTTTTTTGACCAGACAGTGCAGCTTTAACTTTCGTTAACGAAGAATTTTCCAGTGATGATGGATAAGGCCAGTTTTATATACTTTTTTTATTTTCCTTTGAACACAAATCCTAAATTGCATTCAAGAATTTGTTAGCTTTACCACAATCTTCCTATTGTTTTGATTGGTGATTAGTTGATTAGAAGGTTTTTGTAAATCATAGGATCAACCTTGGCCCTAGCTGGATTCTCATCAGGACTTTTGTGTAATAGCCGAACATTTTTCACTTTGACAAGTTGAAGCTGAACAGATTATAGATTTTTCTGCGATTTCTTTTTATTTATTTATTTATTTATTTATTTTATTTAACTGGGTGATGGGTTTTAAAAAGTATTTTCAAATTGCTGGAAAGATGAACAGTGGATATAAAAAGTTTACACGCACCTTTTTGAAATTGTAGGTTTTTGTGATGTAAATAATAAAACCATTCCAGACCTGTTTTCATTTTTAAGGTGATATAACAACAGACAGAATTCGAGTGAAAAACAAGAATAAATGTTTTAGGGGAAGAAGAGAAAAAAAACAACAACACATAAAATAACCTGTTTGACAGAGCAGTATGTTCAAGAGAGGGAAAAAAACATGGCAGAAAGCATGTTTTAAAAAAATGAAAGCGAAAATCTGTATATAATGGCTAATGACCATTTTACATCCAGCATTATAGACTGTAAAATTTATCAAGAGAACTGTATAATGTGTACAACCATGATGAGTGTAAGATTTGTGACCCTTGCATGTGACCACAGGGCGTAGGCTGTAAATCTTGCACTTGTTCTTAGGCACTTTTTTCTTCCTTCTTCAGTCATTTAATCAGTTTGCTAGATCAGTAGCCTGATCTAAAGTAAGTAAAACTGATTGGCACCTTGTGCAGGGTGTACCCAGCATTGTGCCGAGGTTTCCTGGGATAGGCTCCAAGTTTCCTGCAACCCTGTATGGGGTAAGCGGTATAAAAGGCGAATTAATTAATTAAGTAATGAATTAATTAATTATTTAACAAGTTTATAGTAGTTAGCACTGTGGCTTCACACCTCCAGGCTCCGGGTTCGATTCCTGCCTCAGGTCTGTGTGCATGATGTTTGCAAGTTCTCCCCGTGCATGGTGGGTTTCCTTCCACAGCCCAAAGACATGCATGCATCTTAAATTGCCCGTAGTGTGTGTGTGTGTGTGTGTGTGTTTGTGCTCTGCAATGGATTGTCCAGGGTGTACCACCTCGTGCACAAAGTGTCCTGGGATATTCTCCAGACCCCCTGCGACCCTGTTCACAGGATAAGCAGTATAGACAATGAATAAATGAATAATTACACACCTTTATATTTTATCCATATAATTCTGTTGTCATATCTTTATTGTGTATTATCACTTTATGTATTAATTTTTCAGATGGATAATTTGTACAATTATTTTGGATTTAATAACATAATTGAAATAATATTTCTAAAATAAAAGTTTTATTTTAACCTTATACATCGTCAGCACGTGTATTTTTGAGCTTTAAACTGAACATACTTGTTGTAAGATTTATTTATGAAACGTAATACATAAAGACGGCATTTGCGCTTTATGTCACTTCCGTCTTCAGTCACACAAGCATGCTCAGCTTCACTTAGCTTTCATAAATCACGTATTTGTATAAATATTGCATTTTCTTTCCTGTGTATATATTCACAATTAAAACACAACACAAATGCTTGTCCTGGCTGTTTCTCGAAGCTTGCAGGAAGCTAGATAATTTGTTTCCTAACCCACCTGTATTCGGACAAACGGTTCTTCTTGTTACTTGGATTCCCTAGCAGCACCCGGCGTTCTTTGCTATGATTGGTTCATGGCGCGATCGCCTCAGCAGTCAGCCAATCATAGGGCGAGAGGGCGGGGTTTACTGAATATCGGTAGGAGGGAAAAAAAACATCACTAACCGAAAACGCAAGAACTTTCTAGAAGCAAAGCACGAGCATTGAGAGCAGGGCCAATGGCAAGCGACAAGTATGTGCTTTTCTAACTGTTATAAATGTATAAATGTGTTGTAAAGGTCTGTAATTAAAGTAATACATTTTTAAAAATGTCCTCGCGTTGCAGGAGTTTTACTGACAGCTTCATAGACGCGGACCCAACACAAGCTCTTAAGGTAATGTAATAGATGCTAACTGCTAGCTTTGTAATTAGCTAACTCATTTAACCACCTTGATATTACACACTAACGTACTGAACTCTAAAAACCTGTCAATTAAACTTTTATTTGGGTAGCACGGTTTCAGGGAAAAGATAACTCGAAATTACTAGCTAGGTAAGATAATATTAATGATGATGATGATGATGATGGGGGGTAAAGGTGAGTTAGTTTACCATAACTGTGTCACAGTTAACTGGTCATGTTGGTGGGTTAGGTGCTTGGACACCTAAGAGGTAACTTTACAGCAGGAATGTAAGCGAATTGCACAGATTCATCTGTGTTATGAGGTTAGCTTAACCTAGATTTGTGTTTTGTTTATCTTAGTCAACATTAACTATGCATGCATGTATGAATGACTGACCATGAGCTAAAAAGCAAAAATTTTCACCAATACCAGTTTTTGATGGTTTTGTAGTTAACTACCGTGGAATGGTTGTTTCAAGATGTCTCAGGTCTCGGGCCAAAATAGCATGGTATATAGAGCCATTGACAGTTGGCTGCTTCAACTTTCATTTTAATTTTTGCGAACAAGTGCTACAAATATACAAGTCATGTTGAGTCGTTGGTAACCGTACAGTGAAATTGTTGCCTGTCTGTATTTTAGGTCTGCCATAGGTCGATCATGTGCTTCTGTAGGCAATCGTAGCTGGGCGAGGGGCCCCCGGAAAACTCTCTTGAATCGACCTTGAATGATAAAAGTTTCTTCCAACCGAGCAATCTGAACGGATGAGAGGCATCCCAGGAGTGCTGATAATAGACAATAACATAATTTAGACACTTAACTATATGTATCACTGCGCCTCACATGTGTCAGTCCTCGGTCATTACTGTCCACAGTGCTACCTGCCAAAAACCCATGTTTAAAATCTGCCAAGGAAACACTTTCAGCAAAAAAACACATTTGATGATCTTATGTCATCTTAAACAACACTTTTTCACCTAACTAGCTGCTCCGAAGTCATTCCGAATTATTTCTGAACTGTTTTTGTTGTTTTATTTTATGCCAAACCCAAGATACAAAGCTGACTACCTTCTAAAACAATGCTGTATCCCAATTCGCTGTCTAACACCTAATCAAGGGCATAATTTAGTATGGGTAAAAAATGGAAAGCTATTGCGTACAATCCACAAACACTGTTTGGGGTCAACCGTGGAACCCAGAAGTTAATGTTGCTGATGTTTTTCAAAGCAGAATAAGTGTAAACTCTCAATATTTACAGGACTGCCCACCACTGCCATGGTTTTAGCTTTTGGCTACACAGTACCTATAAGAATGTAAAACATTCTTACACCCCTGTTAATCAGTCACCCGCTTTGACAGTCACAGTTAGTCATAAAAGGATATGTGTTGGTGGAGCAAAATAGCTGGTTAAATAACCAAACAAATCACAGTCTGTGGATGATAAATGGTTTTTGTGGAACTGTTGTATGAAAGTTGTAGGTTGGGCTGTTTTGGTGGATATTAGCACAGCTGTGATGCGGTCATAGGCATGAGGGCCGCATCACAGGCGTTTCAATATCTAGCACAACAGCACTCCTTTTTAGTGTGATGTCGCTTTGATGTTATTCAAGCAATTAAAGGTGTGGTGAAGAAGATTTTTAGGGGGGAAAATAATTGGTGAAGTCCTTCAACACAACATTTAATGCTTAATACTTTTATTAGTTTTTAATACTTTAAAACCTTTCAGTAATTTAGCTGCTTGAGACAAATAAGATGTCCAAAAAGCATACAGCACGCAGAGGATCGCCACGACATTATAGCAACAGCTACATTCGGCTACCAATCTTTTCAGTGCATTTTGGAGCTGTTTAAAAGTAATTGTTGTATTCATGTCCTTACTGTACCACGTCATCAGCTTTTCCGCACCTTTACAAAGCACCACCATGAATCGCCATAACGCTGTCTAAATAGCACTTTGTATGCTATGCTAAAGCTAATAGGAACGAGAATCAACAGGGACCAGATTATACAATATTATCATGATACCTAGGTGCAGATTTGATTTGTATTGCGATTCTGTAAGTATCAGAATTTAAGAAATATTACAATTCAATATTTTTAATATGTGTCTAGTAAAAAATACTTTGGATTAAAGGGAAACATTTTACCACCTCAAATGCAAACATAGAGACTAAAGAAAGAGTTGATTTTGCAATCAGTATAACAATACATAAATTGCAAAAAAAAAAAAAAAATCACTAAATTTAACTGAAAAGAGTAGCTAATGATCTCAGAGCATGTCAGTGCCACAGGATAAGAGGTATAGAAGATTAATGAATTAATGTATATTTTTTAGAATTGTGACACATAACCTAATGTATACATTCAAGACATTTCAGCAGCTCTTTACCAAACAACATTTCAGGGTTATTTGGGGTTTACTAAAGTAGCTTGAGTCCAGAGTATTCTTCATACAGCTCATAGGACTAGCATTCTCAAGGTTTTGCTGTTATAATACTGGAAACTGTTGTAACAATATACACTGGTTTCACTCATAATGATCTTGTACAATGAATTGGTAAAAGCGCCTACTTTGTAATTATTTTCATGTTTTGACTTTTATTTATTCCGTCTTCCAATTTTCTGACTGCAAGGTTATCTACTTTATACCGCCATCTCAACAGGGTTAAATTTTCAAATCTGAAGGATCAGACAGAATTAAATAATTGGAAGAATGCTGTAATAAAACAAACATCCACTATTGGGGGTGCGAGGCCACTTGATTCTAAGTAACAATGAGTTGTGATATTTTATTTATTTTTGTATTTGTTTATTTTACTGCACATGATACATTTTAAATTTTTTATATTTACACATAATCGTATAGAACATTAGCAAAATAAATTGGCTCTTGTTATTTAATCAGAAGTCTGTTATTTTTACGGAACAGCACAGCACATTGTTGCAGTCACATGAACTATAGGTTATTTCTGAAATGGTAAAATTGTTCAGCAAAGGAAAATCTTCAGGACAGAGACGGAGGAGTTTATGCCTACCAGTTTCTATGCTAAAACAACATCTGATTTATGAGACAGAGAATTTTAATCAAGTGGGGAGGGGGAGGGGGAGGGGGGGGGCAAAGGGAGATGAGGGTGAGCGAATGAGGGTTTATGTAACATAAGTGAGAACAGGAACTAACTTGTCTCTCAGACATTCCACTACAATTAATCTAACTATAACGTGTAAAATTCACTACTTGTAGCCCTGTAAAGAACCTTCAAACTGTTGGCAAATCACTGTGCTGTTAGCAGAATAACACCCCATACAATGTGTTTATATAAAAGTGATGCCCTGCAAGGACATTGGGCAGACACAATAGGGAAAACTTTTTCTGGGGGGAAAAAAGGTTTAATAATTACAAATGGTACATGGAATTGCTTAACTTAATTGAACATTTATTTTAAACTATTTTTAAACAAAAAAATGATTTATTTTATCATTTCATCATTCCATGCACTTTAAAATCTTGTACTACTGTATTCTGTCCTTTTTTTTTTTTTTTTTTTTACTGGTTAGGGTTTAACAGCAACAAATGTTGAAATCTAGATAGCGGCCACAATACACCTGACTGTTAATTGGCTTATCTTAAGATGGGCAACTTGCTTTTATTTTGACATGCCAGTGTGTGCTAATTACAATCTTCTCATACAAGACTGTTAATCTGTTAATAAAACAAGGATTTCTACTTTCCTTTCCTTTTATTTATTTTTTTTCACTATGAGTGGAGATTGTCAGGGCATAACATTTTCTTCATAACATGTAGCCACATCCCTTCTGACTAAGTATAATGAAGAGCATTATATATAAAAAGAAATAATGGTCTGTTGTGTAGGCATGGTTGGAGTGGGGGTCCCCAATACTTAGGCGTTGTTTAGATTTGTATTGTGACTCTATAAATATCTTGGTTTTTTTTTATTTTTTAATTATTTTTTTTTTGTTATTACAAACAAAAAATACCCCAAGTGCAGCAAATAATTTGCTCCTACCTGTAATGTGCTGTCTAAGAATATGTAAAAAGTTTAGAGTGCACCCCCTGTAGGATTCTAGAGAAACAGCAACATTTTACATACAAACATGCAGACATAAAAAATCAATTTAAAAAATATATATTTTGAAGTCATATGCGGAATTGCGGTATGTAACCGAAATGATTTCCCCATCTTTACTGCCAAATAGAAATGAGTAATTCACCAAAATCCATTATTGATTTGCTCTGTGAGCATTCCGAAATAAGTTTTCTGATAAGGTGTTTTGATTAAAATGCTGTGCTGGCATGTTTAAAGGAAAAGTAAAAAAAAAAAAAATACCACAATATCGTCCTATTACTACCCATATCTCAGTCGCAGTGTGTAGTAATAAAAAAAAAAAGAAAAAAGTGTGTTATTTTGGTGCAGATCATGCAGCAGTAATATTTCTGTCATCTGATTTCTTTCTAAATGTCAGTATGCAAGTTAAGTTATACTATTAACACAAATACAGCCTTACAGCACTGGTTAATTAAAGTTCATATTGTCTTTTTGTCTATTGTCTAATTTATCATGATATTTTCTTGTTTTTTGATAATAGGAGCTGAATGAGGCTTTGGGTGATACGGCTGATAACGCAGAATGGCTGTGTCAACGAGCGTATGCACACATCCTGCTCAAAGACTATACCAGTATGTGCTTATGTGTGTGTGTGTGTGTGTGTGTTATCTTTCTTTATTATGAAGCTCCTGTGACCACTTTTAGTACATTTGTCAAACATTTTGATTATAATCTAAACATTTAGATTATTAAAGCTTTGAAGGTTGTAATGTGTTTTTGTAATCATGTGTATCCTTATATTGATTGTATTGCTTCATTTTAACAGCCAAATAAAAAATAATTGTCACCCAACTTTGCACATTACACAATTAGTTTTTAGCTTTAGCTTCTGTTTCTTGTATTAAGGAATTCACGTACGCAACTTAAATAAAACTAGCCAAAAAATTTTTGGTGTACTTACACTCATTTATCACACCAATCTACCATTTGCAAGCGTGTGATTCCAGTTTTTATTCTCAGTCTGCTCTGTAGTGGGTAGACTGGCAAGTATATCTGTGCCGTGCTTATTTATGCTTGTGTGTTAGATGAGGAGATGCAGTTGTAATATTTCGGGATGACTGCTGACGAACGTAACTAGCTGCTTCACTATGTCTAGATATACTTTACAAAGAAGTGACTCCACCATGTTTTCATTGTTGCATCAGAAAAAAAGTGAGCTTTATGTTGGGTTTCTGCCGTATCACTGCAGTGTTACTCTGCCACAATATCCAGTGATGTTTATTTTTGTTATATATTTATTTTATTTAGACCAGTTTGTGCTAAGCTACCTTACAACTTTTTAAACAGTTTGATTCCTGCATTTTTTACAGCGAAATACCGTTGTTAAATTGTTGAAAAACGTTCAATTGTTTTTTTTCCCACCCAATGAGTACAAGAGATGAGGCAGGTGACACATGAGTCTAAAATGATTTGCACAGGTGTTTTGAATGCTCTGATATTACCTGACACTGACTGGAAGCCCCGCCCCCTCTTCCTCCATCTCACATTTCACCTCACAGAGCTCACAAACATTCTGTACCTGGAAAATTAATTACGTTCTCCTAAGTTGATTAATATTTTTTGTGTTGATTCGACAAGTATATATTTAACGTGGAACTATTAAGAAATTTTACTTTTTTGTTTACAAATATCTTTTTGGGATGAAAGATTTTGCCATTAATAGTCGAAAGAATGTCAGATTTAATGCTATTAATGGTAAAATGATCAGGTAACATACAAATAAGAAACATAATGTTTGTGTTCATTTAATATAATTATATTATATTAACATTTATTTTGCTCTCTTCTCCATCAGTCAGTGGTCAGGCATGAGCAAACACTGAGCATCACAACAACAGAAAATGTTTGTCATGTAAGCCTTAGACAACTGAATTGTAAAAGGTTTCCATCTAAAACAAAGGTCCACGTTTTAGCTTAATATTAAAATGGTCCTGTCCATGCGACCTAAGCAGAGAGATGCAGTTTTTTTTTTATTTATTTTTTTTATTGGTGTCAACCACTGATTAGTCAAATTGGCTGGTTTGTGTAGCACGGCAGATGGTGTGATTCGGAAGCATGTGCACATCCATCGTATTACTATAGTGCTTGATAAGAAAAGAGCGCATGAAACTTTGCTTTTGCAAAAGACATTAGGAAATAATTATTTTCCTCCACTCTGAGTCCTACAAACATGCAGAAAAACAAACAAAAGGAAAAAAAAAAACTAACATTTTTCCCCAAAAACATGCTTGACCCAGGTCTTCCAGGATAATGGCGTGTTTAAATTATTTTTTGATTTACTGTTTCTTTAGGAGCAGTTGATGATGCTAAGAAAGCACAGCAGCTTCAGCCTGGTATGGCCCTGGCATTCCTGAGGACAGGGTAAGTTTCTTTACAATATAATCGCCCATATCCACCTTTACGGCAGTTTGTTAAATGCTACATACTGCACGCACACACATTTCTGTAAAGCTTCTATTATGACTAAGTCCAAGTGCTATACAAATAAATTTGGACAGAACTGAGTGCTAATTATTCAGTAATAGGAAATATTCACTTTTACAGAGGCTTTTTAAATTGTTATTCCCTTTTCAGTTCATTCAAATTGTCGTCTATTATTCACTCACGGTTAAATGTTCATTACTGCGATGTTCTGCAATGCCTCCATGTGTGTAGAAAGACAGCCCCATGCCTTCGTTTGGCCTAAATCACACAACGCTATAGATGCAATTGCTACTTCTTTATACTCCTTATTTGGCTACAGTATCTTGATTCCATTTCAGTAGTATTTCAGTATACATTTTGTTTACAGAATTGCAGAATATCATCTGAACAACATCAGTGCCGCACACCAGGCTTTCACAGCTGGAAAAGGACTTGAAGGTGAGTCAACTTGTGCTTGAAGCCTAAATTAGAGATGTTAATGATCTAATCAATAATCGATTAATTGCCTTTAAGATTTTGATCAATTTAAAAATACAGGGTGTTCCAAAAAAAATTACATAATTTAAAATATGAATATCTGACCCACTACAGTGCATGTCGCTCAAATAGTCTTCATGTTGAAAAATTAAAGATTTATTTATCAAAATTCCATTAAAAAAATTCTAACAACATATTCAAACAGATATTGATTTTATAACTGATTTCACAAAGCTTTACAAATGTTCAATATGCTTCAGTGGTTCTTTGCTTGACTTCTTTTAGGCTTCTGGTAAAACCAATCCTTTCAAATAGCTCCATAGAAGAAAATCACAAGGTGTCAAGTCAGGTGGCCATTTCAACAGCACATTTTCATTATCACTGGCACACCCAATCCAAAGCAAAACATAGCTTAGTTTGTTTTTACAAATCTTATAAAAAATTTGAGGTCATTTGAGCAGGAATCGGCTATATTGTTGGACTACAAAGTGAGTCAGGTTTTTTTTTTTTTTTTTTTTTTAAGGGGGGCACACCCTGTATATCGACAAAAAAGTGTACTGTATTGGTAATCACTACGGCCCAGCTGTAATATAATGTTAGCCAAGCTAGACTTGCCATCCAGACTCCTTGCATGCTTGCTAATAACCTGTTCGAGAAGTTGCGTCCAAGATTCCTTTTTTTCCTTTTTCTTTTTTGGAAATGCCAAAGCGTTCGTAATTATTAAAAACTGTTATTTTCGTGACTTTTCAAAGTCTGGAAAAATGACTGCTAAATTCCAGGTAATTTTTTAATTTATTATTCATATTTTTTTTTTTTTTGATTTTCATGACCATACAACAAACCCTGTTATGAACAGCGCTAGTGATGCGCGGGTCGTCTGGTAACTCGCAGACCCCGCGGTTTGGGTTGGGGCGGGTAAAGAAATTGTCACTTTTGACAATTTGCGGGGCATGTTGGGGCGGGTCATTAAAAACAAAACTAAATAAAAAAATCCATGTATGTTGCATGCAGTTCCCTATAGCCTATATGAAATATTTGGGAATATTCCAACAACCCTAGGTTATATAAAATAAACTGTAAATCATTATCTTTGTGTTATAGACCCAAACACATTTGGAACAGTAATTGTAATAATTGTATATTCAAAACAGAAATTTTGTCCAAGGCTGTTTTTATTCCTGTGCTCAGAGGTGTTATTTTTATGTAGAAAGCATCGTGTCCTCAGGCTGTCCGTCCGTCTGTAGTTTGTATCACACTTTTAAATGGATAGAAAAAAAACTTTTTATGAGGGGATTTTAGCCATATGGAGAGTACCAAAATGAACCAGAGTTGATGCTGGCTCAAGTATTCCTCTTGGTGTCGAGTTCTTTTTGTTTGTTTATATTTCCCAGCAACAATTTAGCTCTGTTCCCCAAAATACAAAAACTTGCCATGTCTAGTACACTTTCCTGTTAAACAATATGGTAATTTTTTTTTTCTCATGTGAGCCTCGTATTTGACCGTGTGCATGATCTTTGTTCCAAGGTACACATATAGTTTATATTTTCACAGGTGCTAATGAAGCCTTTTCAACCTGGATCAAGAATTGTGAAGAGAAAATGGCAAGTAAGTTTAGACTTTTAAAAACATTTTAAAAGCACTAGTTTTGCAAAGAATCTGATTAGGTTTCTTATTTGCTTATTTTTGCCTAATTACTTCTTTAAAAAATATACATAGTACGAACAGTCTATTTAAGATTCAAAGAACTTCATTAATCCCAGAGGAAAATTGCTTAAATAGCCTTACCAGCCAGCACTTTCACATACAACAAACCAGAAATTACAATGTTTTGATTGAATTGATATTTCTATTCATTTCAACCTACTAACCGTCCCCTAAATCTACTCGTATGTCAAGAAAATTATGAACCAATCACTGTTTGTCCTACACAAATGGCACTGTTTGTCATTTAATCTTTCTGGACTTTTCAAAGAAGAGCTCCAACCCCTCTGGTTCTGGTCCATTTATGGGTATTCCCAGACATGCATCCATGTGCTCCCCTTCCAGTCTGTTTCTCTCAGGTCAGTTTTGACCTGACAAACAGATAAACACTGGTTTAAATTGAATTAAAAGATGTTTATTATGCTTGATCTTGAATATTTAATTAAAATACTATACTATATATACTATAGTATATTTACAGCAGAAAGTTACATTTTGCTTACCAGTATGGTAGGTGGTAGGGAGGGTTTAATAAGTTGGATTTCTCATGCGCTCTCTCTCTCTCTCTCTCTCTCTCTCTCTCTCTCTCTCTCTTTTTTTCTCTCTTTCTCTTCCTCATGGTGCATTCTCTAAATATACTTTTGAATATTCATATCTGCGGGGTAAATGCATGAAAATTAGTGGTCTAACAGTAGCTAAAGTTAGTCTGTCTTGCTAGCTACTGTAGCACAAAAGGACGTTACATGTAGTCTGGTAGTTAACAACACAGCATATTTGCTGCTTTCTTTCATAGAATTCGAAGCTGCTACAAAAGTTAAAGAACATTTAAACAACGAGAAAAGGGAGTTACTGTGTATCTGGCCTGTGTTGTAATATCCGTCGTGTCACAGCTTCAGAGAACGCTTCTCTCGCTCTCTGTAGCCTCTGTCACCCAGTCGCTCACCGTGCAAAACTGCATTTCTCTGCAGAGCATCACCGCCCGCCAGTACGCCCTTCTCCTTTTTACAACAGATGGCGTTTGTGGCATATGCTGCTTTTTAGTAAACTACTCTCACAGTTTCGGAATAAACAGGTGCAGGAGCGATGTGAGGGAACTGTCCGCTGTTAGTTAATCAAATTACAAATAAAAAATAATAATTTTAATCGATCACCGATGACACCGTTCTCCTAGACAGGTTTTTAGAAGTGGTGGGCAAGATTACGTTACGCTTATAGTGTATGTTTCAGGAGAAATAAACTCAAAGGTGACAACAATGTAATATTATTCATATTCTCTGTAATACTTACAGAATCACAATATAATTTGAATCGGCATCTTGGTATCATGATGACATCGTATCAGGTGGTGACTGATTCCCATCCCTTTTACGTTATAGGAACTCAGCAGTGGCTTAGCCAGCCGGCTGAATAACGTAGCGATGAGTTTATAGAGCTTGCTTCTAACTCTGAAGAATTTTTACTGCAAATTTGAGCTGTGTGACTTTGTTCTGTTTGATATCATGGAGCAGAGGTTTCCAACTACCGTGTCTCAGATTGCCACTGGGCCGTAGCTCATTTATTCGCCTGCAGCATTTTTTTCCCCCTCTTCCGTCTTTCTTTTAGCAATTCTCACGAGGCAGTGTGGGCATTAGGCTTCCTGCTGATTGAATGCGAGACAGTGAAATAAAAAAAAAGCAACAGTTTGAAAATAAAAGGCTTCTGGACAAGTTAGAAGCACACTGACATGCATCAATATCTTAAAATTCTTGCTTGCTTCCCATGCCCTACACTCATTAGCTGACCATCGTAGTGCACAGCCCATCAGTCGGGGCAGTCTGCAATGTTTTTGAAGTAAGGGTGAAGATATTTGGGCCGATATCTATCTTTTTTTTTTTTTTTTTTTTGTAGGAGACGTGATCACACAGTCATACGAACCTCAACCATCTTTTCAACACAAAAGGAAATAGCTTGTTGAAAAATCTACAAAAATAGTCAGTGTTTGAGGGCTAACTTGCTGCTGTTTGTTTGTTTATGAAGTAGTATGTGTGTCCCAGAGTTCAGGTGAATAAATGTATTATATAAAAATATTCCTTTAACATAATGTTTCTCAGAAATTATAAACTCACTCATCGTCTATATCGATTTATGCTGTATTCAGAGATTGTGTTAATGTCTGAGGAGTTTTTGTGCATGATCTCACAGCACCCTAAGGACCTGCTGCTAATGTCCCAGTGCCAGACACCACAGCAAACCCCCAGAGGTCCTGTGGAGTTGTTTCCCCCGAGGTGGCACAAGGGAAACCTACAGCGCTGGGCATAATATTTTGAATGATCAGTCTATAGCTTATCTCCAGGGATACACATAAGTCTTTTTTAAATGATTGTTACCATGAATTACTTTGCAGAATTGTATAAATTTGCAGCCTCATCTGTTTAGTAAAATATATTTAAAGAGGTAATGAACACCATATAGAAATTGTTCTCATGATAAAAAAAATTGTTCTCATGATAAATAACTGCAAACATCTCTCCCCTTTTTTTCTTCATTTTTTTCCACAGTAATCCAATGTGCTTAAGTCTGATATTCAGATTTTTTTTAAGCTCTGTAGATCTCTGAAAGTAGACTTGAGCACAGCTGGCAGAGTAAATATTAGTATGTATTCAGTGGCTGCTGCATCGTAATGACCCTTAGTTAAACGTGCATGTCAAAAGTGAGCTTATTGACCCGTGATCTCCATTAGCAGCTCGCTCACTCTCACAATATTTCAAACAGGGCCTATTCTTAGACCCAGCATGCTGAAACGAATGCCCGAGGGCAACAAATAACTGTTAATGCACTGATATACATGATAAACAGCCCTGTTGAACTTGCCACCAGCAGAAGTGTGTGTGTGTGTGTGTGTCTTTTAGAATAGCACTGTGCAGTACACGCTGAGAGCAGCATGGTTGTTTTTAAAAGCAGCATCACTCTTTGGCTTTTTTAGCTGATTTAAGAATCAAGCAGCATGCTGTTCCATGGCAGTGACTGTCAGTTCTGCACCAAGTTCTCATAAGTCATATTTCCAAGGGTTGAATTAAAAAAAAAAAAAAAAAAAAGATTTGTGTTCTTTAGCACATTGCCCTTTGCAGAAGGATTTTATTATGTGTAGTGTCTAGACTGATCAAGGCCGTCTTCCTCCTTTTTGTATTGAAATGATGCTTTATTGTAAAGCGTTACACATTCCTTTTATGTCGTAAAGGACATTTACCATCTGTCTGCTCTTTAGTTTTCTTTCTTTCCTTTTTTTTTGGCAGCTTCTGGCTCTTCCATATAGAACAAAAATAGAGAGAACTCAAAACTAAAGATTTTTTTTTCTCCTCTGCACATTTCTCCCCGCTCCACCCCCTTCCTCCCCCTCCTTTTGAAATGCGACCTCATTTTAAGTGTCATTAATGTGCCGTCGGATGCTTGCAAGCTCCATCTCATACTGTTTATGAAAATATTCAATAATTTATGAGACATAACAGCTTAATACTGAGAGAAAAAGACCTCTTAGACTCGTGTATTTATGCTGCCGCAAACTGCACTCGGAATGGTAAACAGCTCGCAAACTATAGAATTATTTCCAGTGAGAAAATATTTTTGAAGTTTGTTATAAGGAGACTGGTTATGGCGGTTAAAACGTTTGCATAAATGGTTGCGAGATAACGAGGTTTGAAATTTGTGTCTCTTCAAAATGTGCGTTTTTGTGTCATAATTCTGTATGCTTCTGATGCAATTTATTTTATAAAGGGGCCCTACGATGTGGAAAATGGTTATGGTTTAATTAGCTATTTTATTTGCATTCAGATGCAGCGTGATGGCTTGTCGAAAGTGAGTTTTATATTTAGCGCGAGTCTACTGATGGTTTATCTAATTGATGCCTTGATCTTTCTGCTTCCTTTGTAACAGCACAAAACCAAAATGGAACCTCAAATGCGGTATGTACGCTCTCACGCCGTCCCATGTAATTACTACAGCCATTAATATTGCGAGTGAATGAAGATAACATGAACACATGACTGACATTAACATGGAGATTGCACACTCTTTGATCCGGGTTATGTCCGTCATGGTGTGAACTTTCATCTCACGTCCTGCTCAGTTAATGGGAGAAATATCTTCTCTCTTTTTTTTTTTTTTTTTTTGGTTAAATGTAATGAAATTACATGCAAACGAGCAGACGTACTGTGAGCCCTCTGTTCATGCAAAGATAGCTCCAAGACACTCCTTTCACTCAGGGCAGTCTTCTTTGTGTTTTTAATATATTTTTTCCCCAGTTGGGGGCACTGTTGCTCACGTTAAATGAAACCACTTCAGACATTAGATACTGTGTGGTTATCAATATCAGAGCTATTTTCTGTTGTATTTTCATTGATCTGTGACTTTGTTTGTCTTTCCCGTTTCTTTCATGTGGAATGCGTACTCGACTTGAACAGCAAACTGCAGCTCCACATGTCAAGTAAGTGCAAAGAGAATTATTGACCGATGCATTGTTATACCACATAATGCTCTGTGATGTAATGAAACTCGGCCTCGGTGTCCAGCGAATACTTTAATAAAATCGTCGTTCTGATCATTTGAGTCAAAGTGCTACTAAAGCCATAGTGAGTTGCTCAAATTTTCCCTCTCGTCTCCTTAGACATGACTGGTACCAGACAGAATCTCAAGTTACCATCACCCTAATGGTAAAAAACATCAAGAAAGAAGATGTTCGTGTCTCATTCCAGGAAAAGGAGGTAACAACTGGATCTTTTATGTTTTACATTCATTTTTTTTTATCTTAATCATGATGTTTGCAGACATTTCATCTAGTAGTGATTTATTTTTTATTAAATTAAAAAACACAGTTGAACAGACATGTAACATGTTGTCACAGTGGCTAACATGCCACCTCACAAAACTGCTTATGTCCTTCAATGAAGCATCCCTGAATAAGAGAGATAGAAGAGTGGAATCTATACAGCACTACTCCTTCTTCCTCTGGATCTTATCTTATAGTTTTCTCCCCAATAAAAGTGAAATCAAAGTTTCATCTGTGGTTTGATGTGGATCCTATAAATTAATTACGGATAATGCGAGTATAGTGTAATAATTTGGTTGCAAACGAGTTGGAGATGAGATAAAATATGGATGCAGCGCTATCAGGGGAACCTGCCTGCGGGCTGTTTTCACGGCTCCCGCCGGGATATACCAGCAGTCTGCGCGGCATTAATGAGGAGGCCCCGCCAGCTCAAAGCTTCTTCCTCTAAAGCGCACAAACTCTGAATATGTGCTGGGAGTGGAGGATGAGGGGAGAGAGAGAGAGAGAGAGAGAAGAGGCATGATCAGGAGACATGGAGTTGAAGCAAACCTCAAAGCTAAGCCTTAGGATAAGTTTCAGGGCTGGGGGCTTCCATTTCTTCCTGCTTTCCTGTGTGATTCACTCTAGGGCATCAAACATAACCCCCCCTGGCTTCTTTCTCACCAGACCTGCAGCGAAGCCTTAGCAGAACACGGTTGTGTTGGTCTACGTATTTTTTTCAGATCTGTAAAATCTTATTGACAGAAATAACTCTCATCAGCGAATACTGTTAGGATTTTACCACATGTCCGTATTAGATTTTCTGCCTGTGTTGCTTGAATTAGAGTCCTGATCTTCAATTCATTCACCCAAATCAGCTAACAAGTGTTTTTAAATAATCTACACTATGGCCTAAAAGTTTGGGGTCACTTGCTAATTTTTTATTTTTTGTTTTAGGAGTTTATTTTCTACTTTCTACAACAACACTGGGGATTTCAAAACTATGAAATAAAACATGGAATTGAATAATTACAGTATGTAACAACAACAGCAGTCAGTTGTTATTTTAATACGCAGGGGTCAGCCTTTCTGAAACAGTTCCTGTGTGTTTGCACCGATTGAATTAAGCACCATGATGAAGCGGTCTCTCATAAAGACCTTTCCAGGAAAGCAAGACCAAAACTTACCTCTGCTGCAGAGAAGTTCATTTAGAGTCACCATCCTCAGAAATCACCAATTAACAAACAGCACCTCAGATTAGAGCTGTTATGAAGGCTTTACAGATCATGAGTAGCAGATACGTCAACATTAACTGTTAAAAAAAAAAAGCAATAATCCCTTTTGAACGCCTTCAGCTTTACTTTACAAAGGATAACAAAATAAAAATCAGAAACAATGATGGACTTAGTAAGTGATTCCAAACTTTTGAGCACTAGTGCATATATTGAAAGTCAGTCTGACATAATAAAAGCAAAATTATATATATATATATATATATATATATATATATATATATATATATATATATATATATAAATATATATTTTTTCCCCTCTACAGTTAAAAGCAGTGGTGAAACTACCATCTGGTGAGGATTACTGCCTACATATCCAACTTCTACATCCTGTGGTTCCTGAGCAGAGCACATACAGGGTCTTCTCCACCAAGGTATGCCATAAGCAAATACTTATGAACCATTCATTGGATAATTAATGATAATGGAAAATGATTTATATGATTCAGGCGGCTTAGTGGTTAGCACTGTCGCCTTGCACCTCCAGGGTCCGGGTTCGATTCCTGGCCAGGCTCGTTTGTGTCTCTGTGTGCATGTTCTCCCCATGTTTGGTTGGTTTCCTCCGGGTGCTCCGGTTTCCTCCCACAGTCCAAAGACATGCGAATTGGGCTAATTGCCATTTCCAAATTGCCTGTGGTGTGTGAATGAGTGTATGTATGTGATGTGTGATGGATTGGCATCCTGTCTAGGGTGTATCCCGCCTTGTGCCCTAAGCCTCCTGGGATAGGCTTGGGATAGGTTCCTCTGCGACCCAGAATACAGGATAAAGCGGTATAAAAGATGAGTGAGTAATATGATTCAACTGGCAACTGTTCTTTTAACCCAGTGCAGTATGAAGCTTCTCATTTCATAAACTACCATGAGCGAAGATCCTGAAGTTGAGAAAATTGTTACTGTGTTTAAAAATGTTGAAATTTACTAGAATGCAACAAAGGAGATTTGCTGAAATTACAGCTGTTAAAATCTTGGAAATTAAGGATAAAGCTGATCATTCAACCTCCTGGAGGAAATGTGATCAGGAAAAATTTTTTGTAATTGATCGTGATCAGGGATCGCTTGAAGTTGTATTGTAACAACAAATCAGTAGAAATCACAGTGATGTTCAATATTAAAAGTAGAAGCATTTCCACATGCACAATGTAATGAGAACTGACAGGATTGAGGCTAAACAGCTATGTGGCTATAAGAAAATCTTTTGTTGGTCCTCTTTCTGATGTAATCTTCCCATTTTATCCAGTCCTGGGTCCGGCACTGCATCCAGTGGCTGAGGTTTGGGCATTGGGTGGGAATCGAACACGGGCCTTTGCATGGTAGACGATAAACCGACCACAGAGCCGCCATTGTCCCACTAAAAACGCCTTTTTTTGTTCAATTTGTTTGGAAGAATAATGATTGCACATTGGAGCAGTGGAAAAATGTCATGTGGTCTGAGAAGTCCAGCTAATTACTGGTAGCCATGCACTCATCATGCCTCTGGAGTCCGTGTTATGATCTGAGGTTGCTTCAGTTGGTCAGTTTTAGATTCAGCAATGTTATGTGGCAAAAAAATGAAGTCAGCTGACGACCTGAATGTAATGAATGACCAAGTCATATTTCAGGACTTAACTTGCGAAGTAGTAGTTCAGGGAGCATGTGGAATGATTTTCATACTTGGAACTGGTCGTCATTAAAGTATTGGTTTCAGCTAGGTTCAGAGCAAAAATCAGCTCCTGGCTTTCGAATCTATTGCTATAACTTTACAGTTGGAAGTATTTGTCATTGTACTAATCTGAAAGATTACTGATTACAATGGTGAGAACTTGTGTTTAGGAAGAAGGCATGCATCTTTTGTTCTCTTTTTTTTTTTTTTTTTTTTCTTTTTTTTTTAAAATAACAATCTAATCATTTCGTATATGGTATTGTGTTCAAATGTATACAGTTAGGACATGTACTTAAGGACACTGCTGACATCTTTTTATGTTGGACTTCCCCCGGATTCACACAGGTGTTAAAATGGAGCATTTTTCTGACGTTCGCAGTCGTTACAATTTGGGCTGCAGGCTGGCGTTAGACAGAGCCAAACAAACGCCAGTGTAGAAGTCAATCAAGCTCCACTACAAAACGCAACATAAACGTCTAGGACTTTCAGCTGATTGGTTCGTTGATCCAAAAATTTAACGCCTGTGTGAACAAGGCCTTAGTCTTGCTCCTCCAACCCACAGAACAAACACAGGACATGTGGTGCAGCCATCTTGCATATGTGTAGCAGCTAATGCTGGCCTGAGGTGTGCTAATAAACCCTTATAATTTTGGTTGCATCATGCTGGGTAAAACACACAGGCTAATATGATTGCGGTATTCTACTCCTCAGAGGCACACTCGTTATCCACTCGTAATGCAAATGTTACCCAATTAAATATACCAGTGATAGACAGATTTCTAGCCCGTTCTTTTATGCCCAAAAGACAAGTAGGTTTAATCAACCAGTAAACGAAAAACAAGCCCACTTTTTTGCAAATTTTGTTTATCTTATTCAGTTTATCATGTTATGTTGTGCCTCATGTCATTAGGAAATGTGGCAGATTTCAGGCGTGTGGCTTGTGTCGTGTTGCCCGTGTTAAACCAGTTTTGAGCTTGATTAATGACAGTTAACATTAAGTGGTTTTCTCAGTGTGGTCAGTCTTAAAAGGGTGCCGCTTGTTGGTAGTAAGCTTTAACAACAAAAGCAAACGTTAGCTGTGGAATTTATTTATCTATCTATTTATTTATCGAACCATCAAGTAACTGAAAACTTAATGGATATTTGCAGTCTTTGTTTGTTGACCAGTTGTTGAATTTCTAGCCTTTGTCGAACAAACACATTGCAAAGCCTGGTAAATGATTGTTTTGGTGTGAGAGCACACACACACACGCACACACACACACTTGTTAAATACGCGTCTCTGAGAAATGTCCCACCAGATTCACCTCACCTCCACCCTGAACCATGTGCCATGGCAACGGTGGGAAGAAGTGCATACCACGGGTGTCTGTATAGGCTGGTCTAACAAGGGCCCTGTTTAAACGTGATGAAGAGGAGAGGGAGGTGCAACCCATTGCTCTCCTTCTCTCTCTCTCTCTCCTCCCCTCTCTCTCCTCATGCACACACATACACACAGACTCCTGGACGCTGAACCTGAACATTCACAAAGCCCCACTTGTCCACGGGTCTGCTGGGCCCCTCTGGAGCACCTGGTTTTAGCAAACATGCTGGCATGGTGCATTGCTCAGCACTGACCCACTGCCATCAAACATGGCGCATGCTGGGAATCCAAATCTTCTTTTTTCCTTCATTGTAATGCAGTTTTACAAAAGCAGTTTAAAACTGCTTTAGATTTTCTTTTTTTCTTAGTTGCTTTTTTTTTTTTTTTTTTTAGATTCTTTTTTTTGTTTGTTTTTAATTTTCATACCAAACCTTGAACAACAGGCAATCTAGTTTTTAAAAGTGTATGCCTCTATATATTCAAAATGCAGCAGACTTGTGACCTTGAAACTGTCTTACCACATCATGCTCTATTTTTTTATTTATTTATTTATTTATTTATTTTTATTTATTTTTTTATTTCCCCTTACGTTGCACTTGTGTAGATTTTAGTACACCAAGAGAGCACGCAGAACAAACTGATTGTGTCAGCGGCAAACTCTAGCACTCGTCAGACCTCTAGGTGACTGACCCACACACATCATTATTTTTTATTTTTAACGTCTGGTTGCTTACCGGTGCGTCGTGCACAAATTAATTAGCTCCGTAAACCACCTTGTTTCCGCAAACCTCCCTGATTTAGCATATATACAATAAAGGTTTAGAGCTGTACAGGGAGATGATCTGTAATGTAAGTGTAAATTGTTTATCTAAGGAATTTATAGGAATATAATTTTACGGCCGTCATCTTACTTGCTGTCGAATATCCCAAAAGCATTAAATATAAATTGCAGGGTGGTTTGCTTCAGGCTGCCAGACTTCAGTACGTACTGATCAAGATTTCGTTTGGCAGTGAACAGTAAATTATGTGCATTGTGTGTGTATTAGCTGTGTAATTAGTCCTCGATCTAAGTCAGTGGTTCTCTAGGGCTCAGAAACTTGGAAATGGATGGAAGCTGTAGACTCTTAAAGCTAAAGCTTTTTTTTTTCTTCTTCTTTTTTTAAATAAAGCGCCTTGGGGTTGGTTTTCACTTTCAGTATAACATGGTCTCAAATGAAATGTCAACATGGAATTCTGAGTTGGCAAATAGGTTTTTTTCCCCCTCTCTGAAAAACAGAGAGCCTAAGGCATCGCATGTACGAGGTGAATTACAATGTCAGAAGTTGGACTTTTGTACTTGTTAATGCAAGCATACTTTTTGTGCATGACTCTTTATTTTTTCTTTTTTGTTATATGCATGTGTGACCCCCCACCCCCCAAAATGAAACCGGGTAAACAAATCATCCTGTTTTAATCCTCCTCGTGATACGTTTAATTCTGTGCCGTTTTTCTCACATATATTAAAGTAACTTCTGCTTACTTGACTGTTTCAACCCCTCACAAGAGTCCATTTCCTCAGTGTGTGCGGCGCCTGACCTTGCTTGCTATGCCAGGACGACTAGGAACCAATTACCAGCTGCCTTAACAGACAGAATGGACGGACGAGGAAGGAATTGGAAAGGCAAAGGCCACGAGCTGAAGCCGAACATTTCGCATCGTAAACAAATAATCGCATCCATCCTCTTTTAATTTCCATGCCTGTCTCTATTTATTTCTCCTTAATGAGATGTCTTAAAATTCACAGCCAGACATCAGTGTCTTGTACATTGACACTGTGTAAGCCCACCCCCCTTTTTCCCCCGAAACACAACCTTCTTTTGGGGTATTTTGGGTGGTGAGAGTTTAAGCGCTCAGGATATGTGACATGCCAGGGATGGCCGCCGGCTGCTCTAATGGCTGTGACGATGACAGGCTGGCAGTTCTTGGGTAGCATAGTGGGATTTTTTTATTTTATTTTTTTTCCTTTTCCCCCAGCCACCCCTCAGAGTCCTAATGGCACCGTCAGGCAGCTTCGCTGATTCCCGTCAGGATTCACAGGGGTTGTCTTGCCTGTCACCTCCCCTTACACCCAGCCCCAACAGATATGGGAAGGAGATTAATGTTCCATAGTCAGAGTGAGTGAAGAAAAAAAAATAATAAGCTGGTCCTCACAAGTCATCATCCATGTCAGCGCTGGTAATCGCTCAAAGCTGCAAAAAGCACGAAGGGTGTAAAAATGTTCACCTGCTCTTCAGAGGGCAAACGCAACCTCACCTTAAAAAAAAAAAAAAAAAAAATCTCTACATTTTTTTTTTTTGAGGATCCATCTTTGTTTTGTGTGATGTTTTTTTTTTTTTATTTCACACATTCTCAATTTACAGCTTGATTGCCTCCACCTAAATCACTGATTAAGGTGCTTTTAGCTGCTCCATTGGACTAAATTTTAATTTGGTCCCATTTATATTTCTGTTCTTGGTCTTAACGGATGCTTGGTGGTGATAAAGCGGTGTTATATTATTGAGCAAGCAGTTTAAACTGGGGGAAATTGCTTAGAATAAAACAAACGCATATCATATGTATATGTTTAAGTATGTTTTTCCTTACCCTAGATGTTTCCCGAACAATCACCATACACTAGCATCACTATTTCCAATTTCGAACAGCCTGCACAACAATCTCCTGCTAACTTTAATGAAAACATTCCCTATCTGGTCTTTCCATATGGTTCGTGCGTCTTGCTTTTATAAGCTTATTGGTGATTGTGGTGCTGCTCAGCTCCCGTTGTGCTCAACTGTTTCTGACGAATGCGCTCGTATCAGAATGGCTCGTCGTCGTCGTTACGTGAAGCTTTTCCAGTATCCTGATCATTTTACACATGCCCAGGCAACAAGTCAAGGTGACAAGATTTGACAATAGCTCATTGTCTGTTTTTGCTCTGCTCTCCCAGGTTGAAATAAAAATGAAGAAGACAGAAGCCCTCCGGTGGGAGAAGCTGGAAGGCGAAGGCATCCTCCCTAACGTGAAGCACTTTTCTCCCTCTCCGAGTCAGTATCAAGAAGCACGTATCTCCTCCTTTCAGAAATAGTCAGTCTGACAATTCCCTGCTCTCAATTTCTGCTCGTCTCTTGTTATTCCTGTATTCTCATTTCAGACCAATACCCATCATCCTCCCACTACACCCGCAACTGGGACAAGTTGGTGGTTGATATTAAGGAGGAAGAGAAGAATGAGAAGCTAGAGGGAGATGCAGCACTGAATAAGCTGTTCCAGGAGATCTACTGTGACGGCTCGGATGAGGTCAAGAGAGCCATGAACAAATCCTTTGTAAGTCATGGCTTGGAATACAGGCACCTTTTTTTTTTTTTTTTGCAATAACATATAAACATTATTGGTAAGGAATGCATTAGTAAAAGGATCAATACACAGCACACTAAATTCTCAGCCTGTAGGATCTTTCTTAGATTTCATACCAAATTATAAACTGTGATAGAAATAGAAAATATTAGCAGCTTACTTCCCACTGGGAAACTGAAGGCTCCAGTGCTTGTTAGGGTTTCTCAGAAAATGAATAAAGTAGATTTATAGATTTAAACTAAAATAAAAATCCAGAATCCAGCAGAAGGGACACTTGTATAGCCTCTCCTGATCATGCGTCTGATATAGCATTCTATGTTTGGAGTCTTTAATGTTTAATTTATGAACTGTAGATTTCTGTCATTATTATGACATGCAAAATATGTGAATTAAAATCTCGTTAATGCTTTCAGCTTTGAGTTTTGCTCATCATGAAAATATATCTTGCGAAACTGAAATATGAAACTTATGAATATATCATAAGTTTTATGCTATAGTATTTAGTGTTTTTTTTTTTTTTTTTTACTCATAAGTGTCCCCACATGCCAACAGGATCCTGCAAAGATGATATGTTACCTGTGCAAGTTTAATTATTATGCCTCTGGAGGCAGTGTTATGATCGTATCACATCTATAATTACCCAAGTTGTGAAAGAACGGTTCTGGTAGCATGTGGAATCATTTTTATACGTAAACTGGCCATCATATTGTGGAAGTTTAAGGCTGTTTTAAAACAATGTGAGTGTGCAATATTATTTGTATTATGTTTTTAATAGTTGTAAAGCATTTCCTGGGAAAATTTTAATGAATTTGCAATCATCTTTGCTTTATTTATGTAGCATGCATATGGTTTGTTTTGTGAAGAGCACACTATTTAAAATTGTACTTCATTCTTGTGACACAGAATCACAAATTGAGCTTTGTCCGCTTCCCATGCATGCGAGAGAAAATGCTGAGTTTTATCACACTTTTTTTTTTTTTTTTTTTTATGTTTACACAGATGGAATCAGGAGGCACCGTTCTCAGTACTAACTGGACAGACGTGGGCAAACGAAAAGTAGACGTTAATCCCCCTGATGATATGGAGTATAAGCAATATTGAAGGAACTTGGCATGATCATATCACCAGACATACAGTTCCATCATCAGCTCACAACCCTGGGCTTCGCTTCATTATCTTTACATTATGTCCTCTTCACATTTGACTTCAAACCTTCAGACCTAAGTGCGTAATCACAAGCTGGGGCAAACAGTTGCAGAGAGCACTTGTTTATTGCTCGTAAATATTCACTGGTGGCACTGAAGATTGGTCTAGGATGAAAGTCCATCTGTGTCTAAGAACCACCCCTCGATGTTTTAGCCTTATAATGCACATGTACGTTTTCTTTGCCCCTATTTTGTTTTTGTTTTTTTAAAGCAGTCTGTGAATGGAGACTGACTGTCTCAAACATAATCTCTCTGACATTTTTTCACCTTTTTGAGTATCACTCGTCACCTGTTAAGCAGACATGGATCAGTACACATTTCGGCAATTTTTACAATGTATTACAGAAGTTGTTTTTTTCCCCCTTGAATATTAAAACACATTGTAAATAAATTTTTCTCTTGGTCTGGAAATATAAGTTCTCTATTTTTTTTCTATATTCAAAATGGTTTATTAAGCCTTACACAGAGAAGTTCTGTCTTCTGTCACCCTTGGAATATTTGATGCAAAGCTTTCATGAAGGGCCTAAATGATGTTTGGTTCATAAAGCAATTGCTTTCCACATTTGGTTAAAAAAAGAAAAATAATAAATAGATTTGTTTGCTTTGGTTCAGTGAGTATTTTCTATTAATCTGATAAACAAAATAACCTTTTAAGTAACGGGTTGAATTGAGCAATGAAGCTAATCAAGCAGGAGTGTTTTATGGCATTAGTGTAAATTTTTAACAAATTTAAGAAATTTTTTCCTCCATTTTATTTAGCAGCTCTACTCCGACATGAAAAGAAACTCGGCCATTTGCAATATGGGTCTAATCTCAAACCATGAAAGAACTGAGCAATAAAAAGCTCCAGCCTTGTTTATTAACTTATAGTGATTTTTTTTTTTTTTCATGTTTTCTTCCCCTCCTGTTCTGGCTTTCAGCACTAAGCAAAATATTTGTTGACGCAGAGACAATGTAACACACATTTCTAATATAGAAAAAGACCTTTATTACACTTTGGCTTTATATTGAAAAGGCACGTTGAAAGCAGCAATACTTGTCTGAAGTCAACATACAGTAAGAAAGGGCAGAAATTGTTTTATGTTGCATTAAAAGCAATATCCATGGAAACAAAATGGTTTTAAAGCTAGCAAGTATATCTTAAATATCTCGTATAGGCATTAATACTTTGGTTCTGTTCAAAGACTTGCCTGCTGCTCTCTGAAGCAATTTATTACATATATTTACATCAAAGGAAAAAGAATATTTTACTTTAATTCACATCTCATTTACTGTGGACAAGAAAGACTTTCATTGCTTATTAGCTTGATAGCACCAGTAAAAAATAACTACATTTTCAAAATAACTACAGGTCCGAAGTACATTTTAGACCAAATATGTCCTGGTTGTGCATTAAGTAAAACTATACATTAAAATTCTTTCCGGGTCCATATTTTAAGCCAAACCAAACTTTCTGCACTTTGTTCTCCAACAATGCTGACATGATCAGGCTATCATACTGAACCCTACTGGAATTGTAATTCTTTAGACCCCGTCATAAATGGAAAGTTTGTTTGTACAACGTGATGCTTGTAAAGAGGCTTCTCTTTCAGAAACTATCTTTATTCGCGTGCGAGTTCATCCACTACAGAGCCTTTAGACGAGTCCCATGATGCGAGCCACCCACCAGCTGCATGGCATGATGAGACGGCACACTTGTCTACAGCCTCTGAAATGGTAAGGATATGGTTCGTAGCCACCCAGGGGCTCGCAGACGCGCATGCAGTGTGTGTAGCTACGGCGGCACTCGGCGCAGCACACTCCTGTGTGGTCCAGCATCGTGTCAACCGTCATGGGGCCGTCCTCCCCCTCTCCACGGCGCTGCTGTTGAGCCAAACACAATGGATCAAGATCCATGTTTATTGTTCCATTATCATGGGTTGTCAAATTTTTAAACTTTAATCAAATTCATCAAAAGAAAACCAGTGCCACCTGTGCTAAAGTCTTACCCCTAACCAATAATGTTTACTTTTGAAACGGTACCATTTCTGATGACTGGTGTTTCAATATGGCCCATCATATATGAAAAGTTTATAAGTGTGTGAGCATGTGCCTGGCAATGAGTTGGCATGCTCAATGTGACCCTACACAGAATGTATGGATGGTTTCTCCTTTGCTGCTATAGAAACCTTCAAACAGGATTTTGTAATGTTGGATGGATTTCAGCTCATTCACCGACAAAAGCATTTCTCATGTTAGGAAAGATGATCTTCCATGTAGTCAGTGCTCTCTGTTCAGGCCACTTGAGTTTCACACCGATTTTGTGAACTTTAACGGGGGTCTCTTTGTGCATAGGGGTATAGTCATGCAATGCAGAGCATTTTAATGCTACAGCATAAAAAGAAGTGTACTCTTCAAATTCTGTGATGAATGTTTGGGGAAGGCCATAGCATCACACAGTCACTGCAAATCTGTCCTGCAAAATCTCATGTTTCACCACATTCCCAATGGAGCTCTATTGAAATGAGATCTGGTGACTCAGAAGGCCACTTGAGTACAGTGAACTCATTGTTGTGTTCAAGAAAACAGTTTGAGATGGTTTTAGCTTGGTGACATGTTATCCTGTTGGTCGTAAAGGGATGGACCTTGTCAGCAACAAGCGTAGGATGTGGCATTTAAAAGATTCTAACTGGTACTAAGGAGCCGAAAGTGTGCCAAGAAAATATCCCCACTCCATTAAACCACCACCACTAGCCTGGAGTGTTGATACAAGGCAGGATGGGTTTACAATTTCATGTTGTTTATGCCAAATTCTAAACCTACCATCTTAATATTGCAACAGAAATTGAGACTCGTCTGTCCAGGCAATCTGCTATTGTCAAATTTTGGTGAGCCCATGGGAATTCCATCCATCCATCCATCCATCCATCTAGGAACCTCTGTAGTCCAACCAGGAACCATGGAGGCCAATGGTGACCATTGTATTTATTCCCATTTTGTGCGAGCGTTATAGGACAACATTCACACACTATGGGGAATTTGGGTACGCTAGTTAGCCTAATATGCATGTTTTTGGACTGTGGGAGAAAACCCACCAAGCAAGGGGAGAACATGCAGACTCCATGCACACAAACCCCACGTGAGAATTGAGTCCAGGACCTCGACAGTGCTAACCACTAAGCCACCATGCTGTTCCTAACTGACAGGAGTGGCATCTGTTATTGTCTTCTGCTGCTGCAGCATATTTGCCTAAGGTTCAATGTGTTATGCATTCAGAGATGCTCTTTGACATACCTCGTTTGTAATGAGATATGATTTGAGTTACTGTTGCCTTCCTATCAGCTCGATCCGGTATGACCATTCTCCACCGACCTTTGGCATCAACGAGACCTTTTGTTTTCCCAGAGAACCGACGCTCACTGGATATTTTCTCTTTTTCAGACTATTCTCTGTAAACCATGGTGGTGGATGAAAATCCTAGTAGATTTAAAAAATACTCAGTACTCAGACCAGCTCGTCTGGCATAGACAACTATGCACTGCTCACACCGACTTACGTCAACTTTCTTCCCCATTCTGATGCTCAGTTTGAATTTCAGCAGATCGTCTTTACCGGCAAAATGCATTGAGTTGATGCCGTGTGACTAGGTGTTTAGATAACCAAGCAGTTGAACAGCTGTACGTGATAAAGTGGACAATTAATAGATATATCGTGTTTGTTTTTCTCCGAAAACATAACTATGGGCCAAAAATTATGCAAAAAATGGTATGTTTGGTGGTTCACAATTGATGTAGACAAGTATCGACTGGCGAGCTCTAAACTGACAGTCCTGAAATATTGCTGTGCAGCAATCTGGCCCCAAGGGTCAGAGTGAATACAATTGGATATTCACTTTTTATTGAAATTACTGCCATGTTAAGTATGGCTGCAGGCGGTACAGCTACTGTTACATTAAAGCTGTCATTCATACAGGGGTCGCTTTTTGAAATCCAATGTGACTTCTGCATGATAATTCAGTTTTACATTTCTCCCGCGCTCCCTTCTCCCTCTGGTTCATCTGGTACCAATACAACTGTCATGAGGAAAAGTTACATGAGGAAGAACTTTCCTAACCAAACGACACTCACATGGTAAGGGTTGTTAGGGTTGAATGGAGCGGTGTCATCTTTGTCTTCCGGAGCCTGTCGTCTCGCTCTTGGTACTGGTTTCTTCTGCTCTGCTGCAATAGACAGTCGACATGGTTATGCCAAACAGCAATAATAATAATAATAATAATAATTCTTTAAATGTACAGTTAAGATTTTCTGTTCATTTATGGGTCATGTTGAATTGGGTTGTGATGATATCCTGGTATATCATCATAACTATAATATGGACTATTATACCATAATATGATATGGACTATTATATAATATGGACTATTATACCAATGACTGTTTATTTATGTTATTGATGTTGATTTGTGTCAGCATCAGAACCAATCATACTTTTTTTTGATAGGTTCTGTTCTATACTATAGTAACATCTTAAAAATGTTCTAGCACGTTTGTAGCCAAATAATTTGCTACTTGACCTGCCACTGCAATGGTTTTAATGTCATCATTTTTCTACATTATGTGAAATAATAGCACAATATACCAGCAGCGTCGCATGATTAATGACCTGTTGTCAATTATGCCTCATGCTGCTGACTAATGGGACTGTTGTCTTGTAATTTGTTTGATCTTATAGTTTCTCACCTCCCGTCCAGAGTTCTGCCATGTGTTCTACAGAAAGTCTCTGAGCAAAACATGGGTTATGGTGCCTTCAATCATTTATTTTAGAAATAGCATAGCCCTTTAACCTCATGGTTGTGGTTTATTTCATACCCTGAAACAGACATGTGATGGTATGACAGTACACCATTACAATGAAAGCTTAAGTAATGTAGTAATGCAGAACTCGTATATCATCAAAAACACCCTTAAAGGTCTCATATATTACTATTTCTTTACTAAGTTTAATTGTAAAGTATATTTATATACCTCATTTTATAACTCCCTTCGTTATACTCCTCTTACAAATGCACCATTTCAGGGGCTAAGAACCTCAGAGCTGAGCAACAAGTCGGGGGGCGGGACTATTCTTATATGAGGTCACATTAGGGGGAAATATGATTGAAATCCGGCCAAAACAACAATTGAAAACTGACAAAAAGACAGTTTTTTTTTTTACCTGCACACTTGAGACCCATGTGTAAAAATGACTAAAAAGTGATTTTTTTTTTTATCATAGGGCTCCTTTAAGAATTGCTCGAAATGAGTCAAAGCACTCCCTGAGGAACCTTTACTTTTATAGTACCTGTACCACTCTCGTTAAACTTGAAAATATGCCAAGATACAGTGAGGACTGACAAACAAGGATTAGCAATAAGAAGCTGTTCTACTGTTTGGGTAGGTAGGACGCAGCCAGAAGATGGGCACGTCTTTGCAGAGGTCCAGGATTTTGTCGCTGAGGAAGTCGTTGTCATTCAGAGGCTGATCGGCTGCGACCCAGATGAGAGAGTCTTCTTCGAACCTGGCAGGCATGACCTCTTCCTCCTGTGGGCATCCAAATATACATGCGATTAATTATACCTTTGAGTTTGCTGTTCATTAATGTGTCGAGCTAAACATGCTCTAACAAAACAGCCCAAGGCTTCATTAGTGTTCGGAGAATCTCATTTAGAATATCATAAACTCTCATGCTTTGTATTATGAACACATTGATGCCAATTCGAGTTCAATATCATTTTATTAAAAATTGCTCAAATGCTATTATACCGATATCTGATTAAATAATTCAGATCATCAAACTAATTTTAATTTTATACAAAGATAACCTGAGTAAATACAGTACAAAATGCAGTTTAAATGTTGATGTCATGTATTAAAGGTTAAAAGCTATCCAAACCTGCATGGCCTTATGTGAAAAAGTAATTGCCCCCTAAAACTAATAACATTTTTTTTCCACCATTGGTGACACCAACCACAATCAAGTATTTGCGATAATTGGAAATGGCACGGTGGTGTAAGGGTCAGCACTGTCGCCGTGTATCTCCAGGGCCCGGGTTTGATTCCCGTCAAGGCTCAATTCCTGTCTCTGTGTGAATGGAGTCTGCATGCTCTCCCTGTGCTTGATGGGTTTCCTCTGGGTACTCGGGTTTCCTCCCAAAGACCTACAGATTAGGCTAATTGGCTTTCCCAAACTGTCCATAGAGTATGTATGTGTGCATGCCCTGTGATGGATTGGCACCCTCTCCATTGTGTACCCTGCCTTGTGCCGATAGGCTCCAGGCCTCCCTGAATACAGGATAAAGCAGTATAGACGATGAGTGCGTGAGTGAGTGAGGGCAATCACCATTTCACATTGTTGTGGTGAATTCCGGTTCTCTCTTCTCTGCAGAATTGTTTTAATTTAGCCACATTGGTGGGTTTTCAAGCATGAACCGTCTGTTTAAGGTCATGCCACAGCATCTCAATCGAATTAAAGTCTAGACTTTGATTGGTCCACTCCAAAACCTTTTTTTATTTTTTCCGGAAATTGTATTATTTATTTTTCTTAGCTATTCAGAGGTGGACTTGCTGGTGTGTTTTGGATCATTGCGCTGCTGCAGAACCCAAGTGCGCTTGAGCTTGAGGTCAGAAACTGATGACCAGATATTCTCCTTCAGAAATGGTAGAGTGCAGAATTCATGGTTCCATCCTGGTCTTGAAGCTACAAAGTAGCCTCACCACCATGTTTGACTGTTGAGATGGAGTCTTTTTTATGAAATGCTGTTGGTTTTACAGCCGCTGTAATGGGAGACACATCTACCGAATAGTTCCAAATATTTGTCTCATTAGTCTTAGGGATAATCAGGATGTTTGTGCCAAATATGAGACAAGGGGGATTACTTTTTCACATAGGGCCAGGTAGGTTTGGACAGTTTCCCTTAATAAGTGAAATCATTATTTAAAAACTGAATTTTTCTAGTAATTTCTCTGTTTATTTTTGTATTATATTACAGTTTGTTTGATGATCCGAATCATTTAAGTGCAACAAATACAAAAAAAATACATTTACAGCACTGTAATACTACATGACAAATACCTAGTGTGTTACAGCATCTTCTTACAGCAACTGTCTACTTTATTATCTTCAACTGGCCAGATTTGGTGAACTTGTGACCTATTGTGGCTTCATGTTTCTGTTCTTGGCTAAAAAAGAATGAGGTCTTCTCTTGTTCACTTCAAGGTTCATTGGTTTGTGCAATTTGAAATGCTTTCCTGCTCACCATGACTGTAAATAATGATTATTTGAACTGTTACTGACTTCCCGTCAGCTTAGACCAGTCTAACCATCCTCCTTTCACCTCCCAGGAGCACATATATTTGGAAATGTGACCATTGTCTAAACAGAGGAAACTAAACAGAGCTAAATAACATGTTTCCATGACATCTCTGATTGATTACCAATGAGTAGATCACGAGTGGTATCAGGTTCAATATCCACAGGCACCATAAAGCATGGCACCAATGCATCTTTAATCTGTTTTTACTTTTAAAGTGTGTGAAACCTTCCATCCCTTCAGCCTTCATAGGCAAAAAAAAAAAAAAAAAAGATATGTCAAGCATCATGTATAGTAACTCATAGCGGCACCCAGTCTCTCATTCATTTCACTGACTGTGTCCCAACCATTTCATACTTTTCTCCCAGCCGCACATACAACGCCGTAAGATGCTGCAAAGCCTCACATTTGACAGGACCACCCTTATCAGTGCAGCCCAGCAAGCACGTTGTAAAACACATACGCCGCATGAATATTCAAGTGGCCATTTGCATTAAATCATTTAAAGATGGATGCGTGCTTGAAAAAGAATAGAGCAACTTCACAGTCACGGCTGTTTCCAGAGTATCGTCTTTAAATTCACAATGCGAAATGAATGCTGCAGCTGTGAGGTGAAGGGGCATCGGAGCTCTAATTTGGAGCCCAGTCTTGGCAGCGCTCCTAAAAAACGAGCCGCCAGCAGCTTTTTAGGGGTCTCCCGAGTTGTGGACTTGTTCGTGTTTAAAAAAAACTGGATGGAAGTACCTCAGGCAGAATTACTAACTGCCGATCCTGTGTTGGCTCTGCCAAAAGGAATGGCTGTGTGTGTGTACTCAATCACTTCAATTTCTTACCCAAAAAACAATAACATATGAAACCAGGGAGCAACAAGAAATCCAAATCTATTGAGGGTTCAGTAAATTCTGTGGGTGTTGAATATGTTTTATCGCCTATCCAAAAATGATTAAGATATTCCTTTATCCTTATAAGACTTCGCCATTATCCTTAAGGCATGGAATTTAGAAGTGTTTACATTCATCTTGTTAAACAAAGGTTTCTGCACAAACATACAAATATGGACGTTTGATCCCATAATGGCATTTTTTGTTGTTGTTGTGAATTTGTATTGTATCATCTTTATCAATTAGATACAAAAGCAGATCTTTGACAACAGCATGCCAGTTAATAAAGCGATACAGATGGGAGAAAATCTAGTTGTAAAAATTGATGGCTCAACTTACCAAGACATCTGTCAGGAACTCCTTGTTCAGAGATTCCAAGTCTGGAAGGTGACCTTTGGCCTCACTCTTGATGTAGCATTTCTCTCCACCAGCAAACCGAATACCAGTAATTCCCTGGGAACAAAAGACACTTGTTAAGTTATGGCATCTAAGAAAACATAATGTATTTCGACAAAATATTTATATTCCAACCCAATCTTCGTATGGATTTTATAGCGTCAGCGGCTACTAATTTAGACAGTTTAACCGTATTCGTAATCCATTTATTGTTGCATTTTATAGTCCTACACCCCAGAATTGAAATGGACATAACTGGAATTATGTGGCATGAGTCTACAAAAAAAAATATCCTAACACTAAAGTGGGGCATGATAAAGATCAAAGATCATCAAAAACAAATCCAGGACTGATGTATGAGACTTGAATCGAAATATCTTTATGAGCGTTATTTAATTCATTATTTAAACATAAAAGGACTTGGGAAATGATTGACTCTACCTAGTGTTTTAGGTACAGAAACAACTAAAAGGCAAGGGTAACATTTAAGATGGTTCTACCACCACCATGCTTCTCCATAGCGACTGTGTTCTCAGTGTGATTAGCAATGCTTTATAAAAGTCATTGTAATTAATTTAATTATAACATGTTGTTATTCATTATTATTAATGTAATAATAAAATAAAAAAGTGTTACGTATAGTTTAATGTGTTCTTACAATTTGAAAATCATGGACTTCAACTGCTTCATCATTTTTGCTTCCTGTTGTGAACCTTTCCAAGTTGTTCAGTGGATCGATCTCCATGGAGCCCGCCTCCACTTTACCATCAATGCTCATGCTATAGTGGACACTGTACACCTGTAAGAGACAAATTAATAATAAATTAAAATTCAATTTAATTTATTTTTCCCCTTTTTTTTTTACAACCTATGTGCAACTAAAACATTAATAATTCATACCTACCACTCTTAGAAAACTGTTGTTTTGCCTGAAGTAGCCATTTTTTAAATCTTACCTTGAAATTTTTATGTTTTTTTTAGCTTTATTGTATAAATGCATTTAACATCTCATGCTTGAAACAAAGAAGTAAAAAGTCAAGCACATTCTCTTGTTTATTTTCAATTATATTTTAATACAGTATGTAAATAATGTATTCAATTTCATATAAGAAAAAAAATCATATTGCTTACTTAAAAGCAAAATCCAGACAATGTTAGTAGAGAAATCTGTTGTGCGCGAAGGTTTCCTGAGATAAAGTAGTTTTTTAATGGTTACATGCATTTTTTAACAGTAAACAAAAGCAAGACAAATCAACAAAGGTTGATGAGCAAATTACGGTTGTTAACTTTGTTTCACTTATCTATTAATTAATTGAAATTTTGTGTATGTATTATTACAGCTACCGATCTTTAGATCACTTCAATTTTCCTCACGTCATTTTCACCGAAAACAAAAAAACATATTAAACAGGGGACCAACAAAAAAAATCCAAATTTGTTAAGAGTTCAATAAATTCTTTTGTTGGTGGATATTTTTCATCTGCTATCGTTGTGAACTACCAAAGCTATGTTTTTAGAATTTATTTTTTCTAAATGAAGCCTAACCCATGTTTCCTCCTACTTGGCAGGGTGGGCTTGTGGGTTATTGCAATGTATGGAGGCAGTCACATAAAGGGGTCTTTTCACATTAACCATCAGATTTATAGCAAGAAATGCAGACGGCTGCTACTTAGACGAAACTTGGTGCCAACAAAATGATCACTGAATCACGCCATTATTTATTGGCATGGATCCAACATGGAAAACTGCTAAAAAGCTATCATCTGGTCAACATCCTTAAGCCATAAAGCAACTCCGAATCCATATTTTCCTATTAAAATATTAGCAGAAAGCAAACCTAAACCACAAGCTTCGTTGTGGAGCCGAGCTACAAAAATATTAGTCTAGCTGCTGGTAAATGAAACTCCCCTACAGTGTTGAATTAGGGCCACGTTGGTTGGGCTATGTATATCTAGACGTACACAAATGAACACTGTTTGAGTGAAGTAAACAGTGTGGAGATTTTGAAGATTTTTAGATAAATACGCCTATGTCATATTTACTTAAGCTGTAGTCATTAAAAATGTTAAACCTCAGCAGTAACATAAACTTAGCAACTTTTAAAAATGCTTTAAACTCACTCAGCCCACTCAGCACAAATGTCATGACATACAGTATATCCCTGAAAACTTGTTTCTGGAGGTGAACGTCAAGTGTTTTCAGTTTCTTCTACGAATCCACTTAGAGTTTATTGCAGAGAAATTGTCAAAATGTTGATAACTGGTCTTATAGTATCTATCTATCTATCTATCTATCTATCTATCTATATAAAATGTGCTATTTAATGATCTACCATATATATATATATATATATATATATATATATATAGAGAGAGAGAGAGAGAGAGAGAGAGAGAAGAACCTCTGTAGTCCAAACCAACAAGGGGCTATGGAGGCCAATGGTGAACCATTGTATTTATTCCTATTTTACGACCGTGGTAGGACCTCCAGTCAACATTCACACACTGCGGCTAATTTAGGAACGGTATTTACCCTAATCTGCATTTCTTTGGACTGTGGAAGAAAACCAGAGTACCCGGAAAAAAAAAAACACCAAGCATGGGGAGAACATGCAAACTCCATGCAATCAGACCTCAAGGCTGGAATTGAACCCGCACCCTGGAGGTGCAAGGAAGGCGACAGTGGTACAAACACCATAAATATTATAAATGCACATTTTGATGAAGCCTAAAAAAATTCTAATACAAAACTCCTTCATCAGCAATCCACTAACAAAGACTGGTCTCTGTTTTGTAATCACCAGTCTGTAGTATTTTTCCATCTACAAGTTTAACTACATGAACTTTAACTACCTAAACTTCATTTAAAAACACTAAGAGCTGATTTGACATTAAGAGTCGATGCAAAACTTTAAGAGTTCAGCACCAAGTGTGTTCAATCCTGTAAGTAAATTTAACAACGAGTTTCTAGGTGTTAACGTTACTTAGTGACCTTTTGTTTTACGCGGATGCTTTAAGCCTAAGGTGAACCCTGCAGCTTGTAAATATTCTCCACCTCTCGGACCCTGCGCATCGGCTAGACCACCTTGCACTGATATTCAGCCAAACAACAAATGATTCACATATTAAACTCTATAGTTCGCATGAAGAAAAAAAAAATGAGACAGGTAAAGGATGAGATGAGAAACGGAATCCACTATCTTACGAGCTTGTCGTTGTTGTTCCAGAAGTAAAAGGCACCCACGGCTCCGAGCAGCAGGAGCGCGGCCCCGATGCTCAGCGCGCCCACGGCGATCTTAAGCGCGCGCACGGAGCTCGAGGGCTTCACGGCGACAGCGTACGTCTGCAACACCATCCAACATTTATAAACCGTCCTCTGGCGTTCCAGGCATTCAAATGTTTTAACAGTAGACATATACATGAATTACATATACATATCATGAAGTCGACTATGAATGCGCAGTGAAGCAACCTTGGCTCAAACATAAAGACTTTAACTCAAGTGTTATTTCTAGTCTAAAAAGCTGTTTATATATTTGCAATTTACAAAAAAAAAAAATGCATACATGCTTGTAGTGATTTTTTGTTTGTTTGTTGTTTTAAAGTGATTATTGCATGTAGATGACTTACAGGAGGCATGAATTGTTGTAAATCCTCAGGTCCGGCTAAAGCAATAGGGATTTTCTCAGAGGTCTCCTCCATGGCTGGTTGTAGACTTCTGTCACAGTGTTCACTTTTTGCAGACAGGGGAGAAGGGGAGAAGTTAGGAATGGGGTTTGTGACGTGAGGATGTAAGATTGCGCATGCTTGGGAAGGCCCTCTTGCATGACTTTGTGGCATGTTTAAAAGCAGTGTAAAAAAGGGGGTTTGGTTTTTTTCTTTGTAGCAGCCTAAGGGTCAGTCATGAAAGTAAATAATTCGCTTTGATTTAATTGGTTTAATTTGATTATAATTTATGTTTGGGGATTTTTATGTTATAGATGTACTTATTCAGTACATACACCAATCAGCCATAACATTATGATCACCTGCCTAATATTGACAAGGTCCACCATTTGCCTCCATAACAGTAATGCACTGTATGCTCTGACACTTTTCTATCAGAACCAGCATTAACTTTTTCATCAATATCATCTACACTAGCTCTTCTATTGGATCGGACTACATGGACCAGCCTTCACTCTCCACGTGCATCTGTGAGCCTTGGCCACCCGCCCTGTCAGCCAGTTCACCGGATTTCCCTCTTTGGATCACTTTTGGTATGTCCTGACCATTACAAACCAGGAACGTCTCACAAGAGCTGCAGTTTTGGAGTTGTTCTGATCCTTACACTCAAATCCTTATGCTTGCCCATTTTTTCTGCTTCTAACACATCAATTTCAAGAAAAAAGGTCACTTGCTGACTAATGTTTCCCATCTACTTCCAGCCAGCATTTTAAGGAGACATTGAAAATTAAGCTCCTGTGAGAAGAAGAAATTGTGAGTAATTGTAATAACTAGACTACTGGGTCAACTCCAAAATTGCAGCTCTTGTGAAGTGTTCCCAATCTGTAGTTACTCCCAGACTCCAATAGAAAGGTATCAGAATGCATAGGTTATTACAGTTTTAGTTGGAAAAGGGGGACCTACTCAATATGTGGGTATTTTGAATGTTATGGCTGATCAGTGTACTTCTCTAACAGACTAAAAGGAAAAGGTTTCACTGTAAATATTGTGTTACATAAGTGTAGGCACTTTTAATAGTTGCATTGATATAACAATCTGAAAGACCTTTAAAATATTCTAGTAAACCTTTGTGGTTTTTTTTTTCTTTTTGTGAGTGAGGAATATAATTTTAATGCATGTTTGCTTTTTTAGTTAATGGACTCACTCCATGAAATTACAATTGCTCCATGTTATGTATTAACTGAATTAACATAACCTCAGAATACAGTAGTGAATTATCTCATCCAGTAAAGAATGAACTCGCATTGTTCTTTCTTGTCTAGTAGGATAGGTTTAAACCCTGTGTCATGGTCGAAGGCAACATTGCTGTGTGCATGCAAAAACTGAGATGACATTCTCATGTGGGCATATCCAGTAGCTGTGATCATAACAATCTGGCAGATTTTCTTATATTTAAGTATGCAAATGAAGGTTAGGGACAATTTGACTAATATGTCCTTCAAGCATGCACAGATGTCCAAGGTCAAACAAGGCATCAAAAATGTTTAACGTCTTATCACAACAGAAAGAGAGAGAGAGAGAGAGAGAGAGACAGTAGAGACTAATTAATTTGCTTACCTAGTGAAACCTTACTGACCTTACCTTGGTGACATTTACATTACTGAAAATAGAATGGTCTGTGTGCTATGAAGATGATTTCAGCCTCTGTTTCCAGCATGAACCGCTCAAAGCATGCAAACAGCGCCACCCTCTGTCCCTAAACATATTTATCAGAATTCAAAAATGATTTCATCTCAGTGAGGCTGAAAAGGGACGCAGGAAAATCGATTTTCAATGTTTATTTTTTTACAACACAGCGAGAGAAATAAATCAAAAAGTCACATCTCACATTCAGTGTTTGCACATTTATCAACTTGATAGTTTTCCAACCATGAAAAGGTTTTTCTTTTTTTAAATAAATGACATGCTTTTAATATAAAGGATATAATCTCAATAACCAGTTTTACTTATCAATAATATAAAAATAGACTCTGTATTTACAAACTTGCATAATATTTACATGATTTCGCACAATATCAGGTGATTGCTTAACATTGTCATTAAATTAAGACAAACACTTTTTTTCTTAAATTAGGCAAATATTTATGCTTATACATTTTTCATCTGGCCATATAGATTAGTTTGTTTTTTTTGCAGAAGATCTTATTTAGGATCCCTTACACTTCATTTGTGGAAGTGGAACAGCGTGCTGTTGTGGGAGAATATACTGGGATGGTGACATCATTGATATCTTGCACCCTGCTCGGCTGGGGTGGGGGAACAATGACATACTCCTGGTGTAGCACTCTTTCATAAACACTCTGCAAACCCACTGTTTTGGGGATGTGTGCTTGATAATAGTTCTCTCTTCTGAGGGTGTCCCTTGGAAGCGAGCCTGCCTTAGCAAATGTAGACAGATGCTGTCTGGAATTGCTGTTCATCCTGGCGGCATTTGGACTCCAGCAGCGGTCTGAATGGCCGAGAATCCTGCACTCGCTTGTGCATGCCCACAGAGCTGGAAAGAACAGGACAAAAAGCATGGTTAGCACTTACTTCACAATTCATTTTATCCGTTTAGCAAAAGATTTTCAATCCAGTCCATGGGACATCTCACCCATAATTCTCTTTCTATACCCTGACACAAATCTGAGCCAGATGAAAGTGGCTTACCTGGCTAAGATCTTTCATGTGTGGAAAATATTGATATGGATAGAGCTGCTTGAGGACTGGATTTATCAAAATACTATACAATAACAAGCAAATTTACCATCTTGGGCATTGTGTTGGTGTCCGTCCTTCTTCAGGCCATCTCCACTTATGTCTGAATCACTGTCATTGAAGTCACTGTCCCCTTTGCCACTGTCCTTCCCACTAAACTGAGGATCTCGTGCTGAAATTGTTGTGTATGAGTTGCCCTTCCATATTGTAATCGGTCTTACAGCTTCTTTGCCATAACCAGGCAGTGTTAAATATCCCTGTTGGAACAACAACAAAAAAAAAACACACAATCAGCATCAAGTAAGAAACAAAGCA